>NC_084484.1:48779345-49401667 GCF_030035675.1 Rhineura floridana | reverse complement strand
TTATCTTAATTAATCATCAAATCTCATAAACATTACTTTATTCTTTCCACAAAAAGTCAAAGAGAGGTTTCAATTCTTTAAGAAATATATCTATCAATTTTTCTCCAAATAAACATTTCGATTAATCCATCTCATCAAAATCTGTTAGGTCCAATAATTTCAATAGCCATTATTCCATTATCCCTATTAATTTCATCTTCCATCTTCAATAGTCCTGTTAAGTCCAGTAATTTCAGTGTCCAATCTTCCATTATCAGTATTCCATAATAATCTTGCTGTCATAGCCATAGTCATATAATAAGAGTCTGATGGGAATTTCCTCTATCCCAAATATTTTCTTGCCATCCATTCTGAATAAGTTGCTGAAGTACTGTTGTAAAGTCATATCTGTGTTCTTCTTTTTTACAAAATGCACTGGCTCATCTCTTGAGAGTTTTTCCATTGTCTCATGGCTGCAGTTAATTCCATAGATTTTCACTATATCAAACTCCATCACGTCATTCCAGTCCAGAAGATTATCCAAGCCATTGATAACTTTATCTCTAATATCTTCATTAATTTCTTCAGAGATAACGTTAAATTCCAAACAGTAGATTTTATTTCTAATATCCATAAACTCCAGATCTTTTTCCAATTCCACATTTATTCCAATCTCCAGGGCTTGTATCTTCCCTTTATTTTTTCTTTTCTCATCTCTGATCTCATTCTCCTCTCTCACAGGATCCCCTATTTCTTTAAGCTCCTGCGTCATTTTGCTCAGTTCAATTTTCAGCTCCTTACTGCCCTGTCGCAGGGTTTGTTTCGTTATCTCAATCTCATCCATTATTTTCTGAAACATAATTACTTCCAGATTCTCAGCCACTTTCTTGATTGCCATTTTTAAAACCACGAAAACAAAGCAAAACAGAAGTAAAGAAGAACCACTTCTTATTTCAGCAACAATTGGGTTAATATTCCAGGCTTGATGACATCACAGTATAAACAGAGCAGCCTGCCTTATCTCTCTATGTTCAAGAATACAAAACAAATTTGGTTCCCAGCATCAAAACAGTTAGTGGCGTCGTGAAGAAGCAGATTCGTCGAAATAAAATAGACCAAAAAGAGAATAGTCCCAGACAATATAACATTCCTCGGAATAGAAATCCCTCTTCTGTTTATATCTTTAGAATGCACTTCCAGGACAGCTTTTTGCAACAGAAACAGAGATAAGCTGTTAATTTCGTGAATAACAGAGAAGAGTTATAGCTCACCCAGAAGTACTTCAAAGTCGATCAATCTGACAAATCTCCTTTTGCTGCAACAATTTAAACCAAGTAAGAAAAATAATAGAAAGAAGGGTGCTTGCCTGTTAGTCGGTTTTCTCTTTGAAGAAAAGATAAACGTATCGCATTAAACAGATAGAGCAAAAGTTTGGAAGTCCGTCCGGCACTGTTGGCTGGACCTTTTCTCATAAATTAATGAAATCCAGTCCTCCCAACAAAAACAGGCTTTTGAGGTTGATCTCTACGTTTCTCCCTGCCCGGGAGAAATTTCATCAGTCAAAAAAAAAAAATGTTCTGACTGATTTATATCTGAATAAGCTTCTTTTGAGGCAGGAGCCCGTTTCAAAAGCAGGCACAAGCGAAGTCACCCTTCCCGGAAGTCCATCTGTTTCTCCTTTCTGACTGGTTCATTTTCTCTGCATCTTAGAACTCAACTGCTATCTTTGAGAAGGGATGAGACAGTAAGTGATAACAAGATCTTTTAATAAATGGAAAATGAGAGGTAAAAAAGGAAAATGGTTATTTGAGGACAAGGGTGGGCAGCTTCAGGTCTGGGGCCAAAAGTGGTCCTCTAAGCATCTCTCTATGGCCTTTGGGGCTCTCCCCATGCCACACCCCATCTTCAGTCACACCTCTCACTTCACACGTTCCTTGAGAGTTTTTTGCCTGGCTGGAATGTGTCCTTGAACTCTGATTATGCTTCCTGTTTGCTTGGTAGGAGGATAGTGTGTGTAGAAACTGTACTGTACAAAGGTAAAATTTACATTTGCTGTTCTTCCCACTTTTGCCCATTGCCCTGCCCACCACTAGGGTTGTCAGGTGTCTAGTTTTCGCCCGGAGACTCCGTTTTTTGGGAGTCCTCTCCAGGTCTCCGGGTGAGTCACCTTAATCTCCGGACTCTTAGCTTTCATTTTTAAAAAAAGTTTCTTGGTGGTCTGGTTCAAAAGATATAAACCAAAATTTCAGCTGCCCCCTCCACAACTCCTGTTAGTACTAGCCGTCCTTTCAGTTTTTTAGCCAATAAGTAAAGTCAGGGTTGTGATTGACAAGATTTGTTGACACTCCCGCCCCCAGGCAATACCTAAACCCCATTTCAAGTTCTGAGAACAATTTCCTTTTCCTGCTTGTCTCACATCAGGAATTCAGTAAATACATAGCTTTCAGCAACATAAAGAGTACTTTCTCTGTACAGGATTGGGACTTGCTTCTGAGTAAGCATGCATAGGATTGCACTGCAACAGATCACAGCAGAATCTTGGTGCGCATACACAGTAAACAATTCTAGTTATAATTATAATAAAAGTGTACATGCAGGGTTTTTTTAATTACTTGCAAAAATGGCATATTATACATTTTATCTTTCAAATAATTTTTGAACAGAAATTTTAAAAAGTGTATATGCAGCAGTGTTATACTTTTCTATTTAAGGAGTCAAACAAGTTTAAATTTTGTTAAAGAGGGCAGTTTATTTGTCTTATTCATAACCTGTTTTGAAAACCTTCCCAACAGCAACCAAGGCAGCTCACAACAAGAAACAAAGCCATTTAAAATCCAGTAACCATAAAACAAGTTTAAAATAGTTGCAAAACAGCTTAACGTGGCATGATTCTGAATTTTGGATCGGGTGAGTGAAGTTCCTTATCACTGAATTGCAGTCCTGTGCATGCTTCCCTGTCTGAGTAAGCCCCATTGAGTACATTGGGACTTGCTTCTGAGTAAACATGCATAGGATTGCACTATAAATATCTTTACAGGTTGTGTAAATAATAAACATCTTTGACATTCTTGCTTATATAAATATTTCTTCATACTATGTCTTGATATGTATCTGATTTCACACTATAGTAAATTATTATTTTCAAATTATTATTTCCTCTACATTTTAAGAGTGCCCTTCTTCCTTGGGGTAGTCATGGTCCCTCTCTGTTGTTTTCCCCTTGGGGAGCGGATTAGGCTGAGAAATGGTGCATAGCCCATGGTCACCCAGTAAACTTTGTAGCTTATTTCCATTTTAAAAATTAATTAAATTGATTTTTATGCAGGCAAAGTTTATGAAGTAATGCAGATCCACATAATACATTTAAAGCACATCCAACTTGCATTTAAAGTTCATGACTTCCCCCAAGAATCCTGGGAAGTGTAGTTTCCCCCTCACAGTTAATAAACTACAGTTTTCCCACCACCCTTAACAAACTACAGATTCATGTGCTTCATGTGTGTTGAATGTGCTTTAAATGCATGGTGTGGATCTGCCCTAGTATGCTGTGCATTCATTAGTGAATTGAAAAGAACAATTTTAAAAGATACTTTTTTAAACAGGGCTGTGGCTCAGTGGTAGGGCATATGCTTTGCATGTAAAGGTCCAAAATTTAATCTCTGGAAGAGACTATTGCCTGGAATCCTGGAGAGCCAATGCTAGTCCATATCATCAATACTGAGCTAGATCATATCAAATGGCCTGACTCAGTATAAAGCAGATTCCTTTGTGCCTAAAAGAGGAAAGCGACCCAAGGGCCATAGTGACTCTGAAATTTATTTATGTATTTTATTTACAACATTGATATACTGCTTTATTGTAAAAAACCTCAAAGTGATTTATAGAAGGAATTGACTATCAGTTGCTCCTCTTTGCAGATCTCCCTGAATTTGGCTAAAATCCCTTTAAGGCCAATTTTGTTCAAGGATAGTAATACTAAATCGTCAGCATAAAGTAAAATCAAAAGCTTGCGTGTGCCGTCTGAAGGGGGGGAAAAAGAAGGAGAAGCCATTCTGGGAATGAAATCATTGATATATACGTTAAATAGGAAGGGTGCCAAAACACAGCCTTTTACCCCTCGGTTGATATCAGGGCTGTGGAGTTGGTACGCCAGACCTTCGACTCCAACTCCGACTCCTCTATTTTTCTACTGTCCGACTCCGACTCCAACTCCTTCATAAATGGCAAATGTATATTAACTAGTAATAATAAATTTACTGTAGTAAAATGGTAGCACAAGGCATTTCATCACCACCACGTGAATCCAGAGCTTGGAAAAGTTACTTTTTTGAACTACAACTCCCACGAGCCCAATGAAGGAGTCCGAATCGGAGTCGGAGTCGGTACATTTCTACTGACTCCAACTCCAACTCCACCCAAAATTGCCCCCGACTCCAACTCCACAGCCCTGGTTGATATGGATAGCTTGAGACAGAGCGCCTTGTAGGCCAGTTCGCACCTGCAATGAATTATCCTGGTGGAGTAGTTGTAATAACCAGAGTAATCTTTTATCAATATTAGTCTTGGCCAATTTATACCATAGGCGCTCTCTATCTATTAAATCGAAGGCTGAAGCGAAATCTACGAAGGCTGTATAAAGAGACTTATTTGGTCCCCTTATAGTTTTGTGAATTATATATTTATTTATTTATTTATTTTATTTTATTTTATTATACTTGTATACCGCCCCATAGCCGAAGCTCTCTGGGCGGTTTACAGTAACTAAAAACATTAAAACAAATACAATTTATAACAGATCTTATAAAAACAATTTAAAACACAATTAAAAAATTTAAACAGTATAAAACACATGCTAAAATGCCTGGGAGAAGAGGAAAGTCTTGACCTGGCGCCGAAAAGATAACAGTGTTGGCGCCAGGCGCACCTCGCCACAGAGATCATTCCATAATTTGGGGGCCACCACTGAGAAGGCCCTCTCCCTTGTTTCCACCCTCCGAGCTTCGAATTAAATGTTGTAATACATAGGCCTGATCTGTAGTACTCCTACCCTTCCTAAAACCTGCCTGTTCATCACGAACAATAGATTGATTACTGTCCCATTCAAGCAGTTTACTCAGAAGATATTGTGAATAGACTTTAGAGGCCACATCTAAAAGGCTAATAGGTCTATAATTACGAGGGTCAGCTCTGTCACCCTTCTTAAAGATGGGCACAACAATACTAGAGCACCACCCTAGGGGGAGTTCGCCAGTGAAGTTGATATGTGTGCATAGGTTGGCTAGAATTGGAAACCACCATCTGGCATCTAAGAGGAAAACCTCGAGAGGCATCATGTCTTCCCCTGGGGCCTTACCAGGACGAAGAGATGAAATCAAATCCTCTATGTCGATGGGGGAAACAGGCGGCCAATCGGGGAGGTCGAAAGGTTTTCTGTTCATGGCTTGGTGTGTATTTATATTGCTTCCGCAAATGCCACTGAAGTGGGAAACCCATGTTTCAGGTGTAATTGGGGGGAGGCAATCACAGGAAAATTATGAACAAACCCTCCCTGGATAATATTCCAGAATTTGCACTTGTTCCCCTCAGTAAGGGCGAGACCCAAAGATTTCCAGTTATTAACAAAAAAGGCCTTTTTTTTCCTCCTGAGCATTATTTTATAATCTCTCTGCTGCTGTTGCAGAAAGAGAGTAGCTTCATCAGTACCAATACTCTTTATCTGCCTTATTAGTTTGTGCAGCTCCTTTTTCTTTAGCTTACATTCCCTATCAAACCAGGACTGGGGCGTTACAGGTTTTTTGTCCGAGAGGGTAGTGATTAAGAGGGGTCTAAGTATACCAATTATATCCTGGTAAATCTCACAAATATTCCAGGATCTTTCAAGAGCAAGTTGTCATAGCTGTTGAAGCTTATTTGTTTCCAGGAGCTGCCTAGTGTTGGATCCGATTTCCAAAGACCATTTAAGCCATCTCTCTCCTAATAAGTGTCCCGCCATAGTTAGATCTGTCAGTGCCCCAGATTGTATTTCCTGTAAATCAAGGATCAATCTAATTGGAAGGTGGTCTCTTTCAGATCTATCTTCTATTGACAAACATTTCACATAAGGAACGAGAGAAGGGGATCCTAATATATAACCCACGACACTGGCTCCCTTATCAGTTATATATGTATAATACCCCTTCGAGTGGTCTAAATAGGTGCCATTAAGGCATGCCAACTGAAAATTAAAAATTAAAAAGAAGAGGGCCTGTCCATACTTGTTAATTATCTTATCCTGAGAAATTTGTGGGATGCTCACTGCTTCCCCCATATCTATACCTAGGGCTTTTTCCAAAGCAGGATAATCACTGCCCATCCTGGCATTAAAATCTCCACAAATTAGGAGGAAATAATTTGAATAGTCTGTGAAAAGGCTACAGGGCCAGAAGATCTGCGAGGGAGATAGACGTTGATACAGATAAGAGGAACTGGCTTGCAACCTTGAATAATTAAGACCTGGTAATAATTGGAGGCTGCCCCAGCTAACTCGATTCGAAGCACCTCTAAGGTGGAAGAGATCAGGATAGCCAGGCCTCCACTTCCACTGCCTAGGAGAGTAGTTTTCTGGGCAGGTTGTTCCCAGGTCTTATAACCTTGAAGATTTAAGGAATTTTTCTCCAGAAGCCAGGTCTCTTGAAGGCAGATAATATCAAAGGTCTGAAGATAAAGGGTAAAGTCCAAATCCACCAATTTGGGAATTAAACCAATAAAATTATTGGCAAAAAAAAGTTAAAAGCAGGTATTTAAAACATTCAAAATATTAAAACCAAAAATGAGTAAAATTAGATTTAAAAAAACGTGATAGCTTCTACATGGCTGAGTAGGCTTTTAGCAGTGTTGGAAGTGGGGCAAGAGCAACTCCTGGTTGGGTTCTTTTGTGTGTATTCAAGAAGGAAAATAGAGTTAGGGTCCTCCAGCTGGCTAGGCTTGCCTACTTTTACCTGTGCTGTTCTCTTCCTAACTTCCTTCTGTTGTAAACTGATAAGCTCAGGGAAGCTGACCTGCCCCTCCTTTTGTCTTCTTCGACTGTCCAAGGAGAGAGGAGACATCTCTGTCTTTGTTCTCTCTCCTGAGCCATGAGGGCAATATCCACGTCTGGGCATTCTGCCTCCAACTTAGTTAGAACTAGATATGCCTTTCCTATCTACTATGTATTTCTATAAATAAAGTAGCTTTTCTTATTTGACTGAGTCTTAAATCTCAGTGACCTAAATGCAGGGTAAAAGGCTGCTACTTGCACTAAGGTAAATACACACACTGGCACATGCAGCTCAGACTGCTGAGTTTCTCTGCGTATATATACATATTTCTATAACAAGCAGTAGCCAAAATGAGTACAATGAAGCACTTGCCTAATGTAAATAGGCAGGGAGTTCCAAAGCGTAGGTACTGCCACACTAAAGGATTGATTTCTTACAAGAGCAGAACAAGTACTATGTGGAACCTGTAACATGGAAAGCACACCTTGAATTTGGTCTGGTAGCAAACCGGCAACGAGGGCAGATTTCAGAGCAGAGGTATTATATACTGATAGGGTCCCACTCATGCCAGCAATTGTGCCATAGGATTCTGTGCTAACTGCAGCCCCTGGGTCAGGTTATGCTGCATGAGGATTTCTGTGGTTTTGGTTGACTGGCTGCCAGGATTTTTTTAGTTTTGGTTAGGAACCTGACTGGTTGTGAGACGCTGAGCTTTCTTTCTTATTCATAGGAATCTTGTTGTGGTTGGTATGGTATTGCAGTTATGAAATCATCACTGTCTTTTGATATTCTTTTTGTATTTGCATTTCATTTGCTTTTAACCTTTCTCTCTTACATCCATAGAAGCAACAGCAATGATTCCATGCAGTCAGCTCAACCCCCTTAAACTCACTGAGGATGCACCTTGTTGGTTGCATGACAGTTTGTTTCTTATCCAACAGTGGTAAAAGAGAATTCACATATTGGGAAATGTGGCTTCAATTGCTTTTGTTCCCAATCTACTGCCTGTGAAGGTAGATCAAACCATACATGTTTTCTCTCTGTCAGTTACTACTCACTGGAATTGGGTTGGTTATCAAACTGAGTTTATAGCAGCCCACAGAGTAGGCAGGACAGAGTATAGAACTTCTTAACTCTTACTCATTTCTCAAACCTCTCTCTGCAGTGAAGGGTCAAGTCTGTAAAGAAGTTTGGAGCAGCTATGTTAAAAGGGAGGCAGGGCATTCCTAGGGTTGCCATATTGCCCGGTTAGCTGGGTTTTACCCGGATTCTATGCATGCCACCTGGCACCCGGCTTGCCCCTTAGGTGGCCCGGATTCTCAGCTTTAATTTTTTTAAAAAATTAAGTTTCTAGGTGGTCCGGTTCTCGAGATATGCATAAAAACGTCAGCCCCCCCACTGTTAAATCTTTCTTTAAACAGTACTGTATACAGTACTACAGCACTTTCTAGCTTTAACCCCGCCCGTTCAGCATTGCAGCCAATCAGAGAAGCCAGGATTGTTTCAGTTTCATTGACCTGAGGCAGTGTCTAGAAAACAAAATGGTGGTTCCCCCCCCCCCCCCGTTTATCTGAAAATCTCATAAATTGGGTAAGTATATACATTTCAGTTTTTTTTCCTCTTGTGTGCAGGAGTCAGATCTTGGGCAGTGTTTTGAAAACCTTCCCAATGCTTGCTTTTTGTAAAAGCAATGCTAATCCCATATGCCCAGAGTAAATCCCATTGAATTCAATAGGACTTACTTTTGAGTAGACATGGTTATGAATGTGCTCAAAATCAATGGGACTTTGGAGTGAATGTAAAAAAGAATTGTGTTTGTGTTCTAACTCTTTCTGCCCCCTTCTCCAGTCCTATTTTAAAGCAAGTAGGCAGGGCTTACTTAGGTATTACAGTTTTTATTCTGTAGGAAAGTGATACTGATTTACTTTTAAAAATGTTTATTGTATTGGATTGTTGATTGTATTTTAGTATTATTTTGTTATTCATTGTATTTTTATGCTATTTTATGTTCACCGCCCAGAGAGCTATTGCTAGTCGGGCGGTATATAAATTTAATAAATAATAATAATAATAATAATAATATATTTTTTTAAACTAATACTGATTTTTCTGCAATGACCAACTGGTTTGACAATAAACTATTATATGGGCTGTATGTATTTATACATCTGCAGTGTGTGCGTGTGTGTGTATGGAGTCTTTCCAACACCCCTGTGAGGTAGGGTTGAAAACCAAGGCAGCTCACAACAAGAAATAAAGCCATTTAAAATCCAATAACCATAAAAACAAGTATAAACAGTTGCAAAACAGTGTAAAGTGGCATGATTCAGAATTTTGGGTTGTGTGAATGAAGTTGCTTATCACTTGCGGTTGCATTTCTGTTCCTGTTTGAGTAAGCCCCACAGAATACACTGGGACCTGCTTCTGAATAAATAAACCTAGGATTGCACTATAAATATCTTTACAGTTTGTGTAAATAATAAATATATTTGATAGTCATGCTTATATAAATATTTCTTCATTTATCATATTTTTGGTTTTTGGTTAGGAATCCTGACTGGTTGTGAGATGCTTAGTTTTCTGCCTTACTCATAGGAATCTTGTTGTGGTTGGTATGGTATTACATTTAGGAAAGTGTTACTGCCTTCTGTTTTTTTTTTTCCTATTTGCATTTCACTTATCTTTAACCTCACTCCGTTACAGCCATAGAAGTAACAGCAGCATATGCAAGATAATTAACTCCCATTAGTGATAAGAGCAAGAATTTATAATTATTATTTCAATTAAAACAAGAGGCTTATCAATACTTTGAAGAGGACCAGATATTTATTTTCTTTCTGAGACCAGGACTGGGTCTTTCATGATGCCCGGGGGGGGGAGCAGGAGAGTAGTCGATAAGACAGACATCCTGGCATTGGTAATCTAATTAGCAAGGTATGTGTGGGGTTGTTGCACACTTCCAGGCCCAGTTTCATTTTGAGTATGGAGGTGGAACCTGTGTAGATGTGGTTGAGAAATTTTGAGTTAAGCAAAGCTCTGCTTTTATAAAACCTAAGAAACATACAGATACTTTGAATGTCTGAGTGCCTGCACCAGTGGAATACTGGAGGAACTTGTAAAGCTTGCTGCAACAGTATTTAGAACTCAGCATGTGGTGTGAAAGACTCCTTTTCCTAACATTTTGGCTTCTTGTTTTTCTCCACCCACCACATCTTTGAAATATATCGTATATGGTTAACCGTACTGCTGCCCTGACTTACTTTATGTTTGTTGCTATTTTGTGTTTTTATTATGTTTTTATATTGATTGTGTATTTTTATTGTTTTTATTATATTTGTAAGCTGTGCTGAGCTCTGTTTTTAACAGCAAAAGGGCAAGATATAAATTCTCTTAATTAATCAATAAATACTCCATAGTGTTGGAAACTAGAGTCTAGGCATTTAAGGCTGAAAATGTTGCTTTTAAAAAAAAGATTTCTCACATCTTTCCCCAGCTTTTGGTGGTAATTCCTAGGCACAAAAACAAAACAACTGGACGATCCAAATATTAATATGCAGATATTTGCATAATATGCAAATAATATGCAGATATTTGCATAATATGCAAATAATTTACATAATATGCAAATAAACCTGCCCGGATTTGTGGAACTGGAATATGGCAACCCTAGCATTCCAGGTTGGGGATTGCTAACCCTGCTTTGATACCATTGCAGAGGATCCCTAGTTAAGGGTTACTAACAGCACAATCCTAACAATATCTACTCAGAAGTAAGTCCTATTGAGTTCTATGGGGCTTAGTCCCTTGGCAAGTGTGTTTAGAATTACAGCCTTCAGGGGCATCCATCTTTACTCCTGAATGCTTCCATCGAACATCTCCACAACCCTAGTCTCCTTTCTTCCTACCAGAGCTTGGAAAAGTTACTTTTTTGAACTACAACTCCCATCAGCCCCAGCCAGCATGGCCACTGGATTGGGCTGATGGGAGTTGTAGTTCAAAAAAGTAACTTTTCCAAGCTCTGCGTGCCTGGCCTGGCCTGAGGCACTTAAATCCTTCTTGCCACAAGCAAATAGGCTAGATTAAATGTTCCTTACTTAGGCAGTCTAAGTAGGTGAGAAGGAATGATCCCGTCACTTCAGCTGGACTTGGAAACACTTTCATTTAACTAAGATTTCTATCTTAATTTCCAATCAGAGAATTTTTTTTGTTTGAGTGGTATGCTCCAAGCACCTGTGGTTGAAGCTTAATGCATCACGCTTAATGACATCACTAGGGCCCACCCCCTATGACATCACTAGGGCCCACCCCCTATGACATCACTAGGGCATGCCCCCATGACATCGCTAAGGCCTGCCCCTGAAATCTCAGGGTTTGGGATGCTTCTGACCTGGCAACCCTACCCACCACTGGAAGGTTGCCCAGAAGGGAATGCAGTCCTCAGGCTGAAAAAGCTTCCTCATCCCTGTTTAGGAAATAAAATATAGGGAGAATCTGTGTCAAATGTGTTAGCAGTCAATATATGATTCCAGTAATTGGTAACCAAGCCCAGTCAGGAATTTTCCCATGTACTACAGATGGGAAACAGTTGCATTTGTGTTGTTGTTGCAATACTCCATCATACTGTAATATTAAATTATGGGCCTCAACTCAGACTTCTTGTCTGTTTATTTATTTATTTATTTATTCCATTTTTAAACCGCCCATAGCGAATAGCTCTCTGGGCGGTGTACAAAAAGATTAAAATACAAAATATCATAATAAAAACAGCCGAACAATAATAAACACAAACAGAAACCACAGAAATATAAAAGTAAACACATTAAAATGCCTGAGACCATAGCCAGGTCTTAACCTGGCACCGAAAAGATAGCAGCGTAGGCGCCAGGCGTATTTCTTCGGGGAGGCTATTCCACAGTTCAGGGGCCACTACAGAAAAGCCCTAGATCGTGTAACTGTCCTCCGGGCTTCCTGATGTGTTGGTACCCGGAGGAGGGCCTTAGCTGCTGAGCGAAGTTGTTAGGGGTGGGGAGAGAAAATGGGAAGAAACAGGTATCAAAGAAATGGATCAAATAGGCAAAAGTGACTTTATTCTTTAGATACACAAAATATAGTTTAGGCTTTTAAAAAGTACAGATGCACTTAGAATAGCAGGCTTGTGGGATCTACTTTTTTTGTAACTAGAATTATCCAAAGCCCAGTGCAAAATAGTGCCTCAGAAGGGGTTGGCATAGATTTAGAATTAAGGATCAGGGTGCATGTTGAACCCATAAATGTGTTTGCAGTACCAGAACTGAGTTCACACACACCCTTGCAATCCACTTTTAGTTTCCTCCCAAGATACGTTCATTTCAGCAGCCTAATTTAGAAAGAGAGAAAGCTTTTTTACAGTACAATCCTAAATGTCTACTACAAGCTTTTAATGTTTTTAAAATATGTTTTAAAATTTGTTTTTAATTCTATTGTTTTATCACTTTGCTTTGGTGTTTGCCACCCTGGGCTCCTTTGGGAGGAAGAGCCAGATATACATTTTAATAAATAAATAAATACACACATACATACATACATACATATTCAGAACTAAGTTCCACTTGAGTTCAATGGGATTTGTCCCCAGGTAAGTGGGTATAGGATTGCAGCCTCATTGTTTCTATTGTAAACTGTTATGGGGTCAAGAAATCCTTATCAACATACTGCACATCACCCAGAGATAAATCAGTAGATCCCAATATACCTTCTGTCCATCCCTAGTATAATGTTCAGAGAGGTGCTGAAAACAAATATTCCAATTCAAATCATTAAAAAACAAAACCCACTACCATTCTACAGTCAGTCGGTGGCTTCCTATGGAGGAAAGAGGAAAATATATTAATAGCGTCTGCTAATGAGCCCAACAGGAAATGATTAACTTCTACACATCCCTAGCACCCTAATAAATGATCTTAATTAGGTTATTTTATGAACAGAGCAGCATGACTTATTCAGAGCAAAACCTAAAGTGCAGCATATGACAGGAATTGGCAAAGGTTTTCTGCACTTGGTAATTCAATGGTGAATAGGCTTGCTTTAAATATGCATTTGAATATAGGTATAGCTCTCCCGTTAATCATTATGCCATCCTATAAGACTCCTCCTCTGTGTTTGGTGCACAGAAGGCAGCAACATGTAGCAATATCATGACTGCATGATTCCCAATGCTCAACTGTCAGTCAACAGCCAATGAGATTTTCATAGCTGGGGAACAGCAGCCCTCCTGTTGGTGACATCCTCAGCCTTCATGCTGTATCCCATTGGGGAAAAGTATTGCAATGGTCAAGTGTACTGTAGCAGAGGACAGGAGATGAGGACTGAATGCCTGCTTACAGACACATGCTATATCTGTATAGCTTTAAGTCTGGCCGTAAGCATGATGGTACCAAATATATAGCATATGTGACTACCAGTATTTATTCAAAACTTTCATAAATCAAGAGAAAAATCAAAAGTGAAAAAGAAAATACAATAACAAAAATGAAAACTTCCATTTTCTTTTTAGTTTTGTAGATGATTTCTGAATAACAGTAACTTTAAATGATTAAAATAAAACAAGGGAGAAAGGAAATGAAAGCTACAGTAGAATAGAGAAATCAGCAGTTGGCAGTAAGTAGAAATTGTAGTACCCTTAGAGACAGATTTCCTGCCTTGCTGGAGAACCCATAGGGTTCTGGCAACAGCCAGGCTTTGCAGCTATGCCAGGGAAGCCCTGCCATGGCTTCAGTTCCCGTATGTGTGGCTATAAACACAGCACCATGCTGGGGTGGGGCAGGGTGCTGTTATTTAAGCCCTACTCTGCCCCTCCTTGGCCTCTTTCCAGCCTTGCACAGAACCCTTCCTCCCTCCCTTCGGTACAAGTTTTTACTAGTTGCCATGTGGAGCCAGGTAGGTATTTTTAGCTTGTTTGCCTTCATTTGCTGACACTATTTTGCCTGTCCTGTTCTTTCAGTTTGGCTGATTGGCTCATTCTATTCAGCTAATTTGTTTAATTTGAATGTGGCTGTTTGGTTGCCCTTTGCCAAGTAGGTTAATACTTTTAATAGGTTAATTTGGTCACATTTGGTGGATATGTGCAGGAATTCTACAGTGTACAGCTTGGTGAGCACCCTTAGGCACTCTTTAAGATGAAAAGAAAGACAAGAGACTTGTTTTCTGTGTTGGTGAGCCCTGTTGGCAGGATAAGGTTCATCTTTATTTATTTATTATTTTATTTATTAAACTTGTATACCGCCCCATAGCTGAAGCTCTCTGGGCGGTTTACAATAACTAAAAACAAATACAATTTAAATCTTTGGGGCTAATTTTGTTAAGTAAATAAACAAACAAACCAGAGGTAGCCAACATGGGTGTCCTATGGATGTTCTCGAATATAACTTCCATCAGCCCGCATCAGTATGGCCTATAGTCAAGGATGATAGGAGTTGTAATCTGCAACATATGGAGGAAACCACATTGGTGACCCCACCATAGACCCTAAGAACTGAGAGCCATTATCGTGTACAATATACAGAATTTGTCTACCAAGATAACATCATTTCAGATTTGGTATACAGTACCTACAATCCATTATTGTGGATTCCTGTCATTCATATGCTTTTTTATTAATGTTTTTAAAATAAGCTGTTCAAAGTTTGCCATGTCTGAGAGCCCTGGAAACATCAGTCAAGGCTTCCATTGCCACCAGGAGCCCTCAGAACTGTAATTTTCAGTATCTCCGGGCTCAATGGATTGGGCTAGGAGCAAATAACAGTTCTCAGAGTTGCTACCGGCAATGAATGCATCCAAGGAAAGCCTTCATTGGTGCCAGAAATCCTGTCAACTTAAGGATATGGGAGTCTCCACCGGATCTGAGTCAAGCCCATTATGAATCTGCACTGTCTGTGTGTCCGTAGGCTTGCACATTATGGGCTTGGGAAAGATTTCTGAGTTCACCATGCCAATCTCCAATTATGAGATTCTGTGTTATTACCTTTTCTTTTCTTTTCTTGCAGTAACTGGAGGCTGAGCTCTAAATGAATATCTGAGTCTATAGCTTTCATTCACAGGAAGTGCCTCTTCATCTGACTATATAGTTGCTGAAAAATCGAATATATAAATATAAAGCTAATACAATTTATTTTATGTTTATCAATAATTCCCTACCAATGTGACTTCTCTATGAAATCAGTAACAATAGGTGTGACAGTTATATAAAGCCGGTTCAGGTAGTCAACTCTGATGGGAAGACAAATTATCCTCGTTATTCTTGGAGAACATGTTGTTCCCTTGGTTGCCACCCTACTCCATTTTATAAGGGAGAGGATAACTACAGCTTGTTCTGGAGCTATCTGCAGAACACTCCCTTGATGAAACCTCCTATGCATTTATTTTATTTTGCGATATATCTAAGCCATTTAAGGAACATTTTTTTAAAAAACCTGGAAAGCAAAAGGATTCTCCATCACCACTTTATATCAGTAATCAATTTAGTTTTCTGCAGCCACTGTGAAATCCTCAGAGCTTGGAAGTAACTAGTTACAAGTAACGAATTACTTGTAATTCATTGCTTTTTTGAGTAACGAGTGGGTAATTCCTTTACATTTTGATTGTAATAGAACTAGGAGTAATTTTACTACTTTTGTGGAGTAACTGTAATGTTTCCAGAATTACTTTTGGGCATTACTTGGGGGGAGAAGCAGGGGAAGTCTTCTGCTGCTCTGATATGTGGATGAAAATCATGTGCCTCAAACTGGGCTTCTGTGCAGTGCCTCTCTTTCCTCATGCTCTGTGGGTGGGTAGGAGGTGATGAGGGAGGAGGCTGAGAGTGAGACGGGGTGGAGTGGAAAAAACAATTGAAAAAACAGTTAGTGGTGGTGAAGAATGGAGTGGAGGGGAAAAGGATCAGGAGGTCAAGAACATGGATAAAGGAGGAGAAGGAGGCAGCAGCAGAATGGAGATAAAGAACTGTGGAGGTGAAAGATGACGTGTGTATGAGTGAGTGTGTGTGTGTGTGTGTGTGTGTGTGTAAGAGAGAGAGAGAGAGAGAGAGAGAGAGAGAGAGAGAGTACTGTGTTTGCAGTTGGCACACAAAGTGCCCTTCATCACCCTCTCTGGCTACTGTGCTGCATTTGCAGTATTTTAACGTTTTTGCATCTCAGGGGAAAATGTTTGCTTGGGTGAGTGTCCCTGAGTTGGTGGCAGGGCAGGGTCTGGGAGGTGGTTAAGTGAGAGAGATTATGCTTGCTGGCTGAGTGGGAGGGGTTGCACTTGGTTTGACGTGCTAAGGTCTGAGTAGTGGCCTCAGCCTCCCTCCCCACCACCCTTACCAGCGGAGAGACCACCATTGCTATCTTATGAATAAAAATAATTATTCTATCTCTGTATGTGTTTGTTTATTTTTAATGTTGTTTTAAGCTACTTAGATGTGCAGCAGCCAAGGCCAGCACCTTGTAGGCGTTTTTTTTAAGTAACTGAAATGTAACTGTAGTGATTACTTTGGAGGAAAAGTAAAGTAATCAGTTACTTTCAGAGCAATTGTAGTTGTAACAGTAATTACTACTTTTGGGGGCCATGTAACTGTAACTGTAATTTATTACTTTTTAAAAGTAATCTTCCAAGCTCTGGAAATCCTACAGATTTGATCTTACTTGGGAGAAGCATCCATTTTGAACGTATGTGAGGACAGAGTAAAAATAGCCCATTTGCTCAGTTTATCTTCCTCTATACAAATATTTTCTGATAGATACAATTCTGGAGGGGGTGGGGAAACCTCAAGGCTTCTAAAATGAAGTTAAGACCAGGAAACTCCTATAATTATGTTCTTAACTATTGAGTAGTCATTTAATTGAGCAGCAGACATTGCATTCGGAGGATTAAATTAAAGAATGATTGACTATTCATTATATAAACCAATTTCCTGTTTATTATATTCATTTTGAAAGGACATAGGTACCTTTGTTTTCACTGTTGTCCGCTGCTGTTTGCCATCAATTACAGTGAGAAAACCAACTCTTACATATTATCCGTGGTTTTCTCCTTTGGATTTTTACATGTAAATGAAATTTCTCTCTCTCTTTTTTTTTTTTTACCAACAGAGAACATAAGAAGAGGCACACCCTGGCTATGAACTTGATCTTTCTTGGGATGTGCAACCCTCTGCCCTGTGAACTGGAGGGCTGGGGGGACCCTCAGAACAGAGAAAAGTAGAGAGTGGGGTATTACAGGAAGCTGAAGAGGGGATTGGCAAACAATTTCTCTTCTCTCCCCTTTCTCCACCGGCGCCTCTGCTGGATCAAAGTTCCTTATATAAATTGAAGGAGCTGTTACGTTTGTGGTAGGGCATGTCTCAATCCAGCCCATTTCTTGTTTTTTCTTGGATAATTGTAATAGCTCTTTGATACTCCTTGATTGTTTCCTTGGTGAGCTGGTGTTGCACATATTAAAACCCTGGTGTAGCAAATCCTTGTGTATTTGGAATTGTGAAAATGATCCGTGCTGCTGTTTCTAACAGCACCCGTTGATGTGCACCTGATATACCACATCATTCTATAGCTCTTTCTGCTCTTGTTTCTCATAGTATGGATACTATGCCATCGTAGCTCATAGCTGCTGTAAGTTCATTGGAACGGATTTCCTGGAAAATTCAGTCTGATTCAACTCGGGGTTTAACTTTTTTTTAAAAAGTTGAAGTTTTTAAAACCCTCATATATTTTTCTGTACTAAATATATTAGGTGCTGTCTCTTTTGAGGTATGTTAAGTGCTGGTATTTTGCTTTATATCATAGTAGGGAAAAACACAAAATGAATTAATAAGTTCTGCTGCTCTAACCAGGAGTGCTATTAAAGTGTCTAATTAATTTTTACTAATTAGCGATCACCAGGAAAGGGATAGCAAAAATTCACCACTTTTAACATTGCTACTATAAAAGCAGCTAGGCACAGCCACCACAGATAAAAGTTTTAATTTCATAAAGGTGGCAATTATCCCTGATGCTGTGAGTAATACAATTTCTGATATCACAGCTGCACACTTGGTGAACTGTTGCAGTAAACTAGTGTTTACAGTCACATTTTATTTTTTAAAAGCTTTTGATTACAAAGGTAACATTTTATTGAATGATTGCTTTAAACAAGGCTGTATTTTAATTATGAAAATGATCATTGCTGCTGTTTTTAATAATGGGTTCCATTTTCTCTGTATGAGAAAGTTAAAATATCCTAATCTTACAGTTGAAAATATGTTCCACTGAAATTGGTAAGATTCACATTCAAGTAAATATAGTAAAATCAGGCTACGAAGACATATTTTAGCATTTGAGAGAGAAAAAATATGTAGCTGCCCTTTCTGCTCCACCAATTGGTAGTGCCTTTGGGGCAGGACCTTGGGACAGAGGTCTAGAGGCTCACTCAAGAAATCAGAAGGGTAAATCAGAGTTTCAGCATAGAACTGAAATAAGTGGTGATGAAGGGCCAGTGCCAAAGGGAGCACAGTTATATTCCGTTGCCCAAAGGCCAGTGTTAGTGGAGGTGTGAGGTCGCTCTGAGTTTTAGTCTGAATTTTCAAGGAGCTGGCTATTCACAAAATAGATTCAGCATCTTGGACAGGTCCTTAAATGTTCAAACTAAACCCTAGAATGGATTCACTGCCCCACTGACATCAGAGCTGCCAGTCTCCACTGCCAAAGGCCCACAAAAACCGGGAGCCAGCCCTGCACATTACCGTCTAAAACAAGGAAGGGGACTGTAAGTACAGAAGTACAGAATCTAAAATTACCTAACTATACCACTGATTCAAGACGGGAGGAATTGAAAATTCCTATTTTCCATTGTTTCTGATTTGGATAAAGGAATAGAAGCAGGGAAGACATGTTTAACAACTTTACACCACAGATATCATGCTCCCTGGTGCCTATTCACTAGTGCAAGCAATGGGCAAGATGGGAGCTGATTGAGGAATGGTGGAGTGATAATTCCAGGTCAGAGCATTATCCCTTTTAAGATCTCCTCTCTTCAGGAATGGGGCAGAGTAATCTGGCCAAAAGGAAAAAAAGGCCTCAGTTGAGCTCCAGGCCTTGTTGGAGCAAATTATATGCTAGGAGCTATCCAAGTCCTGCACTCCTGCCAGACTAGGCCACCTTGAGGCATATCCCATGGGCTCCCACTCATGATCTGGGCAGGACAGAACTTTATTCATAAAGAATCTACCGTCAAATGTTCCATGGGACACCATCCATTCAAACTTATTTGTACTTTCTCATAATATTCATAACAACACAACTAGGGCTCAGGTTCAGCAAATCAGAAAGGTTTTTTTTTAAGACTGATAGCTTTAATTCTTCACCTAGTTTTACTTTCTGAGCAATACTAGTTAATGTAGGGAAGCTATGGAGTTGATAAAAATTAAGAGTGCAATTTTGGTACCATTGAAATTTTAGTTTAAAAAACTATGTTTTGTCACCGATTTTAGGGAAAGTGGATAGCACCTTAATGAAGGCTTTCCAAACTATGGTCCATGGACCACCAGTGGTCCGTGAGCTTCATTCAGGTGGTCTGCAACATACCTGTGGATGATGACAGGAGATGGCATATCCATCACATTAAATATTCATATTAATCTTTACTTTTATTTCATTGTTTCTTTTCTTTTCTTTTGTATTTTATTGTATACATTTTGAATTCTGTGGAATTCAAATGGTAATACAATGATATACTATAAATAGTATATTTATTGAAAAGAAATAAAAGAAATAAAAATAAAAGAAGCAATAAACTCCAATTTAAAAAATCATAGAGCATCTAGTGCAGTGCATTGCAATTGCTACAACAGACAGAAAAAATCATTAAGTGGTCTGCCAAGACCCTCAGCAATTTTCAGCCTCTCCACAGGGAGGAAAGTTTGGGAACCACTGCCTTAAATGAATTGGGTGAAAGACAATTAAAGCATGTTGTCATTATTCTTTTCACTCTTTTGTTTATTAAAATCTTTCCTACTTTTACCCAAGAAGTTGCTTCTGGGAGAAGGTCCCAGTCAAAAGGGGCAGCTAGAAATAATGGGCCATTTTTTAAGTGAGCAGAAGACCTTTATGCAACTTGGGATGCTGATATTTTATTATTTATTTATTATTTGATTTATATCCCACCCTTCCTCCCAGCAGGAGCCCAGATATGGTAAAATAAAAATTTCTTAGGCTGCTATATGCATTGTAAGGAATTTCTGTATTATTACTTTCATGTTAAATAGTTATATGAATTAATCTAATTTTCAAGGGGACTTCAAAAAAACTTTTTTCATAGGAAAAAGGAAAATCCTTTATGATTAAATTATTTCAGTAATGCTGGTTTGGAAGGGATTTATTCATTTCAGGCATGTTCAGGCACATCACACACACATACATTTTTAGGAGGCAGGAAGCTCACACTCTTACAAAGGAAGTGATGTCATGAAATTCATTTAAGCATTTGAATGGTGGGTTTATTTGTTTTCTTGGTTTCTCTTGTTTATAGAAACATTAAAATATAATTGCAGTCCAACAGAGCTTATCAGGCTCTTAACAGGCAATCATAAGATGATTGCCAGATGGGTTTAAAAGTAATTTAACAAAATGTACAAATGCAGTCTTTGGCTTGAAGATGGCAGATACTTTTTCAGGAGTCCTTCAGATGATCATAATGAATACTCAACTTTTGACCTTGATATTCTTTGGAATGTCAAGGTATTTCATATTTTCAGAGCTGGACTCCTATCAAATTCAATGGGAAATTCAATTTCTTCTGAATAGACATGTTTAAGATTGCACTGTAAGGCATGCAAAAGGGGGACAAAAAGGAAGGAACTCAAAATCTGTTAGGCTCCCATCTTTCTCTATAAACACTAAACAAAATACAGCTTTGTGTGATTAATGGATGCAAACTTAAGAAAGCTGAGGGGAAATTTGCAACCTATAATTTCAAAGTAAAAAATGAATGATAAGTTGTATCCAAATTATCTTCACATGATTCTGAATGCACATTGTCAAAAACAATTGTGTGTGTGTGAGAAGTTTCCTACTACTGCTTCATCTAACTTTGAAAAATGGGCCTTCCTAGTGTACACATTACAATTCTTCAGTTTTAGAAAACTAAACAGTCATCTATCCGTGAACTGGGTTGAAGAGATGTTTGGACAAATGGTACACAAGAGGCGGTCTGTGGGAGGAGGAGGGGGAATCCTGATAACCTTTGAGACAACTTGAACAGCTGTCTTAAATTGTATGAAAATTTAATGTTTCCTGTAAACAGTGGTGTGCTGGAGCCGGCTCGTACAGGCTTGCGAGAGCCGATTGTTAAAGTTTTGAGAGTTTTGCAAGCCAGTTGTTAACAGAGGGAGCAGGGGAAGTCTTCTGCTCCTCTGATTGGTGGACAAAAGACATGTGCCAGAAACATGGGCTTCTGGGCAGAGCTTGGAAAAGTTACTTGTTTGAACTAAAACTCCCATCAGCCCAGTCCAGTGGCCATGCTGGCTGGGGCTGATGGGAGTTGTAGTTCAAAAAAAGTAAATTTTCCAAGCTCTACTTCTGGGCAGCTTCACTCTTTGCTCCTGCTCTGTGTTAGGAGGCACGAGAAAGGAAGTGGAGAGAGAGGGGGAAAATGCTGCCAGAGGAGAAGGCAGCTGCAGAATGGAAGTAAAGAGCTGTGGAAGTGAGTGACAATGATGTGTGTGTGTGTGTGTTACCCTTTCCGGCTTGCAGGGGTGAACTTCGCCCTCGCCCTACTGCCCCCCGATCTTTTGCCTCCCTGTCTGCCCCCTCCGCTCTGTTTCTGTCAACAGCACAAGTAAACTGGGAAATAATGAAACAAGCAATTCCTTTAATCACTGCTGACCTATCCCAACACCAAATTTGTTTTCTGCCTTTTTTGGGGTAGGGCTACAAATGACACAGCTCAGTGTAGTTTTAAGAAATATAATTATAGTGATTAGCATTATTCATTTTGAGATGGCAGCAATTGTTTTCATGTACTTTGTCATGTTGTGCTATACAGCACTCTTTTTTTAACCATTCTGGGCTAATCATGCAATGGAAATGTGCATGGCTTGCAATTGTGCTGGGATTGTGGAATATTGCCAGAACTAGAGAGCAAAATCTAGCTGCTGTTAAAATAATCTTGATAATCTGAGAGGTTTTTTTTAAGGGTGGGTTTCTAGAACTAATGGTTCTGGTTTCTAACTATTTAATTGACACCGGCAATAGTTTGAAAACAGTAATTTTGACAGTCCTCCTAGGGTCTGTCAACAGGGCTAGCCAACACGGTGCCTTTTCATTTTTTTGGACTAAAACTCCCATGAGCCCCAACCAGCACGGCCAATTGTCAGGGATTATGGGAGATGTAGTCTACACCACCTGGAGGGCACCATATTGGCTATCCCCTCCCTAGAAACAGTACAAGAAAAATAATTCCAGTACTAATAGGATAAAATGGGTGTGTTTCCCTTAGCTTAGAAGCCCATTTCAGAAGCCATCATATTGGGTGGTATTCAGTTAACACATTTTGTTAATGCAAGGATTTCCATTTGCACAACAAGACTCCCGCCTCAACCCTCTGCATATGCTTCTTTCTCAAATCTGTTCTGGGGGGTTGGGGAAACCCCTACAACAAATTTAGAGGGTGCACTGATGGGACCATGACTCAATACATTGGATACAAGCTATTATGTTAAATAGTGTTGAACATCAGTTCAGAGAAGAGGACATAATGGAAGTCTAGATTTAGTCTTTCCCTTCCCCCCCCAAATGGATGATAAGTGGTACCAAGCATAGCCTGTCTGCTTCATTATCGAACTTTATGATTGATGGAAAACGTGCATGTAGCATGCATTTGCATGTGCATTTCCTCTTATTGGACTGAGTTGCTAGAGAAAGGGAAATGGGGAACTACAAGAAATAATGTCAATATCCTATGCCAGTGGCAGAATTATTATTCATTTTTTTAAAAAATCAAGTCTCCAGGTCATATATGTCAAGCATACCTCAATTAATTTTTGAGACTAACAAATTTCTCTTTGTGTTCTGTTATTTTATATCTGTGTAATTAAACCCTGATAGCTATTGAAAACTTCCATCCTGATGAATATATTTATTTATTAATTAAAAATTATATACTGCTGGGTTGTAAAAAACCTCTAAGAGTTTTACAAAACACATTAAAATTATCGATAAAACACTTAAAAACATTTTTAAATGAATTAAAAACAGCAACAGGCAAAAAACCCACAAACATCAGCATCTATGCATCAAAAAAGTTTTAAGCAGGCGCCAAAAAGAATATAACGAAGGCACTTGCCTAATGTCAATGATTAAAAAGAAAGGGCATATTTAATTTGTTGTTATCTTGCAATCATTTCTTTTCTTTTTTGCTCTCTTAGTTTTGAGTGATTCACATCATGGTCAATTTTCTAATGTAATGCTCTAATTTTAGGCTCCTCGTATGGCTAAAAGACATTGAGGAAGACTGCGGAGTGGTTCTAAGGCAACCACTGTTTGGTATGAGAGTTCAGAAATTTGTTGTTATGTGCCTTCAAGTCAATTACGACTTATGGCGACCCTATGAATCAGTGACCTCCCATAGCATCTGTTATAAACCACCCTGTTCAGATCTTGTAAGTTCAGGTCTGTGGCTTCCTTTATGGAATCAACCCATTTATTGTTTGGCCTTCCTCTTTTTCTACTCCCTTCTGTTTTTCCCAGCATTATTGTCTTTTCTAGTGAATCATGTCTTCTCATGATGTGTCCGAAGTATGACAACCCCAGTTTCATCATTTTAGCTTCTAGTGACAGTTCTGGTTTAATTTGTTCTAACACCCAATGATTTGTCTTTTTTGCAGTCCATGGTATGCACAAAGCACTCCTCCAACACCACATTTCAAATGAGTTCATTTTTCTCTTATCTTCTTTTTTCACTGTCCAACTTTCACATCCACACATAGAGATAGGGAATACCTCTCCTACACTCTGAAAATTTTTTCTAGTCTTACATAAACTCTTTCGTCTTCCCTTGAAATTACTCTGCTCTTCTGCCTGAGGAAATTCCCTTAAGCTGTAGGTTACATTTTAATAGCAGCTCCATCATACAACTAAGGAACGCTGAGATACTTCTCTATAAAACTCAGGGTGTGTGGTTCATCTTACTCTTCTATATTCTGGTCTGACCACCTTCCTGGGTGTGCTTAGTTCTTTTCACAGATTAACCTCTGTGTGTATATATATGGAGAGCAGACACAGGACTGTACCAGTTGGCCCCACTCAAGGTATCAGGTATACACCCCCATCCATATGTCAACACGTTCAGTGTGATGTCTGTGAAGGGATGCCTAGACTACATTCCATGGGATTGGTACCCAGAATTGCAAAAGGATCCTGATCATGTGGGTTGAGACATCCCATGGACATCTGGGGGTAGGGCCAGCAGGGCACACAATGTTAGAGATGTGGCCAACAGGGCACATGACATCAAGGGTGGCACCAACTGATCTAGACCTGCTCCCCTTCCATGGACATACTCCATCTGCGGAGATGAAACCAGGAAGAAGGCTATTGAACCTCCAAAATTAAAAGGCTCTGAGACATTTTAGTGTGGGGATTTTTTGAAAGTTTAGTGTTTCTTAGCCTATAGATAAGGCTAATGACAATTGACAGGGTAGATAAAATATTGTTATGGGAGTGAGAGATGAGATAGATTATTTCTTTTTGTCCCCTTCAAGCCTGTGATCTTGTATCTGAAGTTGGGATATGCAAGTAAGAAACCTGCTCTACTGGTCAGGCTAGTTTTCTTTGTTAAACTAGTCTGTGAGTTAATGGACTTATTGAATGGTAAATCTGCATATCCAAAGGGATGTGACCAAGAGAGATCCTGTGGCTATTGGAACTTTTTTCAGGAGAGGGGCTCTACTCCCCACATCCTGGAGCCAAAGAGAGGCTTGTGGGTTTTCATCTCTATTCTGGGCTAGGGAGAAGCTGGGAACTGAAGACAGACAGAGAGGCTTGCTTGGTCTTTGTACCCCCAAAGCTATGGGCAATGAGGAACAAGATCTGATGGACTGTTAATGCTGTGAACCCCTCCATCTTAAATTCAGGTTGGAATGTGTGTAAATAAAAGGCATATATCCTATAAGTCACCATAATCTCCACTGACCATCTTCCCAAGGAAACAAAACCCTTTCTAAGTGCAGGAACCCCTGGAAGTCTTGCACTGCTCAGAGATTGGGGTGGCGCACAACAATGTATAATAAAAAATGTAACAGCTGAGCAGGAACACTTTAGTCTACCTAGACTAAATCTAAGACCAAAGAGACCACTTAATATCAAATGTAAATCCTATTATACACTTGTTTCACACAAACTTTTCTATCCAAAGGCATTTCCTGCCATAAATGGCTATGTGATCAGGAATAGAGATGAAAATTAAAATGGATGGAATACTTTACAGCATAAACTGGCTATTGTTGTTGTTGTTGTTATGTGCCTTCAAGTCGATTACGACTTATGGTGACCCTATGAATCAGTGACCTCCAAGAGCATCTGTCATGAACCACCCTGCTCAGATCTTGTAAGTTCAGGTCTGTGGCTTCCTTTATGAAATCAATCCGTCTCTTGTTTGGCCTTCATCTTTTTCTACTCCCTTCTGTTTTTCCCAGCATTATTGTCTTTTCTAATGAATCATGTCTTCTCATGATGTGTCCAAAGTATGATAACCTCAGTTTCATCATTTTAGCTTCTAGTGACAGTTCTGGTTTAATTTGTTCTAACACCCAATTATTTGTCTTTTTCGCAGTCCATGGTATGCGCAAAGCTCTTCTCCAACACCACATTTCAGATGAGTTGATTTTTCTCTTATCCGCTTTTTTCAATGTCCAGCTTTCACATCCATACATAGAGATCAGGAATACCATGGTCTGAATGATCTTGACTTTAATGTTCAGTGATACATCTTTGCATTTGAGGACCTTTTCTAGTTCTCTCATAGCTGCCCTCCCCAGTCCTAGCCTTCTTCTGATTTCTTGACTGTTGTCTCCATTTTGGTTAATGACTGTGCCCAGGTATTGATAATCCTTGACAAGTTCTATGTCCTCATTGTCAACTTTAAAGTTACATAAATCTTCTGTTGTCATTTCTTTAGTCTTTTTGACGTTCAGCTGTAATCCGACTTTTGTGCTTTCCTCTAACTTTCATCAGCATTCGTTTTAAATCATTATTGGTTTCTGCTAGTAGTATGGTATCATCTGCATATCTTAAATTATTGATATTTCTCCCTCCAAATTTCATACCTCCTTCATCTTGGTCCAATCCTGTTTTCTGTATGATATGTTCTGTGTATACATTAAACATATGGGTGATAAAATACATCCCTGTCTGACACCCTTTCCGATTGGGAACCAATCGGTCTCTCCATATTCTGTCCTTACAGTAGCTTCTTGTGCAGAGTATAGGTTGCACATCAGGACAATCAGATGCTGTGGCACCCCCATTTCTTTTACAGCATTCCATAGTTTTTTATGATCTACACAGTCAAAGGCTTTGCTGTAATCTATAAAGCACAATAGCAACTGGCTATTGCCTAGATGGATTTAGGAAGATATGTCCTTCCAGGAAGCTAATACAATTACTGTCCAGAAATAGAAGTCTCTCTCCTTAAGTCCTGGGTATCAAAGACTGAATGCAATGATGACCATGAACTGTTAATGTCTCCAGTCATTGTGATGTGATTGTTCCATCCATATTTATAAAATATGAGGCTGTTGTGTAGAAGCTCTTGATAACATTGAAAATGAAGCTGAGATAGTGAATTATCTTCCTTGATGAGAACAAGTTACATTGTAGCATATTTGTGTGTTTTTATGTGTTCTTTGTCATTTCTGCACGTTAAGCTTGGACTGACAAACATCAGGGGTGTACTATATGATTGTGAAGTTAACAGCTCATACAGTAGAAAGGTTCCCTGAGTTCATTGTGCTTACTCCCTCTATCTCTGTAATTCTTTCCACCTCCTTTTCTTTCCAGAGTTGTTACTGATCCATTTAAGTTTTGGCATTTTCAGACCTAACCACAAAGTTTCACGTACAGGACTACCTTTTCACATAAACGGCTTCTAAAATTAAGAGAAAGTTATTACAATCTTTTCTTCTTGACCAAAGTAAGTACCTCAAAAATAATCTCAATGTAGCTATACAATGTAGCGCCGCGCCTGCCGTCGCTGTTGTTGCGGCCCTACGCTCCGGGTTGCCGTCGTCATTGTTGCAGCTGTCACGGGCTCGGGCACTGCCCCGCCGCCGCCAATGCTGCGGTCTTGTGCCCGAACCATCATTGTCATCGTTGCGGCTGCTGCGGGCCCGGGTGCCGCTCTACCATTCCTCCGTCTGGACGGCTTCGAATTGCTCCAGGGATCATCGTCGCCGCCGTTGACTGCTGTCGCTGTTGCCCGGACCTTGTGGCTTTCGTGGTCGTTGCCACTGCTGCTGCTTGCTTAGCTGAGGAGTGCTGCCATTCTATCGCTTTTGGGCCCTTGCCGCTACGGCTACCGCTATTGCTGTCTGCTAACTGTTGAGGTGCCGCTGTTGCTGCTACTGTCCGGATGTATGAGTGGTTTGTATGAGTGAGGGTGTGATTGTGTACAGATTGTGAGTTTTGTTACTTATTTTATTTTTATTTTTATTATGTGCCTGGGCGGGAGGATAGTGCATTGGGAGGGAGGACCAGAGGGGGCCCCTGTTAGCGTAGTGACGGGTAATGGGAGGTATGGCGTTGTGAGGAGGACATGCCAGTTGAGGGGAACTCGACCCAGACAATTGGTGGCTGTGCCGTGTTCCAGTCCTCCCCACATCCACAGGATTGCTGGTAGTTCTATCAGCCAACTCTCGGATCTCCAGTTGCTGCTTCTTAATGCCAGATCGGTAAATAATAAAACCTCCCTCATCCATGATTTAATTGTGGATGAGGCGGCCGATCTGGCATTTATTACCGAGACCTGGGTGAGCGATCTGGGAGGCATTAATCTCTCCCAGCTATGCCCACCTGGGTACTGGGCATCTCGGTAGATCCGAGGGTCGGGGAGGGGGAATCGCTGTGGTCTATAGAAGTTCCATCCCTCTTGTTAGGCACCCTATCCAGGTGGCTAATGGTCTGGAGTGTCTCCACATTGCGTTGGGTCAGCGAGACAGACTGGGAATACTGTTGGTGTACCGTCCACCCTGCTGCCCAACAGCCTCCCTAATTGAGCTGACAGAGGTGGTCGCAGATTTATTGTTGCGATCCCCCAAGCTTTTGGTATTGCGGGATCTCAACATTCATGCCGAGACCACTTTGTCTGGGGCGGCTCAGGACTTCATGACCTCCATGACAGCCATGGGGCTGTCTCAATTTGTTACTGGCCCTACGCATATCTCGGGGCACTCTCTAGACTTGATTTTTGCCACTGGATTAGGGAATGGTGATCTGGGAGTGAGGGATTTTACATCTATTCCTTTGTCATGGACAGATCACCGCCTATTGAGGTTTAGACTCACAATGTTTTCTCCCCTCTGCAAGGGTGGAGGACCAATTAAGATGGCCCGTCCCCAGAGACTAATGAATCCTGAGGGTTTTCAGAAGGCTCTAGGGAGTTTTCCGGCTGATAAAACTGACGCTCCTGTCGAAACCCTGGTCACTCTGTGGAATAGGGAAATGACCCGGGCAGCTGACGCGATCGCCCTAGTGCGCCCTCTCCTTTGCAGAGCTCAATTGGCTCCTTGGTTCACCCCGGAGCTAGGAGTGATGAAGCAAGAAAGGAGACGGCTTGAGTGCAAATGGAGACAAACTCCCAACGCCTGTAACCATGCACTTGTGAAGGTCTCTACCAAGCTCTATGTGAAGGCGGTGAGGGCAGCAAAGAAGCAGTACTTTGCTGCCTCCATTCAGCCATCTTCCAACCGCCCAGCGGAACTTTATAAAGTTGTTCGGGGACTTTTACACTCTGGTCCTCAGAACGCAATAATACCATCAAGAGCCCACTGTAATGAGTTTGCGAGACACTTCCAAGATAAGATCACGAACATCCGCCCGGACCTCGACTCCAACATTGTAGCAGTCGAACCTAATGAGGTGTCCGGAGCACAGTCCTGTCCTGTTTTATTGGATGAATTTCAGTTGGTACAGCTCGAGGATGTGGACAAGGTGCTTGGACAGGTGCGGGTGACCACTTCTGCTCTGCATCCTTGCCCCTCGTGGCTAATAAAAGCTAGCAGGAATGGAACAGCCGGCTGGGCCAAGGAGGTGATCAATGCCTCTTTACGAGAGGGAGTGGTACCACTCTGCCTGAAACAGGCGGTGGTGAGAGCGCTCCTAAAAAAACCCTCCTTGGACCCTGACAACCTTGACAACTATAGACCGGTAGCAAATGTTCCATTCCTGGGCAAGGTTCTAGAGCATGTGGTCGCTCGCCAGCTCCAGGCTCTCTTGGATGAAACTGATTATCTGGATCCATTTCAATCGGGCTTTCGGCCGGGGTTTGGTACAGAAACGACCTTGGTCGCCCTGTATGATGACCTCTGTCGGGAGAAAGACAGAGGGAGTGTAACTCTGTTGGTTCTCCTTGATCTCTCAGCGGCTTTTGATACCATCGACCATGGTATCCTTCTGGGGCGACTTGCGGACTTAGGAGTTGGAGGCACTGCTTGGCAGTGGCTGTGCTCCTACCTCGAGAATCGTCTCCAGAATGTGGTGCTTGGGGAGCATTACTCGAGTCCCTGGGTACTCCAATATGGGGTCCCGCAGGGTTCAGTTCTGTCCCCCATGCTCTTTAACATCTATATGAAGCCGCTGGGTGAGGTCATTAGGAGATTTGGAGTGCGTTTCCAGCAATATGCTGATGATATGCAGCTCTACTTCTCCTTTTCATCTTCTTCAGGTGAGGCTGTCAATGTACCAAACCGCTGCCTGGCCGCGATAATGGACTGGATGAGAGCTAATAAACTGAGACTCAATCCTGATAATACTGAGATGCTGTTGGTGGGGGGGCTCTCTGCCCAGATGGTTGATGTCCGACCTACCCTAGATGGGGTTACACTCCCCCTAAAGGAGCAGGTCTGTAGTTTGGGGGTCTTATTAGATCCGCTCCTGTCACTGGAGGCTCAGGTAGCCTCGGTGGCACGGAATGCGTTTTACCAGCTTCAGCTGGTAGCCCAACTACGACCCTATCTGGACAGGGAGAACCTCGCCACAGTTATCCATGCTCTGGTAACCTCTAGATTGGACTACTGTAATGCACTCTACGTAGAGTTACCTTTGGAGACGGTTCAGAAACTTCAGCTGGTGCAGAATGCTGAGGCCAGAGTTCTTACTTGGACTAAAAAATCTGACCATATAACACCTGTCCTGGCCCAGCTGCACTGGCTACCAATATGTCTCCGGGCCAGATTCAAAGTATTGGTTCTTACCTATAAAGCCCTTAACGGCATCGGACCGCAATACCTGGTGGAACGCCTCTCCTGCTATGTACCTACCCGTTCGCTACGCTCGACGTCGAAGGCCCTTCTCCGGGTCCCAACTCATAGGGAGGCCCGGAGAGCAATAACTAGATCTTGGGCCTTCTCAGTGGTGGCCCCCGAATTATGGAACGCCCTCCCTGACGAGATACGCCTGGCGCCTTCTTTGTTATCTTTCCGGCGCCAGGTAAAGACCTACCTGTTTGCCCAGGCATTTTAATTGTAATTGTAATTTTATTTTAATCTTTGTCTTAACTGTGCTTTTAAAATGTTTTTATAGTTGTATTGTACCCACACTCACCTGTATTTTAATGTGGTTTTATTCTGCTGTACACCGCCCTGAGAGCTTGTCACTAAAGGGCGGTCTAAAAGTACAATAAATAAATAAATAAAATAAATATACAAACAGCTCTAGTGTTCTGTATGTATAGATACTCTAGTGTTCTGTACATATAGCCCCTCTGTTTTGAAGTAAAATGCCCTTTCAAAGTAAGGAATAGTAAACTAATAGTAGAACACTGCATACCCACATATGTCCTTGATACAAGCCACAACAAAGCACCTTGGTTAATGCTAGCTTTACTTATTCTCACCAATGCTGTAACGTGTGTTACAAGCTGTATTGAACCCAGTGTCATCGTTAGCTCTGGTTGCTTAAAGGAGGAAGAGCTGCATACTTAAAGTTTCCATTGGGGGAAGCTCCTTCTTGATCTTTCCCCTTTCTTGGTTACCTCCAGTTCCCTGCTTTTTTCTCTATGCACTCTCTCCTTGGTTATCTTCACCAAGCCCCATATCTTCCTATACCACCTGTACCAGAGGTTCCCATGTCCCCCCCCCATGCATCATTTTAAAAATGCTGCGGGTCTTGGCAAGCCAGAATTACTATTTTTCTACCCATTGTAGCAATTGTAATTTGCTGTGCTAGATGCTGTATGATTTTTATTACATATGCAATAAAATATAATTGCATAGAATTCAAATTGTAATACAATAAAATAACATTTTACTGAACCTAAGTTAGTCGTGTATGTTAATTTTAATGGTGGAAAAACAAGGAATTGGGAACCATCTATCATAGCTGATTGCGCAAAAGTAAATATAACCAATATATACAAAACAGCTTCTGTAATAGAATATCAAAACATATGACCAATACAAAAACAACTTTTGCAATACAATATCAAAACATATGACCAAACATGTTTCGACAAAGTCTTCTTCAGTGGTCAATAAATGTACAAACAAGAACTATATATTGGTTATATCTACTTTTGGGCAATCAGCTATGATAGATGTGTACATTTTTAAAAAACAAGTTCTTATAAACCATCCACATCCTAATTCCTTGTTTTTCCACATATTAATTTTAATGGGTCTGCTCTGAGTAGGACTAGTACTGAATACCACCCACTTACTCAGGTTTCAGTTCAAAGGTGAACATCACAATCCTTGAGTTTTCATTTTGCTAAGGATTTAATCCAAGCTGGAGAAGAGATTTTGCCATCTCATTCCCACCTTCCTACTCATTCACCTTGATGCTATTAGTGCTGCTCTGGTGGCAGGGGTGGGGGTGGGGAAGGAAGAGAGGTCTTGGTTGCCCTTTGTTCTTTCTCAATCTGCCTCCTCCCATCCCTTTCTTCATATGTAAAATGCTTCAAGGTCAATGTGTACAGGAGCCCCGGGATATAGTTTCCCCAGATCTCCTTGCACATGCTGCTGTAGTAGCATTTAATGTAATGGAAAAGGGGAGCAGTATGACACCTTTATTCTTACCACCACCAGCATCACCACTACACTCATTGGAACAGCAGAAGGAAGTGAAAAAGCATCTAAACTGCCACTACCGAGGAAGCCACTGCAAGAGCCAGCCACCCACAGCCATTAGCTAGTGTATGATTAGGTAAGGGCTCACAGCAGCTTGTGCATGTGTGGTAATCATAAGCCATTTTAGAACACTTAAGAAGAAAGAGAGGAATTATCCCCGTCCCCAGCATTCTGAATAGAAAATGTCTGTCTGTGGGCCCACAGCGAAGGTAAAAGAAGTGTATTTCCTACAAAGAAATGCTCCCATGTAGATAATACACTTCTTTTACCTTCGCTTTTTATTTGCATCATCTGCAGTTCTCGCTCAAAAGTTAACTGCCAATTGCTTTTTCCTATTCACACAAGCAGGTATTCCTCTGGGGAGGATTAGTCTCACTTTTTCCTTGTGGCCCCATGCTCTAATTATACATTTCCACTCTCTCTGGTTGCAAAGGTGACTGAGCATTCTCAGACTATTCTACCAGCTGCAGTGGGTTCCTTTTAAAAAAAAACCCAGAAATGTGAATATCTGTGTTTTCCCTGGAAGGATACAGCTGAAATACAAATCTTTGATTGAGCAGTGTTATGCTTTTTGTGTAGGGAAAAAAGAAAATAAAGGCACCATTTGCAGTAACATAAAAAAAGGCCAGCAGAATGGTGGAGAGCAACCAGAAGTTGCTTGTCAGCCTACAGGAAATAAAATGAACGAAGGGAGGAGGAGGGAGTGGGCGGGGAACAATTGACACACCCATCTAAAAGCATTGGAGCAAAGCACCTGCAAGCACTAAAGAAAGGGAGTGAAGACTTTTTCTTCCCTTTTCATATTATCAGTGGATTGGGTTAGTACAGATTTTCAGGGGGGAAACTGCGTGAAAGCTTCTGTTTGCCAGTAACGTCATGTGAACTATGCAAATTTAAAGGAGATGTGAATGACACCAAACACATAGTAAACCACCATGTAGATGAGCCCTGTTTGTTTATTATATCTATACCCTGCCCTTCCTTCTGAAGGAGCCCAGGGCAGCAAATACATTAATTACAGAATACAAGTAAAACTTTTAAAAACAGTTTAAAAGCTTATAAAAATGTTGAGCTAGATGGTGAATTTGATATAGGGATGTAAATCCCCATGGTGACTACATGATGCTCAGACCAAATATATTTTGTAAGTAGGTTGCATTTCTATTATGAAAAATTGTCCTATTGCATCTCAAGTTTTGCTATGCATTCCATACCTGCAGTAGCTAAAAAAAAGATTAAATGTCCATTTTGCTCCAGCTTTTATGGTAAATATGTTTTGGAAGCACTTGGGAAACAAATGACCCAAGACATTTTTGCTGAATAAGCAGTGTGGAGCCATTGTAATAGCACTACCGTTCTCTTGGAAGGTACCCTTAATTGATTACACTTAAAGAGCCACAGGCATTCCAATTAAATGAATCGCCATTCCAATTAAGCAGCAGTTCTTCTGATAAGTGTCATTAGGTTTATTACAGTTGCCTGAGAAATGCCCTTATTAAGTCATTTCCCCCATTTACTACAGTGTAGTGTATTTTCTAAGGAGCAAAGGAAGTGGTCACTACTAAACTGGTTTGTGAGAGACTGAAACAAAGGGTAGAAACGCACTCACTGTTCTGCCGGTTCCAGTGTGTCTCCACCTCCCTCTTCTGAAAACAGGGGCACATGATACTAGTCAAACTCCATCCCTTTTTATTGTAAAACCTAGTGGGAGCATCTTCAGTGCATTTTTCTTTAAAAAAATGGGCTTCAAAGAGATTTCACAACTGATCCACAGATCAACCCATTCTCCCTCCAGATGTGGCTAATGGAAATGCTTTGTTCTGGCAACTAGTGTGTTTACAGCCATAGAGATCTTTCATTTGAGTTGTATTGGCTAGTGTTTTTTAAAAAAAATGTTGATCAGCATTTTCAAATGCAAACATAAAAAGAAAAGGAAAAGTATAACAAGATACAGTCCAAATACAGATCTTGCATTTTATACTTAACCAGTAGATATACAAAGGCTGTATTTTAATGCACTCCATAAATAAGCATTAACAAGATCAGAGCATTGCCATCTTCCCTGTGCTTTTTTCCAAAGCATGTATTGCCCAGACTCTAATGCCAGTAATGCTAGGTACTCCATTATTTATAAAAAATAAATGGAAATCACATAGCTTCAAAGACTTCATGTTTTGCTAAACCTTTTGATGGTCAGCTATTATGTGTTAATTTTTCAGTGAATTCAGTGAATACAGGTAGTAGCTGACAAAGAGAGAAAGATAAAACAGTGGTTGTTATCTAGAAGAATGTAAGATATTTGACTCAGCAGGACAGTGTGTCATATTCACACCCCAATTTACTTTTGATCACAAAATCATTTTACCCATCCTTTCTTGTAGTGGATAGCCATGTATTTGTGAATGATGGGGCATGAGTTCAGATCAATGGCTAATTTATATTTGGAAGACTTGATTTTTGAAGACTTCAGAACAGGATTTGGGCTGTGATTTGAATACTAGAGGAACCTGTCTCAAAGACAATCACTTCATCTCAGCGTTTCTCATCTCTAAAAGTACAGTATGAAATATTCTTCACTTTTGAATTTGGGTTTAAAACTAGTGTTGTGTGGTAATATGTGAAAAATTATTCCAAAACCACCTAGATCAGTGGTTCCCAACCTGAGGGCTGGGAAGTAATCCAGAGGGGGCCGTGAACAGTAAAGAAATGAATTATTTATTAATTTTTTTAAAAGTCTTCACTCCTTCTACACTGTCTGCTTTCCACTGCCGCTGCGGATGACACCTCCCCCTTGCTCCAAACGAGAGGGGAGGCCTTTTGCTGAAGTGCCAGAGCGTCTTTCAGGTGCACTAAGGGCAGGCATCTGCCTGTAAAACACATGGCAGATGCCAAAGGAGACTGAGGGTGGAGCTACCAGGAAGAAGAGGGGATTACTATCACTAATTCCCATCTCCTTGCACTGCCGCTACTGACAACACCCTTACTTAGAATGAGAGGAGAGGGCTTCTTGTGCAGCAAGACCCATAGGCATTACTGTCTCTAGTTGTTTTCCATAAAGCCTGCAAGTTTGGAGAAGTAACTGTTATCTCTTGGCCTGAGAGTGAGCAGACATCCAAGGCCAGCAGTTGTCATGGTAACGTGAGATAGCAACTGGGAAAGTTCTAACAGAGTCTGTAAGTTGTGTCTTCTGTGTATTGCCTCTGAACGGAGAGGTTCTCTTCTGTGTTTATCTTTGAAGAGAGATGTACCAGAAGGGGGGTGACTGAAGAAACTCTACATGTATTTACTCTTAAGCCTTTGGCCATAATGTCTTAATAAAGACTCTTAACATGCTCTAATGCTCTGAAGAAATTTCTTGCTCAACTTAACTCCAACGTAATGTATGCTGTTTCACGCAACACCGCACACACTTCAACAGGGTTATGGGCCCAGATCCACAGCGCATTACACGGGAGTAAGTTGGTGGTCTGAACGGCAGACGGAGTTCCAGAGGGCAGCTTGATTGATTGTACCAGACGGAGGTGAGCAACATGGCTGTAAACCTGTCTGGGGGAGGCTTGCCAATGGAAAGATTGACGGAAAAGAATTATGGCAGCTGGAAGCCGAGGATGCGGGCTTTGCTGATAACAGAGGATTTATGGGACATTATAGATGGACCACCCCCGGCGGTATTGACCGCGGCCTGGAAGCGCAAAGATCAGAGGGCGCAGGCGTTTATAATCTTGGCTCTATCGGATTCTCAACTGATGTGTGTGAGAGATGAGCCGTCGGCCACAGATATGGGACGCGTTGCAGGATTTGTCCCAAGAATGGCAGCGGAGGCAGGAGGCGCAGAGAGCCGAGCCGATGGAAGCTGTCAGAAGCAAGGAGGAGAAAAGTGCCGAACCAGAGGAGGCAGCCGAAAGCAAACAGGATTACAAGCAGCAGCTGTTAAAGGCTTGTTATGCCTGTGGGGCTCGTGGGCATCTCCGAAAAGACTGTGCAGTCAAGCGAAACTCCAGGGACGGAGGCTTGAAGCAGGGAAGTGTGAACTTTGTTTGTAAACAGAAGTCTCAAGATTTAGGACCTGTTAACTGGAATGTCGACAGCGGGGCGAGCCATATATTAATTAAAGACAGAATTTTATTTTATGCTTCAGAAGAAGTGCAGGATTTTGTTAAACTTGCGGATGGATCACAGAAACGGGTGGAAGCCCGAGGACTGGTGAGATTTACTAAACTTGGGATAATGTCAGAATGTTTGTTTGTTCCAGAATTGGCTCATAATATTTTATCAGTTCAAAAACTGGTGGATTCTGGGTATTGTGTAACATTTGATAGAGGAAAATGTTTTGTACAGAGAAGAGGCAAAGTTGTCTGTCAGGGATTTATGACACAAGGGCAGTTTAGAATGACCGTGGGTGTGAAGTGTGCTGATGCCTTGAGTTTAGTGGGGCGGAAAGAGAATGACGGTCAGAGCTGTAAGAAGACAGCTGTTAAAAGCACACAGCCACAGTATTCATGTAATGCAGTCAGGCTGATGCCTGAAAGAGTGCATCGCAGCCGAGTTTACAAGCCACAGGGTAAGAGACGTGGCAAACGTGCACCTAGAGCACAAGAGAATGCATATTTCAGAGCTTGGTGTCCAGAAACACAAGCGCAAACATTTAAACCAGATCTTGACGTAAATCTGAAAGGCACGAAGACAAAGAGTCTGGATTTGTCAGGAGCAAAGACAGGAGGTCTTGAATGTTTTGTGGATGCAGATCATGCAGGGGAACTGAGCAGTCGTAAGTCAACCTCTGGCATAGTTGTGATGTGGCATGGGTCATGCATTGACTGGAGCAGCAAGAAACAAAACATGGTGGCTGACATAATGACCAAGCCTTTGTGTGAGGAGAAATTTGGCAAACTGGTGACAAGGCTTACTGCAATGTACTGAGATGTAATATGGATCTGTATGATGCAATGTATTGAAATGTATTACCTTTGTATTGCTGAAATGGAAAAGTTATAGATGCAATGGAAAGTATTTGCAGTCTTGATGGAAAAAAAGGGGGGTATGTTGGGCTGTGACCCATAGGCATTATTGTCTCTAGTTGTTTTCCATAAAGCCTGCAAGTTTGGAGAAGTTTGGCCATAATGTCTTAATAAAGACTCTTAACATGCTCTAATGCTCTGAAGAAGTTTCTTGCTCAACTTAACTCCAACGTAATGTATGCTGTTTCACGCAACAACGCACACACTTCAACAGCTTTCCCCCTTCCTTTCTGGCAGCCAGCCTGCCTCCCTGGGGGGGGAGGGGGTCACAAAAAATTTTCAGCTTATAAAGGGGGTCCCGTGCTCATAAAGGTTGGGAACCACTGACCTAGATTCTACAATATCCACCTCATTTCAATCTTGATTGGTACCACTGATTCCCTAGGTTGCCACTGATGCCATAGGTTGCCACTGTCTTTTTGGATTAATCACATGGGTTATCCCACTCTATCAAAGATTATGGAATGGATGGAGTTACATCATGATGTAAGCAATCAGATCAAGCTGTGTGATGTCACTGAGAGGAAATAATGGCAACTGGGACATTTTTATAAGGAGTACTGAAAATAATTGAAAACTTGCTAAAACTGTTGACAAAACAAAAAACAACTAGTAGTTTTGGCAAAGCCCTATGTACAAACAAATTAGCTGTCTTTATCAAACTATAGTATATTTCCAGTATGACTGTCAAGTCTCCCAACCCCCATATTGCCTATTTTTTCCAATATTACTCTAGATCTTGAAACTGAGAAAGGAACTGTAATACTAAAAGCTTTTTTGCAGCACATTTTTGACACTTAGATCTTGATGTATTGTGAACAAATAGATCAATATATGTATTGCTGATGTTTTTAAATCACACTAGCAAGAGCTGGGTGTAGTCCTTCTTGAGCAGATCCTTCTGGCGAGTTGCTGTAACTTACATAAATGATGCCAAACGTTATATAAGAAATGAAGTACTTGACACTGCCAAAAACACATTGTTCAGTACATGAGTATGAGTAGTACTAGTAAAACAAAATGTGAAAAGACTGCCTGAAAGAACTAGATAGGAAAGCTAAACATTCATACTTTTCCAACAGAGTTATGACTGAAGAGGGGGGAAAGTGTTTAGAAAGTTTAAAAATGAAATGGGGACATCCAAGGCTCTCAGGAATAAACAAAATAAAGTATAGACAGAGAAAGGAAAAGGAACGATAAAAACAACAAAAAATTTAAAGCTGCCTATAAGGCCAATCTTGGAAAAGCTAGCTCTGTGTGAAAATCACAAGAAACAGTTCTGATAAAGGGCAAGTAAAATCTCCCAAAACAAGTAACAAAGATTAATCAGAGTTGTATGAAAAGTATCTAGAAAATTCAACACAGAAAACCTAACCCATTGCAAGCAACAATGAAATCTAAAAGCAACTTTTCTTCTGTGTATGCTTCAGAGAAAAGTTATAGCACAAAAAGTCATCTGGAGGAAAAACTGCTTATGTGAAAAAGACAAAGTTAAGAAAGAGTCCAGTGAAGACTCAGCACTCCAAAACCTTTTTCTGCTTGTAATATGTTCCTTACCAAGCATGAGATAATCACTATCTAATGAAAATGTATTTTAACATAACATATACTGATTTCTTTTTGTTTAGTATGTAAAAAAAAATCCATTTGACCAAATTAAAATAATCTCAGCCACTCACCTCCCCACCAGTTTTTTAAAAATCACAACAGTGCTGCCCAACGGGGAAGTTAGTGTAACACAGATGTTGGACTGAATAATCTTTTGATTTACAGTGTATTGGCAAATTGCATTAATTCCTCAAGTTCTTTTCCGCTATTTTGCATCCACTTCTTCTACATAGATGTAAAGTGGTGTCATCTATGAAGTCCCTTGTTCTCTAATACATCTATCAGCATCCATCTCATGAAGTTAGGTTGGGTTCACACTCTACACTTTATTTCCTGAGATACCCAGAGGTATTGGTCAAGACAAAAAAGAAGTGAGGAGTAAATGACCCAACTTAGGACTGAGAAAAAATATTGCTGTTTTCTTACTTGGAGCTTCTTTTAACAACCACAGGATAGTTTCCTGAGTGGGAGCTGTTGCTCACACTGATGGCAAGCTGCCAGCAGCCCAAAGGAAGTTGCTTCGTGAAGAACAATGGCATGTGCAGAGTAGAACTGGCTGTTTTTAAGGCTGTGCTAGATCATTACATGCAGAGGACTATGAGTACCATTGTCTGCTCACCCTGTTGCCTCTGCTTATGGCAGCCATGGCGAGTCTTGGCTTTTCAGTTGTTGTTGGACTACAGCTCCCATCACCCCTGCTTACTGGCCATATTAGAGGGCCAACAACATCTGGATAGTACCACATTAGCTATCTCTTAGACTCTTCTTTTTAAAGTAATCTCCTCCTGGCAAGCATATAAATGAAACATGCTAGTGTTCTGGCTTTTAAGTTTTGTGTTGCACCTATTTATTCTACTCTTTTTGACCCTTGTTGACTTGATGTAACCCTCATGTTCTTACAATTACTAGGTCTATATTTACTATTACTAGATCTCGTGTGCAATTATCTTATGTGGGATGCATAATAAGAATAAAGAATGTGGTTTCGATTAATGCACCGTTTGGTTTGTGTATATCACTTTTGTATATTGAACTTCTATTTTGGGGCTAAGAGTTGCAAACAACCCTTTTTGTAACACTGGTTGTGGCACTGTTTGTGCTATTAGTATTTTTTTCCCTGATGTTGCAGTTTCCACTCTACAGAAGATAGCTTCTTGATATCAGTTGGTTCTTCTAATTGCCTCCCTTTGGGTTTTTCCTTTTGCTGGAAGGGAAACTTTAAAGCCTGGGTGGGTGAGGGATATTGCTATATCTGCTAGACAAAATCAACAGGATTTTTTTTTTAAAAAAAAAATTATTTCCATTTTGCATTAACATGTATTTAGTTACAAAATAATACAAAAAACCTATTAACTCCCTTTCTCTCCCTTTCCCCAACCCCTATCACCCCCTTCCCTCCCTTTCCCCTAATGACTATTAACTTTCAAGATTTTATTTTGTAGTTTTCTTCTCTGAGAAATTTCCATTCTTAAGATATCCACAACGATCTGAAAGGGTAAGGCACTGGTCCCAAACTAGTGTCCAATGTAGCAGCCAAGATAAAAGACCACCAATCAGCTTCAAAAGAGTCCTTTCTTTTCTTTTTTCCCTCCGCCATTCTTATTTTCTGTGTTAACTTCTCTAATAGAGCGATTTCCCATAGTTTCTTTTGCCAATTTTGCAGTGTTAAACTGTCCAGTGATTTCTAGTATTTGGCAATCATCAGTCTGGCTGCTGCCAGCATAAATCCTATAAGTCTTTTATATTGTAGATTTGTGTTTTGTCCCATAAAGATATTCAATAAAGCTAATTCAGGCCTAAAGTAAAATTGTTGTTTTGTCAATTTCACTATTTCTTCCCACACCTCCTGCCAAAAACCCTTGAGTTTATCACATTCCCACCACATGTGTAAATATGAGCCTTGTACTTCGCATCCTCTCCAACACTTTTGTGTGCTATTTTTAGAGATCCGTGCTAAATACAGGGGATTAAATACCATTTTTGTATTACTTTTAGGGCTGTTTCTCTATAGGAAGTTGAAATAGATCTATATGGGAATTTTGTCCACATATCATTCCAGTCCTCTTCTTCAATCTGGCATTTCAGGTCTGATTCCCATACAGTAGGGCCCCGCTCATATGGCGGGTTCTGTTCCAGACCCCCGTTGTAAAGCGGAAATCGCCATAAAGTGAAACCCATTGACGATAATGGCACGCGTTGCACAAAAATGACGTCAAAATGGTGTGCGACGGAAAAAAACCACCGTAAAAACGGAACAAGCACCTTGATGCGGGGACTTTCCCTAATTCGCATTAGCGAATCGTTGTAAAGCGAAGCACTGTAAAGTGGGGCCCTATTGTACTTGTTTTAAAATTGAGTTGGAACCCATATTCTTATTTACCAAAAATCTATATGATTTTGAAATCACCCCCTTTTCTATACTTAACATTAGTTTCTCCCCTTCTGTTAATTGTCTAGCTCCCTACATTATAATATGATGTTTCCTATTAAAAGTACTAAGTTGATACCAACAAATCCATGACACACCGATCTCCTTAAATTTATTTTCCCTTTCATCTTGTGGTAAAGGTAGTCCATTCATATAAAAATCCTTCAATCTGTATATATTATTGTCAATTAGGCTTTTATTTATTATTTTATTTATTAATTAAACTTATATACCGCCCGACTAGCAATAGCTCTCTGGGTGGTGTACATCAAAAAATACAATAAAATTACACAATCTCATAAAACAGAGTATATAAAAATTGTACAAACTGAAATCAGATTACAACAATTTAAAATTAAATTAACTTAAATTAAAATGCCTCAGAGAAGAGGAAGGTTTTAACTTGGCGCCGAAAAGATGATAGTGTCGGCGCCAAGCGCACCTCCTCGGGGAGACTATTCCATAGTTCGGGGGCCACCACTGAGAAGGCCCTAGATCTTGTCACCACCCTCCGGGCCTCTCTATGGGTTGGGACCCGGAGGAGGACCTTCGTAGTAGACCATAGTGAACGGGCAGGTTCATATCAGGAGAGGCGTTCCGACAGATATCGTGGTCCCGCGCTGTATAAGGCTTTATAGGTTAATACCAACACTTTGAATTTTGCCCGGAAGCATATAGGAAGCCAGTGCAAGCGAGCCAGAACAGGTGTTATATGGTCAGACCGCTTGGTTTTTGTTAGCAGTCTGGCCGCCGCATTTTGCACTAGCTGTAGCTTCCGAACCGTCTTCAAAGGTAGCCCTACGTAAAGCGCGTTGCAGTAGTCCAGATGCGAGGTTACCAGAGCATGTACCACTGATGCGAGATCTTCCTTACTCAGATAGGGACATAGTTGGGCTACCAACCAAAGTTGGTAGAACGCATTCCGGGCCACCGAGGCTACATGAGCCTCGAGTGAGAGGGAAGAGTCTAAAATGACTCCCAGACTACAAACCTGCTCCTTTAGGGGGAGTGTAACCCCATCCAGGACAGGGTATATATCCACCATCTGATCAGAGAAACCATCCACCAACAGCATCTCAGTCTTATCAGGACTGAGTCTCAGTTTGTTAGTTCTCATCCAGTCCATTGTCGCGGCCAGGCACCGGTTCAGCACATCGACCGCCTCACCTGAAGAAGATGAAAAGGAGAAGTAGAGCTGCATGTCATCAGCGTACTGATGACAACGCATTCCAAAACTCCTGATGACCACACCCAGCAGCTTCATATAGATGTCAAAAAGCATGGGAGACAAAACTGAACCCTGCGGGACCCCACACTGGAGAACCCACGGTGTCGAGCAATGTTCCCCAAGCACTATCTTCTGGAGACGGCCCGCTAAGTAGGAGCGGAACCACTGCCAAGCAGTGCCTCCAACTCCCAACTCCACAAGCCTCTCCAGAAGGATACCATGGACGATGGTATCAAAAGCCACTGAGAGATCAAGGAGAATCAGCAGAGTTACACTCCCTCTGTCTCTCTCCCGACATAGGTCATCAAACAGGGCGACCAAGGCCATCTCAGTTCCAAAACCAAGCCTGAAACCCGATTGAAATGGATCCAGATAATCGGTTTCATCCAATAGCGCCTGGAGCTGGTCAGCAACCACTCATTCCAAGATCTTGCCCAGGAATGGAACATTCGCCACTGGTCTGTAGCTACTGAAATCCTCCGGGTCCAAGGAAGGTTTTTTCAGGAGTGGTCTCACCACCGCCTCTTTCAGACAGCCAGGGACCACTCCCTCTCGTAAAGAGGCATTAATCACTTCCTTGGCCCAGCCAACTGTTCCATCCCTGCTAGCTTTTATTAGCCAAGAGGGGCAAGGATCCAGTACCGAAGTGGTTGCACGAACCTGTCCAAGCACCTTGTCCACGTCCTCGAACTGAACCAACTGAAACTCATCCAACAAAACATGACGAGACTGTGCTCCGGACACCTCATTTGGATTAACTGCTATTAAGTGGGAGTCTAGGTCCCGGCGAATGCAGAAGATCTTATGCTGGAAGTGCTCAGCAAACTCATTACAGCGGGCCACCGATGTATCTACCATGTCCTGTAGGCCTGGATGGAGTAGGCCTCGAACCACTCTAAAAAGCCCCGCTGGGTGGGAGAGAGATGACTGAATAGTGGCAGCGAAATGTTGTTTTTTTGCCACCCTTACCGCTCCCACATACAGCTTGGTAGTAGCATGAACCAGCTCATAATTGCATTCGTCGGGAGTTCGTCTCCATCTCCGCTCAAGCCGCCTCCTATCTTGTTTCATCGCTCTCAGCTCTGGAGTATACCAAGGAGCTGTATGAGCTCTACAGAGGAGAGGGCGCGCAGGAGCGATCGTGTCAACAGCCCGGGTCATCTCTGCATTCCACAGATTAGCCAGCGCTTTGACTTTTTATCCTCTATTTCAGTGGTTCCCAACCTTTATAAGCACGGGACCCCCTTTATAAGCTGAATTTTTTTTGTGACCCCCTCCCCCCAGGGAGGCAGGCTGGCTGCGAGGAAGGAAGGGGGAAAGCAGCCTTTTGTTGCAGGCTTGCTTCTCTTTGCTTCATAAAAAGCCCTCTTCTCTCATTCTAAGTAAGGGTGTTGCTAGTAGCGGCAGTGCAAGGAGACGGGAATCAGTGATAGTAATCCCCTCTTCTTCCTGGTAGCTCCCCCCGCAGCCTCCTTTTGCATCTGCCATGAGGAGGGAGGGGTGGAAAGGCAGAGGGGAGGACTGGGATGGGAGCAGGCAGGAGGGGGAGGGGAGGACAGATGTGGTCATTTGCATGTTTATTGAGTTCAGTGGGATTTACTCCCATGCAATCATGCTTAGGATAGGTAAAACTGACCGGGGGGGAGGGACAGAGGCCTGGAGTGGGCAGGGGAGGCAGAAGAAGGAAGAGGGGAGGGGAGGAGAAAGGGAGAGGAAAGGGGAAGGAGGGAAAAGGCAGGTCTGATCATTTGTATGATTATTGAGTTGAATCGGATATACTCCTATGCAATCATGATTAGGATACGTAAAACTGACTAGGCTGGGCCTGGCAACCAAGATGTCTTCTGTATCTTTCAAAGTTGGGCAGGGGGAAGGGAGAATTCTACCTTGTGGGTTTTCCCATTACATTGTTGCAAGAACACCTGCACTTGGCTGACTTTCTCTTCTGCTAAAGATACAGGATCAGCCTCAGGCCCTGAACCTGGCAACCCTACCTCCCACCCAAATTTAAAACAAAGCTGTCCCTGGCCACATCCACACCAGGCCTCTATTACACTTTGGACAATCATTATATATTTATCTATTTATTTAGTGTATTTATATACCGCCCCATAGCCGAGCTCTCTGGGCAGTTTACAATAACTAAAAGCATTAAAAACAAATATACAAATTTAAAAACACATCTTTTAAAAACAATTTAAAAGAATTTATCATGGCTCAAAGCCATGGCTCAAAGCCAATCATGGCTTCTCTCAAAGAATCCTGGGAAGTGTAGTTAGTGAAGGGTGCTGAGAGTTGCTAGGAGACGCCCTGTTCCTCTCACAGACCTTCAATCAGAGTGGCTGACTGTTAACCATTATCTCAGGGGAATAGGAGTCTCCTCTCAGCACCCTTCACAAACTACACTTCCCAGGATTCTTTGAGGGAAGCCATGACTGTCTCAAGTGAAATCAAGTCTGGTGTGGGTGTGGTCCTCTTATTAGCCAAGCCCAGCAGCTGTGAGGCTTTTAGAACACTGACAGTTGGTCCTTACTGAGCATGTCCCGCGTTATAATAGGCTTCCAGCCAAAATTTCTTAAATTAATTAAAAATCAACCAGGCATTTTTTTAACTTTTAAACTGCAGTAGATGAAGGTCAGAGTATGGGGCAAGATCAGTATTAGGATTACAGGTACTCTGTGAACATGACTGATTTTTAATGAATTTCAACAGATTATGAGAACTCTGGCAGAAAAAAGTCCAAAAGGGCTCTGAGGTTTTTCTCTCTCTTTTTAGACTTTGAACTCTCGATTCTCTCTGACTGTTTTGTGTATCACCATGAAAATTGACAGGGTTGTTAAGCAAGCGTTTCTGAGTTCAGAACTATAAGTTTTGTAAGGTTTTGTTTTGAAATGAGCTTATGGGAAGCACCAGAATGGCATGCAGGGGTATTTTCCATTTAACATTGCGGAATGTGAAAAATCCATGCTGGCTATAGTATACAGCCACTCTTGTGGCTGTATCATATGTAGCTTTGGCTCACACTAAACATTCTATGTATAACAAGGACCTTTGTGCAAGCCCAAGTTCATTCCAACACTTTTCAGTTAAAAACTCATCACTATAGAACAGTGGTTCCCAACCTTTATGAGCATGGGACCCCCTTTATAAGCTGAAAAAAAATTGTGACCCCCTTCCTCCAGGGAGGCAGGCTGGCTGCCAGAAAGGAAGGGGGAAAGCAGCCTTTCTTTGCAGGCTTGCTTCTTTTTGCTTCACAAGAAGCCCTCTCCTCTCATTCTAAGTAAGGGTGTTGCCAGTAGCAGCAGTGCAAGGAGACGGGAATCAGTGATAGTAATTCCCTCTTCTTCCTGGTAGCTCCACCCTCAGCCTCCTTTTGCATCTGCCATGTATTTTATAGGCAGATGCCTGCCCTTAGTGCACCTGAAAGACGCTCTGGCGCTTCAGCAAAAGGCCTCCCCTCTCGTTTGGAGCAAGGGGGAGGTGTCATCTGCAGCGGCAGTGGAAAGCAGACAGTGTAGAAGGAGTGAAGACTTTTTTAAAAAAATTAATAAATAATTCATTTCTTTACTGTTCATGGCCCCCTCTGGATTACTTCGCGGCCCCCCTGGGGGTCGCGGCCTCCAGGTTGGGAACCACTGCTCTATTTCTCTGTCTGACCTGTAAAACTCGGAGTGATTGCAAATAGGGATTAAGGGGGAAATTCCTGGAAGTAAGATCTCTTTCCTATATCTCCATACCCCCAAAATTGGTGTCATAGTTGTATTAATGTTTTTGGCGCTTTTTCTTATTTCCTGTTTAATAAAAGGCAAGCCTTTAGCATTGTGAAGTTTTAGTAAATATCTCTCTATGTGCACCCAATGTTTTTCAGATTTGAGATCCATAAAAGAGATTAAGTGATGAATCTTAAATGCTTCAAAATAAAGAAATAAATTTGGGATTCCCCACCCTCCCTCTCTTATTCCCTCGTATCAATATTTTTTTGCTGTTCTGGGCTTTTTTGATTTAAAAATAAATTGTTCAATTTTCTGCTGCCAGATTGTCAATCTTTTTTTTTGAATTTGCGTTGGGAGAACATAGAAAAGATATGTAAACTTCGGGGCTATCATCATTTTGACGACTGCTATTTTGCTGGATAGTGACATATTCAGTTTTGCCCATTTTTTAAGATCTTCCTTTACCTGTTGCCATATTTTTGTATAGTTAATTTGGAATATTTTTGTTTGTTTGTTTCTGGGTATGTTCACTCCCAGGTAGCGAAGGTGGGACTGTACCAATGGAATTCCTAAAACCTGAGACATTTGAATTTGTGCCTTAGGTGGAATATTATAACACATGAGGTCTGATTTTATAAAATTTATCTTTAGACCTGCGAATCCTCCAAAATCCTCCAGTTCTTTTTGAAGGTGTGGCAGAGCTTCTTTTGGATTGGGTAGCATAAGCAACATATCATCAGCATATAAACTGATAAGATGTTCTTCAGCTACTCTAATTCCAGCTCATTTGTTATTCTCCCTAAGTCTACTAGCCAGAAATTCTATCACAAGGGTAAAAAGCAAAGGAGACAGTGGGCAGCCTTGTTTTGTACCTGCTTGTAACGCTATAGTTCTAGATTCCATCCCATAATATTTTATATTTGTGGTGGACAAAGTGTAGATGGCTTGTATTGCTGAGATGAATGTAGGGCCAAATTGAATTTTTTTCAGTGCTTTTAATAAGAATTTCCAATTCACGCTGTCAAATTCTTTATAAATATCCAGTGCTGATGGCCAAAGGAGCCCCCTTGAGTTGGCATATTTTTATTATACTAAATAGATGGCGTACTGGGTCTACTATGTATCTTCCAGGTATAAAACTGTATTGATCTGCATGAACCAAATTGGTAATTACTGCTTTTTAGTCTATTAGCAAGAACTGATGCAAAAAATATGTACAGTAGGGCCCCGCTTATACGGCGGGTTCCATTCTGGACCCCCGCCGTAAAGCAGAAATTGCCATAAGGCGGAACCCCATTGACTTTAATGGGGTGCGTCACGCAAAAATGCCGCAAAAGCAGCTTTTAAAGAGGGGAGAAAAGTCACCGCATTAGCAGAACGCCAGGAAGCGGAGCACCGGGAAGTGGGGCCCTACTGTAAGAGTTTAATAAAGATACTAGACGGTATGATTCTGGAAGAGTTGGATTTTTACCTGGTTTCAGTAGCAATACAGCGTGCGATGCAGACCAAGTTGGGGGCATCCTTGCCCCTGTCATTATTGTATTGTATAATCTAGTCATATCAGGGATGAGAATGGTACCATAAAGTTTATAAAAATTATTGATGAATTCATTGGGTCCTGGTGCTTTGTTTACTTTTAATGCCTTTATTGCTGCCCCTACCTCTTCTTCTGAGGTTGGATCTTTAAGCATTACTCTGTCTCTGTTAATGTTGGAAGTCTGACCCTGTTCGTGTAGTCTTGTATAGTCTGCTCCTCCACTTTTTTTTTTGCTATATAGTTCCTCATAGAATTTAGCTAGTTCCTCTCCTATTTGTGTATTATTATTTGTTAGGGTATTAGATTCTCTTAATTTTAAACAGCAGGTATGGTTTCCCCTCCTTTCTTTAACTCTCTTAGCTAAATGTTTTGTTCCTTTGCCTTCGTGTTCATAATATTTTTGTTTACAATAAATCATGTTTACCATTGTTTTATCTATTTCAGCTATATCAATCTCTGACTGTTTCTTTTCCACCTCTTGTCTGATTTTTTGCGAACCCGTTGCTTTATAGCGAGCCACTAAGTCTTGTAGTTCCCTCTCTAATCTCTTTTTTTGTTCTTTGCGTGTACGTTGGATAAACCCCCACTCGCTTATATACTGCCCCCTGATCACTGCTTTCATTGCTTCCCATCTAGTTTCTTCCCTGATTTCTTCATCCATATTATCTTTAAAATAGGTCTCCAGCCCTTCCTGAATTTTATTTCTACTTTGAAGAGAGGAGAGAAGTGTTGGGTGCAACTTCCATTTTGGACAGATTTGTTTTTCAGATTTGTTACTCATGATTTCCACTATTACTGGAGCATGGTCAGTGACTTTAATTGTTCCTATATCTATTTTCTGTACTAGTGGTAGTACTTCTTCTGAGACTATAATGGCATCCAACCTAGAAAAAGTTTTGTGTGGTCTGGAGTAAAAAGAATGGCTAAAATCTTCTGGATGAGTCTCTGACCATACTTCTCTTAAGCCTGCTTTATGTATCAGAGTATAGAAATTTACTACCTACTTTAAATTGGGGGTTGTTTTTCTCCCTGTCATTAAGATTTTGGAAATTCTTAAAGCATCCTGTCCTTTTATCAGTTTATGTGGATTAAACCCCTGCATATTCAAATTCAAGTCTCCTTCTAGAATTATATTTGCCTCTGTGTATTTGTATAGTTTTCTCAAATTTTTTTGGAAGAATTGCATTTTTCCTTTGTTTGGGGCATAGCATGTCACAAATGTAGTTTTCATGCCCCCTTCTAATATTCCTTCTACAAAGATAAATCTACCCTGAGGGTCTAGCATTTGTCTACTAGGTTCAAAATTAAGACTTTCATGAAAAAGAAGTGCTACTCCTCTGGCCTTGCTGATCCCTTTTGCCAGGAATTTATGTTTCCATTGAGTACCTTTTAGAAATCCATCTGCCAATTTGGCCTTATGTGTCTCTTGTAACATCAGTACATTAGGTTGTAAGTCTCTTATTAGTTTGGCTAAACTATTTCTTTTAATGACCGTGCCCATTCCTTTAATATTAAGTGTTGAGATTCTCATGTTATAATACTAATCCTGAATATAACCTCACCTATTTCTTCTAATTTAACTCTCTCTTTTCACTAAACTATAACTAAACTATATAATTCCTTCCCGTGCCTTCCTTCTTTTACCTCCCTCCTCCCTTTTTTCTTTTCCCTTTTCCTATTCCCCCTTTCCCTTCCCTTCCCCTTGACCTGATTCTCTCCCCCTCAGGTGCACTTCTTTGTGTCACCCATTGAATTAATTTCTACTTCCAATTTTTGAAGTATTTGAAAAATAATTATACCTCGCAGGGATTTGACCTATTACCTCATAGGATGATAACGTGGGACAAGACCTCATCCCAGCCCTTATTTTCATTATTATTTTTATATGCCCTTAAAAAAAATAAAAAGGGGGGAAGGGGGGTAAACTAAACTAAACTGAACTAATATTAATGAGGGGGAATGGTTCACATTCACACAAACCAACCTGGACCTTTAGTTTATATTTTGCCCTAACTCAACTTAGATATAACTCTGCTTGAAACTATTATGATGATCTGATGCTCCTCATCTGCGTCTGTTTGGAAGATTTCAAAGGCTGTGTTGCAGATTCAAATTCTCAAATAGGGGGCACATTCCTTTTCCTCTCTTTTCCAGTCTCCCTCTGTTCTGTCTTTTCCGTCTGATCAGTTCAAAATCCTCGTCCTCTTCTAATTCTGCTTCTCCAACCTGATCCCCCTTTTCTGATTCTCTTTCTCCTTCTGGTTGTTCCAAGTGTAATATTTTGAATATATTTGCTACATCTTTTTCTGTTGAAGCCATGTGTGTAATCCCTTTGTAGGGAATTATAAGTTTAAATGGGAACCCCCAGTGGTATTTTAGCCCCACCTTTTGCAATATAAGTGTATAAGGTCTCAGATTTCTTCTCTCTAACATTTCTAGAGCAAGATCTTGAAGTACTATAATTGTGGAGTCTTTATATTTAACTTCACCCTTCTCCCTGAGACTTCTAAGTAAGGCCTCTTTCTTGGAATATTTGGCAAAATATACTACTATATCCCTGGGGCTTTCTCTGCATATTGGTCCAAGGGCAGTGTGGGCTCTGTCAAAGTCTTTCTCCTCCAGGGGAAAATCAGACAGCAATGTTGTCAGACATTTTGTAAGAATTTTTTTAACATTGTCCTGTTCCTCATTTTCGTCCACCCCTCTAAAATGAAGGTTGGATCTTCTATTTCTGTTTTTTTCCAGCTCTTCCAGTTTAAATTTGATAATTGTATGGTCTTTCTTTAACATTTTAAATTTGGTATCTTGGTCCCTAAACGTCTCCTCCGACTGATTCATAGTTCTTTCCACTGCGTCTATTCCTTTAGTCACACTTCCCAGTTTTTCCTCTAATATTGACAACCAGCTAGCGATCAAATCTTGTTTAAGAGAGTGGAAGTGCTTTGAAATTTCTTCCTTGATTGTCCCCACAATTGTTTCAGGGGTGCCCACCTCTGCCTCTGTTTGCGCACCAGTAAAGGTTTTACTCACGCTCGTCACCATTTTGGACAGAATAGGTAGTCTGTCTTGAGCTGGTCTCGAGATCAATATATTTCCTGTTGGTTTGAAATATCCTGTGAGGTCCAGGTTTTTGTTTCTCTGCTGTCCTTAGAGCATACCCCGTAAGGGGAGTTGGTTTAATAAATAAATGAACTGTTTGTTTCTGTGCTTAAGGGCATTAACGCTGTGTCGGCTGGGGAGCTCTCACCCTATGCCACCATCTTTCTTGGTGTCCAAGCCCGCCCTCCAAATCAACAGGATTTTAAATGTAGTTTTTGTGCCATGGTGAATGTATATTTCAAAATTAGGAAAAGTACTGTCTCCAGAGAAGAGCAAATTGAAAAGATAATGCTAATTATTAGAAGCTTGATTGATTTTCAAAAACTGGATAGATCTATGAAATGTTAACAATGGTATATCACAATCAAATATGTAGAATTTTTGCAATTTAACACCCAGCCATATTTCTTTGCAATTCAGTACTCAGCTTTTTCAAAGCTTTGCTACTGCATAAGTGCACTTATGCCCTTTCCTCAAGGCAGATCTGGCCGCTGTCATACATTCCTTTGTCATTTGCAATTTTCACACATCTAGTCACTTGTAACTGTAAACCTTTTCAATAACTGCAAAGTATTGACTTAAAATATTGCGGGGGAGAGGACTGGCAGTGTGAATGCATCCTTAGATTACCTGTTTTTTAAAAAAAATAAAGGAGGAAGGAGAAGCACTCAGAAAAAGAAATACCCTTCTGTTTTTCATTTGCTTAAGTGCAGAGCAATCCAAAGTCCTGGCAGAGTGCAGTGGGCCAGAGCAGAGAGGGAGGTTTTTCCTCCATCTTTTGCTGTGCAAGCTCCAGACTAGCACAATGGGCTAGAATTGTGGAATGGACCAGTTTAGAACCAACCAGATCCATGTCCTCTCATCTTTGCCCCTATAATGCCATGTTTTAGGGCTCTACACTGCCTACCACTACAGAAACACTGCTGGCAATAGTGTTTGATCTCCTGCGTTTTCCACAGCCACATCACATCCACTCCTTCCTAACCCAGCAGCACAGATTAGGGGATTGGGATTGCACAGGGAATGCGATAAATAAGGGATCCTCTCCTGCCTGTTGCAGGAGGTACTTAAGCACACTTTATTTACTTCCTCGTTTTATACACAACCTTGCTCTGCACAGGGCATCTCACAACATAGAATATAAAATATAGAATAGACTGTAAAATATACAATAAAAATAGTTTAACATCAAAGACACTTTAAACAGAAGTCAGAAGCAATAAATGCTCAGCATGATCTACTCCAGAGTCAACGTCAACTTATATTTTAAAATAAACATTGCATGCAACAACTGCTAATCATAGAGTTGTTTGCAGGGAGGCATTTAAAACCAAGCAAAAATAAATATCAAAATATTAGCCATGAAACCTCACAACATTCAATCATGAGCAATCATTATAGTTGAAAAATAGAAATGGACTGCCTTCAAGTCAATTCCAGCTCATGGTGACCCTATGCATAGGATTTTCATGGTAAGCGGTATTGAGGTGATTTACCATTGCCTTCCTCTGAGACTGAGAGGCAGTGACTGGCCCCAGGTCACCCAGTGAGCTTCATGGCTGTGTGGGGATTTGAACCCTGGTCTCCCAGGTCATAGTCCAACACTCTAACCACTATGCCACATTGGCTTAGGAGCAAGGAAAAATGAGCTTAAAAATGTTTTGTCTTCCAATCATAGAATCAGATTTCTAGTACCTGAAACTACTGCAATCATCTGGTTCATGAGAAATATTATATTTGTAGCACAGGATTAGATATCAAAAGACTGGGATTGTTCCTAATAGTCTTTATTTACTGATTTAACAAAATCTATATACTGCTTGATTGTAGAAAACCTGTAAGCGGTTTACAAAAAATATTTAAAATGATCAATAATACAATTAAAAACAAGTAATTATAAACATTTTTAAAACAATTAAAACAGTAACTAGCTAGTGGAGATGTTAGATGAGACACTCAGAAGTAAAGACAGATGCCCCTGAAGGCTGCAATTCTAAACACACTTGCTAAGGGCTAAGCCCCATAGAACTCAACAGGACTTACTTCTGAGTAGATATTGTTAGGACTATGCTGTCGGTAAGACTTGACTAGGGACAATCTGCAAATATATTGATGTCATAGCAGGGTAGGTAACCCCCTGCCTGGAATGCCCTGTCTGCCTTTTAACATGGCTGCTCCAAGTGTCTTTACAGATTTGTCCCTTCACTGTAGGGAGAGGTTTGAGAAATGAGTAACAGTTCTTTTCAATTTACTAATGAATGCACAGCATACCTAGAGCAGATCCACACCATTCATTTAAAGCATGTTCAACTCACATTTGAAGTACATGAATCCCACCACAGAATCATGAGAACTGTAGTTTGTTAAGGGTGGTGGGCGAAAGGGCGGGATATAAATCTAATGAATGAATGAATAAATAAAATAACTATAACTGTGAGGAGGGAAACTACACTTCCCAGTATTCTTTGGGGGAAGTCATGCACTTTAAATGTGAGTTGGATGTGTTTTAAATGTATTATGTGGATCTGCATTACTTCACAAACTTTGCCTGCATATAAATTATTTTATTTAATTTTTAAAATTGAAATCAGCCATAAGGTTTACTGGGCGACCATAGGCTACTCATCATCTCTCAGCCTAATCTGCCCCTTAGAGTAAAAACAACAGAGGGGGACCATGACCACCCCAAAGAAGAAAGGCACACTTAAAATGTATAAGAAATAATAATGTACAACCATAGTATGGCTGCTTTCACACATGGGGCTGATTGCATTAGTTTAACTGATTAAAAAGGAAGTGCTTCTGTCCCAATTTCTAAAACAAGATAAAAAGTGTGAAGCATTCACTGGAAGCACAAAAAGGAGGTCAAAAACCAGAATGCTGGAAAGATGTGGCTTTATTCTGTGCACAGTGGCACCAATAGTTTCTTGTATATAAAAAAGAGAAATTTCTGTATAAAATATGTTAAAGCCCAACGCGTTTCAGCCTATGTAGTCAAGCCTTCATCAGGGGCTAAAATACAAAACAATGAATATTCTTAAAAAAAACATACTAACAACTTAAACACACACATTCATTTTGAGGACACAGTTACAATTACAAAAATATTGCAGTCAAATATTGTTTTCATTATTTTCAAAATGTAGTTACAAAACTCTAACAACTTAAATACATACTAACAACTTAAACACACTCATTTTCATTTCTGGGAGGACACAGTTACAGAAATGTTGCAGCCAAATGTTGCTTTTATTATATATCAAAATATAGTTGCAAAACTCTAACAACTTGAATACATATCTAATTCTGAAAGAACAATTACAGAATAATATTGCAGTCAATATTGCTTCAATATTTTCAAAATATACTCACAAAATTAAACTCTTCAGTAAAGTATTAAGACAACCTTTTTCTGGTATTTTCCTTATTGCTGTTGTCATGTAAAGCAAACTGAAACCCAAATTCAAAGAAATATAGAACTCTGTAGCATGCAATGAGTTGAACCTGCTTGATAATTACTTCACCACACCTGACTTGAGTTGACTATGCTTGTTCTGAATTAGAGTAGAGGTAACAGGTTGAATTCCTCATTTAACCCATTAGGAATCATAGTATCTAGTTCCAAAATCCAATATAGTTCTCTATGCAATAAGTTATCTATGTTTCTTCCAAAAACCTTTTCCAAAACCCAAAACTTGTATTCTGTTATAGAATGAGGGCACTGATTATGATGTTCTACAAGAGGCGCCCCTCTTCTATTATTCCTTAAATTACTCCAATGTTCCCCAATCCTTATTTTCACCATTCTTGAGGTTTGTCCTATGTACAGTTTTTTACATCCACATTGTATAATATAGATGACCCTACCTGTATTACAAGTGGAAAAGTGCCTCAAATGATATTTCTTCTGATTAGCAGGATTAACAAAAACTGTCATTCTGCTGGTGTTTTTACAAAAAATGCAGTGGCCACAGGGATGATGACCCAGGGGAGAAGTTGTACCTGGGAGTAAGCTCTGTCTTTGTTGAGTGACATCTTTTAAATCACTATGAACTAGAATGTCCTTAAGATTCTTCGTTCTTTTATAAGAGATCCTTGGAGGTTCCTGACAGCCCTTAAGATGTTCCACTATATGCCAGTGTTTTCTTATACTATTTTCTAACTTATTAGTGATATGATCAAACGTTAATATGCAGTTTACACGGCTAGAATCTTTTTGTGATGATTTTATGAAGAGTTCCTCCCGTTTCTTATTAGCTGCTTTTTTAAAGTTATTCTCAATAATAGGGGATGGATATCCTCTATTCCATAGCTGTTTTTTTAAGGACGAAGATTGCAATAAGAAATCTTCCTCTGTAGTGCAGTTCCGTTTTATTCTAAGAAACTGTCCATGGGGTAGATTATCTCTTAATACTTTTGGGTGTGAACTATCATATTTTAAATAAGTATTTTTATCTGTAGGTTTTTTATAAATTTTTGTATGTAAACTATTGTTTAGTTTCTTAATATCTAAATCCAAAAAACTTATTCTGTAATTGTTCTTTCAGAATTAGATATGTATTCAAGTTGTTAGAGTTTTGCAACTATATTTTGATATATAATAAAAGCAACATTTGGCTGCAACATTTCTGTAACTGTGTCCTCCCAGAAATGAAAATGAGTGTGTTTAAGTTGTTAGTATGTATTTAAGTTGTTAGAGTTTTGTAACTATATTTTGAAAATAATGAAAGCAATATTTGACTGCAATATTTTTGTAATTGTAACTGTGTCCTTCTCAAAATGAATGTGTGTGTTTAAGTTGTTAGTATGTTTTTTTAAGAATATTCATTGTTTTGTATTTTAGCCCCTGATGAAGGCTTGACTACATAGGCTGAAACGCGTTGGGCTTTAACATATTTTATACAGAAATTTCTCTTTTTTATATACAAGAAATTATTGGTGCCACTGTGCACAGAATAAAGCCACATCTTTCCAGCATTCTGGTTTTTGACCTCCAATTTCTAAAACCCCTTTCATACTGCAGTACCTGTTATACCAGCATTTCACGCACCGGTCTTTCACACACACAGAGAGCTACAATGAACAGAGCAGAGTTTCCCCACCCCCCTTCATTTTAGGGGGTTTGGTGTATTTCCCCCCACAACTTGGTTTTTGACACTTGTGGAGGTGGCCCTGGGGGTTGGGGGGCGGCGGCGCCTGCTATTGCGGCTGCTGGGAGCTCATGGAGGTGGCTGTTATACTTAATATTTATTTTGGGGGCTGCGTGCAGCGGCACCAGTTTCAGCGGCTGTTGGGAGTTCGTGGAGGTGACTCCTTTTACCCTTGCTCTCCTAATCTCAACTGGATTATACCGGAGCTTGCGGCTGTGGCTCCGGTCGACTCGGGTGGGGAACTGCCTGATAACGCACCTCCCTTCACCCTTCTTTGGCCCCAGTCCTTTGGTGGCTGTTAACGCAGCTCAGGGGAGGCTCCTGCTCATTTCCCCCCTCTGTTTTAAGGCGGCTCCTGCTCATTTTTCCCCTCTGTTCCACACTGCATGCTGGGATGCCTGTCACATGAGCAGAAAACTCCTGCGTTGTTCCGTATTCCCAGCCTTGCTAACGGATTATTTGTGGTATCATTTGTCACTGAAATTAGTTCTAAACGTCCATTACATTCCACCAGAATTCTGGAGCTAGCTTGTGCGTGGTGTGAAAGGTCAAATATAATGCAGAAATTAACAAGTAAGAAACTGTCAGAATAACAGAATAAACTGCAGTGTGAAAGCACCCTATGACATCAGATACTTATTGGGACATAGTATGGAGAAATATTTATATAAGCATGAATGTCAAAGATGTTTATTATTTACATAACCTGTAAAGATATTTATAGTCCAATCCTATGTTTGTTTATTCAGAAGCAGGTCTCAATGTATTCAATGGGGCTTTCTCAGACGGGGAAGCGTCCACAGGACTGCAACCTCAATGATAAGGAACTTCAGTCACCCAACATAAAATTCAGAATCATGCCGCTTTAAGCAGTTTGCAACTGTTTTATACTTGTTTTATGGTTATTTGATTTTAAATAGATTTATTTCTTGTTGAGAGCTGCCTTGATTTCTAACGCTGCCTCACAGGGTTGTTGGAAAGATTCCATATACTCACACACTGGAGATGTAAAAATACATACACTCCATATAATAGTTTATTGTCAAGACCAGTTGGTCATTGCAGAACATTTTTTTTAAAAAAAAAAATCAGTATTAGTTTCCTACAAAATAAAAGTGAAACCTAGGTAAGCCTTGCTTAATTGCTTTTAAAAATAGGATTGGAGTGGGAAAGATTTACAACACAAACACAATCTTTTACTATGTTCACTCAAACATTCCATTGATTTACAGCACCATCCTAACCATGTCTACTCAAAAGAAAGTCCTATTGAATTCAATGGGGTTTACTCCCAGTATGTGGGATTAGCATTGCAGTTTTACTCCCAGAATTCCCACTCTGCTTGCCCAAAAGCAGCCTGGACAAGTGGGGTGTATTTTGAGCCTGGGGTTGCCGCCTCTGCCGCCATTTTGGAGAGGAGAAGGTGGTCGCACTGTGCATGTTGTGTTGTGCACAGCGTGACCACGCAAGGACAGGACAGTGTGGCTTATTTAATCCTGCGCTGTCCACAATCCCTCCTCTTGGATCGCAAAGCCCACCCCACCTTCCCATTGCTATTGTGTGATCTTGGTGACTTCGGCGCTGAGTAGGATTTTTTATCCTGCCCATCGTTCTCAGCAGATAGGATTTTTACCTACTCCACACTGTGGGGGCTGGATGGAACTGGGTTAGGGGGTGCCATGGTTATTAGCTTATTTTGGCTAATTAGTCTAATTTAACAAGGTTAAGGTTAATTCCCCTAATTGGTTTTAGGCTGTCTGGTCACTTCTGCAGCAAGGTGTGGGAAGGGAAGTAGGTAAGGACAGCTAGGTGACCCCCTTAGACAACTTTGGAGGTGCTGGTGGCTCCAGAGGCCTGCAAGTCAGGGGTGTAGGGCCCAGGGGCCAGATATGGGCTGCTTTTGGGCAACTTACCTCATCCACCTGGAGTTGTAGGGCCCCAGGGTGTGATGACATGGGAAGTCCCCCCTGTTCATCTTCAGGGTGTGGTGGGGGTAAGGGGTAAGCAGAATGGCTTCTCCTTGCCCCAACAGGGACTGGTCGCCCTATAGCTGTAGTTCTTCTGCTTGCTTATAGCCAGCTCCTGCACCTATGTTTCCCTCTGAAAGTTTAGTTTAAGGGGGTTTCTTGGAAGTTTTAATAAAGTGGGACTTTGTTCAACTCAGCTTGCTGTGTCCATGTATTATTTCAACCCCTGGCCACAAAAGCAAGAAAAAAGCTTCATATTTGAAAGGTTTTTACAACAGGCTATGAATTAGACAAATAAACTGCCCTCTTCAACAGCCCAGGAAAATTTAAACTTGTTTGACTCCTCATAATTAGAAAAGTATAACAAATTGTAATGGCATCATAAGCTACAAGTGCACTTCTTTTAAATTTCTGTTCAAATATTATTTGAAAGATAAAATGTATAATATGCTATTTTTGCAAGTAATTAAAAAAAACTCTAGATATACATAAATCATAACTGAAATTGTTTACAGCAAACAATTGCCTACCAATATCCTACTGTGATTTTTTGTTCTACATCTCCTGACCTGCACACAATTTATGAGATTTTCAGACAAGCAGGAAAAGACAACTGTTTTCTGGCTTTGCAATGGGTTCCAGCTATTGCCTGGAGGTTAACAAATCCCTTGTCAATCACAACCCTGACTTCATTTTTTGGCTACAAACATGAAAGGGCAGTATTAGAACAGCCAGCTAAAAGCTCATTTAACAGAAGTTGCTGGGGGGCGGTCAATGTTTTGGTGTATATCTGTTGAACCAGACCACCTAGAAACATTATTTTTTAAAAAATGAAAGCTGAGAGACCAGAGATTGGGATGACTAACCCAGAGAAGACCCCAAAAATCCAGAGTTTCTGGGCAGAAACTGGAGACCTGGAAACCCTAGTGTGGACACAGGAGTGTGTATGGGAAAAGGAGGAAGGGAATGCCGCTACCTGTGCCTATGCCAGAATACTGGTACAATTTTCATCAGGCAAAAAATATTGGTCTGCATCTAAAGTACGGGAATGCATTGCATGCTGGGATGCCTGTCACATGAGTGGCTGCAACTAGCACAAAGCTTTCGCAATCTTCCTGGGCTCCCAGGCTTGCGAATGGATTATTTCTGGTATTATATATCATGAAAATTAGCACTAAATTTTCACTATATTGCACAAGATTTCTGGAACTAGCTTTTACATCTGTGAAAGGTCAAATATAATGCAAACATTACCAGGTAAGAAATTATCAGAATAATGGACTAAGTGCAGTATGAAAGCAGCCAGGGTCTCACTATGGCTCCTGCATTCTGCACTAATTTATTTATTTATTTTATTTATTATTTGATTTATATCCTGCCCTTCCAGCAGGAGCCCAGGGCAGCAAACAAGAGCGCTTAAAACACATCATAAAAACAGACCTTGAAATACATTAAAACAAAACAACTTTAAAAACATTTTTTTAAAACTTTAAAAACATCTTTAAAAAAGGGTTTAAAAACATATTGTTTAAAATAAAAAAACTTATTAAAAGCAATTCCAACACAGACGCAGACTGGGATAGGTCTCAACTTAAAAGGCTTGTTGAAAGAGGAAAGTCTTCAAAAGGCGCTGAAAAGATAACAGAGATGGCACCTGCCTAATATTTAATTGCAGTTTCCAGGTCAAGTGCAAGGGACGCCCACAGTAGTCACACATGAATATAGATAATTAGGCAAGTTCCTAGTGATACCCTCCAACATTTGTCAGATGTGCTTGCTTTTCATTACTTGTGAGAGTATGGGGTAGAACCAAAGAGTTGGCACATCCAGAGTACATTTTTCTTAGGGACTTTACATTTAATGTAGACTAATTCATATGAAATATTTTAAAAACAATTTTACCCCTCCTGTACAGTACTTCTCAGAAACCTAGGAACTGAGCGCATATTAAAACAGTATGATCTGGGACTGTTCGAGCAAGTAATCTAGTGATTCCATCAGCCCAATTGCTCCACTTAGATGATGTCCTCCAGTACTGGGTACACATTTGACAACACACAGTTCATATTACTATTCTCTCTCTCTCTCTCTCTCTCTCTCTCACTCACTCACTCACTCACTCACTCACACACCCACAAACACCCTTTTAAATGTTTATGGATGTTAGAGTAAGATCATAATGCACAGACATGATAGTATTTAATATGGGCTGTTGATGTCATATGTTAGAAGCTGTTTGTAACCTGTTGCTAGTTAACCTTAACGCATGAGCGGGGTGGTATGTGAGGTGTTCAGATATTTGGGGCCTAGGTTGTTTAGAGTAAATACCCTGAATTGGACTTGTAAATGAATCAGCTAGCAGTTTATTTTATTTATTTATTTATTTATTGCATTTGTATACCTCCCCATAGCCGAAGCTCTCTGGGCAGTTTACAACAGTTCATATCCTTCAAAACTGATGTTGTATATCAGCCTGGCCAGGAGCATCTGGCTGCTGCATTCTGCACCAGTTACAATCTCTCAACCATTTTCAAGGGTAGCTCCACATGGAACACATTCTATTAGTCTAATCTGGAGGTTACCCGGGAACATTATAAACACAATGAGATGTTAAACCGATACTTAGAGGTGGTGATGGGCTGGATGCGTCCAGATTTCTCATGCCCGGGGGTTGGAGAGGTGGTCTGTTCTGGATTGGGTTGCTCTCCCTTGGAACAGGTCTAAGCTGTATAGGGCTTTGTACATGAAAACCAGCACTTTGAACTTGGCCTGACGGCTAATGGGCATCCATTAGCAATTCTTTCAGCAGCTGGGTAACATGTTGACAATATCCTGCCCCACTGAGTACTCACGCCACCACATTTTTCACCAGCTGTAGCTTCCAGACCAACCTCAAGGGCAACCCTACATAAAGCGTATTACAGTAATCCAGCTTGGAGGTTGCCAGTTCATGGGTGACAGTGGTCAAGCTATCCCAATCCAGAAACAGCCACAGCTGTCTTACTAATTGAAGTTGGTAAAAGACACTCTTAGCCACTGAGGTCACCTGTGCCTTTAGCGACAGATGGATCCAGGAGCAGCCCCAGACTGAACCTGCTCTTTCAGAGTGAGTACAACCCCATCCAAAGCAGGCAACTGACCAATTATCTGGACTTGGGAACCACCTATCCACAGTGCTTCTGGCTTGCTGGAATCAGACTCAGTTCATTGGCCCTCATCCAGCCCACCACTGAGTCCAGGGATTGGTCCAGGGCTTACACAGCCTCTCCTGATTCAGTTATAGAGAAATAGTGCTACACAGGGCTGCCCTTGAGGACGAGTCAGAAACTGCAACTGATCCAAAATGCAGTGGCCAGAATATTGGCTGGGGGTTCCCTTTAGAACTCATATAACCCCTGTTTTAAAACAGCTGCATTGGTTTCTGGTCCAGGTCTAGGTGTTCTCGTTAGTGTTTGAAGCCTTAAGCCACTTGGTCCCAAATATCTGAAAGAGCTCCTCCTTTCTTACAGACCCTCTCAGATGTTGGGATCAGCAGAGGGGACCCTTTCGGAAGTTCCACCACCCTCAGAAGCTCAGGGGTAGTGGCCCAGGAGAGGGCATTCTCTATTACAGCCCCTAAGTTGTGATATTCCCTCTCCATAGAGGTGTGTCTGGCAACTTTGCTGTACGGTTTTTGGTATATGCTGAAGATGCACCTCTTTACCCTGGCCGTTGACACCTGAGATGTATCTTTTTAGGACTCACCCTATTTTTGTGATGTGATTTTAGGTTATTATAACTATTTTTAATGATGTATTTTTTTAAATAAAACATACAAACAAACTGTGGCCAGGCTCTCTCTTTTTAGGAATAGCTGCAGCTGGCCCACCAGCCAAAATAGCTATAGCTGGCTACCAGCCATTCCTAGCCAATGGAATCACCTGGGCCTCCAGTGACAAAACTGGATCAAAGAGTAAACCAAAAACTATGCACCTGCTCTTTCAAGGGGACTATAACCCCATGCAGAACAGGGCATCTTACCTGTTTCTGGACTTGAGCACCAATCACCAATCAATATAGCACCTCTTTCTTGTCTGGATTCAGTTTCAGTTAATGGTCCATACTCTGCCCATTGCTTCGCTCAGGCACTAATCTGCCCCCTCTACCACCAGACCTGATTTCCATCATACTGTAAATATTGGCTATTTTTCCTTACCATGTAACAGTAATGGGGGTACATTATGGTTTCCTGTGGGTATTGGGGCCCCAGTATGTATACAGGGTTTCTTCACCCTCAGGTTCTTCCCCATTCATCTAAATAGAATAAGTACTCCGAATTTTGGGGTAACTAAATAAGCCACTTGGCATCTGTTTTGTTTTCCTACATAGATTTTTGAGAATGTTTGCCAAATCTTACTGAAATTATGTTATTTTTAACCCCTCCAGTATGGAAAGAACTTTGGGCATACCAAAAAACTGCTGTGAAAAACCAGGGGTCCCTTTAGAACAGTATATAATGCAGTGAGGCCTGTAGCTAGGAGAAACCCACCTTGTGCAAGCAGAAGTTCCTTCCATTACCACTGGTGGCTCTCAGAATCCAAGTCATCGTATTCAGTACTAGTGTCCCACACCTGAATAAAATGTATTACTTGAATAAACTGAGATGATGGAGATGATGATGATGATTAAATTTATTACCCATCCTTCACCAGCAGGTCCCAGGGTGGGTTACAACAGTTTAAAATTCAATATTAAAAACCATTTACAATCGCAGGAACAGGCTGGGTAGTGAAAACCTACATCTCAAGTGTCAGACTACTGGGTAAAGAGGTGTGCCTTTAGCATTCACCGAAAACTAATTATTGTTAGTGATTGCTAATCAGTGTGAGTTTTAAAATTACTCTAATGTGAATCTAAAATTAAATTAGCGGAACGGAACCTAAATTTGATTATGTTTCATCCAGTTCTTATCAGAACTTTAGTTAACTGGTACATGTAGCCAAGGAATACAAATTGCCAGAAAATTAGAGGAAAATGTTACCACAAACCACAAGTGTTTGGCATTAACAATAAGAAGGAAATTATTCCTTTGGTCTATGTGGGGAAAGTAAGATACCAGAAGACTTTTCAGGCCCAATTCAAGGTGTTCTAGTTTAAAGCCTTAAGTGACTAAGGCCCCAAATATCTCAGAGACCATCTCCTTCTCTACAGACCCTCTTGGGTGTTAAGACCAGCAGAGGGGAGTTTCTTGGTAGTTTTTTGGAGGGGTAGTGGCCCAGGAGAGAACTTTCTCTACAACAGTCACTAAGTTGTTAGAATTCCTTCACTACAGAAGCATGTCTGGCACCTTTGCTATCCAGTTTTCAGTGAATGTTAAAGACGCACCTCTTTACCCTAGCCTTCAGCTCGTGAGAAGCCATCCTATTCTTGTGATTGAATTGTGTTTTAATTCTTTTTAATACTGTATTGTAGATTTTGAAACCCGCCCTGGAACATATTGGTGAAGACTGGAATATAGTAGTAGTGGTAGTGGTAGTAGTAGTAGTAATAATAATAATAATAGTAATAATAATAATAAACCAGTAATTATCATAGCACATATGATTATTACAGGAACAGCATAAACCTATTGTTGTGTGTGTGTGTGTGTTATGTACCTTCAAGTCGATTACGACTTATGGCAACCATATGAATCAGCGACCTCCAGTAACATTTGTTTTAAACCACCCGGTTCAGAACTTGTAAGTTAAAGTCTGTGGCTTCCTTTATGGAATCAATCCATCTCTTGTTTGGCCTTTCTTTTTTTCTACTCCCTTCTGTTTTCCCCAGCATTATTGTCTTTTCTAGTGAATCATGTCTTCTCATTACATGTCCAAAGTATGATAACCTCAGTTTCATCATTTTCGCTTCTAGTGATAGTTCTGGTTTAGTTTGTTCTAACACCCAATTATTTGTCTTTTTCACGGTCCATGGTATCTGCAAAGCTGTCTTCCAACACCACATTTAAGATCAGTTGATTTTTCTCTTATCCGCTTTTTTCACTGTCCAACTTTCACATCCATACATAGAGATCGGAAATACCATGGTCTGAATGATCTGGACTTTGGTGTTCAGTGATACATCTTCGTATTTGAGAACCTTTTCTAGTTCTCTCATAGGTGCCCTCCCCAGTCCTAGCCTTCTTCTGATTTCTTGACTGTTGTCTCCATTTTGGTTAATGACTCTGCCAAGGTATTGATAATGTTCACTGTCCTCATTGTCAACATTTTTGTCATAATTTGGACAGATTCACTCTCAGTCACTTGTAGCAATTATATTGGTATGCCATCTGTTCCTGGTGGTTTGTTTCTTCAAAGTATTTTAAGATCAGCTTCTACTTCACATTCTAAAATTTCTGGTTCTTCACCATACAGTTCCTCCATGAATGAATCTGCCATCCTTGCATTTCTTTTATATAGTTCTTCAGTGTATTGCTTTTATTTTATCTCAGTCAGTCAGTGTATTCCCCTGTTGATTATTCAGCATCCCTACTCTTGGTTTAAATTTCTCTTTAATTTCTCTAGAGAGCCAGTGTGGTGTAGTGGTTAGAGTATTGGAGACCAGGGTTTGAATCCCTACTCAGCCATGAAGCTCCCTGGGTGACCTTGGGCCAGTCACTGCCTCTCCACCTCAGAGGAAGGCAATGGTAAACCACCTCTGAATACCGCTAACCATGAAAACCCTATTCATAGGGTCACCATAAGACAGGATCGACTTGAAGGCAGTCCATTTTTAAAAATTTCTCTAACCTTTTGGAATAGGACTCTTGTTCTACCTTTTTTATTATCCTCTTCTATTTATATACAATAACTATTGTAATAGTTCTCTTTGTCCCTTCAGGCTAGTCACTGTATTATTGCATTTATGGTACTAACCGTGTTTCTATCTCCATTTCCTTTTGGTTTCCTTCTTTCTTTAACCAGTTTAAGAGTTTCTTCGGTCATCCATTGAGGTCTTTCTTTTTAACTAGAGGTATTGTCTTTTTGCATTTTTGTCTCTGACTTCAATCCACAGTTCTTCTGGTTCTCTGTCAACTAAGTTTAAAGCCCCAAATCTGTTCCTTATTTAATCTTTATATTCTTCTGGGATGTTATTTAAATTGTATTTTGGCATTATGATTGCTTTATTGTTTCTTGTTTAGCTTTACTCTGATTTTTGATATGACCAGTTCATGATCTGTACCGCAGTTTGCTCGTGGTCTTGTTTTCACAGAAAGTATGAAATTTCTCCATCTTCTGCTACCAATTATATGATCAATTTGATTCCTGTATTCACCATTTGGAGATGTCCACATGTACAGTCATCATTTCTGTTGCTCAAAAAATGTGTTTGCAAGAAACAAATGAATTCAATAAGTCTTTCTACTGCTTCATTTCTATCTCCTAAGCCCCATTTCCCCAAAATTTCTAGTTTTTCTCTGTTCCCTACTTTTGCATTCCAGTCCCCCATGATTATCAGAACATCTCATTTTGGTGTGTGATCAATTTCATCCTGTACTTCTGCATAAAATATTTCCAGTTCCTCTTCTTGTGCGTTGCCATTGGAGCGTAGGCTTGGATGATGGTTATGTTAATAGGTTTCCTGTTAAATCTCATTGATATCACACACCCAGACCTTGCATTATAGCTCCTGATTGCTTTTGCTACATCACTTCTCACTATTAAAGCAAACACGTTTCTTCTTACTTTCTTATTTCCTGCATAAAATACTTTGTAGTTATTATTATTAATTATTATTATCATCATCATCATCATCATCATTATCATTATCATTATTTATACCCCGCCATTTTTCCAAAACTGGAACTCATGGCGGCTTCCAGATAAAAAATACATATAATTAAAAACATGCAAAGTCTACATTAAAATAAGATTAAACTATTTCCTATATTAAAACCATACACACATATAGCTAAAAAAGTTCAAACTAGTTTAAAAATGATATAATAGACATTAGCAATGCAGCACCCTTCACGCCCTATCCTTAGCCTTCAATTCCAAAGGCTTGTTGGAATAGGAAGGTCTTTGCTTGTCGGCGGAAGGACTGCAAAGAGAAGGCCATTCTTACCTCCCTAGGAAGGGAATTCCAAAGCATAGGGGCAGCCACCGAGAAGGCCCTCTCACGCGTCCCCGCTAGTCGTACTTGAGAAGATGTGGGTATTGAGAGAAGGGCCTCTCCTGAGGATCTCAGGGCCTGGGCAGGCTCATACAGGGAGATACGGTCTGATAAATAGCCTGGACCTAAGCCGTATAGGGCTTTATAGGTCAACACCAGCACTTTGAATTGTGTCCGGAAACAGACTGGCAACCAGTGGAGCTTTTTTAACAGGGGGGTAGTACGTGTTGTTCAGTAAAGCAAGTTATGAGACTCACAGACAGGGCTTTTTAGTGAGAGAAGGAAACCTGCAATAAACGGGTTAAGCAGAGTAGAACAGAGCGCCAGGTTTGCCAAGGTCAGCAGCTGGTGGGCAAGTAGATAAGAAGGAACTTGCAGAAGCTGTGGTGTGGGGGAAAGTAGTTTGGAGAGAGAGAACTGTGCTTTAGTAATTTTGTCAGTAAAGACTCTTACAAGAAACTTGCCTGGCCTGGCTTATTCACTGGATCTATTCGACACTAGAATTTCTTCTTTGTATGATCTCTATACGCACACACCGACAGGGGTTATGGGCCCAGCTTATCATACAAAGTAAGGGGTTCGAGTGCTGTTGCTGCAGAGAAAAGAAAGTGCGAGAAAGAGGCAAGTAAGAGTGGACAACATGGCTGTAAACCTGTCATCCGGGATGCCGATGGAGAGACTGAATGCTGTAAACTACTCCAGCTGGAAATGGAGAATGAGAGCAGTTCTGATTAAAGAGGATTTGAATGATGTCGTAGAAAACCCCCCTCCGGCAGCTCCTTCAGCAGCATGGACGAAGAAAGATGAGAAAGCGAAGGCTTTTATTACTCTGGGGCTGTCTGATTCTCAACTGTTGCTGGTGAGTAATGAGCCGACAGCTAATCAAATGTGGGAGAAGCTAAGGGCCGCTCATGTGCAGCAAACCGCAGGGAGCCGGCTGTGTTTAGCACGGAAACTTTATCAGATGCGTTTTACAGATGAAGAGACTATGACAGAGCATCTGGCTGAATTTCGTAGATTGTTTGCTGAACTTCAAGAAAGAGGAGTGCATCATAGTGACATTCAGATGGTCTATATACTGTTATCTTCATTTGATCGAAAATGGGATGTAATGGTCTCGAGCTTAGAAACTTTACCAGACGGAACTTTAAATTTGGACTTTGTAGAACAAAAACTTCAACAAGAATGGAATAGGAGACAAGAGAGTAAGAAGACTGAATTAAAAGAGACTGAGGCTGTACAACAACATCAATATCAAAGAAACAGGCAAGAGAATAAAATATGTTATTTTTGTGGATCCCGAGGACATATACAGAGACATTGTTTAAGTAAGAAGAGAAATAACAGGGACTTCGGACGTCAGAGAACAAGCGTGAACTTTATTACTAAGGAGGACAATAAACTGATTAACTCTAAATGGCTGTTAGACAGCGGAGCGTCTAATTGCCTGATCACAGACTCTAGTTTATTTTACACATCAAAGCCAGTGCAGGAGAAGATTTATCTGGCTGACGGATCGACTCAGGACGCAATTGCAAGAGGCACGCTCAGGTTAAGTAATTTGGGAACTATATTGACAGATGTGTTATTAGTTTCTGGTTTAAAATATAACATTCTATCGGTATGAAAACTAGCTCAAATAGGTTGTAAAATTACATTTGAAGGGGATAGATGTTTTGTGAGAAAAGATGGTGAAATCTGTATGCAAGGGAAATTACAGAACCAAATGTTTATGGTAGAGAGCAAGCTTGATAAACCCATGTGTGCCTGGATAGGAGTAAATAAAAACAAACACGAAAACTGCATACATGAATGGCACAGAAAATTAGGGCACGCACATTTTGAGAAAGTGAAAAATACTCCAAAGCATAGTCAAGATTTGGAACTAACGCATTGTGAGCATGTGGATGAATGTGAGGTATGCTATAAAACAAAAATGACTGTGACTCCTGTAAATAAGAGCTGTGAAAGTACTACCACTAAACCCTATCAGCTCATACATGTGGATTTGGCTGGACCTTTCCAGTGCTCAAAAGGTGGGGCAAGATTCTATTTAGTGATTGTAGATGATTTTTCCAGATTTACACATGTATTCTTATTGAAAAAGAAAAGTGAAGCAGAAGATAAATTAAAGGCATTTATACAGAGGACAGAGACACAATATGGGGTTGTTATCAAAAATATCAAATCAGATCAAGGTGGGGAATTTACCAGTAATTCATTTAAAACATATTTGGAAAAGAAGGGAATAATACAAAGTCTCACTGCTCCCTTCAGTCCATCCTCCAACGGAACTGCAGAGAGGAGGAACCGGTCACTGCAGGATTCAATGAGAGCCATGCTGGCTGATGCAGATATGAATAACACCTATTGGGGTGAATGTATTCTGTACACTGCTTACATTCAGAACCGCCTTATGCACAGAGTAATAGGCATGTCTCCATATGAGAAATTGACTGGAAGAAAACCCAGGGTAAAACACATAGAGCGTTTTGGAGCAAAATGCTGGGTGCATGTGTCAAAGCAGAAAAGACATGGTAAATTAGCTTCAAGAGCTCAGGCAGGTCGTATTTTGGGATTTCAGAATTCATATTATAGAATTTGGTTGCCTGAGAAACAACAAGTAGTGTTGAGTAGAAGCATAAAGGTAATAGATAAACCTTGGAGAGACAGTCAAACAGTAATACTTGATGGTGCAAGCAAGCAGGAAGCAGCAGATGTTCCTTTTGGGCATCAAATACCATTAAGAACCGCATTGACTGACTTAATTCAAAGTGGCAAACGTACTGTGAAAAGACTGAGGAGTGAAGACATGGCAATGCAAGATAAAGAGGTGCCAGGTACTAGTGCAGGAACAAGTGCAGACACAGGTGCAGGACCAAGTAAAATAGAAAGTGAGGAAGAAATGGAAATAGATACTGTTAGACGGTCAGAAAGAAAAACGAAAGGTAAACCACCTCATAGATTCACATTTAACGTTGCACAAAAGAATGATGAGACAGATGAATATCCTGTAGAATGGGAAAAAGAAGGGCCAATAGACAAAGAAACAATGGATCTCATGTGGAAATACGGTATTGAAGAATGAAATATAAATGACTCCGTAAAACTTGTATGAATAAAGAAAAAAAAACTGAAATGGAAATGTAAATAAATGCTGTAAGGAAACATGTACTGAAATGTATTGAAATGACAAGTTAAGAATGTATAAAAGGTAACAATGACATGTAGTTTTGTAATCTGTGAGTCTCAGGTGGGGGCTGTTGTTCAGTAAAGCAAGTTATGAGACTCACAGACAGGACTTTTTAGTGAGAGAAGGAAACCTGCAATAAACGGGTTAAGCAGAGTAGAACAGAGCGCCAGGTTTGCCAAGGTCAGCAGCTGGTGGGCAAGTAGATAAGAAGGAACTTGCAGAAGCTCTGGTGTGGGGGAAAGTAGTTTGGAGAGAGAGAACTGTGCTTTAGTAATTTTGTCAGTAAAGACTCTTACAAGAAACTTGCCTGGCCTGGCTTATTCACTGGATCTATTCGACACTAGAATTTCTTCTTTGTATGATCTCTATACGCACACACCGACAGTACGGTCCCTGTAACCAGCCCCAGTTAACATTCTGGCTGCAGCACGTTGTACCAACTGAAGTTTCCGAACAGTCTTCAGAGGCAGCCCCACATAGAGCACGTTACAGTAATCTAAACGGGATGTAACTTAAGGCATGTGTCACCATGGCCAGATCAGACAGCTCAAGGAACAGGCGCAGTTGGCGCACTAATCTTAATTGTGCAGAAGCACTCCTGGCCACTGCAGAAACCTGGGACTCCAAATTTAACACTGAGTCTAGGAGCACACCCAAACTGCGAACCTGTGTCTTCAGGGGGAGTGTAACCCCATCCAGCACAGGCTGTATCCCTATTCCCTGATTCGCCTTACGACTGACCAGAAGCACCTCTGTCTTGTCTGGATTAAGCTTTAATTTGTTCACCCTCATCCAGTCCACCACTGATGCCAGACACTGGTTTAGAACCGAGACAGTTTCCTTGGAATTAGGTGGAAAGGAGACATAGAGTTGGGGGTCATCAGCATACTGATGGCACTGAACCCCAAACCCCCGGACAACCTCTCCCAGCGGTTTCATGTAGATGTTAAATAGCATAGGGGATAAAACTGAGCCCTGAGGGACCCCACAGGTCAATGTCCAAGGGGTCGAACAGGAATCCCCCAGCACTACTTTCTGGGTTCGTCCCTCCAGGAAGGAATGGAGCCACTGCAAAACAGTGCCCCCAAGTCCTATCCCAGCAAGGCGGCCCAGAAGAATACCATGGTCGATGGTATCAAAAGCCGCTGAGAGGTCCAGCAGAACCAACAGGGATACACTCTCCCTGTCCAGTTGTCTGCATAGGTCGTCCATCAAGGCGACCAAAGCCGTCTCCGTCCCATAACCAGGCCTGAAACCAGATTGAAATGGATCCAGATAATCTGTTTCATCCAAGAATCCCTGGAGCTGGGAGGCCACCACACGCTCTATTACCTTACCCAAAAATGGAATATTGGACACTAGTTGTCTGATTGAAAATGCCCCATTCCCGTCCATTTTAATTCACTCACTCAAAGTATTGTAATGTTGATTCATTCCATTTCTTGCTTGACAATTTCTAACTTTCCCTGGTTCATGCTGCTCACATTCTATGTTCCTATTGTGTATGTTGTACAACTCCAGACTCTCCTTTCGCATTTGTGTGCATCAGCCTCCAGGCTTCCATTCGGCTTTGACCCAGTTGTGTTATTAGTCACAGCTCTACTCATACTTGTCCGTTGTTCTTCCCCAGTAGCTCACTGACTGACATCTGACCTGGGGGTCTCATCTTCCAGCACGATCTCATGTTGCATTTTCAATAGTCTATTTGTAGGGTTTTCATGGTAAGAGGTATTCAGAGGTGGTTTACCTTCCTCTGAGTTTGGATGCATCTTAGTCTGGTGTCTCAGCTTTGACCATTCCGCCTTGGGTGCCCCTGTTAGGAGTCTAGCCTCTTGGTCTAGACTCCTGCCGGCGAAATGCTGTAGATGTCATCTATCTAGATTTCAGCAAAGCGTTTGACAAAGTCCCCCATGACCTTTTGATTAGCAAACTGGTCAAATGCGGACTACATGGAAATATTGTCAGGTGGATTCACAACTGGTTGGAAAACCGTACTCAAAGAGTGGTCGTCGGTGGCTCTGCTTCAGACTGGAAGGAGGTTTCGAGTGGAGTGCCACAGGGTTCTGTCCTGGGGCCGATACTCTTCAACATTTTTATCAATGATTTAGATGATGGGGTGGAGGGAAGCCTTACGAAGTTTGCGGATGATACGAAACTGGGAGGGATAGCTAACACAATGGAAGACAGGAATAAAATCCAAAGAGACCTGGATGGACTAGAAAATTGGGCTGAAATTAATAAAATGAAATTCAGTAAAGACAAATGCAGGATTCTGCATTTAGGTCACAAAAACAAAATGCACGGATACAGGATGGGAAATACCCGTCTTAGCAGTAGTGCGTGTGAGAAGGACCTTGGAATTATAGTGGATTGCAAGTTGAACATGACCCAGCAGTGTGATGCTGCGGCAAAAAAGGCAAACGTGGTTTTGGGCTGCATAAACAGAGCTATAGTTTCCAGGTCGAGGGAAGTAATAGTCCCACTATATTCTGCATTAGTCAGGCCTCATCTGGAATACTGCGTTCAGTTCTGGGTGCCTCATTTTAAGAAAGATATAGACAAGTTAGAGCGGGTTCAGAAGAGGGCGACGAGGATGATAGCCGGTATGGAGAACAAGTCTTATGAGGAAAGGTTGAAGGAACTTGGCATGTTCAGTCTGGTGAAGAGAAGGCTGAGGGGTGACATGATTGCACTCTTTAAGTACCTGAAGGGCTGTCACATAGAGGAGGGTACAGATTTGTTCTCTGCTCCCCCAGAGGGTAGGACTAGGTCTAATGGTTTTAAGTTGCAGGAGCGTAGATTCAGATTGGACATTAGAAGGAACTTCTTGACAGTAAGGGCAGTTCGGCAATGGAACCGACTGCCTAGGGAGGCGGTGGGATCCCCTTCGCTGGATGTCTTCAAGCAGAGGCTGGACAGCTATCTGCGGGAGATGCTGTAGCTGTGGATTTCCTGCTGTGAGCAGGGGGTTGGACTCGATGGCCTACAAGGCCCCTTCCAACTCTATGATTCTATGATTGCTCTCAGCTTCTTCAACACTCTCAAACCCCCTCACCACGTTAAGGTGTGCATCCTGCATTACATTACACAAATGTAAAATACAACATCCAGAATCTAAAATAACATCAAGAACATACAGTAACTCATGCTACAAATGAACAAGACTTGCTGCGTGTGCAACACAGCAGCAAGTTATAATACAATTACAGTTTGTCCAGTGAATAAGTACATTCTAAAATAAAAGTTGAGATTTGGAAATTTAAGATTTTAATAAAAGGGCTTTTCTGGATTCCAAGGATGCTGATCATTCATTGTCACAAACTTAAATTCTTGTAGCACAGATTTTCTTAGTGAAAGATCCTTTTGTCTATGATTGAATATGTATATTGACAACTCTTTTTAGAGGAGAGTTTTAGAGAAGATTATGTTTTTTTATTACCTACAAATGTTGAAACTATGAACAATAAAAAGGCATAGTACTGTATATGATACAGCAGCTCTAAAAGGCCCTTTAAAATTTGTAGAAGTGAATGGGATAACAGAAGTATCAGGTTAATTTTGTTTCACAGTGATTTTGACTTCTTGGAAAAATATGAAGCAAAATACTGGGAATATGCCTTACTCCCAAAATCTTTTCCCTAAGTACAAACATTATTTAGGAAGCTAATGGAGCTTAAGATATTTTTTTATTGAAGGAACAACTCTTGGAATCAAAGTTGACATGTTGGAAGAATATTGTGTCCAGCAAGTGGATACTGTTGCTGTTTCTGTGCTATGAGAGACTGGAGTTTGCACCCACTGAGTTTTATCACATCAAGTCAAACAGCTAAATAAATAAATAACAGTCAATTCAATTAATGTCAGTTAATTTTATCTGCTGGGACAGATGGCAACTGAAGCAACACAATTTGAACTACCTCCTCTCAGAGGAGGCTGTGCAGATAGAGACTGTGAAACAGGGACACCACTTTGCTCTTAATCTCCAGGAAAAGAGGATTTGGGAGTGTTCATTCAGGAACTCCCTTAAATTGACCCAGTTCACATATAACACAGAAAAACTATGACTAAGGCTGCACACTTACCTGGGAGCAGAACCCACTGAACCCAATGGAGCTTACTTCTGAGTACACATGTGTTGGATTGCAGCCTCAGTGTGAATGACCGAGCATGCAGGTACTTGAAGAGGAAATTCACAGCTGCTTTGCTGTTCCCACAGTACTGCCGCTGCTGGCTTAGTAAATGGAGGTAAGGGACGGTTTAGATTAGTGTTAGACACAAAACTGGATTCATGGTTTGTCTGATTCCAGAAAGACTGCAAGCAGTAGGAAGACACCTTGGCTACAGCTCATGGTTGTCTGGAGAAAGATAAGCCATGAACCCAGATCTGGGTATAATATTAAACCAAACCATGGCTTTTAAGCTGCCTTGGGAATTTTACACTTAAAGGCAGGTTTGAAACATATTAATTAAATAAAATAACTGATGTGTTCTGAACTTTAAAAATCTACCAAGTGACCACATTCAAGTGCATATAAAATGTCCTGTTTATGCAACAGGTGGTTTGCCTCTTTCCCCCCTTGCAAGACAGTTAAACAGTCAGCTGAGAGTAACAGTCAATTCCATTAATGTCAGTTAATTTAATCTGATGGGACATTAAGTAGCAACTGAAGCAGCACAGCAGTCCCTTCACACATATCACTAAATAGTTGTACAATTTTCCCAAGTATGATATGGCACAAGTGAGTTTATGGTTGAGGAGAAATCCATGTATGTGCTGTTGCGTGCTGTTACACTTGCTCTTGCCTTTGTTGCCTCCCCTACTGTTGAAGGGAGCTATATTTTTTTGCTTATTTTATTCTGTAAAATGTTTAGAGTAATAATAAAATTAATAATAATGCTTCTATGGATTTAGTCATAACATGGTAAATGAGATCTGAAGTGGGAAGGTCCAGACAGGATCCCACCATGTAATTTTCCTGAATATGAAGCTTGGCTTTTTGATGTGCAACCAACCAGTAAGTATGTTGTAGGAACCCTATGATTTACCTGCCCTGGAAACCAGGTCATGTTAATTGAAGATCAGATCTCTCCATTAGCAACCAAAACCATCCCTACTAATCTTCAATAATGTTCCCACATTATCTTAGGAAACTGCAGAAAATAACTCTAACCATCTCTTTAGAAGATAATTGGGCTCCAATGTTGCTGGGTGAGTAATGATGGAGTGCCTTTCACACTAATGCTGCTCTGTCCAAAATCAGGAGGAGAAAGATATAGATCTTCAGGCACAATTATTTAGCCATTTCTCAGGTCTAAGGAAAGATGATGATGATGGCTATTAGGAGAATGCCCTCTGCATATGTGAACTCAATAGGTCACAAGCAATTTTTTTGTGTAGATTTGTAACAGCTTCTCTTTATACACTGCCACCTAATTGCTTCACAGTTGTTTGTTTCTTCATTTTGGGTATTTTGCCCTCTGGAGAGATCCAAGGTGTGAAAGACAAATTTTGTATGTGCTGCTTTAGTAAAAGAGGGACTGAATGGACTAGGAATAACCCAAATGCTGATGACAGCATTCATGACTGGAATGTCCACTAGGGTCAGCTAGCTTGGGGGGAAAGCATCTATATAGTTGGCTGTTCTTAATATAAGAAGCCAGTGTAATTAGCACTGAAGTTAATTAAGCTGGTGTGATTTACCCTAGTCCAAACTCCGTTCAGGAGCGGGGCTGCTGCTAGCTGAGTCAGTCCAAGCCTGCAGAAGGAAAACAAGCCTCTAAAATAGAGGTTGACTTACACCACCCTTTTTGCTAGCATAACTTCTGATGGGTAGCTGAACGGAGTTTGGAATAGGGTAAGTCTCACCCTGCCCCCACCACTCCCTTGAAACACTCCTTTTGGGGGACTTACTTTGGCTGTGCCCCGGCTGAGCCAGCTCAACCAGGATGGACGACTTGTGCCAGCATATCTCCAACTGAGCCAAGATGAGGACATCAGCTAGGCTTAGCCAGAGATCTGTCTATTCCAAATTCTGCTTATCCTAGTGGATCTTGGGTTTGGATTGCTCCCTAAATCTATTAAACATTTAGGGTTCAGAAATATTTCTGTTAAACAGTGATAGATTTTCAAATTTTCTATAAATCTTACCTCCCTCATTATAAAATACTTTTTGAAATAGAGATGTTTATGACTTCCAGGATGATTACTGATAGCAGCTTTCAGTTAATTTTTCATTAGCATACAAGTTTTAAAATGCCAGGCTATATGGATCATGATTTATATAGAGATAGCAAGTTATATCTTATTTCCATGTTGCTGTAGATGACGTAAATTAAAGGTTGCACAAAAAGACAGTCATCTAGTTAGAAGTTCCTTCATTTTGTGATGGCAAAAATGAGCACATACACATAAACACACACAGAGAGAAGGTTGATCTACACATTTAACAAAATTACATGGATTAAAAGAAAAATCTCTGCATTTACAAAATGAGCACATAAGGAAGGGTGCTAAACCAGAACTCTTCTCTCCATGCTAATTTTCCACATGTATGGAATCTAATTTTATTCATAGCTTTGGCAAAACACTTTTTAATGTAAAAATGTAAAAACATTTTTAATGTAGGGAGCATTCAAAATGTGATTCCTCAATCTGCAGTCTGAAGTGGTACATTTCAGAAAGGACTTGCACATCAGCAAAATAGCATGATAAACTGGAGTGTTAGATGTACATTTTGTGACATATTTGTATATGAGTTCATGTATGGAATCTTATTATATTGATCAGAACACTTTTTTAATGTGACTGCACCACAGATTTGTATAATGACATTATGATATCAGCAGTTTTGTTTTCAATATGTAATTGAAAGGACAATTTAGTGATGTTGCCATTTTATGATGAAAAGCAATGTCAGCTATTAGAGTATATAAAATGTGCAACAAACAATGATAATGCAGAACTTTAGCCTTGAAAATTCAAATACCAATTTTATTTATTTATAAGATTTCTTATTTTCCCTTTGCCATAAGGTCCCAAGGTGAATTACAACAATATATACTCATACAATTATGTATTCTACAGCAGCAGCAGTAGAAGTACAGTAATATCTCAGTTAACAAAGTAGATGTGCTCCTCGACATTATTTCTTTAACAGAAACTTTGGTACTAGAGATAGGAATAACATGGAAAGAATAGTGATAGGTTCCTACACCTGCTCATAGATGATGGGGGAAGCTTCAGCAGGAGCTTTAAAAGGTGTCTACCCAGCACCCACCCACTCCTTCTCCTTCTCCCTCCCCTCCTTCTCCTCCTCTGATCGTATTGGATCCTTTCCTCCCCAGCTATGAGAGAAAGCAAGAGATCTCTTTAATGCAAAAGCAAACACACAAGCTTGTTAGTTTTACCCTAGCAAAGCAAAGGCACAGGCTGGTCAGTTTCACCTTAAAGCAAAGGCACAGGCTTGAACGTTTGTCCATGTATGCTGGAGTGGCTGTATGCTATAGTCAGCATGGATTTTTCGCATTCCAAAACGTTAAATTCAAAATACCCCGTGCCGTTCTGATGGTTCCCATAAACTCATTTCAAAACAAAACCTTACAAAACTTAAAGTCCTGAACTCAGAAACGCTTGCTTAACAACCCTCTGTTCATGGTGATACACAAAACAGTCAGAGAGAATAGAGAGTTCAAAGTGTAAAAAGAGAGAGAAAACAACCAGAGCCCTTTTGGACTTTTTTTTCTGTCAGAGTTCTCCTAATTTGTTGAAATTAATTAAAAATCAGCCATGTTCACAAAGTAACTGTAATCCTATTACTGACCTTGCCCCATACTCTGACCTTCATCTTCTGCAGTTTAAAAGTTAAAAAAATGCCTAGCTAATTTTAAATTAATTTAAGAAATTTAGCATTGAACTCTATGATAATGTCGGGCATGCTCAGTAAGAACCAACTGTAAGTGTTCTAAAAGCCAGACTCACAGCCGCTGGGCTTGCCCAGTCATGGGGCCACACCCACACCAGACCTTTATTTCACTTGAGACAGTCATGGCTTTCCCCAAAGAACCCTGGGAAGTGTAGTTTGTGAAGGGTGCTGAGAGGTGACTCCTATTCCCCTGACAGAGCTCCAGTGGCCAGAGTGATTTAACAGTCAGCCACTGTGATTGAAGCTCTGTGAGGGGAACAGGGTGTCTCCTAGCAGCTCTTGGCACCCTTCACTAACTACACTTCCCAGGATTCTTTGAGAGAAGCCATGACTGTCTAAAGTGAAATAAAGGTCTGGTGTGGATATGGCCAGGGACAGCTTTGGTTTAAATGTGGGTGGGAGGCTACATGTGCCTGCTATAGAATAAAAAGGTGGGGGAAACCCTGAAAAAGAATGATACTGTTCACAATGTTTTTCTTTTGGAAAGCAAAGGGCCTTCTCCTGTGCCCAGTGCCCTCCCATACAATCTCCTCACCTCCCTTTCTGTCCCTGTTGAGCCTCAGCTCTCCCTTCAGGGGCAGGAAGGGGGAAGGCATGAGTTGCAGGCACCTCAGCTGTCAGAGGGCGCGGAACACCCAGGGGTTATTGAGTCTGAGCAGGACCTTGGGAGAGGAAGCGAGCCTGAATTTGAGCCAATTCCCACTGATAGCACGCTCTCAGAAGAGGAGAGTGCACCACCCCCAGTTGTCGCCGAGGAGCCGTTGGGGGAAGCTCAGGAGAATGTGCCAACTCCTCCCTCGCCAAGCAGTTCTCAGGATGCCGTCAGCGTGACGCAGCCTCCTGACCTCGAGCCTACTCTGGAGTAGGTGTCTTCCAATGAACCATTGGAAACATGCCCCCGTTGCCTTACTCCCACCACCGTGAGAAGCTGACAGGGTAGAGACAGGACTTGTGAATGAGTCAGAGATTATGCTCAAAAACGTTCCCTACTTAAGCTGGCAGTGCACGGGGGGTTGTTGCTGAGTCAACTTTCTTCACACGTCGCAGAGCATGTGTAGAGTGTAGTTAGGGATTCAGGTGAGCCTGTATAGGTGTTTCTTATGAAGCGCAATGCCTTTGATGTATCCATTACTTTCATCAAATGAGATTTAATTGCACCCATGTCTCAGTCTTGTGGTTCTGGCTCTGGATGGGACAGTCCCCTTTCCTCCCTTACCCTCCCCTCACTGCCTTCCTCCTCTCCTCACTGCCCTCCTCTGCCCCTGCCCCAGGTCAGTTTCATCTATCGTAAGCATGATTGCACAGGAGTAAATCCCACTGAACTCAAAAAGTATGCAAATGATCAAACCTGCCCTCCTCTCCTCCTCCCTCCCATCACCTCCCTTTTGCCCCTTCCCTTCCTCTTCCTTCAACCCTCCCCTTCCAATTTCCTCCTTCCCCCTCCCCTCCTTCTGCTCCCCTCTTGCCCCCTTCCTCCTTCCCTCTACTCTCATTTCCCCTACTCCTCACCTACGGTCAGTTTTACCTATCCTAGCCATGATTCCACACGAGTAAATCCCATCGAACTCATTAAGCATGCAAATGATCAGACCTGCCTTTCCCCTCCTTCCTCTCTCTTCTTCCTTCCTCCTCTCTTCTCCACTCTTCCTTCTTTCTCCTCCCCTGCCCACTCCAGGCCTCCCTCTCCATGGCCAGTTTTACCTATCCTAAGAATGATTTCAGGGGAGTAAATCCCACTGAACTCAAACATGTAAATGATCAATCCATTCTCAGCAAACTTACACAGGATCCTGTTTCTTACCTCCCAGATTAAAAAGCAGAGAAATTCACTAATAAGCAACAATCCATGTGGTTTAAGAATGTACCTATAACGAACAGATATTTCTATCAAACTTTAAAAGACAGGGAAATTGGGCAGCTATAGTGAATGCACCAGGGGAGCAGGAGACCTGACATCCTCCCGGAGATATTGGACTGCCCTACAAATTTATCAAAATGCAAACACAATTTGGGTTGTTCTTTTACAGTCCAATCCACTTCCTGTGTAGCTTGGAAGAATTTGGTAACGTGCCTCTGAGCATATGGTGAGTGGTGGCAACACCTGCAATCAGCCCAAATAACAGAAGCAAGACATGTGGTTTGCTGATCTTGTTTTAGCATAGAGGAAGCAACTATAGTAAGATACATTTGATGTAGTTCCGATAGTCACTTTAAATGTTTCATTTACTTTGCAATTTTAGTGAAGTTTCCTATAGTAAATCATTTTGTTTTTCTTCTGTTTCTGTGAATATGTGAAGTACAGCAACACTTTGCAACGCTAAAAAAAGCTCCAAAAACAATTGTGGAATAATGGCACTGACTATTCTGTAGAATAGTTTCCAATGGGCATAAAGAGTGTCTCAGTTTGCACAAGATATAACAGTGAGAGGTGAAGTATATTCTAGCAGAATTCTATGTGTGCTTTATGACCAATAAAAAGGCTTTGAAATTAATAAAAATAAATTTGACATAGATTTCTAGGATGAATAATGAGAGAAATATAATTTTCTAGGTTAGATTCTCTGTAGAAACATTAGTAACACAGGAAAGAAGCAAAGTAAGAACACCAACAAACATACAAAAATTAATTCTCCATCTTTGGAGATGGCAGGGGTGCCACCACTCACCATATGCTCAGAGGCACATGTTACCAAATTCTTCCAAGCTACACAGCAAGTGGATTGGACTGTGAAAGACCAACCCAAATTGTGTTTGCATTATGACCAATTTGTAGGGTAATTCAATATCTCAGAGATGAGGTCAGGTCTCCTGCTCCCCTGGTGCATTCACTATAGCTGCTCATTTCCCCTGCTTTTAAAAGTTTGATAGAAATATCTGTGTGCTATAGGTATGTTCTTAAACCGCAAGGTTTTTTACTTATTAATGAATATACATTCATTTGATCCCTGATGGCAAATGACGCATTGCACTACTGATTCTGCTTTTAATTGAATTTACTGTGTCTTATTTAACTGCTGCTATTTTTAATTTCAAATTACTGGCATTCTTGCTTTTGTATTTTGAATATGTTAAACTGTCATATTGTGTCAACTGTTACTGGCTATAATACATTTAGATGGTTAGCTTTATGGACTGTAATTTTACAAATAGTAATTTGTGCTTTCATATGTTGTGAGCCATCTTGGGAGGGTTAGCCCTGAAAGATGGCATGCAAGTGCTGAAAATAAATAAATCTGTAAAATAAGGATATTTTATAAGCACTTATGTAGTTAAAAACTAGTATTTGACACTGGCTTGTTCAGAAGTGGTTCTCCGAAAGAAATTGCTGATCCTGATAGAAAATGGAGTGGGTTTGGTTGCTTAGCATTTATATATTTTGCATTTGCTACTGAAATTTATTTGGCTGAGCTGAACACAAACTGTTCACCAATTTTATGAATGGCAACAATTGGTTCCATTCTGTCTCCCAGGAGTGTTGGGTACAGATGATTCTACCTTAATACAGTGAATAAATCAGAAAGATGGCCTTTCTTTTCCTCCCATCACAATTTGGATTCTAAAGTGCTGTATCAGACATGTGATGTATCATATGCTGCCAATTTCCCTCCAAACAATAATCTCTCAGGTTGGATGTTTCTGTGTTGAGATAGTCCTATGTGAACTATATCAGTTTACGTGGGGTTGGAGCAATTTCTATACTCTTTGAAGCACTTATTGGACTCAAGATTGGAGGAATAACTGCAGTCCCAAGGAGAGATGTATACACCCATTTATGCAGAATATCTCCATGTAGTTCCAAGGGTGATCACACAGAAGAAACCTGCAGTATGTCTGATCTCAGCATAAGATATGGAATAACTGGCTATTATTGAACTTTTATGTGTGCATGTGACTGTTATGGATAATAATGGAATATGGGCATAACTGAAACAGATAATTTACATGTTCTGTGGCTACATGCAGACATATTTAGAAATTCAGAGAAGGAACGAAGCCAGGGTACAATTCGTTTGTAGCAATTATCATCAGATACTGTATAATGTACATTAAAGACTGGGATGTTTTCTACTGGCCACAGTCTCTACTTGTTTGATCCAAAAATTTGCATTGGACACAATTCAACCTGTTATAAGCATTTTTGTCATGTTGATTTCAACAGGACAAATTTAAACATGTGTTTAACTCCCCCACTGAAACCAAAGGACTTAAAACTGCTTAATTTTATATTATGCCGATCACTTGGAAGACAACCAACACTGATTCCATATAATTCTTAAGCAAGATGACAGTGATATAATTACAGTTCCAGACTAGGGGTCACTTTATTTAAATTACTTTATTTATTTATTTATTTATTAGATGCATACCCTGCCCTTCCTCCCAGTAGGAGCCCAGGGTGGCAAACAAAAGCTCTAAAACACCATAAAAACAGACTATAAATACATTAAAACAAAATATCTTTAAAAACATATTAAAACAAAATATCTTTAAAAATATCTTTTTAAATGGCCAATGAATAGTAATACCAATTGATAGTACTCAAATAATACGTTATCAGTATATTTGGTAGTATACCCAAGTTAAATAATTTTGCCATGTAATTAATGTGGCATTAAGTTGCTCTTAACCTGAAGAATTATTTTTTAAATGAAAAGTAAGTTTGAATCTCTTGACAAAAATCTTTGGATTTAGTTCTGATAAAGTTGAGCTGGGAAAAGATTTTCCTTCTCTCTCTCTGTTTGTGTGACATGTATGACACAGCTTGAAATACTTGCATTATTAAATAGCCATTTGGATTACTGTTCAAAGAACCTTTCTGCTGAATCTGGATGACTTTTTTTCAATTGCTGCCATACCTGAACTGTTTGTTGTCTGACTGAGAGCAAGATGTAAAGATATTAATCCAGTTTTACACATAGGTAGAAGTTTTAGTTTTGCACAAGTATATTGAACATGTCTAAAGTGGAAACGGTTATTAATTTATTTACATTATCATTACCTGACAGGATACATGTTGTTTCTCTGGCACCTTGGGGCTAGTTCACACCCTCACTTGAAAAGGTCCCCAGAACACATAACGGGGGAACGTGAAGGCTTGTGCAACTCCACTACATCTACAACATGGTCTGTAATATGGGTCCTATGTATGTGGGATTTATGTGATCTTTCTCCTCAACAAAGGAAAGGAAAATGTGTGGAAATGTGTACACTTACTGCATCCCAAATGTGGAGGAGGGTGCATGAGTGTTCATATTCTCCCACCACACTAGCCAAGCCTCTTTCAGTTCATAGTGTTAATTGACCCTCATTCCTAAAGACATTATGTATACACAAGCCCCATTCATTTTAATGGGACTTACATCTATGTGGTGTGCTTAGGAATGTTGCTCAGACAGAGCTTCAGGAAAGAACTAAGTGTGTGTCTGCTTTGTCTTCCTCAAAGTGCTTCATTGGTATGGCTTGGAAATGTTGGAAACTAAGATTTGTATGTAAGGATAATGGGAGAAACAGACAAAAGTTTTGGAGGTTGCAGCAACATATTCCTCCCATTTGATAAGCCTGTAATTACAAGGTAATGACTGCATTCAGATGTCATATTCTCCTGTAAGATTAATAGTACAGTTCCTGATTTGTCAAACCAGCATAAGCAATCCCTGCAAACCATAATTGCAAATTGTGTTTTGATCTAATCAATCTAATTCTGCTGAGGATGAATCGCTGAAGCCGGCAAACTGTGGTTTGAGAAATCAGGAAGTGTTCTATTAAACTACATGCATGAGGAGAGGAGGGATCATATGTTCATGGCTTGTCCTCAGTTCTCCAAACCTTGGAGGATCAGAAAACTTGACACCTGTAAGCCGTTATTTCTAAAACTTACACCACAATTCGAGCTTTGTTTATTGGGAAACAAAACCCATTGAATTCAGTGAGATTTATTCTAAGGTAATGTGAATAGGATTATTGTATTTATTTATTTGGATATTTTTTAAAATAATCAAATGAAATAATCAATTAAAAACAATCAAAATCACATGGGAGAGATAAAAATCAGGTTAGAACCTAAAACAAATTAAAGGTCTTGGAAAAATAAAGAGGTCTTCACATTAAGTTAGGTACCATGCAATTCTCTCTGGCCAAGAACATTCCAGAGTCAGGGTGCCACTACTGAAAAGGCCTTTTCTCCAGTAACTACCCAGTGCACCACACCTGCTCAGAACATTTAGAGAAGGACCTTTCATAACGATCTTAGGGCTTGAGTAGCCACATGTACAGGCAGGTGATCCTTTAGGCACCCTATGATCTAAGTCAGCCTTTCCCAACCTTTGGGTCCCCAGATGTTGCTGGACTACAACTCCCATCAGCCCCAGCCAACATGGCCAATGGTCAAGGATTATGGGAACTGTAGTCCAGGAACATATGGGGACCCAAAGGTTGGGAAAGGCTGATCTAAGTCATGAAGGGCTTTAAAAGTAAAACCAGCACTTTGAATTCAGCCTAGAAATGAACCAGGAGCCAGTTCAGTTGATGAAATAATGGTGTAATTTGCTCTTAGCAGCCAGTCCCAGTTAGTAGTCCAGCTGCTGTATTCTGAACAAATTGAAGTTTCAGACCTGTATTTAATCTAAAACAAGGATCTGCAGCAAAGCAATAACAAATAAGTGCAGGTGCCATTAAAATATCAGAGATTCTGGAGACAGAACCCCCTTTTCCTCCATCTGACTGACAGCACCCTGGCTCAAGGTGGCAAACCAGATCAGCACCTATCACAGCCAGTCTGCCATAAAGGCAGGCCAAGGGGCCCATCCGTGGCTCCTCCATTGCCACTGGTTAGTGTTTGTCAAGAAGGCCAAGGTCTGCATCCTTCACAAATTTCTTGAGCCAGTTGGCAGTAAAAGGTAGGTTAGGTTAACATCCTTTCCCCCTCCAGGTGCCTCAAGATACACACCAAATCTCCATTTATCAATCTAGTAAATCTCCACTTCCCCACCCTAAAGTAATGAAGAAAACTAATTAGCCAATATAGCATCCCCCAAAGGAAAAGGCTTAAGTGAAAAAGATGGGTCCAAAGAACAATTCCTCTCAGCCCCCATGAAGAGTGACCAGCTCAGCTATCAACCTTAGGGGGGTGGATGTGAGGTTAGCCACTCTGAGGGAAAGAGGACAAGTAGTGGCCAGATTCACTAATAGGCAAAAAAACCCTTGTGGTTTAAGAACGTACCTATAGCCCACAGATATTTCTATCAAACTTTAAAAAGGAGGGAAATCGGGCAGCTATAATGAATGCAACAGGGGAGCAGGAGACCTGACTTCCTCTCTGAGATATTGGACTGCCCTACAAATTTGTCAAAATGCAAACACAATTTGGGTTGGTCTCTCACAATCCAATCCACTTGCTGTGTAGCTTGCAAGAATTTGGTAACAGGCCGACTGAACTTATGGCGACCCTTTGAATAGGGTTTTCATGGTAAATGGTATTCAGAGATAGTTTTACCATTGCCTTCCTCTGAGGCTGAGAGGCAGTGACTGGCCCAAGGTCATCAAGTGAGCTTCATGGCTGTGTGGGGATTCAAATTCTGGTCTCCCAGGTCCTAGTCCAACACTGACCTGGGGGGGCAGGGAGGGGAGGGGAAGGGGAGGAGATTGGGTGGGTGGGCACTGGGCAGAAGGGAAGCCCCTTTCCTTTCCAAAAGAAAACACTGAACAGTATCATTGCTTTACAGCATTTCCCCAACCTTTTTATTCTACAGCAGGCGCATGTAGCCTCCCACTCAAATTTAAACCAAAGCTGTCTCTGGCCACATCAACACCAGGCCTTTATTTCACTTTGGACAGCCATGGCTTCTCTCAAAGAATCCTGGGAAGTGTAGTTAGTGAAGGGTGTTGAAAGTTGCTAGGAGACACCCTGTTCCCCTCATAGACCTTCAATCAGAGGAGCTGTTAAACCAGTCTGGCCACTGGAGCTCTCTCAGTGGAACAGGAGTCTCCTCTCAGACCCCTTCACAAACAACACTTCCCAGGATTCTCTGAGGGAAGCCATGACTGTTTCTCATGAAATCAAAGTCTGGTGTGGGTGTGGCCCCATGATCAGGCAAGCCCAGCAGCTGTGAGTCTGGCTTTTAGAACACCAACAGCTGGTTCTTACTGAGCATGCCCTGTGTTATCATAGGGTGCCAGCCAAAATTTCTTAAATTAATTAAAAATCAGGCATTTTTTAAAATGTTTAAACTGCAGAAGATGAAGGTCAGAGTGTGGGGCAAGGTCAGTAACAGATTACAGGTACTCTGTGAACATGGCTGATTTTTAATGTATTTCAACAGATTATGAGAACTTTGACAAAAAACTCCAAAAGGGCTCTGGTTTCTCTCTCTTTTTAGACTTTGAACTCTCAATTCTCTCTGACTGTTTTGTGCATCACCATGAAAATTGAGAGGGTTGTTAAGCAAGCACTTCTGAGTTCATGACTATAAGTTTTGTAAGATTGTCTTTTGAAATGAGCTTATGGGAAGCATCAGAATGGCATGGGGGTATTTTCAATTTAACATTGTGGAATGTGAAAAATCCACACTGGCTATAGTATACAGCCACTGTTGTGGCTGCATAATAAAGGATGAGGCCCCAGCACTGTGTCCAATGTGAGGATCTTACTCGCTCCTCCAGCATGTGCCTCCATTCCATCTTAACTTGGATTCCTGCATTGAGCAGGGGGTTAGACTTGATGGCCTTATAGGCCCCTTCCAACTCTACTATTCTATGATTCTTTGATCACAAAAGTATGTTAGGTAATTCCATTCATTATTTAGAGCAGGGATGGGGAATCTGTAGCCTTGTAGATGCTAATGGACTGAAATTAATCTTCCCCAGCCAGTGGCCATGCTTGAATTGGAGTCCAATTAACATGTGGAGGGCCACTGGTCCCCAACACTAATTTAGAGAATGTAACAGTCTATCTCATTAGGTATGAGTTATTTGGTCCTCACCCCAAATAAGACTAGATTCAGCCATACTTCACTTTCATACAGTTTGTAGATTGGATTGCATCTTGATAATGACTGTATTAATTAATTAAATAAATAAATTTATATCCTACCCTTTCTCCCAAAGAAGCACAGGGCAGCAGACAAGTGGTAAAACAAAAAACATATTTAAAACATAATTTAAAAATTCCGACACAGTCACAGAAAAATTCCGATGCAGGCACAGAACAATCTGTATTTAAAAGGCTTGTTGGAAAAGGAAGCTGTATTGGACTTTATACACCAAAACTAGCACACTGAACTTAGCCCATTAGCTAATTGGCAGCCAGTGCAATTCTTCCAACCACAGGGTAACATGTTGACAATATCCTGCCCATAGGAAGTTCCCAAGCATATCTGGACTGAATAACAAAGCAACTCTGACAGTTCAGTTTGTGATGCTATACACAATAGTCTAACACTGCAAACTAGGTTAAGTATGAACCTATCTTTCATACACTTTAAGCAGATGGTATGTCAGGAATATGTTCTCTATTCTCAAATGTCTTGTCATCTCTTTTTCCTTCCCCCTAGGGATATTTCTTCTTTATAGTCTGCAGGGCTTGGAAAAGTTACTTTTTTGAACTACAACTCCCATCAGCCTCAGCCAGCATGGCCACTGGATTGGGCTGATGGGAGTTGTAGTTCAAAAAAGTAACTTTTCCAAGCTCTGGCTAAGGTGCTTTTTTGAAGTTTAAGTTGTGAAGGAAATCATTATGAGCTTGTTAGATCAAAGTAACATCCGCAGCATAGCATTTGATCGGGAGTGCCACAAATCCACAGAAATGTTATACTGAGAGAGTCTCCAGAGAGCACAGAAGCCTTAGGGCTGCAATACTATACATACCAGGGAGAAATTCCCATTGAACTGAGTATAGGATTGCCTTGTTGACTATGGACATCTGTACATGCATATCTTGGGGTGGGCAGATCCTGTCTGTCACTTATTCACCAATGATTGCCTCTTCCTCTCTTCTGACTGTTGAACACCCTGCAGCACGGTGCCTTAAAATGGGGAAAAGGGTGGTTCACTTCTTTTGCAGGCATCTGGTTGTAGTTGCTTTGCTAACATTTCCAATTCAGGAAAGGCAGTTGTAACAGGGAGTAGACAAGCAGGGAATGGAATAGGAAGCTTTGTTATACCAACTGGAACCATCAGACTATCTAGCTGATTATTGTCAACACTGATTGGCAGTGGTTCTCCAGAGTTTCAGACAGGGGTTTCTCCCAGCCCTACTCAGTGGTGCCAGGGTTTGAACCTGGAACCTTCTGCATGCAACACAAGTGTTCAGCTACTGAGCTATGCCCCTTCCACATAGAATGCAAGACCTCTGGGCTTGAACCAGCATTAAATTCCCTGGTATGCTCATCTGACAGTTCAGTTGTGATGGAAGGCTCAGAGCATCAATGAAGAACAAGGTGTGAACTTACATTACATCTGTCTTCACAACATGCCTGACTCATTCCCCCTCCTATTTTCTTTACCTCTTCCCAACCCAAGCTATTTATCTCTTCCACATTTTGTCCTCCAATCAGTCTGTCTTTCTGCACATTCTTTTTTTTTTTTTAAGTGTGTGAGATATTCCTAACATATGGCTTTGAGAACCGAGGTCATTTAATGCCTAGTAGGATCAGAGCCTCTTGTCACACTGACCATCATGGTCAAAGTTTTCATCAATAAAGTGGTTACTTGTAGTGTAACTCACATAAGCCATTAGCTAAATAAAGGTCTTTTAGAGCCCTGCAAATATTAAAACCCCTACATTACCACAAGTGTTTTATTGCTTAGCAGTCATTAAACCTGAGCCTAATTTGCTGAATTTCCAGGTCTAAAGAAAACTCTGAATTGTTAAGTCAGTATTGAGTGTTACAAGGAGATTAAGGTTTTGAAAGATGAAGAGAATAATGTGTTTGGAACATCCTAATCCTCTCCTTTTGAAATAAGCATATTTCAGTAAATAATGGCATATGCTGCGTCTATTGCAATTTGAACTTCAATAGCAGGAGACCGAGTTGTTTAAATCACAGGTCTTCCATTTTTGTACAAGCCTTTATACATAAGAGAATGGATATATTTCAGTCTTCAAACCAAATACAATTAGCACTGCTGAATTTGAAAATACTTTGTCATTGTAAGTGGATTCTTCCTTTACAAATTGAGCATGTTACATTTCTTGCAGCATGAAAAAGGCTCTGTATGGAGGATACAAAGGTTTTCTTGATATTAGGTGAAAATTTTATCTAAAATTGCGCAATCCAGGCTGTGTGATGCACCCCCTGATTACATCTTCCCACTCTGTCCACTGGGCATGTCTGTCCTGTCTCTGCCATCCCTGTGTGTCCAAAAATGAATGCAGTGTTTGAATAGTGTGCAAACACACAAAATCCAATGTGTATAGGTTTGAATAAGTCACAATCTCATTTCCCTATCACATACACTAGGAATAAGATCCAGTATTATTTTATAGTTTTAATGGTTTTGTAAAACCCTCAGAGAATGAAGTTATATGGAGGGGTGGTATAGAAATCCAATGACTGATGCATTTGTTTAAAGATGAATCTGGAGGCAAATAGTAAAAAACCCTCTAAGTGTTTGTTTATTTTTTATAAAAATATTTGTATACCACTATTTTCTTAAAAACATTAAAGCAGTTTACAACACATTAGAAAAAAACAACACCCACCATAGAATAAAAAAACATTAAAAATACAATAAAAACAAAAGTCAACTGTTAAAAAAAAAGCATCTTCTAAATTGCCTGCATAAGCCTGGCAGAACAGAAAGATTTGCAGCAGGTCAGCAGGTAATTGCAATATTTCAAATAAACATGAAAATAAAGCATTATATAGAGGGAGCGGAGTGACATGCATGTAAGAAGGAGTAAGCCCGCTCATGCAAGCAATTTTTATATTTGTTTTGCGAAAGGCAATTGCTGGTGTGTTGTCAGAACTGACTATATCCTCTGGAGGAAGAAAGACTTCTTATAGTAATAGTTACAGAAACAGTTGAGATGGTAAGGGTACGTGGTACTTTGTGTCTATTGAGCAAATTTAGTTCTCAGTGGGCTGTTTTTTGCTCCCACTTCCTTAGGGTTTTTCCACATAAATATTTCTATTTTTGGCTATTTCGCAAACCTGCCTCAGTTACCTCTCTTTTGTGTATGGAGAATGTTGAAATTTGATACATGAATTTGAAACGGATGTAGCAGCACAATGCACAGCCGGTATATTTTTATTTATTATTTGTAATCTTTATTTTATACTCTTAAGGTAATACAATCAATAAAATACTGAAATATAATTATTTATTAAACTGCCTTATACCCATGTTCTTCAATTTTAGCTAGGCTGTGAATCAGTCTGTCAGTGTTTATCCAGTTCATTGCTGAAAATTACCAGTGTCCATTCAGATGACCAAAGAATAACTCCAATATTTATATTTATATATTATACAGCCACAAGAGTGGCTGTATACTATAGCCAGCGTGGATTTTTCACATTCCGCAATGTTAACTTGAAAATACCCCCATGCCATTCTGATGCTTCCCATAAGCTCATTTCAAAACAAAACCTTACGAAATTTATAGTCCTGAACTCAGAAACGCTTGCTTAACAACCCTCTCAATTTTCATGGTGATACACAAAACAATCAGAGAGAATAGAGAGTTCAAAATCTAAAAAGAGAAAAAAACCTCACAGCCCTTTTGGACTTTTTTCTCTGAGAGTTCTCATAATCTGTCAAAATTCATTAAAAATCAGTCGTGTTCACAGAGTACCTAATACTGACCTTGCCCCATACTCTGACCTTCATCTTCTGCAGTTTAAAAGTTAAAAAAAAATGCCTGGCTGATTTTTAATTAATTTCAGAAATTTTGACTGGAAGCTTATGATAACGCAGGGCATGCTCAGTAAAAACCAACTGTCAGTGTTCTAAAAGCATCACAGCTGCTGGGCTTGGCTAATCAGGGGGCCACACCCACACCAGACTTTGATTTCACTTGAGACAGTCATGGCTTCCCTCAGAGAATCGTGGGAAGTGTAGTTTGTGAAGGATGCTGAGAGGAGATTCCTATTCCACTGAGAGAGCTCCAGTGGCCAGACTGGTTTAACAGTCAGCCACTCTGATTGAAGCTCTGTGAGGGGAACAAGGTGTCTCCTAGCAACTCTCAGCACCTTTCACTAACTTCACTTCCCAGGATTCGTTGAGAGAAGCCATGGCTGTCCAAACTGAAATAAAGGCCTGGTGTGGATGTGGCCAGGGTCAGCTTTGGTTTAAATTTGGGTGGGAGGCTACATGTGCCTTCTGTAGAATAAAAAGGTGAAATGCTGAAAAGCAATGATACTGTTCACAATGTTTTCCTTTTGCTCTCTGCTATCTTTTTGGTGCCTTTTGAAGACTTTCCCTCTTTTAATAAGCCTTTTAAGTTGAGACTATCCCAGTCTACATCTGTGTTAGAATTGCTTTTAATATGTTTTCTTTAATAATGTTTTTAACCCTTTTTTGTTAAAGAAAAGATGTTTTTAAAGCTTTTTTTAAAAAAAATTAACGTTTTGTTTTAATGTATTTTAAGGTGTTTTTATGATGTTTTAAAGTGTTTTTATTGTTTTTGTTTGCTGCCCTGGGCTCCTGCTGGAAGGAAGGGCGGGATATAAATCAAATAATAAATAAATAAATAAATAAAGGAATGGAGCTTCCCTTCTGCCCAGTACCCACCCACCCAATCTCCTCCCCCTCCCCTCCCTGCCCCTCCCCCAGGTCAGTGTTGGACTACGATCTGGGAGACCAGGGTTTGAATCCTCCCACAGCTATGAAGCTCACTGGGCGACCTTAGGCCAGTCACTGCCTCTCAGCCTCAGAGGAAGGCAATGGTAAAACCACCTCTGAATACCGTTTACCATGAAAACCCTATTCATAGGGTCGCCATAGGTGGGGATCGACTTGAAGGCAGTCCATTTCCATTTTCAAACATGATTGCACAGAAATAAATCCCATTGAACTCAAAAAGTATGCAAACAATCAATCTCCTATTCCCTCCCTCTTGCCTCTTCCCTCCCCATCCCCACCCCCTTCCAATCCCCCCTTCCCCCTCCTCTCCCTCCCCTTCCTCCTCCTCATGGTCAGTTTTACCTATCTTAAGCATAATTGCATGGAAGTAAATACCATTGAACTCTATAAGCCTGCAAATGATCAAACCTGCCCTCCCCTCCCCCTTGCTTTGCCCCCTCCAATACAGTCCTTCCCCCCCTCCTCCCCCATGGCCAGTTTTTCCTCTCCTAACCATGATTGCATAGGAGTAAATCCCATTGAACTCAATAAGCATGCAAAGGATCAGACCTGCTTTTTCCCTCCTTCCCCTCTCCTCTACCTTCCTCCTCCCCTCCCCTCTTCCTTCTTCCTCCTCCCCTGCCCACTCCAGCCTTCCCTCCCTCCCCCCCTGGTCAGTTTTACCAATCCTAAGCCTGATTGCACAGGAGTAGATCGCACTGAATTCAATAAACATGCAAATGATTAAACCTGTCCTTCTCCCCTCCCCGTCATGCCTGCTCCCATCCCAGTCCTCCCCTCTGTGTTTCCTCCCCTCATCCCCCGTCATCAGTTTCCTCTATCCTAAGCATGATTGCAGGGGAGTAAATCCCACTGAACTCAATAAGCATGTAAATTATCAATCCATTCTCAGCAAACTTGGACAGGATCCCATTTCTTACCTCCTGGATTAAAAAGGAGGGAAATTTACTAACAGGCAAAAAACCTTGCGGTTTAAGAACGTACCTATAGCCCACAGCTATTTCTATCAAACTTTAAAAAGCAGGGAAATTGGGCAGCTATACTGAATGCACCAGGGAGCAGGAGACCTGAACTCCTTGCTGAGATATTGGACTGCCCTACAAATTTGTCAGAATGCAAACACAATTTGGGTTGGTCTTTCACAGTCCAATCCACTTGCTGTGTAGCTTGGAGGAATTTGGTAATATGTGCCTCTGAGCATATGGTGAGTGATGGCAACACCTGCAATCATCCCAAAGAATAGAAAGAAGATGTGCTGTGCTGTTCTTGTTTTAGCAGGGAGGAAGCAACATTATTAAGATAGTTGATATAGTTCAGATGGTCATTTTAAATATGTCTGATTTACTTTGCAATTTTAGTGAAGTTTCCTATAGGAAATCATTTTCTTTTGTTTCTATTTCTGTGGATATGTGAAGCAGAGCAAAATTTACACTAAAAACACTCCAAACATAATTGTGGAATAATGGCACTGAAGTCTGCAGAATAGTCTCCAGTGGACCTCAGGAGTGTCTCAATTTGCACAAGATAAAACAGTGGGAGGTGAAATATATTCTAGCAAAAGTCTAGGTGTGCTCTATGTTTTTAATTGACCGTGCCCACCTTGCCTTAAATGAAGTGGTTTAAACATAGCAGGCTGAAAACATGCATCCTCTTTTTCCCCACAGCGAAGAGTCATTGCTGAAGGAGCAACATATTGTAATCAGTCTGATTTTACATCAAACTGCAGTTTCAGATTCAACTGTTAATGCACCCAAATAGAAATAGAACATAATCTCCCATTTGAAACACAAAAGGCTGTCTTCATCATATCACATTTACCAATAAAAAGGCTTTGAAATTAATAAAACAAATTTAACACAGATTTCTAGGATGAATAATGAGGGAAATAAAGTTTTCTAGTTTAGATTCTCTGTAGAAATATTAGTAACACAGGAAAGAAGCAAAGTAAGAAGAACACCAAGAAACATACACAAATATAATTCTCTCTCTTTGGAGATGGCACGTGTTGCCACCATTCACCATATGCTCAGAGGCACATGTTACCAAATTCTTCCAAGCTACACAGCAAGTGGATTGGACTGTGATAGACCAACCCAAATTGTGTTTGCCTTCTGACAAATTTGTTGGGCAGTCCAATATCTCAGAGAGGAGGTCAGGTGTCCTGCTCCCCTGGTGCATTCACTATAGCTGTCCAATTTCCCTGCTTTTTAAATTTTGATAGAAATATCTGTGTGCTATAGGTACGTTCTTAAACTGCAAGGTTTTTGTTGCCTATTAGTTAATTTATATCTATACAATACACATTACTAATGAAGGTGGTTATACCACTGAAATATCTATGCTGCAAAAATTACTTTACTGATAGAAACTGATAGAGGTGAAAATGCTATTTGTAACATCTTGTAGATCTCAATTGCTGATTTTCAATCTCTTTTGTGGGGGTCAGTTACTATCATAGAAGTTCATGGCGACTTTACATACTGAGGCACTAAAGGCAAAAATTCAAGTCTTTGGAAATTTGCTAAAGCCCAGGCTTCACTAGGAATCTTATTTAATGACCAAATCAACTGTTTATTATCACTCTTTGTTCAGACACACTGAGTCACATATCTTTGAGTACTGATTTTAGCCAGATTACATTTTTTTCAACAAAATATTAATAGAAATCAATAGTGGGTGCTAATATTGTAATATTACTGTGGATTTCCATTAATGTTCAGTTCAAATTTTCTGAAGGTTTCTTGATGTCTTTTGTTTAGGAAGGGTTTAGGGAGCATCTGAGACAAAAATAGAATCATAGAATTGGAAGGGGCCTATAAGGCCATCAAGTCCAACCCCCTGGCTCAATGCAGGAATCCAGCTTAAAACATACCCAACAGATAGCTGTCCAGCTGCCTCTTGAATGCCTCCAGTGTTGGAAAGCCCACCGCCTCCCAAGACAGATTTGCATAACATTTGCACATGCTAGTTTATATTTATGGGTGCAAATTTAGACATTCTGGGTGTTCATGGAAGGCATCCAACAGTGGAATGGAAAAGAAGCAATTTCTGTCACTCTCTCCTCTCGTCAACCCACTTGCATTCTCCAAACTGCTCCAGAGGAGGTGCTCAACCTTCCATAACAGATTGGGAGGGGCTGCAAGGTGGAGGAGGGATCACTGAAAATTACTTCCCTTCCTGTCCTACTGATGGATGCCTTCATTAGATTGGATTCCACCAATTACAGTATTTTAAACAGAAATACAACACATCTTATCTTAGTGGGCAAGGCTATGTCCAGGTAACCTGTGTGCTTGTTCAGTTTGCTGTCTGGATGCTAAGTACTGATGAGAAACTTCAAGGCCCCTGCTCTCCTCTTATGTTTCTAAATCTTAATGTTTCTTGGACTGGAAAGCCCCTCCAAATAGATGACACCTTCAAATAGAGGGCTGACAGTCTTTCAAATAGAGGACTGTCCTCTGTAAAGGACCATCTGTAGAATAGGGCACATCATCAATTTAACTGAGGCTTGCACTGGTGCTGCCATTTCCTTTTTGTCTTGGAGTGATTTCACCAAGGTTCCACTCAGGTCCTAGTCCACCAAGCCTTACATATAGCAGCAGGACACACAATTGTCTGCACTTAACCAGCAGTACAGATGGTGTTTGGTGGGTTGGTGGAAGGCCAGAAGGTAGAGAAAGTTTAAACTTTAACACTACCTTATCAATTACACAGGATAATTGAGGTATTGGATCCTTGTCCCTTAATGGTCAGCTTATTACGGCTCAAAAACTATTAGCCAAAATGTTTATAGACAAAGGTCTATCAGAAATGCATAGAAAAAGTGAATTCTCTGTTGCACTAGAAAAAGTGAAATTTACCTCTCATTATGTAGCCACCTTTCCTTTGTGCCCAATGAACAGCTGTTTCTCAAAAGTGTGCATACTCCTCCCCAAATAAAGGTTTACTTGATAAAAGAGATCATCTTGCCTTAATTATAGTCTTATATTCTTGACACTTGTGGTGCTTTATACAGCAATGATGATGTTAATTAAGTACCTAAGTACCCTTTTTTCTTAACTATTTAAATATCATCTGATAGGCTGAGGAAGATACAATATAGATCTTTTTCTTGTCTTCCTCTCATAGTTTCCTGTGATTATAATAAGAGCTCAGTTGTATGCTAAAAAGAAAGAAACTGAGCTTTGCAACAGGTTTGCAGTTCCAAAGCTAGTTTGGAATAATATCTGATGAGTACGTGATGTCTTGGAAGAGCAAGAACTATTGAGTTTAAATGGGACTATTTCCACACAGCCCAGTATTGGTTTCTTGGTGTATATGGATTTTGCTGTAATTATAACATAAGTAGATTTTAATGCATAATTAGTCTCATTAGTCATTGTATTGAACCTAAGTAGGTAATTTTGTGAGTTAAAACAAAAAATAATCTTTTCATGCATGAATAACTGAGCTTTGAAGCTTAATGGGATCATACAGCCACAATTCCAAAAGCACTAATACATTCAGAGCTCAAAAGATAGACAAAGCAGCTGACAAAGCGTCAAGGCGTGTTAAGCAGCAGAGCGAGTTCGGCAGCAGGGCGAGGAGGCCAGGGCCCCCCACTCTGCCCGTCTGTTCCCTGACCTCAACTAAACCGCAGTTTCCAACCCATTGACGTAATAAACCTTAAACAAAACTATGCAGGTAAGAAGCCAGCAGGGGTGTGGGGGCTTTCCAGTGTTTTGCACTGCCTGCAGCATGTACGACTATCTGCCTGTTGGACAGAAGTCGTGGGTGTGCTCTTGGTACAATGAGCTCCTGGTTCTCCGGGAACGACTTCATTTCCTTGAGGCCAAGGTGGCGGACCTGGAAAAGCTGAGAGAGGCAGAGAGGTGTGTGGAGGAGGCCTTCAGGGATGTTATAGCTGTGCCCCACTCCAAGGATGATAGCTGTTCTGCTATCATGGAGAACGATGGTCTCAGGGAAGGAGAGCATCCAGCTGAGGAAGAGGGAAACGATCCCTTAGAAGGGACCCATTCCTTGGGGGATGAGCAGCTATCCTCTTGTACCGAGGGTATATCTCCAGGGGGTGGAGGGATCCTTGTAGTGGGTGATTCGATCATTAGGAACATAGACAGTGGGGTGTGTGATGGGCGTGTAGACCGCAAGGTGTTTTGCCTGCCTGATGCAAAGGTGGCGGATATCGCCTGTCGTTTAGATAGTTTGGTAGACAGTGCTGGGGAGGAGTCAGTGGTCGTGGTGCACGTTGGCACCAACGACATGGGGAAATGCAGCCGTGAGGTCGTGGAAGCAAAATTTAGGTTGCTAGGTAGGATGCTGAGAGCCAGGACCTCCAAGGTGGCTTTCTCTGAAATGCTACCAGTTCCACGCACAGGACCAGCCAGACAAGCACAGCTTTGCAGTCTCAATGCGTGGATGAGACGATGGTGTCGGGTGGAAGGGTTCGGATTTGTTAGGCACTGGGGAACATTTTGGGACAAGCCGGGCCTGTACAAAAGGGACGGGCTCCACTTGAACCAGAATGGAACCAGACTACTGGCACTTAAAATTAAAAAGGTGGCAGAGCAGCTTTTAAACTGACTGAGGGGGGAAACCCGACAGCAGCTGAGGAAGGTCCTAATAAGGGCAGCCCAAGGTCACCCTGAGCTAGGAGCCAAATCCTGAAAGAACCTATATCTTAGGAGACAGATCCTAGGAGAAGGAAGCCTATAGAAAGCTAGTTTTCAACACCACCCTAGCAGGAAAGCTTCAGGGGACACTGTAAACAAGGCTAAATTCCAGTCGGAGAGAAGGGGGAAAAGGAAACTCCACCGAGTCTTGTAATGTATATCCCCTTGCTGTTTGGAACTTGGTGCATATATACTCAAGATGTAACATGTGATTAATCTTGACAGTCATGTTGGAGCACGGAAGAGAAAGCAGTCTCTGTGTGACGAAAGGCCACAAACAGGACTTTGTCAGTATATACTAAATGTTGAATATGTGTGGAATACAAATTCAAAAGAAAGATGTGCACAGTGGGAGGAAACCCTTAAATATCTATGAGATGCTTTATAAACTAGAAAGGATACAATTTGTCACATATAGTTCTACTTTTTAAATACTTTTTTATATAAAAAAGAGATAGGGATGTGCTATGGCTGCAGTCCATGTTCCCATGATGTCATACTGAGTTCAGTGGGATTACATCAAACTAAGTGGCTAGAGGATTTTATGCCTCAGGTATAAAGCACAGAAAAGTGATATTTTTAAAATAATCCTTCAGAGCCAAACAAGAAATTGGTAGCAGAGGAGGGCATAAGACTTGTGCAGAACCTTGTGCCTTGTGCAGAACCCACTCTACTGCAGCTACCCTATTATCACAGACAAACATTCCCTTTCATTTAAATATTAAGATGTATTGTCTTGCTTCTGTTTACATTTTATCTTCAAGGCAAAATAAAATGATACGACTCATGTAAGACTTTGTTCTACTTTCTCTTATAAAGTTATCCTCAAGTTGTTTTGTCTAATAAGTACATTATGTAGCATACATGGCTATCTCCCAACTATTATAATGAATGTATCAGGTTTTATTTTTTAGTTATTTACAGTGCATAACTAAAACTGGAATACAGTTACACTATATAGAGGATGAGGAGAAATAGCAGAAAGAAAAAACAATGATGGGTGGAGGAGCTAACAATACAGACAGGGCCCCTCATTGGGGTGGGAGAGTAGCGCTCCCCTTCCGCAATCAGACCCTGCCACGGATTGCGGGGAGGGAGCTTCCAGGCTGCCCGCTTGTTTGCTCGCTCCACCTACCTCTCTCCTGTCTTTGCCACTGCATGCGCAGGGCTGCCATCATCCAAGATGGTTGCAGAGGCTTCTTTAAGGGGCTGATGCCCCTACTGCCATCTTGGTTGATGGCAGGCATGTGTGTGCATGTAGCATACCGCGCATGTGTGCCATCAACCAAGATGGCGGTAGAGAAGCCTCTGCTGCCATCTTGGTTGATGGCAGCCCTGCGTGTGCAACGCACATAGTAGCGAAGACAGAGAGGTAGGTGTAACAGACAGGAGCTGTGCGCTGGGGGCAGGCTGGTGCCCAAGGGCCCAGTCATGCCTGGTGCTGGCCCTGAGCATAGACCATGTGTATAATAACCGAGGTCCCATTTATAAGAGGCAATAGGACAAACAGATGAAGTCGTTTGAAGGATTAAGAAATCTTGGGTGAATGAATAATATTGAGTATGTTTTAGGTGGGGATTAAATATAAGATAAAAGAGAGAAAATGGAAAATGGAACAAGATGGCAAAATGGGATTACCTGCTGTCTAGGAAGCATATCAAAGAACTCTAGAATATTCTCAAATATTATTTTTCTTGGCAGTGATGGCAATTTTATATCATAGAATTGTAGAGATGGAAGGGGCCTATAAGGCTGTTGAGTCCAACCCTATGCAGTGCAGGATTCCAAGTTAAAGCATACCCAACAAGTGGCTGTCCAGCTGCCTCCTAATGCCTCCAGTGCTGGAGAGTCCACCACTTTCCTAGATAATTGGTACCATTGTCTTACTGCTCTAACAGTTAGGAAGTTTTTCCTGATGTTCAGCTGAAATCTGGTTTCCTATAATTTGAGCCCATTATTCTGTGTCCTGCACTCTGGGATGATCGAGAACAGATCCTGGCCCTCCTCTTGTGTGACAACCTTTCATGTACTTGAAAAGTGCTATCATATGTTCCCCCCGTCTTCCCTTCTCAAGGCTAAACATGCCCAGTTCTTTCAGTCTCTTCTCATAGGGCTTTGTTTCAAGTCCCCTGATCATCCTTGTTGCCCTCCTCTGATCCTGCTCCAGTTTTTCTGCATCTTTCTTGCAGAACTAGATGCAGTACTCAAGAGGAGGCCTAACCAGTGCCCAATAGAGGGGAACTAGTACTTCGTGTGATTTGGAAACTATGCTTCTGTTAATGCAGCCTAAAATTTGCCTTCTTTGCAACCACATCGCACTATTGGCTCATATTCAGCTTGTGATCAACAACAATTCCAAGATCCTTCTCACATGTAGCATTGCTGAGCCAATTATTGCTCATCTTATAAATGTGCATTTGGTTTCTTTTTCCTAGGTGTAGAACTTTGCACTTATCTCTGTTCAATTCTGTTCTGTTGTTTTCAGCCCAATGCTCCGGCCTATCAAGATCCCTTTGAATTTGTTTTTGTCCTCTAGGGTATTACCTATCCCTCTCAATTTTGTATCATCTGCAAATTTGCTAAGCACTCCCTGCACCTCCTCATCAAAGTCATTAATAAAAATGTGGTAGAGCACTGGGACCATGATCAAGCCCTTCGGTACCCTGCTGGTTACCTCTGCCTGTTTTACTAGAGGGCTCCGACAAGGCAATTACTGTTCAAGAGGCCAAATTTTTGAACTTGGCCATTGTGACCAGACTCTGTAAGATTGTGAATTGCAATTAATTTTATCATATTGTTTTGATGTCTGCCATAGCTCTGTCACCAAGGAGTCTCATGTTAATATTTTATATTGTATTGTGGTCGGTTGACTGAAATAAATTATTCATTCATTCACCTCCCCCCAGTTTGAGAAAGAACAGCTGATCTGCAGCCAACTGTGGATCCACCTGATAGTTGTTCCATTTTGCCCACATTTAGCTAGATTGCTAATCAGAATATCACTTTGCTAATCAGAATAACTAAATGCTAATCAGAATAGCACTTTGTCAAAAGCTTTGCTGAAGTCAAGATATATTATGTCTTCATTATGATATATTATGTCTGCATTCCCACAGTCTATCAGGGAGTTTACCCAATCAAATATATATTCCTGTCTTTAGCACAAAAAAACTCCTGTTTTTTAGGTGTACACCTAAAATGTTTCAAATACACATCATGTTTCAAATGTGACGCTTGAACATGACAAATATATTTGTAAATGTCTCGTCATACAAGTACAATCTGTAGACTCTTTCTCAAGAGCAGCTTATCCCAGGTACAGACAATTTGTACCCAGGTACAGAGTAATGTGTGAATACCCCCTCCCTCTTGAGTGTATGCTTGCTGGCAAACCTGCCTTTGCCTCTATGTAACATGTGAAATGTCCTTGAGTAATCCTCCAGAAATATTCAATACCATTCTGCTTCTGTTCATTTAAAAATATAGCATAAGCTTCCCTAACACCAAAGTTGGCTTAATATATCTCCCCCCTCCCCATTATGGAATTATGGATTTGATCAAAACTCAGTTTCCCAGTCATGGTCCCAGCTGTGAAATAGCTTAACAAAAATATGGAGAGATTCTACAAAGCTGTCTTTTTGTCACTTGCCTCGTTTTCTTTTCTTCTTCCTTTTCTTTGGCCCGTTAGGAAAATCAAAGCCTTTTTATTTTCCAACACAATGTTATGTGACACTAGTGTGCCACAATGGGAAGCCCACCCATCAGTTTTTATCATCACACATTCACCCGCCACGTAATAATGTTTCCGGTTTGAAAAGAAAAGATTTTATTTCAACTCAGTAGGAATTATAAAACTACAAAGGCAAGCAGAGCAGAGGTCTTATTTCACTGACAGCTGTGGGAGAGTTTTAGAGCAACCTTTTTTTCCCCCTCTCCATCTAACAAAAAATTGTCATTGCTCAGGACTCTGTTCTGAATTGGCCTGCAAATGCCACTAGTAGTCAGCAGTTCTTGTCAACTGAAAATCATTTAAGATTGCCTGATGCTAGAAAGCCAAGCCACAAATGGAGCTGTCTTCCTCTATATTGAGGTTCCCATTAAGAGCTGGTGTAGCATAGTGCAGTGTTACTCAAACGGTGGGTCATGGCCTACAAGTGAGTCACAAAACCTGTGCAAGTGGGTCACAGGCTTTATAAGTAAACCCAAAATAATTATTGATTGTAATTAGGGATGGAATCCACCCACAGCTGATGCTCCCCATGCCTGCCCACCCCCGCACCATGGAGAAGGAGGAAGCAGGAGATGAGCCCCTCCCATGGGTGGAATGATAGAGCAGAGGCCACGGCAACAACCTCCACAAGCAGGGCCAGACCACGGAGAAGGAAGAGGAGGTACCGCTCCATGCAGCAAGAACAGACTGTAGGCTGGGATAGGCAAAAAAATCATCTTAATTCTGATGGGGGGGTCAGGATTAAGCAGATTATTTGTCCATCCCAGCCTGCATCCTGTCACTTGCTCTGCAGGGTGGTGCCTCCTCTTCCTCTATGTTCTGGACCTTCTGAGAATGCTGTTGCTGCAGCTCTGCTCTATCATTATTCTTGGGGAGGCCCTTCTCTCCTGCCTCCTCCTCCTTCATGGTGCGAGGATGGGTGGGCATGGGGTGGATTGGCAGTAGATTGGTGGTGGTAGGGTGATTCCATACCTACTTGTAAAGTTTAATTAGTAGAATACCTCTTACAACTTTTTTGTTTTGTTGGGCTATTATAATGCTGTGTCGATACTTGTAATTGAACATTTATTTGTTTGTTTATTATTGAATATTTATCCTGACTTTCCTCCAAGGAGCTCAAGGTTCTCCCTCTGTACATGGTTCTCCATTTTATCATCACAACAACTCTGTGAGATAAGTTAGGCCGAGAGGCAGTGACTGGCCAAAGTGAGCTTCATGACTGAGTGAGGATTTGAACCCAGGTCTCCCAGATCATAGTCCAAGACTCTAACCCCTTTGCAACACTGGCTCTTGCCAAAGTCTTACATTTATCACTCTCTGGTGACAGAGAAATCCTAAGGTCCAAAATTCATGTGGCAATAAATTGATGAAGCATCATACCAAGTAAATTTGGACTTGTGGGTCTCCAGGTGAAAAGAAAATTGGAACCACTAGTACAGTGCATCAGGTATTGAACTTTGATTGGAGAGACCTGGATTCAAATTTTGCTTCTGCCAGGATACCCAGTGAGTGGCTTTGGGCAAGACACTATACCTTAGCTGTGATGATAAATTGAGACATTCTACTACTGACTTCATAAAAATGTGATGATAAAGTAAATAATAAACAATACATCAAACTGTGAATGCAGTCGTAGATAAGGTGATGTTTTATGTTAGCCTTATAGGATATGGATATGACTGGATAAAAAAACATATTGTTGAGGCTTGCTTAATGACCAAGGCTGGCCTAAGTTATTTTGCTACATGAGGTTAAGGAAAAGATGGTGTACAACCATTCCATACAGAAGCCAACCACATTTTCTACCCTGTTTGAGGATGGCCCATTAGTTTAGGGGGTACAGGGCAGGCTGTGCAGCACACACAATTCTGCCCTTCAATACCTCATCACCATCCTTACCCCCAGCATCTGTTGCCTGAGGTATCCACCTCATACTGCATAATGTTAGGAAAGGCACCGATGCTGACAACATCCAGAGTAGTTACATGTGCAGTCTGTTGTAACAAAACCATTGAAGTCTGAAATGAATAGAACTGTGGTTTTCATTCTGTTCAGTTAAGTGTCCAGTTTCCATGGTCCACTTAGGATTCCAAAAAGTCCTATTTAGTTCCCCCCCCCCACTTACTTGAATAAAGATAGGAAACTTGTGATCATCCAGAGATTGTTGCACTCCAACTCCCATCAGTCCCAGCCATTATGACCAGTGGTTAGGGAATGATGAGAGTTGAAGTCTAGCAACATCTGGGGCCCCAAGGCTGAAGAGCAATGCTGTAGCCCAACAACATCTATAAGGCCACAGCTTCCCCCCACCTTGACCTAGGAAATCTTGGCTGGAATTTTAAACTCTATTAAAAGTTTACAACAAACCTTGTATTTCTCTGAGAGTGTTCACAACCCATTTATTTTTGACAGCTCTGAAGCAGTAGTTCTTTTCAAAATGCTCAAGCAAGCAACCTTATTTAAAATTTGAGTTGAACAGTTTGAGAACAGATGAATACTGGAATTGTTTCTAAACTTACCACCATATATCCTCAACACTGCAAGGGAAATATAAGTATTTCTACCACACCCCACAGGTTTCACTGCTGTCACTGCACAGCACTATCTACACATAAAGACAGCAGAAAGCAGTAGGAGGACCCATGCAGTAAGGACCAAAGCCTCAGCTCTCCACACTGTGTTGATGTTTGTGGTGCAAGATAGAACCCTGGTTTCTTTTTCTGTAAATGGAAATGGACTGCCTTCAAGTCGATCCCGACTTATGGCTACTCTGTGAATAGGATTTTCATGGTAAGTTGTATTCAGAGGGGGTTTACCATTGCCTCCCTCTGAGGCTAGTCTTCCCCAGCTGGCTAGGGCCTGCTCAACGTGCCCTGCACAAGCCAGCCCCTTCCTTGTCTGCAACTGCCAGCTGGGGGGCAACTGGGTTCCTTGGGACTATGCAGCTTGCCCACGACTGCACAGGTGGCAGGGCACGTAACCCCTGAGCCACTCACTGTGGGGTTGATCTTTAGCTGGCCCTTGACACCCAGGAGACACAAGCGGGGATTTGAACTCACAGACTCTGGACTCCCAGCCAGGCTCTCCTCCCCACTGTGCTACCAGCCGTTACTGTAACCAACAGAAATATAGAATTCTACCATTAGACATGCAATAGTGAGAGTAACATGAGGGGATGAAGCCTAAATAGCAGGCTTGCCTCACGCACAAACATGCTGCTGTTTCCCTGAGAATATATTGCCATCCCTGGTGGTATCATCTGTATGCAGACATAAGCAACTGTTTGGAACTTACTCATTTTGCAAGTTACAGTGCAGAGAAGGAAAATTTGAGTAAATTAGAAAAGGGTTTCTCTTGGCAATGTGATTTTTCTGACGATAGTTTGCCCCTAGCCAGAATAAGAAAAAGATTGTAGTGGATGCCGAGACCGATCTTTATGACAAGGATACTGCCAGTAGCAGATAAAACAAAACAGAAGCCTTTCCACTCCTGATGGTGGCTTATCCTGTGTTGTTTTCTGCTTCTTTTTCTTGTAGATGCCTCTCGGCGGCCTCCATGGTAGTGTTGGTGAGTATTCTTGTTCAATTCCAACAATCCTGATAATCACTGAATACATCACAGCAACTCGTACTATTAAGTCATGTTATGCAGTTCTTTACAAGCCTCACCCATAGTCCTTTTAATTCAGATACTGCAACCTGCCTGAAAGGAGAGGATCTCCCTCCCCCCACCCCACCCCAGTCCACACAAATGCAGTCCTTGTCATTCTACCAATTTATGGCCAGAGGAGGGGGGTGGGCAAAAGTGTGCTTGACTTATCTTAGTTACATTCAAAGGTCATTATGGTAGGCCCTGTTGCTGTCTTAGCCAAGCAGATTTTTAAAAACTGCAGATTTAAATGAACAGAAAGGCTGCTGAGTTTGAGTAGTACAAATGAAAATATTTTAAAGCAGGTGCCTTTACGTCTGCAGAATAAATCAAGATGATGGCGAAGGAGTTGCTCTGTTTGTTACTACTGAGCTGAAACCGAGTGTGTGTATATATGCATTTTGTGAACATCTTCACTCACTCTTTGGTGTCACATTTTGGTGAATCTTTCTCACCCCTTTTGCAAAGGAATTTGAGAATGTGTACAGGGGACAAGGTATCAGAAGTGATGTATCCCCACTATCAAGACAATCAGGTCAATCCAGATGGGGAAGGTTGGCCATGTGCTTCCCAGTGCTAACCCACTGAAAGAAACACAGTACTGTACCAATTTGGATGTGGAAGTAGTCCTTCTCTCTATCCACATTCTGCCCTCCCTGGTCATGCAAATGTGTACTGTACATGATTAGAGCTGGATAAAGGGAACGTCTTGCAGCTTAGTACCAGAAAGCAATAAAATTGCACTCCCAGTGTGGCAAGACGGCGAGCATCAGCCTGGTTCTCTGGGCAGTCCAAACTCATTTCTGTCTCTCATCTTGCAGAGAGAGGGCTTTTGTTGTTGTTGCCCAGTGATGTACCAGATCAGATTAACTGTGTGTTACTGTGGCAATGACACATTCACTCTGTGGTCACTAGGGATGGGTGAGAATTTTGATTCAGTTCGCATTTCAAGTAGAATTGATCAAATTTGCAATTTCCGAAACAATTTGAGAACCGAAACACAGCCATATTTTGAAATTCCCATTTATTAGAACTTTGGGATGCAATTCGCCAACTAAACAACATTTACAAAACTGCATATATTAGGGGAAAGCGTGCATAAAAATAAATAGAGTGAAAATAACATGCAAAAAGGCATGAAATGATGAGAAATGGCTTGTAAAAATGTACCTTTGTCAAAATTGCCTACAAAAATGTGTTTATTTGAAGAAATTTCACTAAAATGGTGGAGAATTTTCATGAGGGTTTTTTCGCTGATCGCTGCAGAAATGCAGAGAACTGAATTTAACATTGGAAAAATGAGAAACTGAGAGAACCGAAACAGACAGATCTTTCCATCCCTAGTGGTCACTGGTTGGGTGGGATCACATAGTGAAAATCTTTCATGTTAAAAAGCAATGCTGAAGCAGCAGAAAATTAGGGAAACAATGGTTTTCAACAGATGCAAAAGAATGCAATGTTTTGTTGTGGACCCTTTCACACACATATACCCCTCCCCTCTGAAATAGCAACTTTTGCATCAGAAATAGAACAAAGCAAAATTTCAGCAACCCACAAATACAAATGTGCATTGGAGAATTTATTCAATATGATTAACCCTGACATGACCAGTCGTGTCATTTTTGTGAGGCCAATTCTCGTATATATATATAAAGCTTCTGTTGTATGTATAAAGCAAAATCTCAGACAAAGCTTTTCATGCATCTCACTCATTTCCTACCCCCATTTCTTTTTGATATTGTCTTTATAATTTTCTTCTTTAACATAGTGTCTTATTAATTCCTTTGCAGTTCTTTGCCCAAAATTACACTTAGCAACTTTGGGGGAAATGTTTGCCATTTTACCTGTTGGAAGAGGAAACTTTTGGGGTACTATTGTTACCAAGCCCAGGGAGAAACTAGTTAGATATAGCTTAATATTTTCCTTTGGGGACAACTATTCCATTCATGCGTTCTTGACAATTCTCAGCTAGAATGTTCTTTTCTTCTGACATGCAGGATAAGTATCTTAAAAGTATTGCTTTAATAACTACCACAATGAAATCTAAATACAGGATTTAGACGGACATTTCTCAGATCTTCAAATACCGATTTGGTGTACATTACCAAGACCTGGGTAGGTGAGCTGGGAGGAGTTGATCTGACCCAGCTTTGCCCACCTGGATACTCAGTGCAACACCAGCACAGGCTGCAGGGATTTGGGGAGGAGTTGCTGTGGTCTACAGAACTTCCATCTCTGTCACCAGGAAACCACTCTGTCTTGGAGCTGGCTGTGAAGGCCTACGCCTGGTGTCAAACCAAGAAGACAGTAAACAAGGATTGCTGCTGGTGTACTGTCTACCCTGCTGCCCAGCAGCTTCTCTGACTGAGCTGGCAGAGGCCATCTCAGCTGTGGTATTGGAGGAGCCCAGAACGATAGTCCTGGGTGATTTCAGTGTCCATGCTGAGGCTGCCTCTAGTGTTCCCGCTTGGGACTTCATGGCCTCCATGATGACCATGGGGCTGTCTCCAGTTGTCACCGGCCCGACACATAGGACAGGCCACACCCTCAACTTGGTTTTTGCTCCAGATGGAGGAAGGAGTGGTCTGGAGATGGGGGGGTGGATGTCACCCCATTTCATGCGGTGAAGTTTAGACTTATGGCTCTGATCCTTCCCTGCAGGGGTGGTGAGCAGATTAAGATGGTCCGCCCCCAGAGCCTAATGGAACCCATGGGATTCCTGAATGCCCTGGGGGAGTTCCCAGTAGATAGAGCAGGTGACCCTGTTTAAGCCCTTGTCATGTTGTAGAACAGCGAGGCACGTCGGGCTCTTGACACGGTTGCCCCCAAGAGCTCTCTCCAGCCTTGTGGAGCCTGGTCTGCACCTTGGTACACCAGTGAGCTAAGGGCAATGAAACAGGCTGGATGACAGCTAGAGTGAAAGTGGTGAAAGACGTGCTGTGAGGCTGATCGGGCATGATGACTGTGCCTACTGCATGGCAGTGAGAGTGGCGAAGAAGCTCACTTCTCTGACTCCATTGCATCCTCATGTAGCCATCCAGTGCAGCTTTTCTGTATCGTCAGGGGTCGTCTGTTGACATCAACTCTAGGAAATGGAGTTTTAGACCCTTCGGAGGCCCACTGTGAATTGTTTGCAAGGCACTTTGAGGGTAAAGTTGTTCGCTTCCATAGCAATCTTGATGTCCCATCTACTGTAGTCCCCAGAGAGGTGTCCAGTGCAACGTCTTCTTCAACTTCTTGGGAACAGTTTCATTTGATGCAGCCTGATGACATGGACAAGGTGCTTGTGACAATGCGGCCAGCAACATGTCCTCTCAACCCTAACCTTCTTGGTTTATTAAAGCTTGTGGAGGGGGGTTGACCGAGCGGATCCAGGGTGTGGTCAACAGATTGTTGCAGGAGGGAGTGGTTCCAGCCACCCTGAAAGAGGCGGTGATCCGACCCCTCCTGAAAAAGCCCATCCTGGACCCACTGGTTTGTAGTCTACTGTAGTCCCCAATAAGGTGTCCAGAGCAATATCTGCTGCCTCCCTGGGCTCCTGCTGGGAGGAAGGGTGGGATATAAATCAGATAATAAATAAATAAATAAACTTCTTGGGAACGGTTTCAGTTGATGTGGCCTGATGACGTAGACAAAGGTGCTTGCAATGATGCAGCCAGCAATGTGTCCTCTCTACTCTTACCCTTTGTGCTTATTAAAACTTGCCGAGGGGGTTTCACTGAGTGGATCCAGGGTGTTGTCAACGCATCATTGAGGGAGGGAGTAGTTGCAGCCACCCTGAAATAGGCAGTGATTCGACCGTTCCTGAAAAAGCCCACCCTGGACCCATTGGTCTGTGACAATTGTTGACCGGTCGCAAATACCCCCTTCTTAGGGAAGGTGATTGAGAGGGTTGTGGTGCAGCAATTGCAAGTACTCTTGGATGAAACAGATTATCTTGACCCATCCCAGTCTGGGATCAGGCCTGGTTATGGGACTGAATTGGTCTTGGTTGCCCTGATGGATGACCTTTATCGGGAGAAGGACAGGGGGAGTGTGACCCTGTAACTCTTACTTGATCTCTCAGTGGCTTTTGATACCATTGACCATGGCATCCTTCTGGGCTGACTTGGTGAGAAGGGTATTGGAGGCACTGTTTTACAGTGGTTCCAATCCTATCTCCAGGGTCATTTTCAGAGAATAGCATTGGGTGATAACCTTTCGGCCCCCTGGCAATTGTGTTGTGGTTTGCTGCAGGGTACCATCTTTGTCCCCCATGCTGTTTAACATCTATGTGAAGCCCTTGGGAGCAGTCATCAGGAGATTTGGGTCAAGGTGTCAGCAGTACGCAGATGATACCCAGCTCTATTTCTCTGTAACATCTGAATTGGGAGAGGCCGTGCAAGCCCTGGACCGCTGCCTGGACTCGGTGGTGGGCTGGATGAGGGCCAATAAACTAAGTCTTGACCCTAGCAAAATGGAGGTGCTTTGGATGGGGTCGTACTCCCCCTGAAAAAGCAGGTGTGTAGTCTGGGGGTGCTCCTGGATCCATCTTTGTCACTAGAGGCCTAGGTGACTTTAGTGGCTAGGAGTGCCTTTTACCAGCTTCGGCTGGTAAGACAACTGCGGCCATTTCTGGACCGGGATAGCCTGACCACTGTTGTCCATGCACTGGTAATCTCCAGGCTGGATTACTGTAATGCACTCTATGTGGGGCTGCCCTTGAGGCTGGTCCGGAAGCTTCAGCTGGTGCAAAATGCAGACTGCTCACTGGGGCAGGGTATCACCAACATGTCTGGCTGCCCATTTGCTACCGGGCCCGGTTCAAGGTTCTGGTTTTGGTGTACAAAGCTTGGGACCAGGATACCTGAAAGACTGTCTTAACCCTTATATACCCAGTCGATCACTGCGCTCTGCAGGTGAGGGCCTCCTGCAGATACCATCTTATTAGGAGGTCCATTCTGTACAATGTAGAAAATGGACCTTTAGTGTGGTGGCACCTACCTGTGGAATTCCCTCCCCTTAAATATTAGGCATGCGCCATCTCTGTTATGTTTTTGGTGCCTATTGAAGACCTTCCTCTTTCAACAAGCCTTTTAAGTAGAGACCCTATCCCAGTCTGTGTCTGTGTTGGAATTTAATATGTTTTAACCTTTTTAAAAAATATGTCTTGAAAGCTTTTTTTTTTTAATGTTTTAAAAGTTTTGTTTTAATGTATTTTAAAGTCTGTTTTTATAATGTTTTAAAGTGTTTTAGTGCTTTTGTTTGCTGCCCTGGGCTCATGCTGGAGGAAGGCCGGGATATAAACAAATAAATAAATATTTTCCTGGATGCATATCAATGAGAGATTAATGTAAGAAACAGGAGACAACAATATTGCTGTCAGCTATCCTGTCCTATGCAAAACTTCATTTAGGCTTTAGTACCATCATTGAAATTTGGACATCTTTGTAGAGTGGCTTCAATTACATTTTGTTAAAGTAATCAGCATCAAAGTAGCTTTTGTAACCACCCAGCATGCCTTAACTACAAAAAACAAGCTGTTTGCTTTCGCTGTTACTTATAAAGAATTCACGTATTAGCTTTAGGTATTAAACTTGTTGACCTTTCAGGAGAAAATTTAAGAGGAAGTGATGCACAAGGTGTGCTGAGGAAAGAAAATGTTGCCTCAGAATTACTCATTTAAATAAATGCAAATGCCAGTGATACATTCCAGCTATTTGCTTTGTGTGTATTTCACAACAGTAAAAGGCTCTGGGCAGCTTCGTTAACAGGGCCCCATTATGGAATGTTAATCAATTAAAGAACAGGAAGCAGAGAGTAGGAATAACTAGACAGTTCTCATAATAGAGTACGTGCTCCTGCTGAGGCATCTCCTGGTGCCTATAGAACCTCATCTGCCAGCTGAAATGTGGCTTGAAAAAAGCCTTCTTTATCCAACAGAAGACTTTTTCAAGCCTGATCACAGCATGGGGTGATTTCAAGGGGGTTACAACGTGGGGTGTGTGTGTGGCACATGGTGACCCCTGAAAAAGGGGGATGTAAGAAATGGGGTGTCCCAAGGATCAGTATTCAAACCAGTGACCTTTAAACGACCTGGAGTTAGTGATCAGAATGAGACGACTAAATTTTCTGATGACACCAGATTATTCAGGGTGATCATAGGGATGGAAATGGGACTTGGTGAACTCAAGTTCTGAAGCAGACTCCTCTGATTCCACACCACCTAAACCAAGGAACAGATTTCAGAATCCCCAGTCCTGCAGATTCCATTTTAAAGTGGCCTGAGGGCTGTCTCTGAGTCTATTTTGCAGTTCTAAAAGGTAATTCCAGCCACCTAGAGGAATGGCTAGCATGCTGGGCTCCTTTCTTGCCACCACACTCGTAAATGCTGCAGTGCCCTCTAGGAGTAATGGGATTTGTTGACATCCCATCACTCTCAGGGAGATTGTACAGGAAAGGGGAGGGAACCTTTGTTGTTGTTGTTTCTGTACAGTCTTCTTGAGAGTAACAACAGTTCATCAAGTCCCATCGCTCCCAGGTGTAGGTACAATGAAGTTAAGTGTAGGTACAAGAGGTTTGTGTGGAATGGGGATAAATGCATTTTGGAGAATGTGATTTAGTAGTATTGGTTTATAATATGTAGTAGTATAATGGGTAAATAGTGCAACCAAACTTCAAGAAAATATTCATAAGATGGATGTATTTATAGCTTAATCGAGATTCATTTTGGAGTATAGTAATCATAAGCTAGTAACATTTACAATGACAGGATACCATGTACTAATAGAATCCAATAAGATTTATTTATTTGCAATAGGATACATAGCTGCTGATCAATTTACCTGAGGTACATTGCCGATCTCTCCTTCATGTGGGGTCCAGAAACCTTGCCCATAGTGGGTTGAGTGTGTGCCTGATTGCACAAGCCAAAACTGAAGTTTTAATGAAATGTGGTTTTGGCTTCAGAATGAATAAACAGAGACCAACAAAAGACCATATGGCTTTCTATTGGTTTATTATTTTTCCGCTCAGAGTTCATGTAACCAAAGTAAATATTAGCAAGATTTGAAGTGATATGAATACATTGTTTAGAGAATGGTAACTTCCTTGTCATAAGGAAAAATAAAATAAAAAGGGGTTTTAGTCGTCAAGAAAACAAGAACTAATTCAGAGTTGAAAATTTACTAAATCTAATGGGATTTCACCTATGAAACCAATTAACTCTAATCTCAACAGCAATGGCACTTTTTAACAGGATCCAGTCATTTTCAGATAGGTGCTAATGTACATCATGTATTTACATGTAGCACAGTTCCACAATCTGCCTTTATATTTCTATATCCCATTTTCATTCCTATTCCTCTTTTCATAGCAATAGGCAGGCAGATGGACACACATACACACAATTTGATTTGAAATCCATAATTTATTAAGGGGAAGGGGGAAACCTGTAGGTTAATTGCAAAGTGGCCTCTAGCACAGATGCAATTTTCTGAAAATCTTAATGTTGAGTTTTATCCACACTGATTTTTTCTAATTCCAGTCTTGATTCTTGATGTTGATGAGAAACAAGTTTTGTTTTTACTGATTCTGCTAAACATTATTGCATATTATATGCATTATGTGTGGCATGGTCCTATTGTTAGAGAAAAGTAGTTTTGTAACACCCTCACATGGGTGGAAAGCCTCTACTGGTATAGAACTGGATCCCTCCCACATGAGGAGGGAAGTATTTGAGAGTTCAATGGGTGTGGGGCATCACCCCATTAGTGCTGCAGGGATGTGGACAATCTATGAGCATGTAGTAATAGTTTGTGGGTTGTAGTATTGTCAGTGTGAGTGGTTTGGGTATGAGTGGTTGGTTGTATGAGGTGGTGATGAATGGTTGTAGTGATAGTGACAGTGAAAGTCTGTATTTATGTATCTGGATTTTTTAATGTAGATTTTCTAAAATTGTCCTTACTGTATTTTAAGTATGTATTTTGATTTTCTTTATTTATTTCTTTATTTCTTTATTTATTTCTTTATTTCTACTTCAAGATCTGTGGATAGGAAGCAATCTATAAACGGGTTAAATAAATAAAAAGTGATGTACACATTAAATTATTGTTGTTGTTGTTGTCCATCCTTCACCCTGAGGTCCCAAGGTGGGTTACAACAGTTTAAAATACATCATTAAAAACAATTAAAAACAACATGACAAAAAATAGGATGGGTCCTAAAAATATACATCTGAGGTGTCAAAGGCCCAGGTGAAGAAGTGTGTCATCAGCATTCACCAAAAACTATACAGTGAAGTTGCCAAATACACCTCTGGGGAGGGAGAATGCCCTTTCCTGAGCCATGCACACACACCCCGAGTATGGCAGAACTACCAAAAGGACACCACCTGCTGATCTCAACATCTGAGAGGGTCTGTAGAAAGGAGGCAGTCTCTCTTAGATATTTGGGACCTAAGTTATTCAGAGTTTAAACACTCATGTGAGCACCTTAAATTGAACTAATTGAAAAAAACCTGGAAAAATCATTACAGAAGTAGAGGTTGAAATCTGAACAGGGGCAATTTCTGGCTGTGGTGGGTGAAAGCAAAGCCCCCATTCTATACACCCCAGGTTTTGCAAAACAAACTGGCAACCAATGCAGCTATTTTAAAATAAGGGTTATATGTGTTCTAAAGGGAACCTCAGCCAGTATTTTGGACCAGTTAGGAACATAGGAAACTGCCTTATACTGAGTCAGACTGTTGGTTCATCAAGCTCAGTATTTGTCCACATGGACTGGCAGCACCTCTTCAAGACTTCAGGCAGGATTCTCTCTCAGCCCTACCTGGAGATGCCGAAGATGGACCACAGCTCTTTCTGCATGCAAAACAGATGCTGTACCACTGAGCTACAGCCTCTCCTCTAGTTGACCGGATGAAGTTTCTGAGTTGTCTTCAAGGGCAGCCCCATGTAGAGCACATTGCAATAATCCAATCTGGAAGTTACCAGAGCATGGAGTACAGTGGCCAACTCATTTTTGTCCAAAAGGGGCCATAGCTGGTAAACCAGCCAGAGATGGACAAAGGCACTCCGAGCCATCAAGGCCAACTTAGTCTCCAGTGACCATGTTGGATCCAGGAGTACCTCTAATATGCATTGTTATGTGGGATTGCCCCTAAAGTTGGCCTAGAAGCTACAGATAGTGCAAACTGCAGCACCTCAATTGCTCACTAGAGCAGAATATCATGTTATGCCACTGCTGAAAGACTTCCATTGGCTACCAATGAGCTATCAGGCTAAGTTCAAGGTGCTAGTATTGCTGTACAAAGTTTTATACAGCTCGAGACTACCTAAAAGATTGTCTCAACCCTTTTGAACTTAATTTATCACTGCCCTCTGCAAGACAGGGTCTCCTGCAGGTACAATCAAATCAATTAGTCTGTTCCATACAATACAGGAATCAGACTTTTGGTGTGATGGCAGCTACGCTTTGAAACTCCCTCCCATTATATGTCAGATAGGTGTTATCTTTATTGTCTGTCTGGCATCTGTTGAAGACCTTCCTCTTCCAACATGTCTTCTAAGTGGAAATATTTGTCCCAGTCTTTATCTGCATTGACCATGGAATTGTATTTACATATGTTTTATTCTTAAATCACTTAGGGATGTTTCATGGGGACATGGAATAAATAAAACAATACATTAAATTATAATAATAAATAAATATTGTACATATAATATTATATGCACTTACACTCCTCGTTTCCTAAACTAAGCAGCACATAGATACATACAACAATGCATAAAACTGCATAAAAACACTTCTGTATTAATACCTGAAATATAGTATCATATGCGGTTTGATTCTTTTATACTCTGTGTGTGTGTGTGTGTGTGTCTGTGTGTGTCTGTGATTTTGTTTATTGTTGGGCCTTTTTATTTTTACAAAATGCACAAAAACAAACCAACAGTGCACAAGCAGCTTGGACATAAGCGGGTGCTTGATACAAGAGGCATTCCAATGTGGACAAAGCTCAGTAGGGTCAGAACTGCTGCATTTCATGTATAAATCCATTTAAAATGGATTTGTCCTCCATCCAAAGCCTCTAGGTCTCACTGTGCACCCGATGATAACAGGTTATTGAAGTGTCTAAGATGCCTTTTGAGCATTCTATACCCTTTCTAGCTTGAATCAGGCTTCTCCTGCATCTTCTCTGTTTGTGCTAGGGTGGCCATGTATGTATCATTAAAAAAGAGAAAATTCATCAGAAAAAGGAAAACAAACGAGGATACACCTGTGTGCTAATGTATATGTATAGATACAAATTTTGAAGTAATTCTATAATTTAAATAGAAAAGCAATACATCTCAGGAAAGACTATGATCAGGTGATACATGAATCCATTCAATCTGCTGCCTGGGTGTTAACTGTTGATGGGCAACTTCAAGGCCCCCGCTGAACCTTCTTATAGTTCTGGACACAATAGTCAAGAAATCAGAAGAAGGCTAGGACTGGGCAGCTGTGAGAGAACTAGAAAAAGTCCTCAAATGCAAAGATGTATCACTAAACACTAAAGTCAGGATCATTCAGACCATGGTATTTCTGATCTCTATGTATGGATGTGAAAGTTGGACAGTGAAAAAAGCAGATAAGAGAAAAATCAACTCATTTGAAATGTGGTGTTGGAGGAGAGCTTTGTGGATACCACGGACTGCAGAAAAGACAAATAATTGGGTGTTAGAACAAATTAAACCAGAACTATCACTAGAAGCTAAAATGTTGAAACTGAGGTTATCATACTTTGGACACATAATGAGAAGACATGATTCATTAGAAAAGATAATAATGCTGGGAAAAACAAGGGAGTAGAAAAAGAGGAAGGCCAAACAAGAGATGGATTGATTCCATAAAGGAAGCCACAGACCTGAACTAACAAGATCTGAACAGGGTGGTTCATGACAGATGCTCTTGGAGGTCGCTGATTCATAGGGTCACCATAAGTCATGGTCGACTTGGAGGCACATAACAACAACAAACAATGAGAAGACATAATTCAAGAAAAGACAATAATGCTGGGAAAAACAGAAGGGAGTAGAAAAAGAGGAAGACCAAACAAGAGATGGATTGATTCCAGAAACGAAGCCACAGACCTGAACTTACAGGATCTGAACAGGGTAGTCCATGACAGATGCTGATGGAGGTCACTGTTTCATAGGGTCCCCATAAGTCGTAATCAACTTGAAGGCACATAACAACAACAACAAATCATAAATGCAATGATGAGATCTAATTATTCCTGAGTGCAGCTGTGTTCCCAATTGCAGGAGAAGACACCAGTGTTGATTCATAGCCATCTCATTGTCTGTGTACACAACATATATTTAAGGCACATTTCCCTCCCTCCCCCTAAAAAAAGAATCCTGGGAACCGTAGTTTACCTATCATAGAGCTACAGTTCCCAGCACTGTTAACAAACTACAGTTCCCAGGATTCTTGGGAGTGATGTGCTTTACATGTACTTTTAAATGTATGGTGTGTACACAGCTCTAATTGTGTTGTGTTTATAAGGTTTTTAAAACATTTGTAAGGGCATTTTTAATGGATAGGCAAATGATCAACACAGCAAGCAGGTGAATAAGTTAGTAAGTAACTAAACCAAAAAAATGATCATAAGATAACAGATAGCAATTTCATATATTCTGTCATCACATATTCAATAATGTGAAGATGCTGAATAATTATAGGTAATAATTGTATATATATCACCTGAATAGCTTGACTTGTGAATTCATATTAGATTCCCATAGAATCACAAGACTGTCAGGATCTCATCTAACCAAGTCCTTGGAGGGATCTGTTCAGAGGAAGAAGCTTGAGATCTTGCAGAGAACCCCAATCCAAATGAAGACCTGGATGAACTCTCAGTAGTCCAAAAAGCACCCTGAAGAGCCCTATCTCAATGATTCCTTGCCTACCTCCCCATTTCCCTTACCAAAGCCCTGATTCTCCACCATCATCTCCCCGGCCGTCAGGAGTAAGGTAGCAGTGCCACAGACCTGACAGGAAGCCCAGAGTAACCAGGATGGTACCTGTTTGGCTGCCACACAGCTTTCTTTCTGGGGGTCTACTCAGGAAGAAGGATGCACTTGGAAGTGTGTACTTGGGAGAAGAGAAATGTCCCAGCTGCAAACCAAGACCCAGCATTGGACCAGGTGGAGGAGTTGTTGGCAGTGGCTATATGAGTTTCTCAATCTTGTATGGAGCTTTGCTGGTCCAGTGGCTCCAGGTCTGCAAATACATAATCAAAATACATGGATATACAATAAGTATAATTTCATATGATTCATATTAACAGTGATCCAAATACATAAATATGCAATATCCATAATAATCATATCCACATAACTAAGATCAGAGAATACTACTAGGCAGCATGACACAAGCACCAACCAAAATAAAGCAACTATGCACACGACGACTCACTCAATATAACTGTCATCATCCAGAGCCTCATTCACACGTTACTTGTGCGTAGGGCAGTGGTATGCTGACTTGGGAGTTGGGGCATGCTTTTAGTAGGAGCTTGTATGTTGAGTTTTCTTACAGACAACTGGCCAAAACACTGCCAAGTGCAGCAGACACTACAATTTTAAGAAGGGCAACCCAGGAAGCTACCTTGATAAGAAGCCCTTTTAAGAAACTGTTGGCCACTATAATCATTTGCCGTTTAATTTTTAAACTGATGTCATCTCCTCTCCCTCCCAAGACATAATTGGAAAATAAATTCTCTCCAGGATTTCAAACAGGCAGCTGAACAGAAACGAGGATCCCATTCCCAGAGGCAAGGCAAAGCATCAGCAAGGTACATGTGAGAGGGCAAAAGTGCTAGAAAGGCTTGCATAGAAAAGTAGGTGAGTGGAGCCAGTTGGCAAAGGCCTCCCTCCCACACTCCCAAAAGAAAGAAAGCAAAAACCTTCAACCACCTCATAAGTAAGCAGCTGGGTCAAGGAAGATGGAGCAAGGCTGAGGAGATTCTGCAGGGCAGATTAGGACTCTGAGGCTTGATCCAGCCCAAGGGCTGGCAGTTCCCCAACTCTGATGTAGAGAAGATAAGGCTATTGTTATAGACTGGATTAAGTTATTCTATGTCACTATGTGCATTAAGGGGGGAGGAACTTGTGACAGTAGTGGAAGAGAGTTTCAGAAAGTCCCTTATATCCCCCTCCCAACCAACAAGTCCTTTCACCCCATGAAAAATAAGCTAGTTCTACCAACTTGATTCACTCAGATGGAGGGAAAACAGAATCAAATCAGAGTTAATTGCTATGGATAAACTTGAACCTCCCACAAGCTTCTAATCACATCTAACTTTAAACTAGATAGAGTGACCTGGGCAATTACAGCACGTTGGGTGTTCAAGCTGTTGGAAACACACTAGACTGCATCTTAACTGTAAGGGCTGTTTGTTTAGGGTACAGTAGCAGAAAATAAAACAAATGTTTTCCTTTCTAAAAATAGCTTTAGCAAAACAGTCAAAAGGCTTGCATCTACTCTGAATTCATTTGAAGGAATCCTCCTGTAAGCAGATACATTACAAAAATGCAGAATGTTAGGCTGCCCCTTGCACAGACTGTAGGGGGGCGGTGGGGGCAATGACTGTTACCTCAAGACAGATAATCCAAGTAAGTGGAGAAGAATGACAGGAACTACAGATGGGGGGAGAAATTCTGTTTGAGTCATATTTTAATGGAAGCTGACCTAATTCTCACTTCTTGAAACAATGTGCAAACCAAAATCCAGCTATTGTTTGAAAATTCCAATTTTTTTGATGCAGTTCTCCAACCAAAAATGCATACATTAGTGAAAATAACATACAGAATACATTATAGTAGAGGAAATTTTCCACGCCTGAAGTAGATTTTTTAAAAAACCTCAAAAATTTCATATTAATTAATATCAATATTTTCTGCAAAATATCAGTATAAATATTTTGCTCAAGATATAGATATTAATAGATATTAATATTGATAATACATCTAAAAATATTGATATTTTTTAAAAAAAACTATGAAAATTTTGTATTTTTGTGGGGGGGAAACGCACTGGTATTTATAGCAAATAGCGAACATTGATCCCTGACAAAGCAGTACTGGAAGGAAGTTTGAAGGAGTGAAAATCCACTGAAATGTGGATCCCATCCCTAGTAAGGCAAAATTGCACATAAAATGTGTATTTTAAGAGAAATGTACACTAAAAATTTTGTGAGGACTTTTTAAATGTCAGCTATAAGATGTATCTTCAAACATTTCAATATCTGTCTAGGCACATGGGCTGCTGATATTAATATATATTTTTATGTTTTTCTTTTCATCTTTCTAAATATGTTTTTTTCCTTTTTGTTATATTTGCAATAAATAAATAAATAAATTGCAAATTGATACAGAAACGTAGTGAACTGAATTTAAGAATGAAAAAATAAAGTGACAGGTTCATCCATCCCTTAAAGAACCATTGGTTTCCCCAGGAACAAACACATTTGATAGGAGTCAAAAGGACAGAGTAAATTTACCTCAGCGACTACCTTTTCCCCACTTTTTCATTTCACTTATATCCCACCTTTCTTTCCTGTAACCCAAGCTTGCTGTGTCAAATGCCTGTTTCATGAAGTGGCTATTGAAATGTCTGGTTTTAATCCTGTGGTTGAAATAAAAAGGGGTAAGGCATCACAGGAGCCCATATTTAATAAAAAAGCGTGTTCCCAAAATTGGCTAATACACAAGAGAAGGCTCATACCTAAAGCAGTAACTCTACATCTTAGCATTTCACTTGTAAACATATTTTCCCCAAACATTCAAGGAAGCTAAAGTGTTAGTTTTTACCTTGCTTTTTTCAGTGGAACACCTACTGGATTAGAAGTATTTCCATTGACAAAAGGATTTATGCATTTAATCCATCCCCATGGGAAGCTGCCAATTCAGTCCAAATTCTCAGGTCTATAAACTGTCAGTATCTGGATTTGTGTCAGACTACTGGATTGTTTATTAATCTGTGTGAACAAAACAAAATCCCCTCCCTCCTCATTTGGCCACTTCCGTGCTCACAGTGTGTATAAATGGGACATAATAATTAAAAATGTGATACAGAACTTCACAAGATAGCTGGTAGTTCATAGGAATACACAAAATATTTTCTAATCTTTCAAATAGCACATTTGATGCTGCTAAACAAATTGCCAACATATGCCTCACTAGCGTCTGCTTCTTCTTGTGTGCTTTCTCTTGTCATTTTGTTTTTTGCCCTCACTGTCCTCAGCATCAGAGCAAAACTACAAATTATGTTAATCACGTGGTTTGCCCTTAAACGCATGCTTTTTCTTTCACAAAGAGTACAGATACCTTTATCCAGACCAGATCCCAGACATGGGGTTAAGGGGCTTTAACCTATTGTGCTGTGGTCCTGATCCAGATCAGGGGCCCTGCACATTCTGTTTACATGGGAAGAAAGCTCCCATTCACACCAATGCAGATTGAGACCACAGTAGGAGGAGGACGTTTAAAGCCCCCCTACATGCACACCAGAGTCCTGATCTAGATCACCCTCATGCGCTGAAAGGGAAAAAAAGGCACTTAAGGACAAACCACATGTTTAACACAACATGTAGTTTGACCCTCATTTGTTCACATTGTTTTTTAATCAAGTTAGATGTAATGACCCATAGGATTTTGTTCATCAGTGTCTGTGACATCATCAGCATCACATGAGTCACTACATCTAACAGTATTAAGCAGGAGTGTTCAACAAATGAAGCTGACAAAGACAGTGAGGGCAAAGAAGAAGAAATGGCATCCCACAGAACAAAACTGTCAATCTGATTGCAACGAGTGCTGAAAGAGAACATTGCCCCAAATGGGCACTACTTTCTGACTTTAATGAAAACTAATATGTAACAACACAAAAACTTTGAGGGTGATAGCTGTGGTTTTATTGTGTTTTGTACTTTTCATGTGCAAAATCAACAGATGCCATGGAGCTAAGGATTATCACTTGCAACTGGCCCCAGTTTAAACTGATGTTAAAGAAAGAGCTACAGGGATTGACTTTTAAACTATAGGTGGAATTTAGATTTAGCCAGTCTTAGAGTATTCATTTCAGTGGTTCTACTGCTCTAAGTTTGTCTAACTCTGAATCCCACCCAGCATTCTTGGGCCAAACCCTACTAAGTCCTGTACAAAGTTTGCACTAGCTATGATATTTTCCTTGTTCACTAAGGCTGAAATTCTAACCACATCTACTCAGAAATACATCATATTGAATTCATATGGGGCTTACTCCCAGGTAAGTGGGGTTAGGACTGCATCTTGTACATGGACATAAACGTCATGTGTATATGCCTGATTCTGAGAGTGCGATCAGAATGTGGTAACAGTGTGCTTGTACATGTAATAGCTATGTAGGGGAGGCACTTTGTCAGATGCAGCTTAGGGCAGGGGTTGGAAATGTTTTTCAGCCTTCCAAGGGCCACATGCCAGTGGTAGGCAGGGGCAGAGGCAAAAGTGGACAGAGCAATGGATGTACAGTAGGGTACCTTCTACACACCCTTCTCTATCCTCCATCTAGACAAGCCAGAGGCGTCATCCAAGTTCAAGGACTCATCCCAGTCAGGCAAAAACACTTGGGGTGCAAAGCATGGATGGTGAGGAGTGTGGCCTAGGGAGAGTTCCGAGGACCAGAGAGAGAGACCCCAAGGGCCATATTCAGCCCCTAGGCCTGAGGTTCCCCATCCCTGATGGTAGGGGTTAGAAAAATCATGTTTGTTGAAATACAGCATGGCTGTGCTGCATTATTACATATTAAGGGTCATCTTCATAGTTTGTGGCTACATCTATTATTATTATTATTATTTATTAAATTTATATACCGCCCGACTAGCAATAGCTCTCTGGGCGGTGAACATGGCTGGTATTGCACTTGGACTTTCAGATTGCTACAGAGATTTATTTGCTTTGTCTTTTTAAAGCTTGAAACTTTTGAAACATTTGTAATTTTCTGACTTTATTACTGCAATGTGGTCTTTTGGGGCTGCACTTGAAAATAATTCAGAAGCTGCAGCTAGTCTATGTTTACCTGCTTGCCTTTTGGAACTGTACTAATACTAAGTACTAGTACTAAACTAGCTCAGCAGGTTACTCATTGGTTCCAGTCACAATTTCAGGCCTACCTTAAATATCTTAGTTTGGATCTAGCGTATTTCCTTCCCGCCCCCTGCCACTGCCAGTTGATGTGTACAAGGAACAAGGTATTTTCTGTTATGGTATCTTATTTCTAAAATCTTTTACTGTAGAATTGTCTAAGTACTAGTTCCCTGAAGGTTTGTAGGAAGCATGTAGGAAAAGCTTGGGGTCTATGCTTCTTTTTCTTTTTTCCTTTCTTCTTTTTTGCACATATAGCATGTATGGGCATGACATATTTTATTGTTGAGTATTATTTTAGAGCTTCACTTGACAGTCAGTTGCGATAGTTGGGTTTGTTTGAACTGTAACTCAAAATAGTTTTTAAAATGTAAAAAGAAGAAAATAAAATAAGGACAATACCTGCCCCCTGCCATTTAATATAAACTATTTAGAGTAAGTTTATTTCTGGTTCAGTTGACAAGACCTGAAGCTACTGTGTGTTCCTTTGAAATTATTATGGTGCCTATACATTGCCAGGGAGAAAAATCAAATTGGGTTGTCTTTCTTGCCACTCATAAAAGGTGGATAACAGGGAGAGTCAAAGTACATAAAGAAGGTCAAGTGGCTTGCATTTCCTTTTGTCCATGTTGCACTTTCATGTGAGCATCAGGATTTTCAGATCACACCACAGATGAGCTCCTTGAATCCCTGACAATGTTGCAAGCTCATGGATATGACCACAGGTGAAATCAGAGAGTCTCACTTCCTACATTACAACAGGAAGTGGGAAGGGGAAGTATAAGTCAATCACACTGATTTCCCCCCTATTTCTCTGTAATGTGTGAACCAGCCATGTGTGATTTGGAGAAAGGAAAGTTCCTCAGCTCCCCACCTTTGAGAGCAGGCAGAAGAGTGATCTTTTACTTGCTTCAGGCAACTCCACCTTCAGATGCTACTATAATAAAAAAGGAAAAAATGTGCTCAGTGGTTGAATCAACCATGGACTCATCTACACGGTGGTTTAGTGTGGGTTTGGTGCTACTCACATCTTTTAATTTGCATGGTTCACATGTTGTTACTGGCAAACAGAAGCTATCATGCAGTTTTCCTCCTGTAAATCTGTACTAACCTAATCCTCTGGTAATATGAAAAGGGAAAGAAAAAAATCTTCACTCCATATCTCTAGTGGTTATAGACGCTTTGCTCCAATGCTTTAGGTGGGTGTGCGAATCATTCCCCTCTATACACCCACTTCCACCTCTTCCCTTCATTCATTTTATTTCCTGTAGGCTGAAAAGCAACTTCCTGCCACTCTCCCTCATTCTGCTAGCCTTTTTATGTTGCTGCAAACAATGCCTTATGTTTCTTTCCCCCCTAATTTATGCACAAAAGCATAACACTGCTCAAACAAAGATTTTTATTTCAGCTGTATTGTACCAGTTAAAATACAAATAATTGCACTTCCCGGTTGTTGTTGTTTTTCTTTAAAAAAATGAAACTTACTGGTAGAACAAACTGAGCATGCTTGGTTGCCAAGTAATCAGAGGGAGTGGAAATGTTAAATTAAACAGTCATTAGGAAACTGCACGATTGATCCTTCCCCTCGATGTGAATAGCAAACATTGTGTTTGCACCTTTCACTGAGCCCTTACTGTGGACAGTGGAAAAAGAAAACAGAAGTAAAAACAGCATCTTTAGTACAAAGTAACATGGATAAGCCCTATCTCACAGATTCACATTCTTGTACATCAGAGGTGGTATCCTCACCTTCTCTTCCAGTGTGACCCTAAATCTGTTCTATGGTTTCCCCAACGCTCTGGAGCAGATCTCAGGATCACGCAGGGAGCAGAGAGGATGGGGAAGTTCTGTTGCACAGCTGAAAACCCTTACACTAGTTGGATTCCATGCCAGTCTTCTATTCTGTCTAATAGTGTTCAAGTCCAGCCCTTCATCAGACTGTCAGTAACTGTTTTCCTCATGGTATCTTTCTACATTATTGTGCTACCCCCCCTGCTATATGTGTGTTTCTTGATATTTTATGATACTCTTGCAAATTGATAAAGTGATTCATGTGGCTTTGGGGTTCACTACAACTTTCCTAGCCATTAATGCAGTTTTGCACATGAGCTACAGCAGAAGAGACAATGGAACCACTAGGTAAAAATATTATTTGTCTTGATTCCTGCAGACCTCTGTTTGGAGGACTGCTTATTGGATCAATCCTAGATCACAGACAGCCTGGTGTACAATCTATTCAATAGTCTAGCCCCACTTGAAGTCAATGGGACTAAAACTGGTTTAAATCTTGGTACTTTGGAGCTGCTGGTTTGCAAATAACATCTCTCTAACCTGGCTGTAACAAAGTCTTTCTCTCTCTAATTAAATGTTAGTTATCATTACTGGAGGGGAGGGGATGCTTTTGTACAATATTTACTGAAACAAATATTTTTGCTAAGTTTTCCATATGTAAACAGTGATCGGCAGCAATTTGCAAGAAGTGCAGCTTTTGTATAACTAGAGCATGGATTAGATTAAATACTACAGGCAAGCAACCTTATTAAAATGTGTGTTCCATCTCATTAACTATTGTTCTCACCAATCTCTGTCTGGGCTTGCTCCATGCTTAATGTGTCCAAATCTCAAATGGCCAAATACTGATAACAGAACTAGAGGGGAAAAACAGAAATAAGGATACCCAGTAGTAATTATAAAGCCACGAGAGTGGCTGTATACTAAAGTCAGCATGGATTTTTCGCATTCCAAAATGTTAAATTGAAAATACCCCCACATGCCATTCTGATCCTTCCCATAAGCTCATTTCAAAACAAAGCCTTACAAAACTTAAAGTCCTGAACTCAGAAACGCTTACTTAACAACCCTCTAAATTTTCATGGTGATACACAAAACAGTCAGAGAGAATAGAGAGTTCAAACCGTAAGAAGAGAGAAAAAACAGACTCCTTTTGGACTTTTTTCTGTCAGAGTTCTCATAAACTGTTGAAATTTGTTAAAAATCAGCCATATTCACAGACAGAGTACCTGTAATCCTATTACTGACCTTGCCCCATACTCTGACCTTCATCTTCTGCAGTTTAAATATTTAAAAAATGCCTAGCTGATTTTTAATTTAAGAAATTTAGCATTGAACTAAATGATAATATCGGGCATGCTCAGTAAGAACCAACTGTAAGTGTTCTAAAAGCCAGACTGACAGCTGCTGGGCTTGCCTAATCAAGGGGCCACACCCACACCAGACTTTGATTTCACGTGAGACAGTCATGGCTTCCCCCAAAGAATCCTGGGAAGTGTAGTTTGTGAAGGGTGCTGAGAGGAGACTCCTATTTGTCTGACAGAGCTCCAGTGGCCAGAGTGTTTCAACAGTCAACCACTCTGACTGAAGCTCTGTGAGTGGAACAGGGCATCTCCTAGCAATTCTCAGTACCCTTCACTAACTACACTTCTCAGGATTCTTTGGGAGAAGCCATGACTGCCTAAAGTGAAATAAAGTTTTTGTGTGGATGTGGCCAGGGACAGCTTTGGTTTAAATTTGGGTGGGAGGCTACATGTGCCTGCTGTAGAATAAAAAGATGGGGGAAACCCTGAAAAAGAATGACACTGTTTACAATGTTTTCCTTTTGGAAAGGAAAGGGGCTTCCCCTCTACCCAGGGCTCACCCACTGAATCTCCTGCCCCTCCCTTTCCTGTCCTCCTCCTCCCCCCGCCCTTCCCCCAGGTCAGTTTCACCTACCCTAAGCATGATTGCACAAGAGTAAATCCCACTGAACTCAAAAAGCATGCAAATGATCGAACCTGCCCTCACCTCCTCTTCCCCTATCCCCTCCCTCTTGCCCCTTCCCTCTCTCTTCCTTCACCCCTCCCTCCCCCATCCCCTTCCAATCTCCTCCTTCCACCTCCTCCTCCTTTCCCTCCCTCTCCTCCTCCCCCCGGTCAGTTTTTTACCTTTCTTAGGACTATGACCTGGGATACCAGGGTTCAGATCCCCACACAGCCGTGAAGCTCACTGGGTGACCTTGGGTCAGTCACTGCCTCTCAGCCTCAGAGAAAGGCAATGGTAAACCACCTCTGAATGCCGCTTACCATGAAAACCCATTCATAGGGTTGCCATAAGTTGGGATCGACTTGAAGGCAGTCCATTTCCTTTCCCAACCAGTTTCTCAAACAGGAGAATTCCAGATTGCCTGGATTATGATTTTTCATTGTGGGCTGAGCATTTAGGACAGAATTCACTTTGCCATCCCTGAGGATCAACCAGGTTTTCATTTTAATACATCATCTCTTATCCAGCACAGGGATCCTCCCTCCTCATGGAATTATTTTCCATTCACTCTAACACAACACTGACAAAATGGCAAACCAAACAGAGACTGAAGTATCTGACATTTTACCACTCTATGCCGACCCAGCAGCAAACAGTAGAATTTTGATCTTAATTACCCTCAGTTCCTGGATAAAAAACTTTCGTAAGCAAATGTATGTAGCAGCAAAATTGAATGTAGGATGGATCTGCCTATTTTCATTATGTGCCATTTCCCATGTACTCAGTCATAGGTTTATTCTGTTCCCCACCCCTTGGGTGGGGGGCAGATTTTTTTAAAAGCACAACAAATTCAGAGGTAAACTGTATACATTTAATACATATTTTATATCCACCCTTCTCCTAAGACATATATTTTGGATTCCGTTTAGTCATTTTCCCCATAAAAGACACATTTTTGTAAACATTTTTTTAACTAAAATTGCACTATATCATTTGGAAGCATATACAATCCGATAGCTGCATTTCAATCTGCATATGACTTTGACACAATGAATTATGTTTGCTTTAAAATGCAGACCAACTAAATGTTTCATCCATTCCTAATGGCACATAATTAGAACTCCAAAGCAACAGCAGTGGATTCATAACATTTGGGCAGCCATGATTATAAACAAATATATTCAACAAGTGCAGTAAGGAAAGAATCCTTATTTTAAAAAAATGTATGGACTGTACTACTGTAACACGCTCTACGTAGGGCTGCCACTGAAGACTGCTCGGAAACTTAAATTGGTACAAAGAGCTGCAGCCAGAATGTTAACTGGAGCCGGGCTCAGGGAACACACAACCCCTTTGCTGTACCAGCTCCACTGGCTGCCAATATGTTTCCGGGCACAATTCAAAGTGCTGGTTTTGACCTATAAAGCCTTATACGGCTTAGGTCCAGGTTATCTGTTAGACTGTATCTCCCTCTATGAACCTGCCTGGACTCTAAGATCCTCCGGTGAGGCCTTACTCACTACTCCATCCTTTTCACAAGTTCTTCTTGCAAAGACACAGAATATGGCTTTTTCGTTGGCTGCCCCCAGATTGTGGAATTCGCTCCCTAGTGAAGTGCGATTAGCCTCCTCGCTTTTGTCCTTCCGTGCTAAGGTGAAGACGATCCTTTTTAGACGAGCTTTTAATTGAATTGGTTAACTAATTGTACTTGATTTTATTCATTCTAATTGTTTTTAATTTTGTATATTTACTGTTTTAATCTTTTTTATGATTATTCTTGTAAGCCGCCCTGAGTTCTCTGGAAAAAGGGCGGGGTATAAATATTTTAAATAAATAAATAAATAAATATGGCACCACATGGAGCCCTTCAAGCTTCTGATCAAATTCTAATAGAAGACAAGTGCATATGTTTTTCTGACTGTGGTGTATATGCCATACATTTATTTATTTATTATTTATTATTTATTATTTGAGTTATATTCCGCCCTTCCTCCCAGCAGGATTATATTATATTATAGCATATGTAATACAGTTAGTGAGCTTTCCCTTAAGTTGTTTTACTCTAGTTGTGGCACAAGAATAAGTCCCTTAACAACTCTTTACTGCAACCAAACACCACATCAAATGAGGAGGCTCCCTTTCTTCCATAAAACTTAATTAAAAGGAAACATATCAAAAGATGGAATACCTTTCTATTGCTGTGGATAAAAGAGAAAGAAAATGTTTAAAATGAAGTTGTCATCACTCATTAATAGACGCCAAGGGTAGCACCATGTAGCACTGTCCTTTAAAAGCCATCTGAGGATATATTTTTTCATTGTTAGTGATAATGCAGTGATATATTTTAAAATCTATAGCCTTATTTTCCATATATATGCAAGCAAGCAAATAAATAAACTGCTAATATGATAATGGGGGATAACTGTAAATCATATATGTCTGAATGCACTGTTTGAATGTCATTTTTCAATTTAACGTATTTCCTATCTTATGACAGTCCTCCCTATTGTATTTGAGTTTTAACTTAACTTTCTGCTTTAACTAGATTTGTATCATTCATGTGTCGATACAAATGCATTCTTGGAAGTTGACAATAAAATGAAGGCAAAGCAATGCGAAAGTGGAAGAGTGGTTGTGAAGTACCCTTCTGTCCATGCAGACTTGCAGTGTTGTTCCTAGTTCTTGTTAGCATGCTTCTGAATTTACAGATAATTTTTATTTATTTATTTATTTATTGTACTTATATACCGCCCCATAGCCGAAGCTCTCTGGGCGGTTTACAGTAACTAAAACATTAAAACAAATATACAAATTTAAAAACACATCTTTTAAAAACAATTTAAAACACAACTGAAAAAATTAAAATAATTTAAAACATATGCTAAAATGCCTGAGAGAAGAGGAAAGTCTTGACCTGGTGCCGAAAAGATAACAGTGTTGGCGCCAGGCGCACCTCGTCAGAAAGATCATTCCATAATTTGGGGGCCACCACTGAGAAGGCACTATCCCTTGTTGCCAGACTCCCAGCTTCCCTCAGAGTAGGCACGCAGAGGAGGCCTTAGATGTTGAGTGTAGTGTACGGGTGGGTTCATGTCAGGAGAGGTGGTCCATCAGGTATTGTGGCCTTAAGTCATGTAAGGCTTTATAGGTTAAAACCAGCACCTTGAATTGAGCTCAAAAACATACATTGAAGACATTCTGATGTTCCTTTTACTGGATAGATTCAATACGCCATGGTTGGATCCAGACCAAGGCTGCATAGACAAGACATTTTATTCTAGAATCAATGGAGACTGAGTTCTTGTTTTTTCTACTGAGTCCACCCATAATCTAGCCCTATTACATATTTTTTGCCCTTGAAATGTGCTGCTTGATAAACTGGATTCATTTCAAAAATAAAAGCTCATTGGAAACTGATTCTGGATTACCCTGAAGTGTGTCCTGCAATGGGGGTGTATTGACAGCCCCCAATGACATTGTGGGTGGGCATATACCAAGTTTGCAAGGAAAGGGTTTTCAAAAGCGTCACCTAATCAAGGAAGTTTTCAAACACATACCAAGTAACCATGTTGAGGATGAACATGAATGATTCTGTATTGAGAAGAACTACATTTTTGTGCTACAAACAGGTAAGTTATATGTGCAGCTGTTCCTAGGCTCCACTGAAATCATTAAGATTCAAGTTAGTAATGACTAACTTTTTACAATGATTTAAATGGGATCTATGGGCAACTAACTTGGACTGGCTCTAACCTAATAATCTTGGACAGTGTTAATCCTTTCTAATTCAGCAGTTGGCCTGATCCTGGATGAGATTTGTGAGTTGGTTTTTCCACTATCATTCAATTAAGTACATGCATATAGGCTTGCATGACTGATAATATGTTGTTAGCTTAATTTGTTTTTAATGTAATTTTTACATTAGAAGTGCTAAAAGAAGGGCTTGCACCTACTTGTACTTCACTTCTCACTGATGATGCTAACGGGAAATATGTGTTGATTGCCTGAAAATCAGGGACAACATTGAGAAGAATCTGTGCTAGCAGTGTTACCCACATGACTAGTTCTCCTAGACTGTAAAGAAGTTTGAGACAAAACAACAGCAGGAACAGCAACAACAATATCAAAAGTTCATCTTACATGTCCATTTTTGTTAATGTCTAGAATTTAACTAAAAACACTGTTCCCTCAAAACAGAAGAAAAATGTGACCTCATAGATTACTATATTATGTTTAAAGAATTGCTGGAATTTAAGGTAATAAAATTTGCAATTCCAGGCACCATCCTGCATCCCTTGTATACCTAAAACTCATAATCAGTGCAAATTTTCATTAATTTCAATCCATCTTCAGAGGATGTGATGGGTATGCAGACATCCCTCTCAGAAACAAACGTCTTAAATGGAAATGCATAGTTTTCTGCAACCTTGATGTTTAGAACTTTAGATTTTTTTATATGATAGAAGATTTGTATGATTTTACACAATCCTATACTTGAGGATTTGTTTGTTTTTGAAATGCTGTATTGCAGGGATTGACGAAGTAACCAAGGCAGGTTTTACCTGTCAACTAGGTGAATTATGTGCAAAGTCCAGGAGGAGAGATATTTTCATATGTAAAGTGAAAGTTCTGCAAGGCACGACTGATGAAAGGCCTTGATATGGAGAACAGCCCTTTCTAAAGCAGAAAGATCATCTCAGTACACAGGGTTAGGGATGTTACAATATTGGGGGGCATAGCTAATACCATGGAAGACAGAAACAAAATTCAAAGGAACCTTGATAGGCTGGAGCATTGGGCTGAAAACAACAGAATGCAATTCAACAGGGATAAATGCAAAGTTCTACACTTAGGAAAAAGAAACCAAATGCACAGTTATAAGATCGGAGATACTTGGGTCAGCAATACGACATGTGAGAAGGATCTTGGAATTGTCATTGATCACAAGCTGAATATGAGCCAGCAGTGTGATGTGGCTGCAAAAAAGGCAAATGCTATATTAGGCTGCATTAACAGAAGTATAGTTTCCAAATCTCGTGAAGTATTACTTCCCCTCTATTCAGCACTGGTTAGGCCTCATCTTGAATCTGCATCCAGTTCTGGTCTCCACACTTCAAGAAGGATGCAGACAAAATGGAACAGGTTCAGAGGAGGGCAACAAGGATGATCAGAGGACTGGAAACAAAGCCCTATGAGGAGAGACTGAAAGAACTGGGCATGTTTAGCCTGGAGAAGAGAAGACTGAGCAGAGCTATGATAGCACTGTTCAAGTACATGAAAGGATGTCACATAGAGGAAGGCCAGGATCTCTTCTCGATCGTCCCAGAGTGCAGGACACGGAATAATGGGCTAAAGTTACAGGAAGCCAGATTTCGACTGGACATCAGGAAAAACTTCCTAACTGTTAGAGCCATACGACAATGGAATCAATTACCTAGACAGGTAGTGGGCTCTCCAACACTGGAGGCATTCAAGAGGCAGCTGGACAGCCATCTGTCGGGAATGCTTTGATTTGGATTCCTGCATTGAGCAGGGGGTTGGACTTGATGGCCTTATAGGTCCCTTCCAACTCTACTATTCTATGATTCTATGTTTTAAAGGTTATTTGTGAATGTTAACAGTTTAAAACACCAGGATATTTAACTGGTTGTTGTAATTGCAGCATCCAACCTTCTCATAAAGCAGGTCTTACCAGAGAGTGACTCATCTTTCTTCAAGTTTAATTTGCACTCTGTGTGTGTGTGTGTGTGTACAAAATCCTTACTTTGTATGTGTTTGTTTTGAAAAGATTGGCAAACAAACATTCAAATCTTGTTATCTGTTACTACTGGCCTAGTCAGTATGATTGGAATATAATTGGTATTAGAGGGCCAGAGCCCTGTGGTTTGCAATGATCACCTCTTTTCTAACTTGCACATTATTTTTCAGAAAAACTTGGTTTAGGGGGTGGGATGGGGGAGACCCCATCTAGCACCCACTTGATTTCTAATGTTTCCCTAAAAAGTAACAATTTTATGGCCAAGTCTCTGAGAAAATAATAGGATACCATATCATTAAGGCAGGGTTATAAAACATATATGCATGTCTAGAACCAGAAAAAGAGGGATTAGTAAGACAAAGTCACAGCTAAAGCTTTAGATGCTGCAGTTAAATCAACTAATGCAGTAAGCTTCTAATAAAAATGATGTGCAGATGAGGCAATGCCTCTTAATAAGTCAACAGCTAATGTTGAACATTCTGCTATAATCAGGTGTAAGAGCATAAATAAATGACTGAATGAATAAAGTGTAATTTTAAAATAATTAAACAATGAGATAGCAAGCCTGCTGTTGTTTTAAACAGTGGATTTCTGACTTTGTGTGTTGTGGGAACTTTAACCATGTTAATTTGTATGCCTGCCAGGGAATCCTTGGCATGCACATTCAGTTCTTGCCTGCCATCTTCTCTTTAGTTTTGGATGCCAAGTTAAAACCTTTTTGTGCTGTATGCTATTCAGCTCTAGCTACTACTTGTTTGAGTTTGAACCCTTGATGTACCTTTTATGTTATCCCCCCCCCTTTTATGACTTTGGCCAGACAGGCTTTTATTTGCTTGTAGTTTTGAATAAATCTGTATTGCTATATTATTTCCAGCTTTCATTTGTTGTTATTACATTGTGTGTGTTAATTTGTAATAGTTCTGATTGTTATACAATACTGTGGGCAATTATTATCAGAAGGGCAGTATAAAATGTTAAAAATTATCGTGCAATCCAGTGCAAGTGGATAGACACACATGTGCAAGACTGTTCAAAGGACCATCATCACAATAACTGAGAGGACCACACATGCTTCCCAAAACCCCACCACGTCTGTTTCTGCACCATGCAAGGTAGAGAGTCAGTGAGGTAAAATGAATAACAGAGCAATCATAACTTTAGGAAGATGGCAGAATTTACACAGGCTTAAGTTACCCCTCTTCCCAAATCTGTTCACGAGTGGGGCTCCTGCCAGGTCAGCTGGCCCAAGCCTGGCAGAGGGAAAACGAGCCTTTAAAATTGACTTTGACTTTGACTTACACCACCTTTTTTGATGGTGTCAGTTCCACCAGGTTGCCAGGTCACATGAAAGAGTCGAAAGAGTTCTCCATTTGCCCCCCTCCATCTCTACCACACCCCCAGAACACCCCTTTTTTTACTTATACTGGCTACAGTTGAGCCAGCTTCAGCTGAGCCCTGGGTGAGACAGGTTTGGGAACTTATTGGTGCCCCCAGAGAGGTGTCCCAGACTCTGAGCTTTCATTAAAAAAAAAAAGTCTCTAGCCCTCCTAGAAAGAAAGTTGTTAAGCAAAATGGGCAGGTGCCCTTCTAAGCAATGTATGTAAAATGAGTCCTGCTGGGCAGGAGCTGATGTCCAGGCATTCATTAAGAATTCACTATATGATTAACTTACAGTCCAATGGTATAAGTGTCTGTTTCAGAAGCAAGTCTCTTTGTGTTTTATGAAGCCTGCTCCCAGCTAAGTTGCTGCAGGATGGCAGCCTATGCTTTCGTTTAGGACTGGCACTGGGGAAAACCAGGCTTCTTGTGCCATAGTCAGAAACAGTAGGGGGCAGGGATGGAAAATCAGCAATGATTGTACACTCTAATTTTATGTTATGCCATATCTTCCATGCAGCCATTTTGTGTTATGCTATACCTCCATGGCAATCATTTTGTGACTGATGCCCTCAGCACTCTTTCAATATTCAAAATGTGCCCTCTGGTCCAAACAGGTTGGCAGCCCTTCCAAAGAGTGTTAGAACAGAACTGAGGAGACCCAGTTGAAATTTCCACTTGGCCATAAAGCTTACTGACAGGGCCGGTTCTAAAGGGCGGTCAGGTTGGGCACTGGCCCGAGGGCCCCGGAGCTACAAGAGCCCCTGAGGGGCCCTCCGCTCCCCTTCTGCGATCCGCACCCCCCACTTACCTGTCAGCCGGCTTTTTAGCATTGCCCTTAATGAAGATGGCAGCCGCAGCTTCCCTAAAGTACTGAAGCCACTGCTGCCATCTTAGTTGATGGCAGAGATGTGCGCACATAGCATGCACGTGTGCCATCAACAAAGATGGCGGTGGAGGCTTCATTCCCCTTAGGGAAACTGCGGCCACCAGCTTGATTAAGGGTAAAGACTAGACAGGTGGGGGGTGGGGGGGCTGCGCACACACAAGCACACGCACCCACCCACCCACAGGGAGGCCAGGGCAAGCTGATGCCCAAGGGCCCCCGCATGCCTGGAGCCGGCCCTGCTTACTGAGCGTCTTGGGCCGGTCGCCATATCTCAATTTAACCCTACTTGTGAGATTGTTGTGGGGATAAAAAGGGTGGAGCAATGTTTGTTGACCTGGGAACAAGTAAGTAAGTTGCATAGACCTTTTTTAGACCCTTTTTAAAAAGATGTTTTTAAAGCTTTTAAAAATGTTTTTAATGTTGTTTTGTTTTAATGTATTTTAAGGTCTGTTTTTATGATGTTTTAAAGTGTTTTTAGTGCTTCTGTTTGCTGCCCTGGGTTCTTGCTGGGAGGAAGGGAGGGATATAAATCAAATAAATAAATAAATAAATAAATAAATAAATAAATAAATAAATAAATAAATAAATAGAGAGACGTTGTAAGGAAGGGCTGCAACTTAACTTGAATGCCGCTGGTATAGAGCCAACCAAGTTTACTGAAAATAAATAAAGGCCTTTCCTATCAAATATTGATGATAGTTGTTCCACGGAGGAAACAGAACGAAATCAATTTCTGTTCATCTCAGGAGTTACCTAGAGACATGTCACTGGAAATTATTGCATCTCTTCTCTTAACAGATTTACTGGTGGCAGTCTTCTCAGAACTGTTAGAAGGTACACTCAAACTCATCCTTTGTTCCTTGGTTCACCTGAGGCAGTCTGAGACATGGGAAAAATCTTTCCCTGCTTGGTTTCATCTATTGCCATTTTGGCCAGCTTGAATGCTACAGAGAACTGAATGAGACTTAAAACTGGTCCATGCTGCCATTTCATAAGCATAAATCACATATTTTAGCCCAAATTCAAACAGTCCCCACCTGCCATCCAAAATATACATCCCAGCAAGTACTGCACCACATGATTCTTCTGATCACACATTTCAGTTCTCAGTCTTGCACTAAATGTGAAAATTGTCTTCTCTTTCTGTCAGCAGTGTTTTTAGATTCAGAACTTTTTCAAAAAATCATACTGGGCCAGGGGCGATGTAACCTCTCTTAGCTATGCTAAAGAGATTAGAAGCAGATCATGTAATCAAACTAGAGATAGCAAGATCTGTCAATTTTGGTTCTTTCAGTTTCTCATTTCCCAATGTTAAATTCAGTTTTTCACATTTCTGCAGCAATTTGTGAATTTTTTTTTTTTTAAATCCTCATGAAAATTCTCCACCATTTTAGTGGGAATTCCTCCTAGTAAATACATTTTTCCAGGGAGTTTTAACTGTACAAATGTACACATTTTTGCAAGCTGTTTCTCATCATATAATGCATTTTTTCATGTTATTTTCATTCATATATTCATTTTTATGCACACTGTCCCCTAATATATTCATTTTTATAAACATTGGTTGGTGAACTGCATCTCAAAATTCAAATAAGTGCGGATTTTGAAGGATGGATGTGTTTCGGTTCTCATACTGTTTCAGAAAGTGTGGATATGATAAATTTGACTTGAAATGCAAACTGTATTGAAATTCTTGCCTTTCTCACAGTCATTCTCCTGGTTTAAGAATCCCAGGAGAGGCTGTTTTGCCAAGAGGCAAGAAAATTCAAGAGATTCCAGAGGCAATGAGCACTCAAGTGGAAAAAAAGATTTACAATGCTTTAACTGAAAGCATTTAGTGTTTTATTACAAGCAAGGCACTTTAACAGATAAAAGCAGCTCTTGAGCACAATTTTCTTACGTCTCCTTTCTGTTGTCCAGGAGCCCCAGATAAGAACATCAGAGAGATCCCAGTTGGCCAGCTGCTTACACAGCACTGCATCTGTTGAAGCCCCCTGAGCAGGAGTTAGGGTGTTTACCCAAAAGAGCCCCTGGACCTGGGTACAGGTTTGCACCTGTGACTTTAACTAGCTATACCTATGGGGATGTTTTTTAATTTGGGTCTCACACTTCTGCCTTTGTTTATCAGTTCTGTTGGTCAATGTTTGGGCTTTGTAGCAGCATGATTCGTTGCACCTGCCTTGAAGGCCAAGTTCCCAGGCTCCAGCAGTGAAAGAAAACATCTTCACTAACGAGTAATTGGCATCCACTGTGTATTTTTGCCAATTTGCCAATTTCTTACCTCATCCGTATCACATAAACAAAGCTTCTCAGACTTATGTACTACCCAGGGTGAGAGAGAAAGAAATAAGCCCACCTGGCTGGGATGCAGGGGCATGAGACAGGAGTATGGGACAGGAAAATTGAGCATGCCACACTAAGTCTCCTTGTTACATTGAGATGTCTTGCGAAAATGTTCCCATACACTGGCCTACAGGGTATAACTGTGCCATGTTACAAGTCTCCCCTGATATCTCTTAAATGGGATTAAGAGATTGGGCCTTTAACATCTGCACCAGTCAACTGATGTGCATACATATGTTATTACAGCTACTTTATATATGTCTTGTAGCTATTTTCATTTATATGGCTGTTTCATCAACCCAAGGAGAAGATCCTTCACATCTAGTGATGCTGCTAAAGTTCATAATTTCTTGGTTTGGAATACAAACCTCAGCTATTTGTAATGCTCATTTCCAATCTGAGAAATTGCAATCCCCAGAATTTGTCTCTGGCACATCTATCAAGCCACTTATCTTCACATTCACTCTGAACCTAGTAAATATGGAGACAGAGAGGTTGCTGGAACATGGCTACTACAGCAACCCAAGTACCATGAAGGAAGGGACATTTCTGTCTACTTCTGCTAGCACAGCTGCAGCCACCTGAGCTAGGAAATGGGAGGGGCCTGCTGTCATACCTCCATTGAATGCGTCCTCAGAGGAGGAGGAGGGGATTGGCATAGCAGACCCAGGAGAGGGAACAAGCAGACCCACCTCAGAACCAGATCCAAACCCACCACCACTGGAAAATGTTCAGGATACAGCTGGAGCTCCTCAGTTAGACTCAAGGAGTGAACAGGAGATCCCTCCACTCCCTGTAAAGCTAAGATGCTTGTGAGTAGCAAAGCAACATAGGCGTTCTGGCTGTTTAAGGCTACAAGCTCCTGGGAGTCAGAGGGCTGATTGCTAGCACCTGAACCAGGGAGGAGAGTTTAAAAGGCAGTGAGACACCCTTTGCCCTTTGCTAGAAGCAGCATCAGACCCTCACCAGCTCTGCCTTGAAACCCAGATTGCCTTTGTTAGAATATTGAACCTTGCTTTGTTCACTGATTTTGCCTTTTGGAAGATGACCTGGTACATTCACTGAGACCCCTTGACCCTCTCCTTTGTTTATCTGCTTTACAACCAAGCCCCTACGTAGGTAGCTGCTAGTTAATTGTTTTACAGCACCATATATCACCTCAGTGTAGCTAGCAGAGACTGACACCCACTGCCTGTCAGACACCACAATAGCCAGATTTGGTAGGAAGAACATGGGGCAATGCTGGGAGACCACCAGGTGGTGCAAAACAGACCCTAATCATACTTCTAATGAAAACATTGGGAGCACTACAGGATCCAAATTGTGCTCATATTTGGGCTCATTTCTTTAAAACTGATTAAGTATCTACCAATTTCAAGCATGTGTCTATCCCTCATTATATCAGTGTAAACCACCAGATAATTTCTGCTGGTCCTTTCCCTTTTTTTACTAATGTTTTACTTTTGGGGAGGCTTTCAATATAAAACAAAATATGAGTTGCAGATTTTTTGTTTAGACTCATGTCTTAGTGTGCAATGCTACAATCATTTAAGCTCTGAAAGATTAGAAGAATGTTTTTAAGATGAGATCTTCCAATGATTTGATCTAATACTTCAGAAGCTAAGCTCCCTTGCCAGCCTCTATTAATCTAATTTTCCTGTCAATATAACCATTCCCTTGATTCCTTTTATTTATACATATGTTACACATTGATCGACAGTAGCAGGAGTCATCTCCTAATACCCCAACATTTACTTTTCACAAGGAGCCTCTCTTTCTCTTTTCCAGTATCATAACAGTGCTAATATAGTTCTTAAAACACTATTTTGAAAAAAATTAGGAGCAATCCAATGACTTTGTCCACAAAAATACAAGACAACACAAGATTACCTGCAAAAATCTCTGTCTAAACTGGTAAAATCTTAAGCCCCCGCTTCCAAGTGACTGTACAGAAATTGTGGGTTTTTTGCAAAGCTGCATACAGTTTTCTAATTGGTACAAAGCAAGCACCTACTTTTTACCAATTGAGGGCTGACACCATGTGCTGTCAGCAGCATTACCTGAATGGATAATTATGTTTGTAATAATATCCGTTTCAGAAGACTGCTTTCACTGAAATTGTGCACTCCTGTCTCTGTGAAGTCCGAGAGCGCTGCCTTTAATCTTAAAACACTGATTTCAATTGAACAAGACAGCAGTAGACAACCAACCAGTGAAACCAAATCAGCTTGGGTTGACACTGACCCATTAAAGGTGTTAAAGATAAGTCATGCCCCATTCTGAAGGACTGAGTGCTGCTGGATAACAAAAGGAGGCAGGGCTCAGCCTTGGCTCCAGGAGAAAAAGGCTTGACAAAAAGCTATCATCTCTCCATATCCCTCCATTTTTTTTGAACCACAGCAGCACCTTACAAAATAATACGGTTGGTCCATCTCTACTGAAGTCACATTCAGAAATCAGTTTATTCCATTTTATTGACATTTCCTTACTTGATAATTTCTACATTTTATTTGACCTTTCACATGATGTAAAAGCTACTTCTGGAAATCTAGCAGAAAATAGTGGACGTATAGGACTTATTTCCATGTGAATTGCTTCCAGAAAAAATGCATTTACAACTCCATTAACCCAGAAAATCACTGGAATAAAATGATGGATTTGGGGGTGGTATACTGGCATACAGTTCTTTCCTGCTGTTTTCATGGGGGGACCATGGAGGAGACAGAAGTGCGTGTGTGCAGAGTGGGTGGGAGAGTAGCAACATATCCGATGACGTTCATTGTTATCTTACACAACGCTCACTGGTGTGAATGAAATTTAGTGTGACATGACAGTATATCAGTCAAAAAGCCAGTTTCATAATGCAACAGGTACTGAAAGGATTGTTAGAAATCAAGACAGAACGGGTACCATTATAATAAGTAAAACTAACACAATAAACCCCATGTCTGAATGCAGCATAAATCTGGAAACATTGGGGGGTGGGGAGAGGAGGTAGTAGAAGCAGTCCCTCATTGGTTTCTGAAATTTAATCAGTTCAGAATCTCAAGTGTGCTTCCATTCACTTTAGGCTCATTGTAGCTCATTGGGGACAGGTGGTGGGTGGGGCAGAGCACTGCATTCATCAGGGGGATATAGTGAGGTGATGGCAGAACTAAGATATCTTCATGGGAGCTCTGCAGGTATGTACACACCTGCAGCACCACCACCACCTATCAGCTCACCCAACCTTACAGCCTTGCAAACATTTCCTTATTACTGGGTGTATAGAACTGGGGAAACATTGGGTACAATCTAAGCTTAGTTTTTCCATTGGAATTAATGGAACATTAAAGTCCTTGTCATTGGATAGATTTTGCTAGATTTTTAAAAGGAAGGTCCCCAAAGAAGAACAGCTGAGCTTCCCTTGCACTCTTCTCTTAACCCCAGTTACCTCCCATGCCCTTCTGCAATTTATTAATTTATTATTTATTGCACTTACAGACCACTGTTCATCAAATTGATGAAAATAAAATGGTTTCCAATTCTAAATAAGCAGCATATCACTAAAACTAATAAATCATAATTAAACCTATCATAATTTCAGTAATAATGACAGTAATGGCACTGCTGTAAAGGAATGGTAGGTCTAATTTTCCATTTCCAGTGACTCTTCTCCATATTAACTTCCCATGGATTTATTCTTGCTACCAACATTTTTCCAGTTCTTATCTTTCCTGAGATGTAGACCCTATTCTTTCTTCTGTGCACAGTGGGGAGATTATATGTTCGTTCTACTCTCATAAAGAGCTGAAGGTGTCTCCTTTGAGTTCCTTGTGACTCCTGGATGGGAACAGTGGCCTGGATGAAGACTTTCATCTGAAACTTTTTCTTTGCCTCTTGTTCTCTATGATATTTTCTCACTTCAAGTCTCACTTTAAAGATTACTTTAGCCTTTGCTAGACTGTGAAACTCCACTTTAATTTTGATGTTGGAATTGTAAGAGAATACCATGATAGTTTTTGAAAGGTATACACTTGGGTCTGTATAATGGAAAAGGACATAAGCCAAGCATACTTCAACTTAGCTTTCAAAGATATTGGTGTAAGAGCTCAATGCTTTTTTTAAAAAGTCTGTCTTTATACAATATCAAATATGTACTGTGAACAATTCAACAAGGCTATCTATGAGAAGAAAGAGGGGGAAAGGAATATGAATAATCTTTCAAAGAAGTCACACTTTTGGAACTGAAACATAAACAAAAGCAGAAACACAACACCAAAACATTCCTAATATCAGCTTTGCTGCTCTATCAGTTCTATAAGTACAGTTTCAAAAGTTCACAAAAAAAACCCCTCAAGGCTTCAATATGAATGCAGTTCTGAATTTTTCTAATTTTAATTTTTCTAATTTTAAGGTTCCAGCTGAACTGTAGCAAGGCAGAACATGGATTAAATTTTCAACATACAGTCATTATTGCTTTAAAATGTTAATATGCAATTTCACAAAAGTTACAAATACACAGTCACACGCTACTGAGGCACACAAGCTCTCCACATTTGTTTGAGTGATGCAGTTTTTAGGATTTTTGTTGTACTGTATAACAAGAAAGTGCAGCCATCACAATATTTTCTGAGGTGGCTTCACACCTTTGAAACTCCCTCCCAGGAGAGCTTCAGTGACTACATTTCAGACATTTTGGAAGGCCTTAAAGACTCATTTTTTAAAATTGTCCTTCTATATAATTCTGTGCCCTGTTCACTGGATGGAAACATATAAATATTTTAAATTAAACAATACAAACTGACATGTTCTGCTGCTCTTTTTTTCTTTTAATGTTCAGGTTTGTTTTGTTATATTGTTACAGAAAATTTTGAAAAAAATAAACTATGCATAAAAATTGTTCTGGTCCATCTGCATCAGCTGATTGAAAAAGTCTGGCTGATTCTGAAGTCATATAGACTTTGAAACTAATTCCCAAATAAGGGTATTTCCACCATGACAGTCTTTGTGTGTGCATGTGCGTGCCATATAAATATGCCTTGTTTTTCATTTGCAGAACATAGTACAAACATCTTCCCTCAAGGTCGTGCTTCTGCAGCAGAGACATGATTCCACAGAGATAACAACAATATTTTGTTCTTTTGCAAGGTAGTACATTCACTGCTATTAGAATCTGAATGTCTCCAGTTACTGCAGTTTCTGTTTCTCTCTGACGCTTTGATGGATACAGTGACCTCAGTATTCTCCTAATATATGGCAGGACATTTGACAATAGCTGTAGACTCTCTTTCTCTCCCCTTAACTCCTTCTAAAAATATTTCATTGTTGGAAAAGATGCTTCCAAGTTCATTTTGTAGCATTCCGTCCAAAGTTTGGCACCAAGAAACCGATTAATCTATATTTTGTCAAAGACAATTTTTACATATGACATAATGTTTCCTTTGTTGTCACAAGTTAGTGCCTGAATATTCTGATGGCATGTCACTTTTCAAGGTGTTTCAGGCTTTAGGAAACTCAAGCGCTTTGTGACGCCCTTCCCTGGCTCTCCCTGTCAGGTTCCTACCTGCTTGTGGCTACTACCTTTCACTAGGCACCACCAGGGACTCCACCAGTCCGGACTGTCCTTTTATATGGTTTCTCTCTCTGCTCTAGCACAGATCTCTCTAGATCCCTCTGCTAGGCAGCACCACCAGTCACGTCCTGTAACCAATATTCCCAGAGACTTTGCCTGAGTCTCTCTCTATCTGGTTACTCTTGTGACTGCGTGCGTATGCTGTTCCCAACTCCTTTGTATCTATATAGATAACTCATATAACTCTGGGTTGCGCTGGATACTTGGAATGTTATTATTCTTCTCTTCACCACTGCCACCATTCGTTACTGTTTCCCTTCAGCCTTGGTAATTACCTTGCCCTCCCTTCTGGTCTGTATATTCCCCAGCCAAGGATCAGGCCTTCGGTAAACCAAAATAATATTTATTAAATGTCAGAAATAACAAGATTACTTTTATAATGTTACATAAGCATATGGTTTCATCTATTCCTGTGATACTTGTCTTATTATTAACTAGAACTCCAATTCCCTCTTTCTCCACACTCTCCTAACATCCACCACCAAACACCTTCTTCCTCTCACATCCACCAACTAACACCCACCTCCAGATTCAACTGTCATTCTTCCATTTATACTCCCAGCCATTCAAACGCTCAGCCAATCATCCAGCATTCTACTGCTCATGTACGCCCCCCTCCTCTTTCACTCCACTTACCATATGTCTTTTATATAAACCGCACTTACCATATTTACATTAATACAGGAACATCACACACTTCAACAGTGGTTGTGGTTCTGATGAAAGTACCTGCAAGCAAGCTGGAAAACACAGTCATGAAGCAGACCCCCCCCTTTTCAAATCTAGGTGTAAATTATTAGCTTTGATCAAAGGGCCACTCACATAGAATTGGCTGAGACCTTGCAATATCCTTCTAGCAGACGCTGTTCAAGCTTCTTCCAGTTCCTCTGCCAGTATGACTAATTTATGACTTTTTGCCTGAGAAACAAGATTGAGGCACATCCTTTGCTTTTGTCATTGCTACACTTGGAATGATGATGCTATCTACTTGGTCCCAGGCTATGGTCTGAAGGCACATGAGGCCACCACCTTGCTGAAGCTAAGCAGGTCTGGGCCTGGTCAGTGCCTGGATGGGAGACCACCTGGGAACCACATGTATGCCACCTTTGTTCCATGGTGAAAGAAAGGTGGGGTAAAAATGTAATAAATAAATAAATACTACAGTACCTGGATTTCTTTAAATTCCATTCAAAGGGACACTTTTGCCTGACAAAGATCAATCACTGATGTTGCAATATCTTGAACAGGAAACTTGCTGATCGGGGGGGCTCCCCCTCCTTTTGAAGAAGGGATTTTTTCTTTTTACAGAGCATATATGGTTAAACAAGGTCAAACTCCCCTAGTTTTGGACCTTGTACCAGTGCCCAGTGATTCCATTAGGATGGATGTACTCTATACCTTTCTGTTATTTATGAATCATAGCTACAGCTGTTGCAATAGTAGAAATGTGGTAGCAATAGCATTAACATGCATTTAGTGTTCGAAATGCTCCACATATTATCTCAGCCATCTGAGCCATTACTCAGTAGTCGATCTAAAGCCCAGCAAGCTGCACCTGGTTCCTACCTCTCTGTTCTTGGGCAGTCCTAGGAGAAAGAGAGCCAAAAGGAGTGCACATCCAGGCAGCAGAAGATCAGCCATCATAGTTCAGCAACTCACCCAAGATCCAGCTGCTGCATCTTGCTCATCCTTCTCTGCTGTTGGCCAAGCCTGGGAGGAGGGGAAGCTATCCTGTCCCAAAGCAATGCCATGTGTTGGAGGAAGTAGAAACAACCCCAGTGTTATTGTATCGTATTATTTTATGCAAGACACCTTGGGGATCCATCTGTATTGGGACAGAAATCAAGTACTGGGTTAATCCCGAGCTTGTGTCATCCACACTTTGCTTCTGGCACCAAAACCTGCTATTGCACTTTGGGCCAAGATTGCATATTGGGCCAAGGAAGGGGTGAGGGTGGGGACAAGGAAGGGGTGAGGGTGGGGACAAGGAAGGAGTGAGGGTGGGGACAGCATAAGCCAGTGCTGTATCTTCCAGAGCTGAGCTACAGTATCAGCTTTGTGCCCCCACCTTTGCTGCTTAATGTGAGGTATACCATCCACATGGCAGTCGGATTAACTCTGAAAGGTAGACAGGGGAGCTGGTTCAGACATAGAACCAAAACTATAAGCTGTTCTGTTTCCTTTGTGAGATAAGAGAGATCCGAGGCCAACGGTGTGGATGAACCATTCTGAACAGTGATTCATTTAAAAATGAAAAAAGCACTTTTTAAATTTTATTCAAAAATTCCCTACTATTTTCTGGAGGAAAAAGGAGCCAGATAGAAGAGCCATTTGTACATTTGACTTGCTGTATAGCACCTCTCTATAGCAAAGGATTCTCCTTCCTGGCCAGTGTATAGTGACGGTCTTCAGCCATTGAAAGCAGCTCACCCACGCTGAAGTGTCAGCTCATCAATATGTTTTCTTTAAGGCTCTTTATCCTGTCCTCTGTGTGTATAGTTAGCTATCACTTCCTAAGCTATTATAACTTTAATGCATCTCAGCCAGATACTGCATTGTCCTGTATGCATTCTCCAGTGATATCACATGAGAAACTTGTGAAGATAATCCTTTTCACAGATATTTGCTGATAGCAGCTTTCCTAGAAGCAATAGATAATTTGGGGGAAATAATGTGAAGATTCTGGGTGATATTCAGTGTTTTTCATACTCAGAAGGGACCCATTGCAATCAATGGATTTATGTAACTTGTATCCAGTGATTTCATTTGGCCTAGTCTCAGTGTGACTTAATTGGATATCACTCACTACAGGCATACCCTGCTTAACGTTGCCCCACTTAACGTCGCCTCGCTATAACGTACATGCTCCATTCGTCCCCATACTCCGCTTAAAGTTCGTGCGCTTCGCAATAACGTATACTTTATTGGCATGACGCCGCTGCCATCTAGTGGTGATTGTGTGCAGTACAAGTGAAGACAATTGCTTCACTTAAAGGTTATTTTCGCTTAAAGTATACTCTCCGGTCCCATTGCATACTTTACAGCAGGGTATGCCTGTATATTCCTTATTTGCCAATTTGAAGGCTTTTCCCCCCCCACCCTTGTCTTTTATGGCACCAAACGATGCTACAGTTTAATAAGTTTCTGCTGTCACAGTTGTATGTAGGTTATCACACAGTGGTTATTCATTTTAAATGAAAACCTTTTATGAAAAGAAAACTGATGGTGCCCTTTTAAACTGCTGTCTTCTTTGACAAAACTATTATTTCTTATCAGAGCTTCTTTTCCTCCATTCACTCTTTCTGTCACACACACACACACACACACACACACACACAAAATATTTACAAGAAATCATTTATATTCAGTTTGTTCATGAAAAAGGAGCATTTTCAACCTTACTTTATGAAGCATGAACCTTGCCCACAATATATATGCAAAATTGTTATCTCTGTAAGAACACAGCAAGCAGTACCTGCCATACTAAGGCTGCAATCTTGTATATCTTTTTCTACAAATAAGCCTTATTGAGCTCAGTGAGACTTACTTTTGAGTAAACCCACATAAGCTAGAGCTGCATGTCACAAGAGTGATCTCTCTAGTTTTGCACCTTAGTCTAACAATAGCAGCCAGAAAAAATAACAACAAATAATAATCTATCAATTTAGATACTGCTAAATATATAAAAAAGATGAAACGTTCTTAAATGGGCCATAATGGTGATATCCACACCTTTTTCTTAATCTCCAGCACTTGTTCTCCTGGACATTTTAAGACTGTACTATATTAGTCCTTCTGGTACGGCTGGTGGTTTTCTTTCTTGTATTTGATGGTTATTGTTGTTTTTAGCTCCTGTGATTTGTTTTGCATTTTATTGTGTTGGTGTTTTGTATTTGGGTTTTACACGAGGCTTGATTTTCAAGATGTATTGTGGATTTTTACTGTATAGTTGTTTTTAACTGATTTGTATGACACATGGGAAACTTGTTTATGAGGTACCTAACAAGTATAAATAATATAATGTATCAAAAAAGTGTTTAAAATAAATCTTCATATATTCCTTTAATCCTTTAAAAAAGTTACTTATAGCACATGCTATTACAATATCCTGCAGCAATGAGATTAATAGTTAAAAGTAGACTTCCCCAAATTTTTGCTCTCTAGCGTTTTGGACTACAACTCCCATAATCCCTGACAATTGGCCCCAAGTCTGTCTGATTTTGAGTCTGATCCAGCCTTCAGTCTTGAAATTAGTTATTTAAATATTTCACAGGGGGCCCTGTTGACCTGAGTCTGAGGCTGATTTCGAACTCCTCATTAATTGAAGTCCTGATTAGTGTTAATAAGGCTAATTTTAGTGCTGACATAATAGCCCAGCCCTGTTCAGGCAATCAAAGAATATATGATGGGATAAAGTGTGTAGGGAGCATGGAGGTGTGCATGCTGTCCTGATTATTCTACCTCTGGCCCTCTCACATTGAGCAAGAATGTCTGAAGGGTGCTTGTAAGTGTGCTTGGCTGAACAATTGGGAATCCTGTATGATCAATTCTGGGTTTCTAATTGCAGGAAGACTTGTAACTGCATTCAACCAAACACATAAAGAATCACCCTTCAGAAGTTCTTGCTGAATGTAGAAAGGTCAGAGGAGGCAAGGATGGAGATGTTGGGGGCAGTGCTAGCTTGCACATCCCCAGCCTCTTACACCCTGGCCATGTTTGCACATATAGGTCAAACTATATTGCTCAGAAGACCAAGCAAGTGTATGGGTACCCAGAGCAAAACTTGCGGCCACATCACCCCTGGTCCTACTGCTGCCATGCTAACTAGAGGAAAACCATGGTTTGGCTTAGTTTATGAGCAAACCCGGGCTTGTAGTTTGTTTTGCTCCCAACAAAACACGAACTGTAACCAAGGTTTGGCTGTGGTATTTTAGGCGCAAGACAAATCATGAGCACTTAACATTAAACCAAACCATGACTTAGCTCTGAAGCAACAGGATCAAGAGGTTTTTAGGGTTTTGTGTAAATGTGGCCACTTTATGTCTTCACATGTTCTTTGAATGCCTGAACATAGCTAACGAGCCAACATTAAAGGTGTGTTTGTATGTAAGATTTTGGACATAAGAGGAAGGGGACTGGAGCTAGACTGTGTGCAATCCCACAACTCAATAAAGCTATGGTTAAGGAACTACCCATGTTGCACCAGCCTCAGGTCTTCCTTCTCCCACACAAATAAGTCTAAAGATAAATGAGACAAGGGTAACTTTAACTAATCCTAAGAACTTTGTATAAAACTGTAGAGAGTTCTGAATAAACAATAATAAAACAGTTGCCTGCCACATGTTAACTTTTTTTTTAAGTTAAGCTATTTTCTGTCTCTTTATAATAAAGTCCACGCGCCTTCACAATGTTTAATACCTTGAGTGCAATCAACCATCACAAAAGTAATATGTTTCAGAAATCTTCAAAAGAGATCTTTCCACAAAAATAAAACACTTCCATCATAAAACTGAAAATGCTCTGGTGTTTGCTGGGTCTGCCTCATTATTAAATGCTTACAGTTGTTTGTTACAGAGGTCGTCTCCAGGAATTCCACTACAGATTTGCAAGTGAATAAGCAGCACCTAACAGCTTGGCAACATGGGTGCCATTATGAATACACATTTTACAGGATTTATGGTATTATTATTGTTGTTATTATAATGAATCCTTGATATCCCCAGAATGGACCTTGATGTATTATGATTAGGCTGGGAGTCTGCGCATCTTAACATTCTAAACATGGTTCGTCAAGCTTCTGGAACTCATCTAGGAATGGGGGAGAGCTTTGATTCGGTTCACATTTAAAGGTGAACCTACCTAATTTGAACTTTCCAAAACAAGCCATCTATATTCACACTTCTCTGAATTTTGCAGTGCAGTTCTCCAGTCAAGTAATATGTCATAAATATATATACTAGGGTAAAGTGTGCTTTAAAATGCATATATTTGTGAAGATAACATACAAAAATGCATTATAAATGAAAATTGCTTTGCAAAAATGTGTATTTTAGGCAAAATTTCATACAAAATGTGTATATTATGAAATTTACATTACAATACTCATGAATTTTCATGTCCGACTTAATTTTTTAAAAAATCTGCAAACCGATGTGGAAATGTAGAGAACTGAACTTTAACAAAAATGAGAGAAACTGAAATGGTCAGTATCATCCATCCCTTGATTCAGCACCTTGATTTGATCAGCCAAGCAGACCCAAAGATAAAGCTATGGAAGATATTTGCTTAGGGTTTTAAGTGCCATGGTGCTGCATAGTGGAACTGTGAAGCAGCAAGAATTATAGCCAGAAATCTTCTATTATATAAAGAAATAAATAACGAAAATACGGTCCAAGAAAAGCTACTATGACATTTACAAGTTTGGCAGAAGCATGGCGTAGTGCTAAATGGTCTGGGAGGCACTGAAGCGATATTTCCTCTCCCTGCTAACTAACTTCACACTTATCTTCTGGCCAATATTAATCAGGGCTCAATAGACTTCCAGCATGGGGGAATCTACTTTTTTTTTTGGAGGGGGGATAATAATAATAATAATAAAATTTTATTTTTAGGCCGCCTATCTGGCCGAATGAACGGCCACTCTAGGTGGAGTACATAATTAAAAATACAACATATAATACAGTTTTAACATATAAAACAATTATCCACCAACCTACATCTATACACTGTAAACTAAAATTATCTAGGAGACTAGATAAACCAAGTTTTCAATCCTTGGCGGAAACCTACCAGGGAGGGGGCATGGCGAAGGTCATATGGCAGAGAGTTCCAGAGGGTGGGGGCCACAACTGAGAATGCCCTCTCTCTGGTCCGCACCAGCCTAGCTGTCTTAACTGGTGGGACCAAGAGAAGGTCTTGTGAGGCAGATCTCGTCAGGCGGCATATTTGGTGATGCTGGAGGCGCTCCTTTAGATAAACTGGACCGACACCGTATAGGGCTTTAAAGGTTAACACCAACACCTTGAATTGGGCTCGTTACACAACTGGTAGCCAGTGCAGATCTTCCAGCACTGGGGTGATATGATCCCGGCGGCGGCTGTTTTTAATCAACCGTGCCGCCGCATTCTGTACCATTTGTAATTTCTGGACCATCTTCAAGGGTAGCCCCACGTAGAGCGCATTACAGTAGTCTAAGCGAGAGGAGACCAGGGCATGCACCACCCGTGGGAGCAGATGGACCGGAAGGTAGGGTCGCAGCCTCTGTATCAGACGTAATTGATACCAAGCTGCCCGGCTCACCGCTGACACCTGAGCCTCCATGGACAGCTGGGAGTCAAGAATGACCCCGAGGCTGCGAACCTGGTCCTTCAGGGGCAATCTAACCCCATTCAGCATCAGGTCAATATCTCCTATCCTTCTCTTATCTCCCACAAGCAGTACCTCGGTCTTGTCAGGGTTCAGTTTCAGCCTGTTTCCTCCCATCCATTCACTTACAGACTCCAGGCACTTGGAAATACTCTCCACAGCCAACTCCGGTGAGAACTTAAATGAGAGATAGAGCTGAGTGTCATCCGCATATTGGTGACACTGCAACCCAAATCTCCTGATGATAGCTCCCAGCGGCTTTACATAGATGTTAAATAGCATGGGTGAGAGGATAGAACCCTGTGGCACACCACAATTGAGAGGCCAAGGGTCTGAAACCTCCTCTCCCAATGCCACCCTCTGGTGCCTGTCAGAGAGATAGGAACGGAACCACCGTAAAACAGTGCCCCCAATTCCCATTCCCTCCAGGCGATCCAGGAGGATACCGTGGTCAACGGTATCAAAAGCCGCTGAGAGATCCAGGAGGACGAGGAAGGAGTGTTCTCCCCTATCCAACGCCCTCCTTAAATCATCCACCAGAGCGACCAAGGCTGTTTCAGTTCCATATCCAGTCCTGAAGCCCGATTGGAATGGATCTAAGTAATCTGTTTCCTCCAAGTGTGTCTGTAGCTGTTTGGCCACCACACGTTCGATCACCTTGCCCAAGAATGGTAAATTGGAGACTGGGCGAAAGTTGTTTAAATCTTGGGGATCCAAGGAAGGTTTTTTCAAGATGGGCTTTATTACCGCCTCCTTGAGGGCGGATGGCAATGCACCCTCTTCCAAGGAAGCATTTACCACTGCCGTGATCCCTTCGCTCAGTCTCTCTTTGCAGCCCACAATGAGCCACGTGGGGCAAGGGTCAAACAAACAAATGGTCGGTCTCACAGTAGAGAGCACCTTGTCCACTTCCTCAGAGGGAAGAGGCTGAAACCGATCCCACCGGACCGGATCGTAACTGATCGCCTCTGGCCCGCTTCCTGTGTCCACGGCGTGCGGAATTACGCTCTTCAGGTGATCGATTTTATCAGCAAAATGTTTTGCAAATGCGTCACAGGAGGCTTTAGAGTGCTCCATGGGTTCCTGGGCAGCTGGACCGACCAGGCTTCGGACCACTTGGAACAACCTCCTGGGACAACATTCTGCGGATGCAATAGAGGCAGCAAAGAAGCCCTTCTTTGCTGCCTTTGTTGCCACTTGGTAGGCTGCTATTGCTTCTCTAACCAGTGTCCGATTGTCCTCGGAGCGAGACTTCCGCCACTGGCGTTCTAGCCGTCTCACCTCCTGCCTCAAACCCCGCAACCGTGGTGTATACCATGGTGCAGTCTGAGTTCTATTCAGGGGGAGAGGACGTTTCGGAGCCACCCGGTCTATTGCCCCGGTGAGCTCCCTATTCCACTCTGTCACCAAGGTTTCGACCGGGCGGCCTTCAGACAGCTCCAAATCTCCCAGCGCATTCAGGAATCCAATTGGCTCCATCAGGCGTCTGGGGCGGACCATCCGAATCGGTCCCTGTCCCCTGCGGAGGTTGTGTGGCAATAAGAGGTCCATTTTCACCAGATAGTGATCTGACCATGACACGGGGTTTGAAGAAATAGCCCCCATTTTCAGAGCACTACCACCCCCTCCAGAGACAAATACAAGGTAGAGAGCATGACCAGCTACATGGGTGGGCCCACAATTACTAAGGTGTAGTTCCCAGAAAGTCATGGTTTCCATGAAATCCCGAGGGGCTCCTATGAGATCCATCTCAGCATGCAGGTTAAAATCCCCCAGAACCAAAAGGTTGGGGGAGAGAACCCGCACAGCCGAGATAACCTCCAGCACCTCGGTCAGGGAGTCAGCTGTGCAGCGGGGTGGGCGGTACACAAGAAGAATCCCTAAACGCCCTTAGGGCCCAACCTCCAGTACATGCAATCAACAAACTTGGTCTCGTGGAGAGGGGGTCTGACAAAAATCAAGGCCCCCCGATAGATAACTGCCACTCCCACTCCCCGCCTACCAATCCTCGGCTGCTGCGCGTACTGGAAACCGGCTGGACACATGGCCCCAAGCACAGGAGCTGAGGCCTCGTCCAGCCATGTCTCCATAATGCATATCAGGTCTGCGTTCTCATCCATGATCATGTCATGGATGAGAGATGTTTTCTGTACCACAGACCTGGCATTACACAACAGCAGTCGAAGATTGGTTGCAGCTGTACATTCCGCAGTTATCTTCGGGTCATGAGCAGGCCTGGAACAGGGGATGGATATTATGCATCTATCTCTTGTCCCCCAAAACTGGCCTGGCCTGCCCCTAGCACCTTTCCGGCATCTGCCGCCTAGCCTCTGAATGTCGTGGCCTCCCACCCTCCCCACCGGAACTCTCTCTGCTATGCACATAGCCCCCTCCCGTCCAGGCCTCAACAAAATCACCAAGGTCCACCAACCAGACTGAGGTGCAAAATACTGGCTGGAATAATGTGCTGGAGCCAGATACAATATGCAGGGAGAATTCAATTACTTACACACAATGACCCATACAGTGGGATGCCTGAAACACACAACTTAAAACTGGCAAGCAGAAGTACACAAAGACCTGGTCAAAGGCAACCAATCAAGACTCCCTGTTTTACAGGTGAAAGACACCAAGGCTGAAACAATTAGCACAAACTGGCCTTGGCAAAGTTTTTTCTGGGTCCCCCCCCATCATTGTATTATTGGGAATTGGAAGCCCTTACTGATCTACTGCAAATCACCCAGAGATTTCCCAGTATATCCCAATCTGCACACCCCCAGCATAAGTGAGAAAAGTCTTATTGCACTTTGAGTTAAGTTTCACAGTCAATAGCAGCCAACATTTAAGTCTGTCTTCACACACTGAGAATGGAGGGGAGGGGAGGGGTGGTAGGCTTTTCCTAGCTATGTAACAAGTGAAATCCTATGCATGTCTACTCAGAAGTAAGTCCCATTTATTTCAGTGGGGCTTGCACACAGGTAAGTGAATAAAGGAGTACAGTCCACTGGAATATTGTTTTCTGTATTGTTTAATTTGCTATTTTTAACTTCTGTTACCTGCTTTGAGAGACCCATGGTGGCTAGAAACTCTGGACAGAAATAGACTTTAAAAACATGAATAAAATAATCACCTTAAATAAATTCTTCTTTGGGACAGAACCATGAAGAAAAATAATTGAATAATATTCAGTGATGGAAAGTAGAGGAGGATTGGAGATACACATACATATGGGCAGAACCAGATGAAAATGTTGTTATTGAACTGCTTAAAGTTTCAAAAGTGTCAACAATCATACAATAAGGATAATAGATAGAGATATATGTAGGACTTTTAAAAATATGCTGAATTGTATCCACTTTTTTCTTTACCTTTCTATTCTTTTTATTAAACCCTTTACAGCAGCTGGCAGTTATTCCGCACAGTAGAAAGAACACAAACAGGAAGACCTAATATGAGCCACCAAATATTCACTATGGCTAGATTCCTGCTGGCCTCCACATACACATGATCATAAGTCAGAGCAGCAGTGGGCCTAACTTGGCCTCCAGGTCTCTCACTTTGGCCTGCAAGACCATTTCTGATAAACCACATCCACTGACATTGGATGCACTTACCGCAGAAAATGTGGAGTTATTTTTGTACAAACTGTCATTTCTACGGCTTTGCACTTCTTGATCTTGCTTGCAGCAATGACTTAAACTATCCAGTCACTTTGATAAGCAAACACATCTTTGAATTTGGCGCCGTCTTGTGATTCCCTCTGTTGTCCCTGGGTATCAGAAAAGCTCCAGCAATTGTGCTGCTGCTTATTAGCACTTTGTTAAGGATGTGGCAAAGCTCAATTATGATTAAAATTGCAGTGATTAAGGATGGATTTATATTTAAAGTACTTCCATTAGAGCTAGATGTTTGGTGGCAAACAGGATTCCTAATCCTGTGTTTGCCTCCCATATGCAAAGTGTGAGGGAAGGGATCTTAACTCTTTCTCCTTCTGCCCCACCGCTTTTCTTATGTACCCTCCTGGCCACTTTCCCCCCAAGCATGGCTCTGAGACCAATTTTCTAGTTCAAATGAGGAAATGCATCTGGGAGCGCTGGTGGTGGGGGATTGCAGAGGCAAAGCTGTAAAAGCATTCCCCACTCCCATCTGCTGCTTCTCCCCTGCTTTACCCACTCTACATTTATAGAGTAGAAGCAAACAACGGATTTTGAAGACCATATTATCTCGCCTGTGCCTTGAGATCTTTGGTTGGGGCCCTTCCCTGAGTGTCTTTCTTAGTGGAGGTAAGTCATGTATGTGATGGTGCCCTTACTGTGGAATGTCCTCCCCAAAGAAATATGACTGGCACTAGCACTACAGTCTTTTGGGCACCAGGTTAAGTAATTTTTATTTGCACTGGCATTTTATGCGGTTATCTTGCCTCAGTCTGATTATATAGTATTTTGTTGCCTCTCAGTTTATACATTGTTATGCAGCATGTTGTTCTGTTGTATTTATACTTTGAATACTTTTTATGTATATTGCCACCTGACCTGACCTCTCATGAATTGAAAATCTGCATTAGCTACTCTATTAAACTGGAAAAGAAGCTAGACTAAGGAGGGGAGTATGTTCACACATAACACTAAGCCGTGGTTTGCTTTAATCATGGTTTGTTACAAACTACAACTCATCTCACAGATGAGCAGACAAGCTTGGTTTGTTTTTCCCCTGCTTACTCTTCACTACTGGCCTTATATCCAAATGCTTTTGCAGCATCCAAGTACTGTACCGCATTACCCCATCATCAGCTCCCCTAACATTGTGCAAACATGACAGAGAAATCTCCTCGGAGCTTTTTGATTGCTCTTGGCATACTCTAAGTCAAACTGGCTTCTCTCCCTTCTCCCGCCATCACAGATATGTCCAAAGTGCTCTTGATTTACCAGAATTCTTCAACCCTCTCCTATCACCTTAGCAAAGCAGTAAGACTTGTTTCTCTGCCAGTTTCCTGGCAGCATGTCCTTCCCCCTTTTTAAAAATAAATATGTGTGTGGTGTGAATGGTCACTGTTGTTTTGTTTCTGTGAAGAGTTATTATTTTACTGTAGGTAGGTAGGTTTAACAGTCAGGGTAGGTGGATATCAGTTAATTAGTGTTTTAATATACAGCCCTGTATAGATATAAGTAAGATAGCAAAATGGTCCTTTTAAATTTCCCCTCTCCTTGCAAAACAGCTGTGGTCTAGCTTCTGAGAGAGGGCTTGATGTGGAGGAGTTGGGTGAGGGAAAAGAGCCTGTGGACAAGCAGATTTTGGAGCAAGAGATTCTTCAGAAAAAGCAGTGAGAGTCATTTAGCCTCACGAACAGTTTCTTGCCTCATGCCTCTGTAGTTTGGCGGGCATCTGATTTTTGCATGGCTAAAATGTAGCCTACTCTACAAAGGTAAGAATCAAGGCCATTTCTCTGCCCATTTTGCATCTGGACCCACCCACCAGATGGTTACCCACAGGGGAATCTGGCCCCTTGGGCTTAAAAAGGTTCCCCACCCCTAAGTTACCAGATACCAAGAATTCAAAATGGGAGCTTCTACATACATAGGAACATAGAAAGCTGCCTTATACCAAGTCAGGTCCTTGGTCCATCTAGTTCAATATTGTCTACACTGACTGGCAGCAGCTCTCCAGGATTTCCGGCAGGGATCTCTAGAGATGCCAGGGTTTGAACCTGGGACCTTCTACATGCAAACCAGATGCTCTGTCACTGAGCGTTGGCCCTACACATGGTATTTGTAATTATTTGTAAGAGGCTTTATAGAGTATCCTTCCATTGTACAGTGACCAAGGCAGCTTACAAACAGAACAAAATAATTTAAACAATGGCACATAATAAAAACAACATTAAGTGATTAAAAGAAGGCAGTGATGTTAGATATAAAGATCTGTCTTGCACTGAGTATAACCAGCTACCATACAGTACAGTAGTATCTACACTGCTGGGCTGCAGCATCTCAGGCAGGGAGTCTTTCCCAATCTTGCTTCCAAAGTTGTTTTTTTTAAGACACAAAGGATTGAACCTGGAACCTTCTGCATGCAAAGCACAATTTGCTCTGACTACTGAGCCATCTTTCACACTGGGTGCAAAAGTCAGAATATCTTCCCATAAGTAATTTCATTTGGGGGGCCCTGCCTGAGCTTCCAGCAGACACCACCCACACATTTTCAAATATCTCTCTCTTCAGCCCTTACAAAGAAGCTTTTTTTAAAAAAAGCAAAGCTCAAAATCATTGGAATTCAGTTTTTGTGCCAAATGTCAGATTTATGTTTGATAATATCAACTGGCATAAACAGGAAATAAGCACAGGTAACTAAATGAATTAGTGCAAAGAATGTTCCCACTGCGTTATCATGCTGATGTACTCCTTTCTAAAGTAGTGGCAGAGCATATTTAGCACATTGGCTCCATATTAGATAGGCTTAAGACAGCAAGAGACACTGCAGCTTTCAGACATTTCTGACTGTTTAGACAGTGCCTTAATAGATTATATCAAAGTGGCTTTCAGTTTTACATGCTGACACTGAGCAAGAGTCCGTGGCTGAGTTTCCAAAATAACCAGACCTGGCAGATACTCAAACCAATATAGTTCAGGCTGGTTGTAGCAATTCCTTTTCTTTCAGATCCATGATTACTATTCTTTGAAACAACTGAACCAAAAATACAGGCTACAAAGTCCAGTATGCGTTAGACACTGCACATATTATTTGGAAACAAAAGTCATTAGGTGGCTGCCAGTTGCTGGTTGAATGTAAACAAAGCAAAATAACAGCCAAAGTAGCAGAAGCAAAAAAGAGCTACTTTCTCAGTCTTTTACCAAAATGTACTGTGCCATTCTGAACTGTGGTCCAGCAGCTAGAAGACTTTGTTCTAATCTTATTTTCCTATTTCAAGTGCACACTTTTGCAAATACATTCTTTAATCATATTCATTATAAATGTGAAAGCTGCACTTGACATTTCCACTTCACTAAGCCAATGCTTAGTGCCAATGCAGACAAATTGAAAAGCTTCGTTACATCCCCCTTGTCTCAAGAGGGCTGCCACAGGAACAGCAAACACAATTTAATTCACAGGAATGCTAATTGTGAAAATAACAATTATGGATTTGGTTGTTGCTATTGTTGTTTTTTAAAAAAACCAAAAGCAAAAATTACCATCTTGTACATTATTCTAAAAAAATAACTCTCAAATTTTGCGACAACCTACCCATGTCAACAAACAAATATACACAAGTATAATTGAAAGATTCCAGCATGATTTCAGAGTCTGCGTTCATTTCCTATTCTATTTCAACCCAAGCTCTTAGTAGGGGAAGGACCTCTTATGTAGGGTAAGAGGGAATGCTTAGTTAACCTGCTGTTTGTCATTCACCTTTGCTAGAGAGGGTAAGCCTAAATCATCACAGTTTCTTAACAGCATTACTTCAATCACCAGATTGGCATCCTTCTTTCCTAGGTCTGTCTTGGTTGCCCATATCTTTTTTTTTCCTGCCACAGCTCTAAATCTGTATTTATATATTCTTCAACTGTTTCTGCAATTGCAAGTAGTGCCACTACCAAAGTTGTGAGCTGGTTCACATGTAATTCTAAGCAAAACCAAGTGTGCAGGTTCCTAAATAGGAGTTGTAGCTGTTGCATAGCTTCCCTGGTCCTCCTGCCACTGTGTGGCTGTGAGCTAAGTCATGGTTTGGCTAGTGTGTTGTCTGAACCTATGCTTGTGGTTTGTTTGTTTGTTCATTAATCACTTCCCATGACACATCCCTGTGTTCCAGACAAACCATGAGCTGTAAACCCAAGAACAAACTTTGACTACAGCTTGATTTGTCTGAAGTGAGACAAACTATGAGCCTGGGTTTGGATGACACACTAAGCCAAGCCAGAGGTCAGAGCAGCACAGCACAAGGAGGACCAGAAGAAGAGCAAAGAGGCTGAGATCTCTCCAGGAGCGTTTGTGCTAAACCATGGTTTGGCTTAGCATTACATGTGATGCAACTCTATGTGTGTGAACCAATTTTGCTTGCAGTTTCCACCACCTTTCTGAGTTGGCATGCCTTTCCTCCGGGAATGATGCAGCTCTTCTTCATCATCTTCCAATTTTAATCTTACAAATTAATTAAGACAAAACGAACATGAAGCATCCAGCAGAGCTCACCCTTATCATGCTCTGGGGCCAGGTGGCTTAAGGAAAAGGGAAGAATCAGGGTCAAATAGGCCCAATGCCCACAGAAGAGAAGAAGAAAATGTGTGTGTGGGGGGGATGAGAACAGGAAAAAGTGGTCTATATACATTGGTATTTCCAAACAGCAACAATGGTGAAGTTAGCCAACTGTATACAAGGTGTTATGTAGAAGATCCACCATGAAAAGCATATTATAGTTTTCCATATTCATGATGTTTTTACTCTGTGGAACAATCAATATGAATAGTGTGCAAAATACACTGTGGAAGAAGATAAAACAGGAATATATGATCAAATTTAAAATTCTATGATTGAAGGACCAATAAAAAAACACGAACAAAACAAGGATCAGGATAAAATGGGCACTTTTGCCTATATTGACATTTGTTTGTGGCTCTGTAAGACAATCTGCCTCTGACTTTTAAGAATCTGGCTTGTAAATGTGGATATTTCTCTTGTGTCCAAAATATCTTTTAGTCAAAGAAATACCCTCTAAGGCTAATGTAAATTCTTCCATTGTGAGTTTATTACAGTATATTCCAAAGGTAAGAACTTAGCTAAGGTAATACCTAGGAACAAACTATTCCCCAAAACAAACAAAAATGTTTAATCGATAATTTATAAATATGTTTAATTGTCTATAACAATAAATATTAGTAGAAACGGCACAGAAATCAGAACTAAAACAAAGTTTAGAAAAGAGACATATCATCCCTTCGGGACAACTATCGGGTACTCAACTATCCGATATATAACTTGCCAGAAAGAAAAAACATGTTTTACAGTCCTCAGCCTGTGCAGAATTATAAAACATCTTGTCTTCCTTTTTTAAATAGATATGTAGGTAGGTATGGTAGGTATAATTTTATTGCAAAGCCATAGGCCGTCGCAACAACAAACACAAATCTCATATTAAAACCAGATGTACAGCAAAAATACACCACATAAAACTAAATAAAACAGTTCTACAGGATCCCCTGGATAGGCACGTGCCTACTATTGACCCAGGCCATCGGGATGTTTAATCTGTAGTTTTTGGGCCGCCAGGGCAAATTGGGCTACCCTATACATGATCGTATAGTCATTGTCTGCTAGCAGAAAAGGGATAACATTAATACCCTGTGGGACTCCTTGCCATAGAATCATATCACCTAAGAATTTGGACCTGGGCTATTTATAGAGAAGGCAGACCAGTAGGTAGTGGGGGAGGTCTTCCACCTCCCCGGACCCACAGATGCATAATCGTTGCTCCCAGGTTACCTGTGCATAGAGGCCGGAGAGGGTCGCACTGGGCATCGTCTGAAACCTTAACGCTGTAAAGGCATGCCTAAATTGGACAGATAGAGGGTAAGTCAAATAGCTTGCCCTCAAATGGTCCTGCTTAAATAGACCATACCAATATGCTGCCAATATGCTTCCGGGCTAGATTCAAAGTGTTGGTATTAACCTATAAAGCCTTATACGGCACGGGACCACAATACCTGTTGGAACGCCTCTCCCGATACGAACCGGCCCGTACACTACGCTCTACTACGAAGGCCCTCCTCCGGGTTCCAAATCATAAAGAAGCCCGGAGGGTGGTGACAAGATCTAGGGCCTTCTCAGTGGTGGCCCCCGAACTGTGGAACAGTCTCTCCGAGGAGGTGCGCTTGGCGCCGACGTTGCTTTCCTTTAGGCGCCAAGTTAAAACCTTCCTCTTTTCCGAGGCATTTTAATTTAAGTTAACTTAATTTTTAAATGTTGTTGTAACTGATTTCAGATTGTTCTTATTTTTATATGTTTTTGCTGTATTATATTGTGTGATTTTATTGTATCTTGTGTTCACCGCCCAGAGAGCTATAGCTAGTCGGGCGGTATAAAAGTCTAATAATAAAATAAAAATAAATAAAATAAATACCACCTCAAAAGTTTGGCATTGGTGGTTGCTAATCTATCCATCCACTCACAGTGCCCGGCAATGGATTCCCGTAACTTTGTTCTACTGAGTATATTTAGAGTCTGTATCGGGATATGGTACCTGTGAGCTATGTTCATAAATTTATTGAGCCAAAAACTATCGGTGGAGGCGGTTGTGTAACAGGCATTCAATAAAATCTTAGCTGGTCCCTTTGCTGTGACCCCCCAAAAGGTAAGCAGGGCACTATGTACGCGTGCACTAAGGGGCATTAGACCGGACTCCGTGTGGAGAAACGCGGCTGGTGTAAAATAGATATGTAAGCAGGTAAGGAACAAGAAAGAAGGAGATACAAGGGGGAAAATGTTGAGAAGGGAGGGTGAGGGTAGGGATGTCAGAGAATCTCAATCAGAACAGAAACTGGTGCAGAACTGTTTGCTTGTCATCAGAAGCAGATTAACATCATGCAAATGCAAGTGGCAATTGTTGGTATCAAATTTCAAAGCTGCAAATATTAATCACTAATTAACATAACTTGTATCCACTAAACCCAGTAAAACTTACTTCTGAGTAAAGCTGCATAAGATTACCCTATAAATCTCATACCTAAGATTGGGTTTTAACTCTGTGTTTCTTGAGGCAGTTGCTGTTTTTCTTTCTCCATGGTTCCCACTATTTCTTAAAGCAACAGCTCCCATAAACTGCAGTTTCTCCAAGCTTTTGAATCCCACCCCTTTCCAATTTTATGATGCCTTCTGAGGCTCCTTTGCTCAGAGCCACTTTTCTACAGTGTGAAAATTCAGATTCAGACAGATGGAGGCTTCACCCCAGCCCCTTAGAGCCCCTGAAGGATGAGGCACAGGTGCCTCTGGAGCCAATATGAAAAGAAAATATGAGGGCATTATTGGCATTATTTATGTACAGACCTGCTGCTGACAAAAATGACATTGGATTGTGGTTTGTTATGCGGAATGCGAGAGCAGCAAAATGGGAGTAACATTTCATTTTCATTTCATTTTATTAAATTTATATGCCGCCCATAGCCGAAGCTCCCTGGGCGGTTCACAACAATCAGCATAAAATACAATAAAACACATATTTAAAACAGTTTTTTTAAAAAAGCTTAAAATTTAAATTTAAAACAAACATTTTTACACATACTAAAATGCCTGGGAAAAGAGGAAAGTTTTAACCTGGCGCCGAAAAGATAGTAATGTCGGCGCCAGGCGTACCTCATCAGGAAGACTATTCCATAATTCGGGGGGCGCCACTGAGAAGGCCCTCTTTCTTGTTGCCACCCTCCGAGCCTCCCTCTGAGTAGGCACCCGGAGGAGGGCCTTTGATGCTGAGCGTAGCGTACGGGTAGGTTCATATCGGGAGAGGCATTCCATCAGGTATCGTGGTCCTGCACCGTATAAGGCTTTATAGGTTAAAACCAGCACCTTGAACCGGGCCCGGAAACATATAGGCAGCCAACGCAAGCAGGCCAGAATCAGTGTTATATGTTTGTACCGCCTGGTCCCCGTTATCAATCAGGCCGCTGCATTTTACACGAGCTGCAGTTTCCAAACTGTCTTCAAAGGCAGCCCCACGTAGAGTGCATTGCAGTAATCTAGTTTAGAGGTTACCAGAGCATGGACAACTGAAGCGAGGTCATCCCTATCCAGATAGGGGCGAAGTTGGGCCACCAAACAAAGTTGGTAAAAGGCACTCCGTGCCACCGAGGCTATTTGATCCTCAAGTGACAGTGAAGGTTCTAAAAGAACCCCCAAACTACGAACCTGCTCCTTCAGGGGGAGTGTAACCCCGTCCAGAACAGGTTGAACATCCACCATCCGGTCGGGAGAACCTCCCACTAACAGCATCTCAGTCTTGTCTGGATTAAGCCTCAGTTTATTAGCTCTCATCCAGTCCATTGTCGCAGCCAGGCAACAGTTCAGCACATTGACAGCCTCACCTGAAGAAGATGAAAAGGAGAAATAGAGCTGCGTGTCATCAGCATACTGATGGCAACGCACTCCAAAGCTCCGGATGACCGCACCCAACGGTTTCATGTAGATGTTGAACAGCATGGGGGTCAGAACTGACCTCTGTGGAACCCCATACTGGAGAGTCCAGGGTGCCGAGCAATGTTCCCCAAGCACCACCTTCTGGAGCCGACCCACCAAGTAGGAGCGGAGCCACTGCCATGCAGTCCCTCCCACTCCCAACTCAGCCAGTGTTCCCAGAAGGATACCATGGTCGATGGTATCAAAAGCCGCTGATGGATACACATTTGGGAAGGAAATCAACAACATTTTAGGTGATGGTAAGGGTTTGTTGTCAGCTGCATAAAGATTCTGATTAAGATGGCCAATTATGGATCACCAAAGAAGAGGAACTTCATCTCTGAAGATCTGTAAATTAAAATAAAAACAACCAAAATAGCTTATTTCACCATAGATGAACTTTCAAAGCTCAGTTGACCATACAGGTCTATCTGCAGCAAATGCCACTACACTGGAAATCTTGGTTGACATCTAACATTATTGGAGTCACAGATGTATTTTTCCCCCTTCCCCAAAGCCAGGCATATTGGATGTTTGCTAAATTTTCTTACCACTTCATTATCAAGTTTAAAAACTACTTTGAAGGAGTAGAGAGAATCCTAATCAAATTTACAGTTGACAACAAACTAGGTGAAGTAACTAATACCTTAGAAATAGGATTGAAGATGGTTTTAAGAGGATGGATAGATAACTGGACTGAAGCTTTGAAAACATTTCCAGAGAGATAAGTGTAAAGTTCTGCATTTAGGTAGGAAGAATCAGATCCTCAAATGCAGGATATGTGATATCTGGCTTGACATCAATACACATGAAAAGAATCTAAGGGTTCTAGTACACTACAAGCTAAACATGAGTCAGCAGTGTGATGTAAGAGCTATAAATATGAACGTAATTCTAAGTTGCGTCAACAGAAGTACAGTGTCCAGATCATGAAAAGTTATGGTACCACTCTATTGTGGTCAAACCTCACCTAGAATACTGTATCCAGTTCTTGGCACTGCAATTAATGGGTATGAGTTTGTCAAGAGTGTGAGAGGATTATGGGATCTGCTGTATTGCTGCAAGCTCTAAAATACTGAAATGGAAACATGGTGGGTCATATACCTCCATCTTTCTTTTATTTAGCAACAAATTGCAGCCTCATAACTTATCAAAGTTAAATTGCAACATTGCCTAGCCCTAATATCTATAGTGTGTGAATACCATAGAAAATACGGATAAATTGAATTCTCAGCTAAAATTTGCAAATGTCTTCATAGAAAATAAACTTGTTAAGAAATCAAATTTCCAGCCAAAATTTTCAAAGGTCTCCATATTTCCAGAATAATAAGTTTATACATAACATTTTCCTGAACTGAAGCTACAGTTGCTAGACCAAAAATCCAAAAATATGGAATTGAACTATAGAAACATAATGATCTAAAATAAGGAACACACATATTCTATAGGGTGAGAGTGCTCAAGGAAAATGTAATAATCCTAAAAATGATGAATATTTGACAACCTTAACTGTAATCACTTTTGGTAGACTTTAAATTAAAACAAAGAGCTGTGGAAATGTGACATTAGCTGGTGACACAGAGCTCAGTGTCTCACCATTCTCTCTCTCTCTCTCTCTCTCTCTCTCTCTCTCTGAGCTAACAGAAATAGATAGGCAGAAAACTAGTACTCATATAATGTGTAAATATAAAGTATGTAGTTTACAGTCCCTTTCTCCCCCAAATAAATAATTCCCAGCAACCATCAAAGCAATTACTGCTTTTGTGCCACATGCTTAATGGTACTGTTCTGTTGAACGTCACTACAAGCATTTTAAACATCTCAGAACCATGCAATACATAGTAGATATTTCCGGCTGTCAACCTAAAATCAACATTTCCCTTTGCACTCATACTAGAGCTGATTACAGGTTATATAAATGCAAGTTTTATCATGACAGCAGAGCAGAACTGATGCTGCATACTAATTTATTCATTAAAGTGTAAATGAGTAAATTATGACTGGAGGTTGCTGCATGGTTTGCTCCCACTATTGGTGCAAACTGCATATGTACAACCCAGGCTTGGTATTGACTGAAAAGCCTTGTATATCATTTAGTATAGTTTGGCTTTCATTCACTGGAGCAGTTACTGAAATAGAGCACTGAAGAAGCATCAGAATATGATCAGAAGCATCAAAGGGTTCCTTGGAAATGAATCAACTAAGTGAATAAGTTCTTGTTGGTTTGCATGAGCTGTGATACCTGTAGGAATGGAATGTAGCATATAGATGACAGAGTTAATTAGAAACTTGCTTATAGAAACCATCTTGTAATGACATTTAATTTGTGTCATAATTAAAAGAAGTACATATAACACAACTGTATTGCACATGGTTCCAAAAATACAACATACAAGTTATTTACTTTGGGCGACATCCAATGATGTCCACCCACTTGTGCAACAGAAATCCACTTGTGCTACAGGACTTCCTCTTCTCCCTCCTGCAGTCCCCACAGACCACAACATCTTCTCCGGAGTGTCTCCCAACCCTCTGGAGCTGTTTTAGGGGGTACACGGGGTGCTTCAGGGCAGGGAAGGAGAGGAAAGAGAATCACTATTGAAGGAGCAGACTCCCACTCATACTATGTTGGATCTCACCTTTATTGGATAACTATTATATAACATAATTTATTTATTTATATTTTTTATTCACTGTCAAGCAACACTTGTATGTATCCAAGAAAGAGTGTCACTATATCATGACCAAAAGAGACACACTCTTACCCAACATCCATCCCCACACACACACACACATGCCTCATGCGCCCATAGACACAGAGAAACAATAAGGGGAGTAGTACTTAAAAAAAACCCCTATAATTTCTTTACTCATGGCAATGTACATGGAACTGATTCCAATAGGTTCAGAACAGACACGTGGAAGTCCTATTTCACACAACACATAGTTAACATGCAATTCTGAACTACAGGATTAAGGCCAAACCAAATATAACATCAGAAGTATGTGAATGCATCTCTGATACCTTCCACTCCTTTTTCTGCTACAAGCATTAGAGGGATGATTTAGATTAGGGACAAAAGAAGGGGAGGTTACACTTGGAACTTCAATTAGCTGCTGAGGGTTAAACATACAGACATAGATATTTTTCAATCTGTTTTCTCAGGTGGAGGTGGCCAGCTAGATTGGGGAAGTCCCTGTCCTCGGAGGGCAGTGAGTCAGATTCTTTCATTCTTCTGGATGAGAAATGACCACCTCATCCAATTCCTACTTGAATTGCTGCCTGATGGCTGGGAGGCAAGATCTGTCAGGGCTCCTATGTTCAGTGATAAAGCTGATGAAAAAAGAAAAGGCAAAGCCAAGCCTGAAGATACACAGGAAGGTAGAGGAAAACCAGAGCTCTGTCCCGCTCAGCCCACATATTATCCTGTAGGCAGCTCCAAGGATTTGGATTGGAATCACGGGAGAGAAAAAGCTAACCCTCTCTCCCATGCTGTGGATTGGATCCAAATTGTCCATCCTTTGCGGGTGCTTTTAGCAAATATTTTAAGCCACTCTTTGTGGCTGTTTTTTAGCAAAGATCCCTGCAGCCAAATAATCAGGATTTAGGTATTTTTGCATCTTGCATCTTTGTTCCCCGATGCTTCCTCTTCACTACTAATAAAACTGGGTTACAAATTTCAAAAGTGAGTGTCTTATTCCAGAGATTCGTTCACATACCAGTCATTTCATTTTTGCTGCATTCTGCTCAGTGTACCTCATGAAAAGTATCATGAAGGAAGGGCCAATACACTACACCTCATGTATCTTTGTTCCCTCCCATCAAACACTCCATTTCTTCTATTCACGAGTAATGGCCTCTTTAGTTGCTTAGTTATCCTCTCCTGACAAAGCAATAAAATCCTATATTAGAGAGTGACCAAATTACTACTTTTCCTCCATGTACATTATTATACAGCCACAAGAGTGGCTGTATACTATAGTCAGTAGGGATTTTTCGCGTTCTACCATGTTAAATGAAATTACCCCCCCACACCCCTTTCTGGTGCTGTCTATAGTCCCAATTCAAAACAAAAATGTACAAGTGTTATACTGTTGGATTCAGAATCGCTTGCTCTACAACTCTGAAAGTTTTCTTGGTGATACACAACCCCCCCATGGAGAATCCACAGGTTAAAGTGAAAAACGGGTGAGAGAAAAACAAGAAGCCGTTTGCAGTTTTTTCTTGAGAAATTCTCATAATCTGTTGAAATTCTTTAAAAATCAGAGATGACTGTAAGGTATCTCTAATCAAATCCCTGAGCTTGCCCCAAACACAGACCTTCATCTTCAGTAGGTTTAAAGTAAAAAAACGGCATGGTTTGTTTTTAATTAATAGATTAAAAAATGCATTACTGTGGGTTGTAATGGCACGCAGGCGCAGTAGAAACCAGGAGTTCTTTCGTTTCACTCTCCCTGCCCCCCTCCCCTTCCAGTTACTTGGAGGAAGCAGGGGAAGTCTGCTCCTGTGATTGGTGGGCCACAGACATGTGACTCACACTGGCGTTCTGCTGAGCTTGCTCTTCCCTTGTGCTCTGTGTGAGGAAGCACGAGAGAGAGAGAGAGAGAGAGAAATGGCCGGTGGAGGGAGAAAGCCAGAGAGCAAGGATGACGGAGAAGGCAGCAGCAGAATGGAGGTGAGTGACGGTGATGTGTGTGTGTTCCCACCCCTGCTGTCTCCCGCAGCCTGGTCTTTCAGCTGGCTCAATTGCCCTGCCAGCCCTCAGCCTCAGGTTGGCCTCAGCTGTGGCCAACCAGCTCTGCCAGCAGAAGCCCCTTGCCTTGGCTTAGCTGCAACAGAGTCGGGACCCTGTCAGCTCTGCCAGGGATCCGCCTGGAAATCCCAGCCCAGCGGAAGGGGTACCCTGGAAGCTGGCGGAAGGTCCAAAAAACGGGCATTCTAGGGCCATGGCAGAGCCGGGGGAGAATTATGCAACTTCAAACTCCCATTCAGAGTGCTGCTGCACATCCTGATCCGGGCCGAAGACAAGAAAAAGATTTGTCTAAGAAAATAATTATAATGGAAGTCAATGGGGAGTGCTTACTTGCAGGTAGGGCAAGTAAGCTTTTTCTTTTCCATTCATGCTTGCAGCTCCCAGCTGAGCTGGCCCGGTAGCTTCTGAATGGCAAATAATATGCCGCTGAACTTTCTGCAGGCTCCTCCACTGGCACCCTGTCCACTGGCTTCCCCTGAGTTGGATTGCTCTGTAGATTGCTCCTGAGTTGGATTGCTCCTCCTGCACATCTTTAAATAGTTATGAACTATACTAGAGTGAGGCAGCAACATTAAGCAGCTGATTTAGAAAGGAAGTGTCAGGAAATGGCAACAACTTGTTAGCTTTTTCTTTTTATATTGTATGTTTTTAAATTTGTGTTATTTTGTAATCTGTTTGTATTGAATGTTTTGAAATCTGTTGTAAGACACCTAGAGACCACTGGGTATGAGGTGACCAACAAATAAAACAAATTTGATGATGATGATGATGTCCATCCTGTACCCACTTAACCCAGGAGTAAACCCCATCATCAAACTTAGTGGGATTTACTTTGAGTAGGCATGCATAGGATTGTGCTGTTAATGTATTATTTTTTGCCCAGTTACCTCCATTATTAGGCAAAATGAGGTAGACACTTTAAGCAGTATATGCTGGGTGGGCCGGTGGGGGGAGCAGGAGCAGTAACCAGATGTTAGATGACAGAGCTGTGTGTGTCTTTCTTTTCATTGGCAATGCAAACATTCCACAGCAAGCATCTGCAATGCAGCTGTGAAACCCCTACCATTGATTCTGACCCTGGCATAGAGGGGCCTCTTTTTCTGCAGCTGAAAGGTAATTTGAGTATTTGTGCTTGCTTACTTTAGAGCATTTCCCCGGGGTGGGGGAAGCTCTAGTCTATCAATAGGATCTGCAGCTTTCTACATTGTGGAATAGGGTCATCAGTGGCAAAATTTTACTCTATCTCCAGCTGGCTGGGATGTTATATATATATTGCAGCTGAGCACAAATACTCAACCACACAGCCAAATTTTGAAGATTTGATCTGTGCCTGGGCTACAGGGAAAGGATATATAGATATAAACCTATATAGATAAGGCAAGCTATGTACAAATGTGGACCAGGTCTGGAAGGCTCGTTTATTCATTTAATAAGGAATTAGAATCCTTCTGTTGGACAGTTTCATTTATCTAGATTGAGGGTTGCATCTCTCAAAAAAGTTTACTGAATGTCAGCTGAATACCATAAACATGCACAGGATTGTGCTGTAAATCAGTGAATATGAATTGGTTTCCTTTAAGACAAATGAACAGATGCATGTAGACAGTATTTTAGGGAAGTACTAGTTTGTAGGCAGTAGCCTTTGGTGACTGAACAGCAACTGGAATAGAGGATGAGGAAATTTTTTTTGGGGGGGGGACTGGAGAATCCACACACTTGGGTTTCTTTTTTAAAAGGGATATAAGGTAAGCACTATGCCCCTCAAGCAAGGACCAAATCTCTCAACCCTTCCAGTCCTAGAATGGGGAGGGCCATTTTGGCCCAGGCTTAGTAAGCAAGTGCTGTATATCTTCTGCATAATCTTCCATAAGATAGTGGGATTCAAGGCTAGATGCTTTATTTATTTATTCTATATCACTGATCATACAGGATCTCACAGTAGTTGACAAACTGGAAAACAAAATCTACATAATTGGTCAATAAAGAAATCTCATATAATAATTAAAAGCCATATTACAAACACTAAAGCATAGTAGCAGGGCCTAAAACAAAAGAACACATAAGCACAGCAGCCAGTTATCAACAGTTTCCAAAGACTTTCTGGTGAAAAAAATAGATGCTTTACCAACCTCTGGAAGAGCAGCAGAGAGAAGGCTGAATGGGCTGTCTTGGAAGGGAGTTCAAGAGTACACTGAGCAGGCCCTGAGTCCCAGCAGAGGCTAACCATTATAGCCTCCCAAAAAGATCATACCTTATGTTGGGGAACAAAAGGAAGTCTTCATTCATTCATAGAATGTAAATTCTGTCTAACAGTCTTGAGAGATCCAGTGCTTAGCTTCCTTATTTTTTTTTTAAAAAGGCTTTATTATAAAGAAATATCTATAGAAATCAAAATACATATATAAAAGAAAAATCAGAGTTATGTCAATTACAAAGAAGAGAAAGAACAATTATTATACATACATATTTGATACATGTTTATCAGATTAATAAAAATAGTTGATAAGGGTATTTATTCTCCAGATAGTGTTGGTACCATGTTAGTATGGATATTGACCAGATTTGTATGAATTTGTTTGTTTGTCCATTTTTTTCCTTTAACTAATATGTAAATTTTATTAGATCAACTGTATCCCATATTCTGTTAAACCAATTCAAACCTACAGGTGGGTTAGGTTGTTTCCAGTTTTTTGCAATTTCTATTTTTGCAGATGTCAACATACAGTAATACCTCAGTTAACAAAGTAGATGCATTCCTGGACATTACTTCTTTAACCGAAAATTTGGTACCAGAGGTAGGAACAACATGGAAAGAACAGGGATAGGTTTCTACACCCACTCATAGATGGTGGGGGCAGCTTCAACGGGGATTTTAAAGGGTGCCTACTTGGCACCCAAACATTCCTCCTCCTCTAGGGTTGCCAGGTTCAATCCCTGAGACTGATCCTGTATCTTTAGGAGAAAAGAGAGTCAGCCAAGTGCAGGTGTTCTTGCAACCCTGTAATGGGAAAAACCACCAGGTAGAATTCTGCCTCCCCGCTGCACAACTTTTAAAGATACAAAAGACCTCTTGGAGGCTTAGCAGAATTATATATGAATTCACTAATAGGCAAAAAAAACCTTGCAGTTTAAGGATGTACCTATATCCCACAGATATTTCTATCCAACTTTAAAAAGCAGGGAAATTGGGCAGCTATAGTGAATGAACCAGGGGAGCAGGAGCCTTGACCTCCTCTCTGAGATTGGACTGCCCTACAAAGTTGTCAAAATGCAAACACAATTTGGGTTGGTCTTTCACAGTCCAATCCACTTGCTGTGTAGCTTGCAAGAATTTGGTAACTATTTGGTAACATGTGCCTCTGAGCATATGGTGAGTGGTGGCAATACCTGCCACCTCCAAAGATGGAGAATTATATTTTTGTATGTTTGCTGCTGTTCTTACTTTGCTTCTTTCCTGTGTTACTAACGTTTCTACAGAGAATCTAAACTAGAAAATTTTATTTCCCTCATTATTCATCCTAGAAATCTGTCACAAATTTGTTTTTATTAATTTCAACGCCTTTTTATTGGTCAGTGTTATATGATGGTGAAGACAGCCTTTTGTGTTTCAAATTGGAGGTTATGTTCTATTTCTATATTGAGTACATTAACAGTTGAATCTGAAACTGCAGTTTGATGTAAAATCAGACTAATTACAATATGTTGCTACTTCAGCAATGACTCTAGCTGTTGGAAAAAAGAGGATGCATGTTTCAGCCTGCTATGTTTAAACCACTTCATTTAAGGCAAGGTGGGCACGGTCAGTTAAAAACATAGAGCACACCCAGAATTTCGCTAGAATATATTTCACCTCCCACTGTTTTATCTTGTGCAAATTGAGACACTCCTGAGGTCCACTGGAGACTATTCTGCAGACTTCAATGCCATTATTCCACAATTATGTTTGGAGTTTTTTTAGTGCAAAGTTTGCTCTACTTCACATATTCACAAAAATAGAAACAAAAGAAAATGATTTCCTATAGGAAACTTCACTAAAACTGCAAAGTAAATCAGACATATTTAAAGTGACCATCTGAACTATATGAACTGTCTGAACAATGTTGCTTCCTCCCTGCTAAAACAAGATCAGCACAGCACATGTCTTCTTTCTATTATTTGGGCTGATTGCAGGTGTTGCCACCACTCACCATATGCTCAGAGGCACATGTTACCAAATTCTTCCAAGCTACACAGAAGTGGATTGGACTGTGAAAAACCAACCCAAATGGTGTTTGCATTTTGACCCATTTGTAGGGCAGTCCAATATCTCAGAGAGGAGGTCAGGTCTCCTGCTCCCCTGGTGCAATTCAATTGTTAATATAGATTACCACATATCTGCATCTACCTGGGAATTACATTTTAGTAAGATATATGCATCATCATAGCCCAGCCAACAATTAACAAGGGATTATATAGCTACTGTCCCTTTCCCAGTTTCATTCCAGGAGTTGTGGCTGGCAGAATGGGTGACCTCAAGTAAAACACAAACCAATGCACAAGCTTGTGAATAAGCATTACTCCTTTGGTCCTGTGGTGATGGGGCAGCTTCAGACACCATCTGTAGATTTGCCAGCCGTCACTTCCTCTTCTGCTGCTGTTCTCCCAGTGGAGGGAGAAGGGGGACCCAAGTATGCCTGTCACAAGAGAGTTGAGGTGGCACTGCGCAGGAACTTCAAAGCATAAGGCATCACTTTCAGAGCCTCCGTGGCTGCTTCATTGTTTGCAAGGGCAAACATGATGTGGATGAATGAGCTAGGCAGCAGAGAGGACATTCCCCAAAGCATCAAGGATGATCTGAAGAAGATCTCGCTGGCAGCGGCCTTCCAAGAGGATGCAACATGAGGTGCAATGATGTTTAATGCCAGGGCAATGGACTCCAGCACAGTGGTGAGGCACAACTTGTGGCTTCATCATTGGGATGTGGACCCTGGATCCCAGGGCCTTCTTGCCATTGCTCCCTTTGGGGGGCCAAACTCTTTGGGGAACCACTGGAGAAGGTCCTCATTGAGACGAGGTACAAACAAAAGGCCCTACCAGTGGCCAAGAAGGATGAACGTAAGAGTAAGCAAACACAGCCTTTTCAGAGTTCAAAGCCTTTCCATTATCAGAATGTATCAACAGGATACAAGTCTCGGTTGGGGAGACCAGACAGGTACACGGGTTCCAACCTGTCAAGACCTCACCCACCTTGCCATTCCTCCCAATTAAAGTTTCAGAAGGGAATGAAGAAAGGGCAGTCCTCCTGACATCAGGGCACCGGCTCACCAAGGAGCCATAGGGGGATGCCTACTCAACTTCAAGGCAGCATGGAGTGCAACAACATTGGATCATTGAGTCCTGACAACAATTTCTTCAGTGTACTCCTTGGAGTTTTCAAGGCATCCAAGAGAGAAATTTGTCAAGACCCCAAAGTTGACCAAGCCAGACAAACATCAGGAATTCTGCATGGCTATACAGCGCCTCCTGGACATCAGAGCGGTGGAACCAGTATCACAACGGGAATGGACTCAAGGAGTTTACTCAATTTTCTTTCTTGTCTCCAAAAAGAATGGAGATGTACAGGCTATCCTAGACTTCACATGGCTCAACAGGAGAATGGCCCACAAGAAATTCAAAATGGAAACTTTGAAATCCATCTCTGAGGCCATCAGTCGAGATGACTGGATGGCTTCCATAGATCTGTCAGAGGCATTTCTCTGGGAAGAGAAATTCACAGAAATAATTTCCATTTATTCTAGGACGTTGTCACAAATTGTCACCCATACAACATTCACAAATTTCAGCCAGTTACCACTTACCATTTTCCTTCTGGAAACAATAGCAACAACAAAACCCCTGGGGCATAAAAATGTCCCAAAAATGCATTGAATTTTGCCATTGGGGTGTGTTACTGCTGCAGGCAATGTTAGCAGGTTGGGGTAGTAAAAACCCCATGGTTTTTTCATAGAAAAATTGTCAGGGACAGGTCAACAAAGAGCACTGGAGTCAAATTTCCTCTCCCACCTTTGTAAGTGTAAATAACCCTGCTGTCACATGACAAAGCAGTAAACAAATTTGCAATCACATCTTCAAGGTCCAGTTGTTGCAGAAGGACAACCCTTTGGCTCTTGGGAAAAAACAACATGGCTTCTACCAGAGCTTGGAAAAGTTACTTTTTTGAACTACAACTCCCATCAGCCCAATCCACTGGCCATGCTGGCTGGGGCTGATGGGAGTTGTAGTTCAAAAAAGTGACTTTTCCAAGCTCTGGCTTCTACAAGCAAGTTTTATTTTCCAAATGGTGGGAATTGTAAATCCCAGAAAAGTGTTATGAATACCCCCTCCCACTCCCTTCATGGCATTCAAAGGAGATAACCCCCTTTCTTTGCCCAAGTTATTCCCCCAACCCCATTTTCTGGGAGAAGCTGGGATGGAAAGGGAAGTAATTAATCTGCATCCATCCAGAGCTGATGCCAGGCATCCCTCATGGGTTCAGCAGGTGTACTTTGAAATGCACAGGGCATTCCCTTTGAAGGGCAACAGTTACTTTGGTAAGCAGCCTGGAGAGTCACAGGAAACCCAGCTTGGTTATATTGTTGTTACCAAGTTGGTGGAACTGTGGTGCAACAGAGGTAGGAATGTAGTTGGGGACAACTTCTTCACCAGCATTGAATTGGCTGAACATTTGCTTCAGAAAGATCTTACTTATGCTGGCACTATTAGGAGGAATATACCCTTCATACCAATGGAACTGTTGCCAGATTCCCAAAGTTCACTCTTCAATCTTTTGCTTTGTATCTTTTTGTATCGTATGTCCCCCCAAAAGGGAGATCAGTGCTCCTACTGTCAACCATGCATCATGACATGGTAGTGTCTGGTGAATAGCAAAAACCAGACATCATCAGACATTACAATACCACAAAAGGTGGTGTGGATACTCTGGACCAGCTATGTAGATACTATATGTGACCTGTGCTATATGTACACAGCTATCTGGCCTGGAAGTGTACAACTCTATGGCTTCAAAGGTGCCTACTGCTAGTAACTCTGGGGAAAGACCTAATTGGCCCAGAGATAGAGCAAAGGATGCAAGGTGTGCCTGCTCCAAGCCCAACCATCCAGGCAACGGCATCTGCTCTTTGTTATGGAGCCCAACCTCCATCTCCAGCATCTTCTGGAACAATTGGACACTGCCACTTTTGCAGCAGGGTACAGGATAAGAAAACCAGCAGATGGTGCAATAGCTGTTGGAGGGTGTCAACAGGTTGGCACAAACTATATAATGTTTGGGGATTTACTCTAACTGAGGACAGTTTTCTTCCAGGTTTATTAATAGGTTTAGAAAACACCCCCCAAAACCATTAATGTTAGCTCTCAGATGTAATACAGTTTTTTCTAGACAGTTCACAATATTTTCATAACATTTTGACTTTAAAAGACAGTGTTTGTAATTGAAAATAAATATAAATCATAGTTTATTAAAGAAACAGAAATTGTGTTGTTTACTCAATATGCAGGAGGAGGCACAAATGTTTCTTGCGCAGAAAAATTCTACCTCCTCTGAATAAGTTTTTTCTGGCTCTGGGTATTTGGGTATTGTCAAGCACACTTTTTCTGAGACTACAGACACAAATATTATCTGGGAAGAAAATGTCACCCCAACATACATTGGAAATCGCATTGGGGTAGAAATATACCCCTAAAACTATTAGTGTGGATTTTTCCCCCTTGACATTGGATGAAATAGATACACAACTGTATGTAAAGGAAGCAGAGAGAAATTTTACGAAGAAAAGGTCAACAAGATGTTCAGCTGTGACAAGATCGAGATGGGGGGGGCAGCAGAAGTGAGCGCATAGAAGAAAACTGTAAAGGAAGGCAACTCCAGTGAACATGGAAGGTCAGTAGCAGTAAAGAAAGAGCAGCAGATTGAGAAAACAATTTATAAATTAATGTCTAAATGAAGACCTGTTGCTACTAAAACATATGTGCCTGGAAGAGCTTTTGGTTAGTCACTCATGACCTTTGTGTTGCATATTCTGTGCAGTGAATTTTGATTATAGCTCCCCTTGAGAGTTACCAAAAGAGATGGGTGAGGTCAAAAGAGATATTCTCTAACGAGAGAATCATCGTTGGGGCTTAGAAGGAGGTTTTAAATCTGTCAGGATTTTTTAAATTTTCTTTCAGATGCTTTGCTATAAATTAGTCTTAAACTATATTCTTTGTATATTTAACTTCTGCCCAGTCTATTAACAGCAGTTGTGATCTTCCCAGAATCAGCATATTATAAAGGCAGTCCCTACTCTCAGTTTTACAATCTAAAAGGGAAAACACTAAAGGAAAATGAGATAGGAAAGAAGGAGGGGAACAAGCAAACACAGGCACTAGTAGTTAAAGTTGCAGTTGTTATAATAGCCATCTGGGATGGAAACATGACATTTGAGGGAGAGCCAAAGACAACTGATCTCTCAGCAGATCCAATGGAATGAAACTAAGATATACAAAACCCCAGCTTTTTATTTTATTTTTCCAAGCTTTTTAACATTGTTATTTTTAAAAAAAGAAAAAATATCTGTTTTATTTGGATGAGGCTTTGGGTCTCCAACCTGACGCCAGTCTGCTCATCAGTACCTTCTGTGGCACCCACATATAGTTTCAGTAAATATACCCTCAGAAAGCCCCAAATGAACAAGAAACTGTTCGCACTTCCTGCTCAGTTCCCGTGTACACGACTTGGCCTCTCCTGCCTTGAACACCTCCTCTGTAATATGTCAAAATTTCATTGGATGCCAGGATTGGACACCCATCCTCCCATTTTGAACAGAGGAGAGGTGCAAAGAGTTTCTCTCTATGAGTGAGTGCAGTAGTGACTGATATAGGTGTCTTTTTTCCATTGAAGGAGGGGATGCTTGTACCAATTTGTGTTCCTTGACTCTTTTTCTGCTTTTAGATATTGCAGCTGTTTTGTGTTATGCCCTCCACTCCCGACAACAGCTTTTTTGTGACTGGCTCCATGGGACTTTTTTCAAAATTCCAGATGTGCCCACTGGCCCAAACTGGTTATGAGAGTGCTGATTTTAGCATATTTTAATGTGCTAATTAATTTATGGGTTTTAAATATTTTATTGTAAGCTCCCCTGATAACGTATTTGTACTGTGGGGTGTAAATCTAAATAATAAAATTAAGTGTTGTTATTTTAATCATCGAAAGATTGGTATTTTCCTCTCCAAGTTGTTCTCTGTGTCTGTGCATGGATCATCCATATTTGAGTCAACCCCTAGCATTTTTAGGAAGCATAAATGGAAAATAGAGATGCACATCTCTTTTCTTAGAGCTGAATTTGTTTATACTTGTGAAATTCAGAAGGATAAGGGCAGAAGGTAGGAAGTTACAATGAATGAGGGGGGGGGAACAGCTTCAGGTTTTATGTTCTGCTCCATTGGCACAAAAAAACCCCACAGAAACTGAGTGCAAAGCTGATTTGACATGAATGGATATGTGTAGTCATGTGGCAGAGGCAGAAGAACTTGAATGTCCAGCATGAATGCCGCCCTGGGCTCCTGCTGGGAGGAAGAGCGGGATATAAATCAAATAATAAATATTTTTTTTAAAGCAAGCACCACTAGTGGAACAGTACAAAACAGGCAAAAACAAGGTGATTTCTTCAACATCCCCTTTCCCAAAGCATTTGGTTAGAGAACTTTGCTTTTCATTCAGTTTTCATGAAATGTTTTGTTCCTTTTTGTGGGGAATATAACTGAGGCTAGTAAATGAGCTGAGAGAGTTTGTCACGATGCAGTAGAAAGCTGTAAGGAGGAGTGATTTTATTGCAGCTGAAATGGAAGAAAAGGTTATTGCCCTGCAGGTTTTTGGGTGCTACTAATACCCATTTGTCATGTTAGAGCATTTATGTAGCTTTCTGATTTCCTGAATCGTATACTGTGCTTTGCAACTGTAAAGCAATACCAAACTGCTTTTATTGAATTTATATACATAGGTAGAAAGATCAAATGTTGTGGCTTTTTGCTAACCCTCCTCTTGTATCATTTGTCATGATGGAGTATGACAGATAAATCCTAGGTAGCTGGAGTCTCCAGCTCCGTCTGCAACATTGATTTGCAACTTACGGGTCCTAAATGATCCAACAATAGCTTTGGGCATTATTTGACACTCACTGTAAAGCATCCACGTAGCATGAAATTAGAAGAAAAATGTAAACTGCAATCTAAAACAAAAGAAAAAAAAAACATCAACAGAGTATATGAAAGCAAATGGAGTATCTCTCCCTTGTCAATTTTAAAAGAACCCAAATATTAAAACTTAGCATCCCCTTTGGAATGGAAAGTTGGGAGACTTATTTAAATGAAGATAATAGCTTATCCATTTCATAACTTCTCTTTCCTCTGTTGTGGTGTGTTTTGTTATTATGGCAATATATCTGTAGCCTATGGCTTCTTATGCTTATGTGTTTTTCACACCAAGCCTCAAGATTGCAACTGTCAATATCTGAAAAATAAATGCTGCAATGGACATGCTATACTTCTAAAATACTTGTGTAAGAAATTCTTTTGCATGCCTAGCTCCATCTGTGCTTAGCTTATGAAATCCTCCACCACAAGATATGGTAGTGGTCATACTTAAAAAAACGAACAGATTTATTCATGAAAGATAATATTGTTGTTGTGTAAATTTGTATATTTGTTAGCAGAGAAAGCGGTCTGAAATGTGTGTGTGCCAGTGTGTGCATTTACCTAAGAAAGCAGGCTTTTACCCTGCATTGAGATCACTGAGACTTAAGACTTAGTAAAATAAGAAAAGCTACTTTATTTATAGAAATACATAGTAGATACCTAGTTCTAACTAACTAAGTTGGAGGTGCAACGCCCAGGCTTGGGAGTTGCCCCCATGGCTCAGGAGAGAGAGAGCAAAGACAAAGGTGTCTCCTTTCTCTAGGACAGTCGAAGAAGAGAAGAGAGGAAAGGGCGGAAGGAGGAGGGGCAGATCAGCTTCCCTAAGACATATCAGTCTAACAACGGAAGGAAGTCAGTCAGAGCATCACAGGTAAAGGTGGTCAAGCCTAGCCATCTGGAGGACCCTACCTCTATCTCCCTTCTGGAACATAAACAAAAGAACAAAACAGGAGTTGCTCTTGCCCCACTTCCAACAAATATCAGTGGCTATTCACTATGGTAGCTAAATGAAACTTCCATGTATAGAAGCACTATATATCCTCAATATCAGATTATGGGGACAGGCAGCAATTGGAAAACTAGCACCATCATGTCCTGCTTTGTGAGCTTCCAGGAGTATCTGGCAACTATGGCAAAATACTGAACTAGAAGCACCTTTATTTGAATTAGCAAGATGAACTGATTGTATTGTGCAGTTTTCTGGATTCTGATGTACATGACCAAGGGTCAATACAATTTAAAGGGGAAATTATAGGCCCGAGAGAATGTCTCTGTTTTTCCCCTCCTTAGAGTATTTATGCAATGAGGACATTGAACTTGTCAAGGATTATCAATACCTGGGCACAGTCATTAACCAAAATGGAGACAATAGTCAAGAAATCAGAAGAAGGCTAGGACTGGGGAGGGCAGCTGTGAGAGAACTAGAAAAGGTCCTCAAATGCAAAGATGTATCACTGAAGATTAAAGTCAGGATCATTCAGACCATGGTATTCCTGATCTCTATGTATGGATGTGAAAGTTGGACAGTGAAAAAAGCAGATAAGAGAAAAATCAACTCATTTGAAATATGGTGTTGGAGGAGAGCTTTGCAGATACCATGGACCGCAGAAAAAGACAAATAATTGGGTGTTAGAACAAATTAAACCAGAACTGTCACTAGAAGCTAAAATGATGAAACTGAGGTTATCATACTTTGGACACTAATGAGAAGACCATGCCGGAATTGGGGAACACGGGATAGATGCATTATATCCATCCCATGTTCCGGGTCTGCTCAGAACCAGACGGAAGCTGGGGGACGCAAGGTTCCTACCGACCTTCGACTGCTGTTATGTAATGCCAGGTCTGTAACGCAGAAGACCTCACTCATCCGTGACATGATCTTGGATGGGCAGGCAGACCTGGCATGCATTACGGAGACTTGGTTGGACGAAGCCTCTGCTCCCATTCTTGAGGCCATGTGTCCACCAGGTTTCCGTTATGCACAGCAGCCGAGGGTGGGAAGGCGGGGAGGGGGCATGGCAGTCATCTATCGAGAGTCCTTGGTTTTTGCCAGACCTCCTCTTCATAGGACCCAATTTGTTGATTGTATGTACTGGAGGTTGGGCCTGAAGGGCAGTTTAGGGATCCTCCTGGTGTACCGCCCACCCTGCTGCACAGCGGACTCCCTGGCCGAGGTGCTGGAGGTGGTCTCGGCTGTATGGGTATTGTCCCCAGAATTGTTAGTGCTGGGTGACTTTAACGTGCATGCCGAGACCACTCTCACTGGAGCCCCTCGGGATTTCCTGGAAACCATGGCTTCCTGGGAACTGCACCTTAGTAATATTGGGCCCACCCATGTAGCCGGTCATACTCTTGACCTTGTCTTTGTCCTGGGAGAGGAGAGAAGTAGTCTGAAATTGGGAGTGGTTTATTCCACCCCTGTGTCATGGTCAGATCACTACCTGGTAAACATGAACTTCTCGATACCATGCCCCCTCCGCAGGGGTGAAGGACCTATTCAAATGGTCCACCCCAGGCGCCTGATGGATCTGGATGGATTCCTGACTGTGCTTGGGGAATTGGAACCTGCTGAAGGTCGCCCGGTCGAAACCCTGGTGAAGGAGTAGAATGATGGTATCACCAGGGCATTAGACCGGGTGGCTCCGAAACATCCTCTCCCCCTGAATAGAACTCAGCTAGCACCATGGTATACACCACGGTTGCGTAGTCTGAGACAGGAGGTGAGACGACTAGAACGCCAGTGGTGGAAATCCCGCTCCGAAGATGTCCGGACACAGGTTAGAGCAGCAGTAGCTGCCTACCAGATGGCAATAAAGGCAGGAAAGAAGGGTTTCTTTGCTGCCTCTATTGCGTCTGCGGAGTGCTGTCCCAGGAGGCTGTTCCAGGTGGTCCGAAGCCTGGTCGGTCCAGTTGCTCAGGAACCCTTGGAACAGTCAAAGGCCTCCTGTGACATATTAGCAAAGCACTTCGCTGATAAAATCGAACACTTACGGAGCTCGATTCCGTGCGCCGTGGGTACAGTGGATGAACCAGAGTTGGCCAGTTGCATTCCGGTAAGTTGGGATCGGTTTCAGCTTCTCCCTTCTGAGGATGTGGACAAGGTGCTTACAACTGTGAAGCCTACCACTTGTCTAACTGATCCTTGCCCATCGTGGCTCCTTATGAGCTGCAGAGAGAAATTGGGCGAGGGGATCAAAGCGGTGGTAAACGCATCCTTGAAAGAGGGTGTGATGCCATCAGCCTTCAAGGAGGCAATTGTAAAGCCCATCCTGAAGAAGCCCTCCTTGGATCCCCAAGTTTTTAATAACTTCCGCCCAATTTCGAATCTACCATTTTTGGGCAAGGTCATTGAGCAAGTGGTGGCCAACCAGTTGTCAGCACACTTGGCTGAAATGGATTACTTGGATCCATACCAATCGGGTTTCAGGACTGGTCACGGAACTGAAACAGCGTTGGTCGCTCTGGTAGATGATTTGAGGAGGGCATTAGATAGGGGAGAATTCTCCTTTCTTGTCCTCCTCGATCTCTCAGCGGCTTTTGATACTGTCGACCACAGTATCCTTTTACATCGCCTGGAGGGATTGGGAATTGGAGGTACTGTATTGCAGTGGTTCCATTCCTTCCTCTCTGATAGGTTTCAACAGGTAGCATTGGGGGAGGAGGTTTCAGCCCCTTGGCCTCTCAATTGTGGTGTGCCACAGGGTTCTATCCTCTCTCCCATGCTATTTAACATTTATATGAAGCCGCTAGGGACAATCATTAGGAGATTTGGGCTGCAGTGTCACCAATATGCAGATGACACTCAGCTCTATCTCTCGTTTAAATCTTCACCAGAGTCAGCTGTGGAGACCTTATCCAAGTGCCTGGAATCCGTGAGTGGATGGATGGGAAGGAACAAGCTGAAACTGAACCCCGAGAAGACCGAGGTGCTGCTTGTGGGGGACAAAAGAAGGTTGGGAGATGTTGACTTGAAGTTCAATGGGGTGAGTTTACCCCTGAAGGACCAGGTCCGCAGCCTTGGGGTTGTACTTGATTCCAGGCTGTCCATGGAGGGTCAGATTTCGGCAGTGATCCAGGCAGCCTGGTATCAACTACACCTCATACGAAGGCTGCAACCCTACCTTCCTGTTCATCAGCTCCCACTGGTAGTACACGCCCTAGTCACCTCTCGTTTGGATTACTGTAATGCGCTCTACGTGGGGTTACCCTTGAAAACGGTCCGGAAACTACGACTTATACAAAATGCGGCGGCTCGACTACTTATGAACAGTCGCCGCCGGGATCACATCACACCAGTGTTGTTCAATCTACACTGACTTCCAGTTGTTTTCCGGGCCCAATTCAAGGTGTTGGTATTAACCTTTAAATCCCTATATGGTATCGGCCCAGTTTATCTTATGGAGCGCCTTCAACGCCACCAATTATGCCGCCCAACAAGATCAGCCACACAGGGCCTTCTCTCAATCCCGCCGACAAAAACAGCTAGATTGGCGGGTACTAGAGAGAGGGCATTCTCAGTGGCGGCCCCCACCCTCTGGAACTCCCTCCCACAAGATCTCCGGCACACCTCTTCCCTAAATACATTTCGTAAAGCTTTAAAGACCTGGCTCTTTCAACAGGCCTTTGGGATTTCCGGGGAGGATTAATTACTGAGATTGAAATGCCTCCTACCCTGTTTTAATGTTATTGTCTGCTGCTGTATTTTTTTTATACTGTTTTTATATTGTACCATTGTATTTTATCATATTATGTTTTAACTGCCTTGTATGTCGCCTAGAGTGGCCATTGGCCAGATAGGCGACACAGAAATTAAATTTATTATTATTATTATTATTATTATTAAGACATGATTCAGTAGAAATGACAATAATGCTGGGGAAAAGAGTAGGGAGTAGAAAAAGAGGATGATGGATTGATTCCATAAAGGAAGCCACAGACTTGAACTTGCAAGTTCTGAACCGTGTGGTTCACGACAGATGCTGTTGGAGGTTGCTGATTCATAGGGTCGCCATAAGTCGTAGTCGACTTGAAGGCACATAACAACAACAAGAGTAAAACCAACTCTGTGAACACCATCTAGTTTCCTAGTTGTTTCTGAATTAGCTGTATTGGCCAGTAGTAGGTAAACAGTTGTTCAGGGATTTATCCTAAAGCTGAACAGTTGTTCTGAATAGGTGTTCAGGTTTGTCCTAATGCTGCTGCTCCTTGAAAGAGGAAGCTTGCTCCTCACCACTTACTCAATAGGCAACCACAGAAGTCCTCACTTGGGGGATAAGCAAAAGTGTTTCCCTCGTACAACTTAAGAAGGTTTTGCACTGCGGTCTATATGTAAACATGGCTGCATTTATTTATTTTATTTTATTTAAAACATTTCTATGCCGCTCTATCTTCCTGGAAAGCTCAGAGCGGCGAACAACTCTATAATAAAAGAACATAGACAAAAATACCTTATAAAAACAAGACATACAACCATAAATACAAACTTATAAGATAAGGTTAAAATAGTAAAACTATATACAATAGAATAAACAACATCATTACTCCATAGTCTCTCATGGTCAAGAGATTTCCTATTCCTCAGCCCAGGTTAAATGCGAGACAGAAAAGGAACGTCTTGACCTGGCGACGGAATGCCGGAAGTGAGGAGGCCGACCGGACCTCTATTGGCAAGGAATTCCAGAGTCTAGGGGCGATAACAGAGAACATCCTGTCTCTGGTTCCTGAAAGATGAACTTGTGTGGATGAAGGTATCCTAAGGAACGAATTATCGGAGGACCTGAGAGAATGGGGGGGGGTCATAAGAAGACAACCGATCGGACAGATAGACAGGGCCCAGGCCGTGAAGGGCTTTAAAGGCCAACACCAGCACCTTGAATTGAGTACGGAAGCAAATCGGCAACCAGTGAAGCTGTTGCAACAGGGGGGATTGTATGGGCACGAATGTCAGCCCCTGTCAGCATTCTTACTGCTGCACGTTGAACCAATTTAAGCTTCCGAACTGTCTTCAAAGGCAGCCCCACATAGAGCGCGTTGCAGTAGTCAAGCCGGGATGTAACTAAGGCGTGAGTTACCTTCATCAGATCAGACATCTCTAAAAACGGGCGCAGCTGGCGAACCAGTCTTAACTGGGCAAAAGCGCTCCTGGACACAGCAGAAACCTGAGCTTCCAGGTTCAAAGCCGAGTCCAGAAGCACACCCAAGCTGCAGACTTGAGTCTTCAGGGGGAGTGTACCCCGTCTAACACAGGTACATTCCAAGTGGGTGACCACTTAAATGTAGTCCCACTTTCCTTCTTCCCTGTCTCCTCTAAATTCTTTGCATAGTGTCCTCAAATTAATTACTATGGTCCCATAGACAAAACTTGTAACAGTAGGTGTTCAGTATTTAAATCACCATGGCAGTTTGAGTGTTTGGGTTTAGATAGGGCATGTGCGGACATGCAGTTGGCGAGGCAACGGAAGGCCATGGCCTCAGTTTGGCAGGCATGTGCAGACATGCAGTTCAGGAGGCAACGATGGTCTCGATTACTTAAGGGCATGGCCCTCAGTTGCAACGAAAGGGCATGGCCCTCAGTTTGGCAGGCATGCATGGCATGCAGTTAATAAGGTGATGTTGGCCTTGGGTACGTCTGCTTTGGTCAGACAAACTCCCATGTGTTGGCACACAGCTGGGGCTTAGCCAGTGGGCCACAGTACAGTGGCTGGGCCGCCGAGGGATGCGCTGGGACGGGCTCCTTCCTACGCTTTCCCAGTTGGCAGTGGTTCGTCATATGCCACAGTTTTTGGTTATTCACCTGGGCGGTAATGACCTGGGTATGCTGAAAGACAGGGCTCTTATCGAGCAGGCGTGTGCTGACTTCCGGGCCATCGAAGGACGCTGGCTGGGAGTGCACTTGGTGTGGTCTGATGTTTTACCCCGTAGGCATTGGAATTGTGAGGGTGACCCTAGGGGCATAAATAGGACCCGCAAAAAAGTCAGTAGGCAACTCAGGCTGGCTCTTTTGGGCTCTGGTGGGTCGGTTATTCACCATCCAGAGATAAGACGCAGTAGGATAGAGCTATGTAGGTCAGATGGAGTCCATATGACAGATATGGGTAATGACATCCTTCTAGGGGACCTGCAGAGGGGTCTGTGTGAGTTGTTGTTTGGAGGTGGGGCAAGTGGGGACTAAACAGAGGTTTGTCCCCTCTTTGGTGGCAAGGAAGTGCGGGAAAGTGTAAAGGTGAAGGGCAGCTAGGTGACACCTTTAGGCATCTTTGGAGGTGATTGGCGGTTCCGGAGGCCTGCAGCTTAGGGTTATACGGCCCGAGGGCAGGATACAGGTCGCCTTTGGGGCCAATATGTCTCATCCACTTGGAGTTTCAGGGCACCGGGGGCAGGCGGTGATGCAGGTTGGCCTTTCTACACACCCTATGGGTGTGGTCAGGGCAAGGGGTTGGCAGATTGGCAGCCCCTTGCCTGGCAGGGGTTGAATTGCCCCAATAGCTGCAAGCAGGCTTTGCCTGACTCACCAGGAGAATCCCGCACTTATGTTCCCCTCTGTAGGTTCGTTATGCAATGTGAATTTGGTTAATAAAGTGGCCCGTTATTTAACCCAAATATATATCGTGTCTGTGTCTTATTTCACCCCTGGGCTGCAATTTAAATCACCATGGCAGTTTGAGTGTTTGGGTTTAGATAGGGTAACATATTTAAGTATTTCATTCCAGATTGTCCTCCATCTAAGTTAACAGCTGCTTTACCATCTTTACACATCATCTTTAATTTTGTCTGTCTGTCTGTGTGGTGCAGCCATTATGGATCCAGACAAGCTTTTTCAACAACTGTAACCTTGTTTTTCAACATCTGCTGCAACTTGTACAATATCAGAATTAGATACCAAACCAATGCCATTTAAAGAATGATGGGGGGGGGGAAGCCCAACACATGTACTCCAAACATGAAAGGAAAAGAGAAGATGTCTATCAGTAACTGGAGGATTGGGGAAGAGCGAGAGAGGCTCACTTGTATCTCACAGGGTTGCCACACCAGGGTTGCCACACCCAAGCTTTTGTCATTTCAGCAGCATAATTTAGAAAGAGAGGGGAATATTTTGTTGTTGGTATTGTTAAACAATTGGAGTGAGAATCATTTGTGATCTTTTGCAAATCACTCAGAAACCTATCAGAAGATCCCAATTTACCTTTGGCTCATCCCTCCTGTACAGAATGTAATAGTGATATAATCTCTGTTCAGAAGACTTACACTCTGTATTAGATGTGTCTTAAGCATGTCAGTTGGTATTTCTGATTAAATGTTGTTCATTGTGAAGAGCAACAATTCCAAGTATAAATGGAAAGTATTATCTAGGGAATTGGGGAAAGAATAAAAAGGGAATTAGTAATAAATCCTTTGAACTCTATTACTAGCAGGCAGTCTGGAACTATTACCATTTATGCATTAGTTCTGTCTCTAGAATCATTACTATGAGTGGCAGTGCCAATATTTGTATTCTAGTGAGACAGGCCAATGGCCTCCAGCAATGGAGTGGGCCTTTCTTCATAATGCCATAGCTGTGAGGAACACCATCTGCCACAGCAAGGGAAGAGATGCCCTCTGGCCATATATATATTTTCCCCTGCTGCTGCTCTTTAGAATTTGCCTCCAAAAAAAGTTGATGTATATTGCTTCTGTGTTTGCATTCCCTAGTTATTTTGTTATAGTCGTCTTTCTGTGACTGTAGAGTAAAAGCAGAATGGTTGGATCCTGAAAGTTACATGAGTTTTGGACAACAACCAGGAGTTCAGCATCTTCTATCTTGGACACATCATTTTCTTAATTTTCAGAATGAATTATCACATTTTCTTCTCTAGGATCTCCAGGGCCACAGCTCAATGGTAGAACACATTGTTTTGCATACACAGTGTCCCAAATTCAATTCCTGGCATCTCCAGGTAGGGATGGGAAGGACTTCTGTTTAACACCTTGGAGAGTCGATGCCAATATAGACATTGCTTTGCTTCCAGAGGATCCTAGGTTCAATTCTTGAAACGATCTCATAAGAACTCAGCTAGATGGACCAATAGTCTGACACAGTATAAAGCAGCTTCCTATGTCCATTCAGCAACATTTTAAGAAACAAGACTGCAATGTTCTTTTCTATGAAATGGCTTGTGGTGCTACTACTTGGAATCCTTAGAGTAGAAACAGCTGGATTCAAATCCTTACTCAGCCATGAAGTTCACTGGATGATCTTGGGCCAGGCCTAATCTACTCACATGGTCATTCTGAGGATAAAATGGGGGGGGGAGGGGAATAACAATGTACAACACCCTGAGCTCCTTGGTGGAAGAAAAATAAAGTACGTACATAACTATGAAAATAGGAGACATGCTAGAACCTGGGTTTTGCATTACTTATTCTATCATTTTTGCTTTTCTTTTGTGTGTTCAAGAAGAGATGCTTTGCAAAAAAAAACGTGATAACTGCAGACAGAATAATGTATTTGAGAAGGAAACACTCAATTGAAGAGCATGTGCTTTGCTTGCAGAAGATCCTAAGTTCAATTCTTGAAAGGATCTCATAAGAACAGCCTGCGAGATCAGCCAATGGCCCATCTAGTTCAGCATCCTGTTCTCACAGTGGTCAGCCAGTTGCCCATGTGAAGCCAACAAGCAGGATCTGAGAAGAAGAGCACTGTCCTCTTTCCAGCAACTGGCCTACAGAAGCATGCTGCCTCTGACCATGGGATCAGAGCATAACCATCATGGCTAGTTGCCACTAATAGTCTCCTGTAGAAGAACTGGGGAAGAGCTTTGCTTTGGTGAGTCACTGCCATTTAGAATAGACAGAACCTAGCTAGCTGGAACAATGGTCTGATAAGACAGCATCAGGGTCTTTTTTCAGTGTAATCTTGAATATGTTACTCAGAAATAAATTTCACTGAGTTCAGTGCTGCTTATAGGGGTGGAAGGATCTGCCAATTTTGGTTATCTCATTTTTTCCAATCAATTCAGTTCTGCAGCAATTTGCATTTTTTTTAAAAAAATCCTCATGAAAATTCTTCAGCATTTTAGTGTGAATTTCTCCTAATAAACACATTTTTGTATGAATTTTTGACTAATGTACACATTTTTCCGAACAATGTCTCCTAATATAATGCATTTTTGTATATTATATTCACTAATATATTCATTTTTATGCACATTTCTCTCTAATACATGCATTTTTGTCAACATTGGTTGGAGAGCTACATCAAAAAATTAGATGTGTGAATTTCGAAGGGTGGCCATTTTTTGGTTCTCATGTTGTTTCTGAAAGTGCAAATTTGATAGATTCATCTTTAAATGCAAACTGAATTGAATGTCTCCCTGATCTCTACCTGCTTATTCTCAAGAGGGTGTGCATAGGATTATAGCCTTAATTACAGGATATCCCATAGGTTTTGTAGAATGTATGATTGATACTAATAGTTGCACTCCTTTTGTAGATGCTTTTTCCTTTCTTTAAGATGTGTGATACCTTTCTTATTTGGTTGGATAGGTTTTGCAACAATATATTTCTTAGGAAACATAAGGATTACTCTCAGAACACTTCCCATAATGTTTGTTATTGGAATTGTGGGATAAATAATAAATAAAAGGGGGGAAGTGTTGATGTTGCTCCAGTGAAAATAACAGAGCCAAGCACAAACATAGCTTTATAGCTGGGATTAGAACTACAACCATCATAGTTCATGAAATTTGTAGTTTTAATCCTATCAATAACACTAAATTAGAGGCTTGTAAAGTTTCAGTGTGAATAGGATGGGTGACCCTCCTGCCCTGCTCATTTTCTAACTTCTCTTGCACTCCCACTAGCATTTCTAGTCTTCCACCTGAAGTCAAGTGTTGGAAAATCACCTTCCTTTCTCCTCCCAAAACTAGGTGCCAAGTTTTCAACCTCAAGCCAGTTCCCAGTCTTCTGTTGCTCTGACATGTTCTGAGCATGACAAAGATAATGTTTAGGAACTGGTGATTGTACAGAGAGACTGCAGCACTTCTGATTTATAAAATAAACTATAACCAAACTTGAGGTCCCATTTTACAGCTTGGGAGCTGATGCGGAGAGGGACTTGCCCTAGAACAGATACCCCCTTCACTCAAACATGAAACAACAGGGAAGCCATTTGAAACTGAAATGGCAAACTGCCAACAATAATAATATTTTGCAGTGGCATGAAGAAATCCACGCAAAGAACCAGTAGATGCAAACGGTTCCATTCTGGAGAGTCATTTCATACAATCCCCACACTACATACCATTCCTGTTAAGCAGACTCCTTGAAACCACAGCAGAGGTTGAGTTAGAACCCATATTTCCTACATCCAAGGTCAGCTCTTTGTCCACTGAACTAGTCAACTAGTCTCTTGTCTTTTTTTTTTTTGCTTCTAAATCCAGGTCCCAAAACAATGAAACATATTGCAAGAAACACTCCTAAGCAGAACTAATGTGTGACCTCTTTTTTAAAAAGAACAATTGAGACGATTTAATATTCTTTTTTATTTATTCCTCCATATTTTAAAATTGCCTTAATGAGTGTATTTTGTTTGCCCCTATAAGTTGTGCGCAGCATAACCCTTTGTTTATGAAATCAAAGCCCACACTAAAAGAAGAGGACTGCGGGTGCAGGCTCATTCTGTGAACTAAGAGAAAGAAAAGCAGATGGTACAAAGGAGTAAGCTCTTGCAAGAAGCCTCTTCATGTGCTTGAGAGAATGATGTTAGCATAAATCTTATTTTTTCTCCCTCTTATTTTAGGCGTTATATCAGTCTCCCTGTCACAGGTTTTGAATTCAGAGCAGCCTCTTGTTCAAATTGAAAGATGCAGTTCAGCAGTTTGTATACAGATTTCCCCGTAATTATTCCAAGACCAAATACATTCTAGAATGGCAGTGTAACCATAGCTACAAATAACCACCCTGCTTTAAAGTAGAAAGAGCAGGAATCACCCAGCTAGAAGCAGGCACTCCCCATAAGGTTGTGGTTTTTTATATTTCTCAGAGCATGCAAAAGTCATATTTGCCCTTGGTTTCATCAGCAATTATTCATTTTCGTTAAGTCATTGGGTTATGTCTGCTTCCTTCCCATTGCCTTTGCAGGCATCTTACTACATGTATATAGCTGACCTTCTCCATGCCTTGAGTTTTTAGCATGAAGCAAATGTTTTCTCTCTCTCCCCCACCCCTGCTCCCCATAAACACGTCTTTGGTCAGGTCACATGCAGGTATATTCCATTTGTTTTTATGTTGTTTTTTTTAAAAAGCCCCAGAAAGGAACTCTCATGGCAGAATGGCACACTATAATAATACTATACCCCCACTTCCTCAAAGAGTGAGACATTTGAGGGACAATGATAGAGTTTTTCCTTTGGATGAGAGAGCACAGAGAATTGGTGGGGTTGTTCCTTTATTTACAAATGCACAAACAGAGCATGAGTGGAGGCAAAGAAGCACTTCTACAATACAGCAGATACAGAACCCATTATCATATCTTGAGAGAGAAAGCTTGCACTCCAAAGGTGCTTCGCTTCCTATCAGTTCACAGTCAACAGCAGTCTGTGAGGAGCAGGGGGCTGCAGTGGCCTGACCGCCAATCACTGAATACTGAATACCAGTATGAGGAGGTGGAGGGGCAAGGCAGCAGCAGAAATGCACCACTAGGTGCTGGATTGAACATAAACATAACATAAGAAAAATCTGCTGGATCAGGCCAGTGGCCCTTCTAGTCTAGTGTCCTGTTCTCACAGTGGCCAGCCAGATGCCTATGGGAAGCCTGCAAACAGGACTTCTCCTCTCCTGTGATTTCCAGCAATTGGTATTCGGAAGCATACTGCCTCTGCCAATGCATTTGCATTGTGTTGACCTCGATGCTACCTCATCCCTCTTCATTCTGGTATGCAGCGCCACTGCCTCACCTCACTGCCTGCTACTCCTCATACCTCTTTCTCTCTGTATTCTAAAATGCCAGTCACTGTTTCTCCAACACAGTTTTCCAAGGACATCTTTCACACCCACCACCTGAAGGTGAATTTCCCATTCAAGAAACATCCACAACTATTAAAACAGCTATTTGGACAATTCTTTGGTTTCACATGCCTGATTCCAATCCAGAGTTACTTTTCATAACTATAGTGTGAGAGTAATCAGATAGCTAATTCAAAACCATGTATATCAGGGGCTGGAAACCTGTGACCCCTCCTAGATGATACTGGACTACACTTTCCATCATCCCTGACTATTTGCCATGCTGGCTAGGGCTGATTGGAGTTGGAGCTCAACAACATCTGGAAGACCACAGGTTTCCCACCCCTGTCATGTAGGAAAGGAAATGGAGCAGGGTTTTGAAAATAGCGGGGTGGCTGTGTCTTCCCTTTAGTTTCATTGTGAATGTTCTGACAAAGTATTAGATTGGGGGCTCCCAGGCAGGGAGGTTGAAAAAAAATCTGCCCCTCTCCACTTCTTCATATTTAGTTCAAATTCCTTTGTATCTCTCTGTACTTAGAACAGAGGCACACTTGCAAAAACACTAGTCCGTCTTTGCCGCAAGTAAAAAGGTGGGAGAGATCAACGTGTTCAAATGTACATGGTTTCGTTATGACATGCTTAGGATTTCAGATGGTACTGATGGTGGTAAATAATTTATAACTGCTATATCCCAGCTGGAGCTGACATCTTATTCCCTAGCTGTGGCACATGTAGTTAAGTCTGGAGAGAGGATGGATGGCTGTTTCTGCAACCCATAACAACAACAGCTACTGCTATTGATAAGCAAAATGCAGACCATCATCCTACAAGGACTGTTATTTTGAGCTGTAAAAATTTATATTAGAACAACATTTTTAAATGCATTCAAAAGCTTACAATACAGAATATGCAGAAATTATCATAGTTTGGCCCCACTTTTCAGCGCCCCACTTTTCAGCATTCTGTTAATACGATGCCAGTGGGGCAATCAGCTGGAGGGGGGGCTGGAGCTCCCCGCACTCCAGCTGATCGCACCAGAGGAGGGAAGATCAGCTGTAGCGTGCTACAGCCGATCTTCTCCTCTTCTGGCACGATCAGACTCCAGCTCGAGCTGATCGCACCCGAGGAGGAGAAGATCTGATCTTCTCCTCCTCTGGTGTGATCAGCGGGTTAGGTTCCAGACCCCTGCGCTACAGCTGATCCACTTTTCGGCGGTTTTTGCTTTTCGGCAGGGGTCTGGAACCTAACCTGCCGTATGAGTGGGGCCTTACTGTATGCTAATGTCTATCAAGTTGTATCTGTGTGTTTTTTCTGTTATTATATTTTTCATCTTTATGACTACCCAAACCAAGTAATCAATATGTGGAAAGTTTGGAGGGAACAAGACAGAACAAAAGTAAAGACGCCATGGGTAGTTACAGCAAATGAGATATTGTAGACCACTAACTGCCACACATATCACACATAAAGGCTGGTATAAACTATCCATAAGTGCCCATGAGAAATTGTCATTGTACAGTAAGTTCAAAAACAGTACAGTCAGATTTTCTGTACAATAATGTATGAAAGATTCCAATTTTGTTGGTCAAACCCGGGAAATGCTCACATGAGCCATCATAGGTGGTCATCTGGAAGGACACAAACTGCCAGGATGTAGCCCAATAGGATGTTAATATTTGAGAACCTCAAGGAAATGTGCAGTATATACATAAATCAATTCAAAAGGAGCCACCACCAGGCAAATCCACATTAAATTCAGGAGGGAACTAGACTTGTGCCAACATATATCAGAACTTAATAGGATTTTTTCTGAAACAATCTGAGTTGGGTCCAATCAGTTCTAAAGAATAATCTTTCTTGACTTATTATAGTTTGAAATGTAATGTAGACATATGAATGGAAATAAGCCCCACCCTCCTTTGATATTTCTTTGCAGGATATTTCAGTTCCTGTTCTACTCATCTCTAAGGGATTGTGTGTCCATTTTTACCTTTCCTAGAAGACGTCAATATAGAAACAGTGTAGATTTGGTCCAGTGGAGGCTGGTCCATTAGGGCAAGGGGGGCCTTGCACACCATAAACCCCCAAACCTATCATTCAGCCCCTTTTCTGTTCATTGCATGTATGTTCATTACTTCACATTTAGAGACAGTCTGGACTTGTTTCTGTCCATTTCCTGTACTGGAAAAAAGGGGGAGAAAAAAAATCCCAAAATGCTGTAAGCAAATTCAGTTTTTAAACAAGCCCAATGTGTTTTGGCCTCTACTATGTTCAGACTTCATCAGGGAATGAAATGTAAACTGTCTGTAGACATCTCTAAGAACTAAAATGCTTAAGTCTTTAGTAACTATTAAACGGTAGGGGGATCAGGTTTATTCATGGATAGTGTTGCCAGATCTCTGGTTTTCTCCCAGAGACACCAGGCTTTTTGGGTCCTCTCCAGGTTTCATTAAAAAAAATAAATTTCTAGGTGGCCTGGTTTCAAAGATATAAGCCAAAATGTCACACACCCCTGCAACTTCTATTAGTACCAGCTCTAACCCCTGTCCTTTCATGTTTTTAGCCAATACATGACATCAGGGTTGTGATTGACAAGATTTGTTGACCTTCAGACAATAGCTAAACCCACAGTTTCCTTTTTCTGTTTGTCTCACATCAGGATCTCAGTAAATATATAGCTTTCAGCAGCACAAAGAGTACTTTCTCTGTACAGGATTGGGACTTGCTTCTGAATAAACATGCATAGGATTGCACTGCAACAGAACATCACAGCAGGATCTTGGTGAGCATACACAGTAAACAATTTTAGTTATAATTATAATAAAAGTGCATGCAGGTTTTTGTAATTACTTTTAAAAATGGCATATTATACATTTTATCTTTCAAATCATTTTGAACAGAAATTTTAAAAAGTGTACATACTACAGTGTTGTACTTCTCTAATTAAGGAGTCAATCAAGGTTAACTTTTACTGTACTGTCGAAGAGGGCAGTTTATTTGTCTTATTCATAACCTGTTTTGAAAACCTTCCCAATATGAAGTTTTTCTGGGAGTAAAGCTGCAATGCCAATTCCACATACCTGGGAGTTAACCCCATTGAATTCAGTAGGACTTACTTTTGAGTAGACATGGTTAGGGTTGTGCTGAAAATCAATGGGACTTTTGAGTGAACATAGAACATAGAAAAGGATTGTGTTGTAAATCTCTCCCCCCGATCTTTATTTTTTTAAAAAAATATATATATACAGGGCTTACTTAGGTGCCACTGCTTTTATTTGGCAGGAAACTAATACTTTAAAAACAAAATCTTCTGTGGTGGCCAACTGGTTTTGACAATAAACTATTACATAAAGTGTATGTATTTTTATATCTCCAGTCTGTATGTATATGGAATATTTCCAACAACCCTGTGAGGTAGGAAAGGCCCACCCTTAGCATGTGCGGGGCCTGGGGCAAAAGCATAGTTGCTCCCCCACATTCTTTCTCTATATATATATTGAGAGAGAGAGAGAGAGAGAGAGAGATTTTATTTATGAATTACATACATACATACATACATACATACATACATTGTAAATAAAATTCTTAAAACAATAGTGAGATTTGGAAATGAATCATGAGCTTTAGAAATGAGGTTTAAACATTGCAATGGTGTCGCATATGATAAGTTTTCCTCATTGCAGAAAAATTTTGTGAGTGATCAAGTATGTGGGACTGATTTTTTCCTTTTGTTCCCTTCCCTCTTTCACCTTTTTCATTTTGACTGGGGCATTTGTTGGGGGTTCTTGTTTGTTTCTCTTTCCCCCTCCTTAGTCCATTTGTTGGGGGTTGCAGCGGCCGCTGTCCCCCCGTCAGGCTCAGTTCTCCCTTGTTTGACGAGCCTTGCCTGACAGGCTGCGGCTGCGGCTCCCCTTGCAGTCTTACACCTGTCCTTGCCGCCTGCTTCATTACCCCTTAGGCGGCGGCAGCAGCAGCGGCTGGTATCTCGGCCACGGCTTGTAATTTAGTGGGTGGGAGCTGCTGTGTTTTCTTTGCAGCTCCCCTTGGAGCCTTAGGCTCCAGGCAGCAGCGACAGCTTGCATTGTTTCAGGGATTAGGAGCTCGCTCCTGCAGCTCCCTTAGTAGACCTTTGCTCTGCCCCCTCCACCAGCTCGCTACTGCGGCTGTGAGAGAGACACCCTCCAGCTCGCTTCTGTGACAGTAGGAGCATGAGGAGGCCCTTTGTTTTCAGATGGCGGCGGTTCTCCTCGCTTGCCATTTTACAGGTCGCAGGAGCTCCTTGGGACTGTACATTCTCCCTCAGCCGCCATTGCTCCTTTCAGCTTTCCGGCCTGACAATGGGCAAAGCCCGGCAGGTGGTAGGGAACTCACGGCACCGCATTTACGCAGATCGCAAACACGGGGCCCCCCAAAGGGCAGGGCCGGGGGCAACTGCCCCGCTTCCCGGCACCTAGGGGCGGCTTTGAGGTAGGGTTGGAAACCAAAACAGCTCACAACAAGAAATAAAGCCATTTACAATCCAATAACCATAAAACAAGTATAAAACAGTTGTAAAACAGCTTAAACTGGCATGATTCTGGATTGGGTGAGTGAAGTTACTTATCACTGAACTGCAGTCCTGTGCGTACTTCCCTGTCTGAGAAAACCCCACTGAATAGATTGGGATTTGCTTCTGTCGGAAGGCAGAGCTGGGGTCCCAATCCCAGGGAGCTGGATCCCGGAGAGTTGGGAGAAGAGTATTTGGATGGATGGCAGAGGGAAGGGGGAGGAACTTCCCCCCTTTGGAGCGAAGATGAAACAGAGGAACTGCCAGTGATAAGGTCGCTTAGCAACGGGGAGCCTGAGCCCTCCCTGGACATTCTCACGCCTCCCCCTCTTTCAGGCTCAGAGCAAGAGGGGAAAGAGGGAGGGCTGCTCACAGCCGAAAAGCGGGGAGGCAGTTTACCATCAGCCCCTCCCCTATCCCCCATCCTGGAATCGGAAACTTCAGAAGAGGAGGGGGTGATGCTTCCCCCTTCACCGCGTACACGCAGACAGCTGAAAAGACAGGAGAGAAGGGGGGGAAGGCGGGCAGTACCTGAGGGGCAGTTAAGGAGGAGCGAAAGATTGCACGCCCGTTTGGCCCCTTCTTAAAGAACAGGCGGGAAGAAGTCCCTTGCTCTGTCAACTTTCTCCCAATGCCGCAGGACCTGTATCCTTGTATTGCTTCATGAGAAAACGCAGTCTTTGTTTGGACATTACCCTAATAAAACACGAATTAACTACAGCCGTTGGTCTGGTTCCTGAGTCACATCCTGGGCCTGACAGCTTGACAGAGCCACCTAAATCACCCTCAACGCTCTCTTCACTTGACTGGGACAAGATGTCAAAGGGAGCAGCGGGGGGGACGAACCCCACTTCTGAGACGGAAGAAGTGGAACTCTTGAGGACTAAGGTAGCTGATTTGCAGACGGATGTTCAAGCCCTGCTAGCAGCAGTCAAGGCGCTGAAAACGGATAATCAAACCTTGAAGGCCACAATAGACCAGATGCGAACAGCCCCTCCAGCTGCCGTAGTAAAGGTTCCCATTGGATTGCCCCCAAAATACGCGGGACAAAGTGATCAGTTGGCAACCTTCATGGCTCAATGTGAGTTATATCTGGATGTCAGGCACACGGAATTTCCAGATGATGGGGCTAAAGTAGCTTTCGTGATTAGCCTCCTGGAGGGAGAAGCTGCAAAATGGGTGACTCTGTATCTCGTGAGAAAGGATACTGTCTTAGGAAGGTACAGAGGATTTATACAGGAGATGACCGAGATGTTTCAAGACCCGCAAAGGGCTGAAACAGTAGCACGGCAACTAGGCGCTCTGAAGCAAGCTAAAGGGACTGTTTCCGAGTACACTAACGCTTTTAAAATTCTGTCCCAGGAAACTGGTTACAATGACGCCGCCCTGATGTTTATGTACCGGAGTGGATTAAATGCTGAAATCCTGGATGAGTTGGCCAGGACCTCCCCCCCCGCTGACCTACCAGGGCTCATCCGGCTATGCCTACAGATAGATCACCGGATGGAAGGAAGGCGCCTGGAAAGGAAGCAGGAGGTCCCAAGATACTCAGCCTTGGCATCCAGCAACAAGACCCTTCCCACTGCAGGGATGGCAGGTAATGCAACTGAGGGACAGGGAGGGGCTAGGCCAAGACTGTCGGAAGAAGAAAAGGAAAGACGACGCCGGGAACGTTTATGCTTTTATTGTTCAAAGCCGGGCCATGTGGCCAGAGACTGTGGACTGAAAGGGGGGAAAGCCGAGCCGTCGGGAAACTAGAACACTCAGTCCACGTGCAGACCGGTGGACTGGGGGCAGCATTGTATAAAGGCCCCCCAACGATCCAACCTCCCTCAAAGGGGGTGTTGGTCTTGCCTATTCGGATTACAACTTCCAGAGGAGTGGTGTTTAATTCCACTGCCTTAATTGACAGTGGAGCCTCCACAAATTTTATTGATGCAAAGTTAGTCAAGCGTCATGGAATTTCCCGGTGGAAACTGGACGCTCCCCTAGCTGTGGAGACTATCGATGGGAGACCCCTGAAGTCAGGAGGGGTGACACAAGCCACGGAGGAAGTGAAACTTCAAATCCCTGGGCACGAAGAGTTCATTTCGCTATACGTGTCAGATCTCTCGAACTTTGAGGTGATTCTGGGAATGCCCTGGCTAGCAAAGCATGAACCCAAAATAAGTTGGAAGGAGGCGGTGGTGTGGTTCACCTCACAGTATTGCCAGGAGAACTGTCAACCTGAAGGAATCAAGAACACCTTAGCGGGGGCAGTGCAAGAGATCGAGCAAGTGACCCTGCCGCCAAAGTATGAAGAATTCAAAGATGTGTTTGATGAAAAAGAGGCAGAGACTTTACCCCCCCACCGCCCTTACGACTGTGCGATTGACCTAGTGCCAGGAGCCAGCATCCCATCAGGGAGAATCTACTCTCTCACAGAGAATGAGAGGGAGGCCCTGAAGGAATTCCTGGATAAAAACCTGAGGCGAGGATTCATACGCCCCTCACAATCCCCTGCTGGAGCGCCACTATTGTTTGTGAAAAAGAAGGGGGGGACTCAGACCCTGTAACGACTATCGCCCATTGAACCAGATCACCATCCCCAACAGCTACCCGCTGCCCCTGATCTCAGAGTTGCTGGACCGACTGCGCTCTGCAAAAATCTTCACGAAGTTGGATTTGAGAGGAGCGTACAATCTGATCAGAATGAAGGAGGGAGATGAATGGAAAACAGGATTCTTGACCGCTTACGGACAGCATGAATACCTGGTCATGCTGTTCGGGCTTTGTGGAAGCCCAGGAATTTTTCAAAAATTCATGAACGACGTGTTTAGAGACTTGTTGGACACGAATGTAATCTGTTACTTAGATGATATCCTGGTGTTCTCAAAGAACCAGGAAGACCACGACCAGCATGTGAAGACGGTGTTGAAGAGACTGAGAGAAAATCACCTGTATGCTAAATTAGAGAAATGTGGATTTGACCTCAAGTCTCTAGACTTCCTTGGATATCGAATCTCAGCGGAAGGCATGGAGATGGACCCAGGGAAAGTAAGCTGTATATTGGACTGGGGCCAACCTGTCACCAAAAAGGATGTACAATGGTTTTTGGGGTTTGCCAATTATTACAGAAAGCTCATTCCAGGGTTTTCCAAATTAACAGCTCCTCTGACTGACTGTTTAAGGGGGAAGAAGAAGTTTCAATGGACAGAGAACGCCCCCGAGGCCTTTGAGGAGCTGAAGAGAAGGTTTGCTACTGAGCCCATTCTGCGCTTTGCTGATCTGAACCGCCCTTTCGTAGTGGAAGCAGATGCTTCAGATTTTGCCATCGGGGGGGTCCTGCTACAATTAGACCAAGAAGGGAAGGAGCTGCACCCCTGTGCGTACTTCTCTCGGAAGTTAAAGCCTGCAGAGAAGAACTACACAGTTTGGGAGAAGGAGCTGCTGGCCATCAAGGACTCTTTTGAAAACTGGAGACAATACCTAGAGGGGACCTCTCATCGAATTGAAGTGCGCTCCGACCACAAGAATCTTGAAAGCCTCCAAACAGCAAGAAAGCTGAACCAGAAACAGATAAGATGGTCCCAGTTCTTCACTAGGTTTAACTTCCAGATTACTTACCATGCCCAAGCCAAAAACCAGAGAGTGGATGCCTTATCCAGACAGCCACAATACAAAGAAAGTGAATCCGAGGACCAGCCTCAGTACGTAATCCCGCCAGAGAAATTAATGTTGGGATCATGCCAGTCTTCGTGGGAAGAGGAACTCAAAAAGGCACAACAAGAAGATGCAGACATGCTAAAATATCAGCAGGAGACGGGACAAGGTCAAGACTCAGAAGTAACCTTTCACTGGAGAAATGGACTGTTATGGTTCAAAACCGCCAGATATGTGCCAGAAGGGGAATTAAGGCTCAGGATCCTACGCCAGTGTCATGATTCCATCACAGCAGGACACTTTGGGATTTACAAGACCATTCAGAATGTGGCCAAGGACTTCTGGTGGCCTAAAATGCGTCGGGATATTGAGAGTTATGTAAAGTCCTGCTCTGTCTGTCTGCAGACAAAAACACAAACAGGGATACCAGCAGGACTGTTACAACCGTTGCCTGTCCCACACGAACCCTGGAAGGACCTCTCCATGGATTTTATAACTGATCTACCCAAGTCCCAAGGAATGACAGCCATCTTAGTAGTGGTGGATCTACTTACCAAAATGGCACACTTTCTTCCTTGTGCAGGGGCCTTAGAGGCTAAAGAAACGGCCAAGTTATTCATAAAAGAAGTCTACCGGCTGCATGGATTGCCAAACAGCGTAGTCTCAGACCGAGGAACTCAGTTCACAGCCAAATTTTGGAGAGCAATGTGGAAACAGTTGCAGACGGAATTAAAACTCTCCTCCGCCCATCACTCCCAGACAGATGGGCAGACGGAACGCTTGAACGCCGTTTTGGAAAGATATTTACGAAGTTATGTGTCCTATCAACAGACTGACTGGGTATCATATTTGCATTTTGCAGAGTTCGCCTACAACAATTCTCTGCACTCCAGCACTCAACAAACCCCGTTCTTCGCTAATTATGGATTCCATCCTAAAGTCTTTCCAAGCAGCTCAGAAGGAATGCTGGTACCGGCAGCTGAGAACTTCCTTAAGGAATTGCAAGCGGCGCAACAGACACTGAAACAGCAGTTAAATGAAGCCAAAGCGGAGTATAAGCGAGTTGCTGACCTGCACAGGAAGGAGGGCCCCCCCCTTCAACCGGGAGACCAGGTATGGCTGTCCACCCGCTTCCTCCAGATGCCGGGCAAATGTAGAAAATTACAAGACAAGAGGGTGGGTCCTTTCGAAATAGAAACTCAAATCATACCGTGGCGTACCGACTGAAGCTGCCTGACACGTTTAAAATACATCCTGTGTTCCATCTATCCCTCTTAACGAAAGCCGCCCCTCCCAGTGAGTTACGGCCGGAGGAACCTCCCGGAGCTCCACTCCTGGTAAATGAGCAGCTTGAGTTTGAAGTTGAGGAGATCTTAGATTCCAGGATCAGACGCCACAAGCTGCAGTACTTGATTCACTGGAAAGGCTATGGGGTGGCTGACAGATCATGGGAAGATGCAGCTGATGTGCATGCTCCAGAATTGGTAAAACTTTTCCATCAACGTTTTCCCCACCGTCCCAAGCCAGACAAGGGGAGGGGGCACAGCCTGGGAGGGGGGATGGTGTCGGAAGGCAGAGCTGGGGTCCCAATCCCAGGGAGCTGGATCCCGGAGAGTTGGGAGAAGAGTATTTGGATGGATGGCAGAGGGGGGAGGAACTTCCCCCCTTTGGAGCGAAGACGAAACAGAGGAACTGCCAGTGATAAGGTCGCTTAGCAACGGGGAGCCTGAGCCCTCCCTGGACATTCTCATGCCTCCCCCTTTTCAGGCTCAGAGCAAGAGGGGAAAGAGGGAGGGCTGCTCACAGCCGAAAAGCGGGGAGGCAGTTTACCATCAGCCCCTCCCCTATCCCCCATCCTGGAATCGGAAACTTCAGAAGAGGAGGGGGTGATGCTTCCCCCCTCACCGCGCACACGCAGACAGCTGAAAAGACAGGAGAGAAGGGGGGAAAGGCGGGCAGTACCTCAGGGGCAGTTAAGGAGGAGCGAAAGATTGCGCGCCCGTTTGGCCCCTTCTTAAAGAACAGGCGGGAAGAAGTCCCTTGCTCTGTCAACTTTCTCCCAATGCCGCAGGACCTGTATCCCTGTATTGCTTCATGAGAAAACGCAGTCTTTGTTTGGACATTACCCTAATAAAACACGAATTAACTACAGCCGTTGGTCTGGTTCCTGAGTCACATCCTGGTCCTGACAGCTTCTGAGTAAACATGCATAGGATTGCACTATAAATATCTTTACAGGTTGTGTAATAATAAATATTTTTGACATTCTTGCTTATATAAATATTTCTTCATACTATGTCTTGATATGTATCTGATTTCACACTATAGTTGTAAATTATTATTTTCAAATTATTATTTCCTCTACATTTTAAGAGTGCCCTTCTTCCTTGGGGTAGTCATGGCCCCTCTCTGTTGTTTTCCCCCTGGGGGGCAGATTAGGATGAGAGATGGTGCATAGCCCATGGTCACCCAGTAAACTTTGTAGGTTATTTCCATTTTAAAATTTAATTAAAATGATTTATATGCAGGCAAAGTTTATGAAGCAATGCAGATCCACATAAAACATTTAAAGCACATCCAACTCTCATTTAAAGTCCATGATATCCCCCAAATAATCCTGGGAAGTGTAGTTTCTCCCTCACAGTTGTAGTTCCCACCACCCTTAACAAACTACAGTTCCCAGGATTTTGTGGTGGTATTCATGTGCTTCAAATGTGTGTTGAATGTGCTTTAAATGCATGGTGTGGATCTGCCCTAGCATGCTGTACATTCATTAGTGAATTGAAAATAACAATTTTAAAAAATACTTTTTAAAACAGCCATAGCTCCATAATAGGGCACATGCTTTGCATGCAAAGGTCCAAAATTCAATGTCTGGAAGAGACTATTGCCTGGAATCCTGGAGAGCCAATGCTAGTCCATGTCATCAGTATTGAGCTAGATGGTATCAAATGGCCTGACTCCATGTAAGGCAGATTCCTTTGTGCCTGAAAGAGGAAAGAGATCCAAGGGCCACAGTGACTCTGACATTTATTTATGTATTTTTTTACAACATTTATACATTGCTTTATTATAAAAAAAACCCTCAAAGCGGTATATAGAAGGAATTAAAACAATAAAATTATTGTCAAAAACAGTTGAAGACACATATTAAAAATAATAAAACCAACAATGAGTTAAAAATAGATTTAAAAAAATAGCTTCTACATGCCTGGGTAAAAATGGAAATGAACTGCCTTCAAGTTGATCCCGACTTATGGCGACCCTATGAATAGGGTTTTCATGGTAAGCAGTATTCAGAGGTGGTTTACCATTGCCTTCCTCTGAGGCTGAGAGGCAGTGACTGGCCCAAGGTCACCCAGTGAGCTTCACGGCTGTGTGGGGATTCAAACCCTGGTGTCCCAGGTCATAGTCCAGTACTCTAACTGCTACACCACACTGGCTCTCACATGCCTGGATAGGCTTGCCTAAACAAAAATGTTTTTAGGAGGTGCCAAAATGAGTACATGAAGCACCTGCCTAATATGAATAGGCAGGGAGTTCCAAAGCATAGCTACTGCCACACTAAAGGATCAATTTCTTACAAGAGCAGAACAAGTACTATGTGGAACCCGTAACATGTAAAGCACACCTTGAACTTGGTAGCAAATCATCAACCAGTGCAGATTTCAGAGCAGAGATATTATGTGCTGAGAGGGTCTCACTCATGACAGCAATCATGTCACAGCATTCTGCACTAACTGCAACCCCCCAGTCAGGTTGTGCTGCATGGGAATTTCTGTGACCTTGGCTGACTGGCTGCCAGTTTCTTTTAGTTTTGGTTAGGAATCCTGACTGGTTGTGGGGTGCTGAGTTTCTGTCTTACTCATAGGAATCTTGTGGTGGTTGGTATGGTATTGCTTTTAGGAAATCATCACTGTCTTTTCTTTTTGTATTTGCATTTCATTTACCTCTGACCTTACTATCTTACATCCATAGAAGTAACAACAGTGGTTCCATGTGGTCAGCTCAACTTTTTTAAACCTACTGATGATGCATCTTATGGTTTGCATGATGGTTTGTTTCTTGCCCAATAGTGGTAAAAGACAATTCACATACTGGGAAGTGTGGCTTCAATTGCTATTGTTCCCAGTCTACTGCTTATGAAGGTAAACCAAACCATGTGTGTTTTCTCTCTGTCAATGATCACACACTGGAACTGAGTTGGCTGTCAAAGTGAGTTTATAGCAGCCCACAGAATAGGCAGGAAAGAGTAGAGAATCTTCTTAACTATTAGTCATTCCTCAAACCTCTCTTTGCAGTGAAGGGTCAAGTCTGTAAAGAAGTTTAAGCAGCCACGTTAAAAGGCAGGGAGGGCATTCCAGGCAGGGGGTTGCCAACCCTGCTTTGATATGGGTATCGTTGCAGAGGATCCCTAGTCAAGCTTTACCAACAGCACAGTCCTAACCATATCTACTCAGAAGTAAGTCTTGTTGAGTTCCATGGGTCTTAGTCCCTTAGTAAGTGTGTTTTTAAAATTGCAACCTTCAGGGGCATCCATCTTTACTCCTGAGTGCTACAATGGCCTTCTGGCAACTGGCCTTGCCTGAGGGCACTTAAATTCTTCTTGCCAGAAGCAAGTAGGCTAGATTAAATGTTCCTCACTCAGCTCTCTAAGCGGGTGAGAAATAATGATCCTTTCACTTCTTAATTTCCATCTGAGAAATTTTTTTTGTTTGAGTGGTACGCTCCAAGCAGCTGTGGTTGATGCTTAATGTATCATGCTTAATGACATCACTAGGGCCTGCCCAAATTACATCATTAGGACCTACACCAATGATATCACCAGGGCCCACCCCCTATGACAACACTAGGGCACACCCCCATGACATCGCTAAGGCCTGCCCCTGAAATGTCAGGGTTTGGGATGCTTCTGACCTGGCAACCTTATTCATGTACTAGACGGGACCTTTTTATTGTCAGGGTGGGAGGGAGAAGAGATTCTTTGTGGCAAACTGCCCCAAGACTGGACAAGGCTAGACTGGGCCTTTTTAATTTATTTTTATTTAATTAAAGGATCTGAAAATTTGCTATGGGCATGCGCAAGATAATTAACTCCCACTAGTGATAAGAACTTATAATCATCATGTTAATTAAAATGATTAAATATCATTTTTACCCTTAAATATTAGACAGGTGCCATCTCTGTTATCTTTTTGGCACCTACTGAAGACTTTCCTCTTTCAACAAGCCTTTTCCTTATCCCAGTCTGCATCTGTGTTGGAATTGCTTTTTAATCCATTTTTTTAAAAGATGTTTTTAAAACTTTAAAAAAAATGTTTTTAAAGATGTTTTGTTTTCATATATTTTAAAGTCTGTTTGTATGAAGTTTTAAAGGGTTTTTAGGGCTTTTGTTTGCTGCCCTGGACTCCTACTGGGAGGAAGGGTGGGATATAAATCAAATAACGAACGAACGAACGAACTTAGCAGTACTTTAAAGATGACCAGTTGTTGTTTTCTTTCTGAGCCCAGGACTGTCTTTCATGGGGGTGTGGGGAGAGCAGGAGGGTAGTTGATGACACTGGCATTGGTAATCCAATTAGCAGGGCATGTGTGGGGGTTTGCACACTTCCAGCCCCAATTTCACTTTGAATGGGGAAGTGGAACAGTGTCTTGACCAGTGTGAATAGGGAGGTGTGACTGATCAAAAGGAGAAGGAATATTGAGTTAAGCAAATACCTGCTTTTATAAAAACCAAGAAACATAAAGATACGTTTTGTGGATGTCTGAGTGCCCGCTCCAGAGGAATACTGGAGGAACTTGTGGAACTTGCTGCTACAGTGTTTAGAACTGAGCATATAGTGTGAAAGACTCCTTTATCTAATATGTTGGCTTCTTGTTTTTCCCCACCTGCCACATCTTTTTCTCTGAGCAATAGGAACTTACAGTTTACAGGGCTGATTTTATTTTTAAAAAAAGAAACTCTGGAGATCTTAGTCAATTACTATTATCCATGATACTTAAATACGTTGCTCCAGGTCAGGCAGGTTCTTTCTGCATACTAGGGAATAAATCAGTCATAGCTTAAATAAAGCATAATATTTCTGAATGTAATATTTGCTGTATTTGTTCCATAGGAGTAATATAGTCTCATGTTTGTAATGTTTATACCGAGGAGGTATGATTTAGCTATGGTTACTAATATAATCCTAAGTATTTTACTTAGAAGTGAGCCCCACTGTGTTAATTTAATCAACATGTCTTTGTTCCACTAAAAAGAAAACAGATTAGGCCATAATAGACACATTTACCTTTTATAATAAAATTACTCTGGAATAACTGGATTGTGGAAAGTCCCAAGGAGTCCAATCTAAAGGCTAAAATAAATGTGACATAGAAGATGTGTGAGTACATCTCCTTGTATCTTCTGGTGGAGGGAGTGTATCAGGGCTATGGTGCAGGGAAATAAGATGTCTCCCCCCTCATACTGTTGTCCCAATCCAAATATTTATCTGCCTACGCACACTTGCACACACATGCACCTACCTCAAAATAGCTATTAGCTGCATAGCAATAAATATGCATACAGGCCTATAGAGAGCCATTGTTGCTGGAACAGGGCAAAGAGAGGGCAACTGTAAGTATTAGCTCTGACTTCCTTGTCATTTAAAAACTATTACAGAATTGGATGGGGTTGAAGGCAATCTACTCTTACAGTGTGGAGGAAATCTGAATTCTAAGGCAGTATATGTGAATGGCAAATAGTGTCATGACACAGTTGTGTTGCATCAAATCAGGATCAAGCTGTTCCTTGTTAGCCTTTGGATGTTCCCTTTTCTGACTTACTTTTTTCCTGTTAATATATGGAATGTGCACCAGGGTACTGGTAACATGCAATTGCTTCTTCTGAACAAAAGCTGCATCAGATATAGGGAATGTATAAAAAAATCAAGAGGGAAAACTCCAAGCTATCATTAGAATTTGTATTTCCTCCCCATTGATAGAATCAGTTAAAGTTAGCAGGAAAATTGTTTTCTTTTCCACATTATTATACTGTATGCAACACAGTGCTAACTGCTTTGCTATTTTGAATAATAATCCTCAATTTATAGATAACCATAGGGAGAACATGCAAAGTGAGCTTTTAGAGTCAAGAATGATCTTGTGTAAATAAACATGTGTACTTAAGCTGACTGAACCTCTTGTGCTTTGTGAACTGTGAAAAGAGAATTTGGAAGGCAGTGCTAAGGAACACTGCCAGCCACTTAACAACCCAGCTAAGCAAGTGATTGCTATTGTTTCACAAGTTCTAGTGTGAGTGCCTGCTTTCATCTAGGAGAAAATTGTGCCACTCCTTTGGTGATTTCTGCTCATGTACCTGTACTTTTATAATGTCCTCTACTTCCTGTTTCCATTTTGCAACTGTTTGCAACACTTACAACTACATGAATATTTGTTCTATTCTGAGAGAGACAGAAATAAGAAAACCCTCAAATTGCCTCCACTCTTGCCTGTTTTTCCATTCTTACAGGCCTAACTATACATTATGTTAGTGACATGATTAGCAATCATGTCCTGGATTTGTAAAGCCTTTCCTTCCCTAATGGCAATCTCAGTCACAGTCCTCCTCCAACTCCTGGCATGGCAAGTAATAGTAAAAACCAAAAACACTACCTTCTCGTAGGTGCAAAAGTTTTTTTTAAAAGCTAATTATACAGTACAATTTTTACCAAGATCCTTCCTGGGGAGAGAAAGCTTAAAATTCCACTCCTCACATGCTGCAGTGCCCATCACAGTTCCCCTTCAGCACTTGGTATTTAATTTTTAGAAGGTATGTGGTTGCTAGTCACATAATTAATGTAACATGTAGTTAGGCCTCAAGGGGCTCAAGTATTCCACTGGGGGGCGGGGTTGCAAGCTAACCTTCAGATTCATTGTAGTACTGTTATTATTTCATTGCAAATTTCATTACTTGAGTGCATCAAGTAATATCTGAACACATAATAGAATGTTTCAAAGTGATTAGCACATGATTAACTAACTTGTGCTAGTCAACCTTTGTCATTATCATGAGCTTTCTGAACATTTTGAAGGACGAACAGAACACATACTGAAAACGCCGGCATGCATATCGATACATTAGAAAGGGGATTTAAGAAAGTGTGATTCAGGTAAAATATTTATCCATGTGCTCTATATTTCTGTAAAGGGCTGTAGTATGCTTCTTAGGCAAATTATGCTTCACATAACACATTAAAACAGGGAGTCCTATTTGGGGGAGTGGAGGAAAGGTTCCATCAACCCCAAACACAACCAGTGAAGTATAAATTTATGGCATCATAAAAATGAACAAAGATATTGTGGCATGCATTTTTGTAGGCAAGAGCCTACAACTCCCATAATCTTTGATCAGGCTGGGGTTGACAGAAGTCAGAGTTAAAAACATCTGAAAGATACCAAGCTGAGGAAAAGCTGGCCTGCTTAATCAGATGCATGAAGTAGATTCTTGGCTTCAAAAGCTCATGCCACACACTAAACCATTCCTCTCTAAAGTACTGTTCTTCAACCTTGGGTCTTCAGATGTTGTTGGACTACAACTCTCTTCAACTCAAGGCAGTTTAGCCAATGTCCAGGGATGATGGGAGTTGTAGTCCAACAACATCTGGGGATCCAAGGCTGAAGAACAGTAGTGTAAGGTGCCATACAACTCTCTCTCTGCTTTGGAGGTGAATTTGACTGAGATCATGTGGTGAACTTGAGAATTTATCTGAGACATAATTTCCTACCAGCCACTAATGAAAATACCCCTTCAGCAATCAGCCTACACAGTAAGCCATAACATTAGCAGGTTGTCAGGTAAAGCAAAGCCTCCAGCCCATCCCTACCTACTTATCAATCCACTTTCACTTGTTTCTGTCGGACAAGACTCAGACAGGCAGATGGGCATAGACTCACATTCTACCTCATCAGTCAGTATAGGGAAAACAGCAGATGTAAAATGTAGACAGCAAAAAACAATATCATGTCAAGTCAGTTGAAGCCAAAGACTTTGATAGACCTGCACTGCCACATGTAAGAACTGTTCCTCTTCAACAACTATTCAGAAAAAGTCATGAAAGAAAATGAAAGGTAGGATATTAGAAAAAAATATCTAAAAGATATTAAGGGGATATAATTGTGAACTCCCATAGAGTTGATTCAACGAATATGAAAAAGGCCTGTGATTTCATGTCGTGATGGCAAACTGACATAATGACAAATTGAATTTGTTTCAGTCTGTGAAAGCTTGCTTTCCCCTCCCTCTTTCTGGATAATATGTTCAGCCTGGATTGATTGTTCTGGTGGCAAACTAGTCATATGCACTGACTGATGTAAACTCAAACTGCTGGTTAGCAAACAAATTGTGGTGTGGATCTTTGAACTCTGGGGGTTCTTAGATCTTCCTGGAGGTGGTCACTGTTTCTTTAAAAGTTCCACAGGAAGTCTGCGATCCATCCACTCCTAGTTTCCCACCTAATAGTAGGTAGGAGAAGGGATTACGAAAGTTAGGATTAATGGTACCAAGACAATAAACCCTCTAGTTTATTAGTCATTTTTGGTTGTATCCAGTATTAGTCATACTCAGAGCAGACTCATTGAAATTAATAATTAATCTTATTTTTTTAGTTTCGCTAATTTCAATGAATCTTCTTTATTCAGAGTAGACTCACACCAGCGGTTTAATGTGTATTTGCAGTGTCCCAGGCGCTTATTCTTTTTTTGAGTGGAAGTGGTGAAAACTCCCAAGCTGTGGCTGTTTCAAAGCAAAACTATTCACTTTTCAGTGGTGATTTGTTTCTGACATGTTGCGTGACATTACTTTGAGGGGGTGGGGGTGCTATGACATGCTTCTTCACTGGGCACACCTAACCCATTGTATTTTCAGGAACAGCCATGGGAACGTTGTTACTTTTGCTTTAAAGGGAAGGGAAGAGAGATGGTAATCTTGCTGTACATGTAATTTTACCACCAGCACCCCCCCATTAGATAGCCTAGCCTGGAATTGGATGGTGCCACCAATGCCCACAGGCGTGTGTTAGGTATGTTAAGTTTGTAAAATAAGAAGGCAGTGGGAGGGGATTGCTGAAGAGAAGAGTCCCCCCTCTTTTCCCAGCCTGTGCTGCTCAAGGTCTTGTGATACCATTGACCAGAGCTTGGAAGATTACTTTTAAAAAATAAAGAATTACAGTTATAATTACATGGCCCAAAAAAGTAGTAATTACTGATACAATTACAATTGCTCTGAAAGTAACTGATTACTTTACTTTTTCTGGGAAGTAATCACTACAATTACATTTCAGTTACTTTTTTTAAAAATACGCCGACAAGGTGCTGGCCTTGGCTGCTGCACATCTAAGTAGCCCAAAACAACATTAAAAATAAACACACACATACAGAGGTAGTAGAATCATTCTTTTTATCCATAAGATAGCAATGGTGGTCTCTCTGCTGGTAAGGGAGGTGGGGAGTGAGGCAGAGGCCACTACTCAGATCTTTGCACGTCAAACCAAGTGCAACCCGCCCCTCAGCCAGCAAGCATAATCTCTCTCACTTAACCACCTCCCAGACCCTGCCCTGCCACCAACTCAGGGACACTCACCCAAGCAAACATTTTCCCCTGAGATGCAAAAAAGTTAAAATCCTGCAGATGCTGCACAGTAACCAGAGAGGATGGTGGAGGCCACTTTGTGTGCCAAGTGCAAACACAGTATTCACACACACACACACACAAACCTGTTGTCATCTTTCACCTCCACAGTTCTTTATCTCCATTCTGCTGCTGCCTCCTTCTCCTGCTTTATCCATGTTCTTGCCCTCCGGCTCCTTTTTCACTCCACTCCATTCTTCACCACCACCATCCATTTTTTAAACAATTATTTTCTCCACCCCATCTCACTCTCCACCTCCTCCCTCATCTCCTCCTACAGAGCATGTGGGAAGAGCGACACTGCACAGAAGCCCAGTTTGAGGCACATGATTTTCATCCACAAATCAGAGGAGCAGAAGACTTCCCCTGCTTCCCCCCCCAAGTAATGGCCAAAAGTAATGCTGGAAACATTACAATTACTTCACAAAAGTAATACAATTACTCCTAGTTCTATTACAATCAACATGTAAAGGAATTACCCACTCGTTCCACAAAAAAGATGTGAAAGTTGGACAGTGAAAAAAGTGGGTAAGAGAAAAATCAACTCATTTGAAATGTGGTGTTGGAGGAGAACTTTGAGCATACCATGGACCACGAAAAAGACAGATAATTGGGTGTTAGAACAAATTAAACCACAACTATCATTGGAAGCTAAAATGAAACTGAGGTTATTATACTTTGGACACATAATGAGAAGATATGATTCACTAGAAAAGACAATAATGCTAGGAAAAACAGAAGGGAGTGGAAAAAGAGGAAGACCAAACAAAAGATGGATTGATTCCATAAAGGAAGCCACAGACCTGAACTTACACGATCTGAACAGGGTGGTTCACAACAGATGCTGTTGGAGGTTGCTGATTCATAGGGTCGCCATAAGTCGTAGTTGACTTGAAGGCACATAACAATACTCAAAATAGTAATGAATAACAAGTAATTCGCTACTTGTAACTAATTACTTCCAAGCTGTGCCATTGACCAGGCTGGATCTTCATCATTTGACACACAGACCCAAACTCCCATTGAGTTCACTGCACGAGGCAACACCTTGAGCAATGCAGAACATCCCAGGCTCAGCTTGTTAATGGTGCACAAGTCCTGCTCAGTTATTATTAAAGAACAAGCCCAAATGCAAGTGCAGTAAGAGTGATGTACAACAAATGCACAAGCAAATGCACAAGCAAATGCACGACTGTATATCAAACACTTCCTGGGGCCAGACAATTATAATAATCACCCCCCTTCTTGGTTCTGTGCATGCTCAGTGAGGTATTAACAGGTAGTAGGTGAAAAGTATGGAGAAAGGGAAGGGTCTTGTGCATGGACAAAATAGGTGCCTTCCAACAAGCACCACCTCCTGGTGTGGATAGGATACCATGGGCATAAAAATGCAAAATTTGGAAACCTGTGGGTTGTACTATGCTATCCAGTATTCTGACAAAAGTGGAATGAGAAGGAAAATGAATTGTCAGATGGTTTCAGAGCTTGGAAAAGTTACTTTTTTGAACTACAACTCCCATCAGCCCCAGCCAGATGGGAGTTGTAGTTCAAAAAAGTAACTTTTCCAAGCTCTGGCCTTATGGAAGCACCCTAAGGGTGGTGTGCATCTTTTCAGGCAGTTAATATTTTTAGGTCTTCCTGGAGCCTTCCACTTCTTTCAAAGTTCCAGAGGAGGACTGAAAAGTTGTGCAGCCATTCCCAGTTCCCCACCCAACAGTAGGTGGAAGAAGGGATTACTAATGCTAAGAATAATGGTGTCAGAACCATAAAGACCTGTACGTGATATCCAACATTAGTCATATTTTGAGTAGGATAAACTGCAAGAAAGTGTCTTCTTTCCTACTGGACAACATGGTATTTCAAGGGTTGCCCAGAAGGTGTCCACTTTCCATATGTCTAGATATACAGGATGTGATGAGGTTGCCAATGGGCAAACTATCTTTATTCTCTTTTTTTACAATGCAAGCTGGCAGTATATTGTCACTATTGCACAAGCTCTGCATGAATTGAAGCATCAATGCTTGCTCATGAGAAGGGAAACCAGGGCAGCCATTTCTTTTATTGTATACTATTACTGGACAGGAAATGAAAATGTCATTTGCCTTCCTAGGGGCAGGCACTGAGGTTATAATTTATGCAGCACCAGAAGAGAAGTAACAGTTCAGCTGTCAGTTTGACTTAGGGCCCATCCTTACCATCCATTTAATCTTCAATGTAATTCCTTTGTGTCCTCATTAATTCACCGTCATCTATAAGACATTACATGCTATTACAGATTTTTGCATTGATAAATCTGCATTTGGTATAACACTGAAAAACTGATAAGCTTCACTGTATCGATTATCAAGCACATTAACATTCAGTTGCTCGGATATATTGCCATGGATCTTCCAGTGTAGGTGGTCCATGAGTGTTCCTTTGTCATCTGTCTATGTCCCCTTTCTTCTTCCCTAATAGCCAGTTATAATTCCACTGAATTAGGCTATTTCCAGGTTGTACTCGGGTCTTGTATTCTACAAATTTTATGATCATATGAAAAACCATCCAACAACCACTTAAAAGAAAAAACAACCACTAATGTAAAAAATAAACGGTGCTTTTTATTATGAGAAAAAAAGTATTTTTGAAGGGTTTTGAACACTCATAAACTCATAGGTGCATAGTTTTACATTTACATTTTTGCACAGATACAAACTGCTGGAACTGGTTTTTTTGAACATGCAAATTTTATTTTTGCATGCTTCAGTTGACAAACTGCTTTATGTGCAGCAATGGAAATGTTTGAACGCATATGCGGTCACAGTATATAACTTACTATTTTGCTTTTGCGTCATTTCTATGGGGGCAGGAGTACGTAAAACACGTGATACAACATGGACTAATGCGCTTGTATGTCCATCCATATCGATGCATAAATTCTGGAATTTTTAATATGGCAAACCAATAACAAATAGCTCAGGTGTGGACTCTCAGGTGATGAATCGAATACTGAAAATGGGGTTTTTTTACCATATGTACGGACAGCCCCTTAGTAAAAAAGAAAAAAGGAAAGAAGGAAACTAGATCACCCACTCATCTCATAGTAAGCATCCTCGTCTGCTCCTTCACTAGCCAAAAGGAATTGCAATGTACACCTCTTTATTTTTGAATTTGATTTAATTTGGAAAAGAGTAATGATGTAATGATTGAAATGAATTGGGGTAATAAATTTAGGGAAATAGATTTTGGAGCATGATGGATTATTTGGATAGTAAATTAACTGAATAAAACACTGCTTTAGATTATCTGAAGTGGATACAAATTAATGAATTGGGGATGTTTTAGATGGGAAATTAATTGGCTTGCCTTCTGTGAAATTTAAGTTCTAGTAATTATTTTTAAACTTACATATATAAATATAAACTAGCACAGGGAAATACTATGATTTGTTCTCTTTCTGTGGTACATACCCTCTTTTTTGGAAATGTGAAAGTGGTCATCCTATTTCTATTTTTGGACAGCAAAAGTTGGGGCAAATGTTCATACCATTTTTATCCCAGACACAAATACACCAAAGGAAAAGGCATCATATCGGACATTTTTATGAATCTTGACCTTTATATTTTATTTTCGAATGACGGACTTAGAAAGAGTGCTCTGTACAATCATTGATGGATGTTGTAGTTATTTTTAAAGGAAGCTGAGCTTGGTACATAGCACAAAGTGGACTTTGGTGATGGGTTTAGGTATATCACTGAAAACAGTTCGGAAAAGTGAAACATTTGAAGTTGTTTTCTTCTCCTTAGAAGTGTCACTGTGAACTCAGTGGCATTTCAAAAGCAGTCTGCTCTTTTCTTCTGAATATATATCTTACTCTTTCATCTTCAAGTATCGTTTTAGTTAGGACAGCACTGTTACTGTTTTATGTTTTTGAAATATAGGTCATGAGGTGCTAGATAAAGCTGAGTCAAGTTTCAGCTATTTCAGTGGGAGAGTTAAAGAATGCTTATAAATCTTGCCCATTTAAACAAGTCAGTGGTGGCACCAGGAACAAACGTATGGAAAGCACGGAAGATGCAAAGCGTATTTCTGGGCATGAGGGGGACCTTTGTCCCACATGTTAGATTTCTGAAAGAAAGACTATCAGGAGTGGGGGTGAGCTACTTGTTCGGGGGGCTGTTGTTCCCCCTCATTCCCACACCTTTGGTGCTGCCTGTGAAACCAGTAGGACTTAAAAGCTCTTAATTTTGTTGGGGTTGTGCCTGTAATGATGAAGTTAATAATATTGATGGCATTACTGGAAATATATCAGCAGCTTCTCATGCAACATTACTATTTATATATAGTAAGAAGCATTCATTTCTATTTTAGTTCATTCTTACTTGATATGATTTTTCTCTTGTGTGGGTTATTTTTCATTTCTGAACCAGAGATCCTTTCTTGTCTGTTTCCCAATGGCCGTATTAATGGGAAATCTGCTAAGAGACTATTTTTCAAAGTGTAGACTTTTCCACATTCCTTTAATTTGGGGAAAGTTGTTTTAAAATAGATACAACATATGGATTGAACTCTAAACAGATCCGTGTTTATCATAATTTATCATAAGTCAAAGCAACATAGAAAAAAAGATGAACAAGCTTGCTCATGGACATAAAATCCTAGGTAATGGTCTGAAAGCATGTGAGACCACCATCTTGCTGAAGCTAAGGAGGTCTGTGTATGATTTGTGTCTGGCTGGGTGGCCACCTGGAAGCTACATATATGCTGCCTTGGGTTTCATGGTGGAAGAAAGGTGGGTTATAAATTGCAAATTAGTCACTTCTCAGAATCCATCAGACAAGAAATCCTGTGCTCCTGCTTTGCAGCTTTCTTGTACTTAATTTCCATAATGCTTTTTATTATGCTATATTGTAAAGGGATGAAAATTAATTTGATTCTCCATCTGGCAGTCATACTTTCCTTTTTTACAAGTTAAGAAGAAAACACTGAAATTAGGATTGCCTGATCAGAAACATCCAAAACCCTGAGATTTCAGACGTGGGCCCTTGTGATATCATGGAGTGGGTCCTAGTGATGTCATGGGGTGGGCCCTAGTGATGTCATTAAGCAGGATACATTAAGCATCAACCACAGTTGCTCGGAGCATACCACTGAAAAAAATTTCTCTGATTGGAAATTAAGATAGAAATCTTAGCTAAATGACGGTGTTCCAAGGCCCAGTTGAAGGGACGGTTCATTCTTTCTCACCAGCTTTGAGAGCCTGTGTAAGGAACATTTAGTCTAGCCTACTTGCTTCTGGCAAGGAGGGTGTGCCCTCAGGCCAGGACAGTCACCAGAAGGCCATTGTAGGAAAAAAGCCTAGTGTTGTGGAGATGTTAGATGGGAGCACTCAGAATTAAAGATGGATGCCCCTGAAAGCTGCAATTCTAAACACACTTAGTGAGGGACTAAGCCCTATAGAACTTAATTCTGAGTACATATTCTTAGGATTGTGCTCTTGGTAAGGCTTGACTAGGGATCCTCTGCAACTATATCCATATCAAAACAGAGTTGGCAACCCCTGCTTGGAATGCCCTGCCTGTCTTTTAATGTGGCTGCTCCAAACTTCTTTACAGACTTGACATTTCACTGAAGAGATAGGCTTGAGAACTAAGAAAGAGTTAAGAAGATTCTCTACTCTTTCCAGCCTACTCTGTGGCCTGCTATAAACTCACTTTCACAGCCAACCCAATTCCAGTGAGTATAGACAGAGAGAAAACACACATGGTTTGGTCTACCTTCACAGGCAGTAGACTGGGAACAACAGCAGTTGAAGCCACACTTCCCAGTATGTGAATTGTCTTTTACCACTATTGGGAAAGAAGCAAACCATCATGCAAACCACAAGATGCATCATCAGTGGGTTTATGGGGGTTGAGCTGACCACATGGAACCACTGTTGTTGCTTCTATGGATGTAAGGAAGAAGATCAGAAGTAAACAAAATGCAAACAGAAAAACAAAAACAACAGACAGTGATGATTTCCTAAATGCAATACCATACCAACCACAACAAGATTCCTATGAATAAGAGAGAAAACTCAGCACCCCACAACCAGTCAGGGTTCCTAACCAAAACTAAAACAATTCTGACAGCCAGTCAGCCAAGGTCACAGAAATTCCCATGCAGCACACCCTAACCTGGGGGCTATGGTTAGTGCAGACTGCTGCGGCACAATTGCTGACGTGAGTGAGACCCTATCAGCACATAATACCTCTGCTCTGAAATCTGCACTGGTTGCCAATTTGCTACCAGGCCAAGTTCAAGGTGTGCTTTCCATGTTACCAGCACTGCATAGTACTTGTTCTGCTCTTGTAAAAAATCAATCTTTTAGTGTTTTCCACCTGCCTTGCCCCACCCCTCTGCCTGGACCATATCAGGAGGAGCTGCAGACTGAGAGGTACTGCTACAGGAATGCGACTGCTGGGACCATCAAGGGGCAAGTTGTTCCACCTGTCTTGCCCCACCCCTCTGCCTGGGTCTTATCAGGAGGAGCTGCAGACTGAGAGGCACTCCTGCTGGGGTGAGACTGTGCTGGCACCATCAAGGGGCACACTTTTCCACTTGCTTTGCCCCCTCACCCCTGCTCTCAGTGACATATTTCTGGGGACTGCCCTTTACCAGGAAGATGAATGCTTTTGGATAGCTGTTGATGCTTTTTAGAAATGCTATAATTTTGTTAGTTTGATTTTTTGTAATTTGTATTGTTTTTATTTGTATTTCGTATTTGTGTTTTTTATTTGTGTATAAGCCGCCTTGGGGGCCTTTTTGGCCAAAAGGTGGCCTAAAAATAAAATATCATCATCATCATCATCGTGTGGCAGTACCTACGCTTTGCAACTCCCGGCCTATTTACTTTAGGCAGGCGCTTCACTGTACTCTTTGCAGCACCTGCTAGAAACATTTTTGCTTAGTCAAGCCTACCCAGGCATGTAGAAACTATTATGGTTTATAAACTATTATGGTTTATTATGAAACTAAATACCTGTCTTTAACTGTTTTGCCAATAATTTTATTGTTTTAATTCCTACTGTAAACAGCTTTGAGGTTTTTTACAATAAAGCAGTATATCAATGTTGTAAATAAAATACATTAATAAATTTCAGTCACTGTGCCCCTTGGGTCTCTTTCCTCTTTTAGGCACAAAGAAATCTGCCTTATACCGAGTCAGGCCATTTGGTACCATCTAGCTCAGTACTGATGACCTAACATTGGCTGTCTAGGATTCCAAGCAATTGTCTTTTCGAGATACTGAATTTTGGATCTTTGCATGCAAAGCATATGCCTTGCCATGGAGCTACAGCCCTTCCCCTGTTTAAAAAAGTATCTTTTAAATTTGTTCTTTTCAATTCACTAATGAATGCACAGCATACAAGGGCAGAGCCACACTATGCATACATTTGAAGTACATGAATCCCATCACAGAATCCTGGCAACTGTAGTTTGTTAAGGGTGGTGGGAACTATAACTGTGAGGGGGAAACTACACTTCCCAGGATTATTTGGGGGATATCATGGACTTTAAATGAGAGTTGGATGTGCTTTAAATGTATTATGTGAATCTGCATCACTTCATAAACTTTGCCTGCATATAAATCACTTTAATTAAATTTTAAAATGGACATAAGTTACAAGGTTTACTGGGTGACCATGGGCTATGCACCATCTCTCAGCCTAATCTGCCTCTCAGTGAGAAAACAACAGAATGGGACCATGACCACCCCAAGGAAGAAGGGCATACTTAAAATGTAGAGGAAATAATAATTTACAACCATAGTGTAAAATTAGATACATATCAGGACACAGTATGAAGAAATATTTATATAAGCATGAATGTCAAAGATTGTAAAGGTATTTGTACTGTAAACCTCTGCATGTTTACTCAGAAGCAAGTTCCAATGTATTCAATGAGGCTTACTCGGACAGCAATAAGGAACTTCACTCACCCAGTCCAAAATTCAGAATCATACCACTTTAAGCTGTTCTGCGACTGTTTTATACTTGTTTTATGGTTATTGGATTTTAAATGGCTGTATTTCTTGTTGTGAGCTGCCTTAGTTTCCAACCCTACCTCACAGTGTTGTTGGAAATATTCCATATACACACCAACTGGAGATGTAAAAATACATACACCCCATATAATAGTTTATTGTCAAAACCTGTTGACTATTGCAGAACATCTTTAAAAAATATATTAGTTTCCTGCCAAATAAAAGCAGTGATGCCTAAGTAAGCCCTGCCTAACCACTTTTTTTTTTTAAAGGGATTGGAGGGGAAGAGAAAGATTTACAACACAATCCTTTTCTATGTTCACTCAAAAGTCCCACTGATTATTCAGCACAATCCTAACCATGTCTACTCAAAGTCCTACTGAATTCAGTGGGGTTAACTCCCAGGTATGGGGAATTGGCAGTGCAACTTTACTCCCAGAAAAACTTCATGTTGGGAAGGTTTTCAAAACTGGTTATAAATAAGACAAATAAACTGCCCTCTTCAACAGTCCAGTAAAATTTAACCTTGTTTGACTTCTTAATTAGTGTAACACTGCAGCAGTACACTTTTTAAAACTTCTGTTCAAAAATGATTTGAAAGATAAAATGTATGGACTGCCTTCAAGATGATTCCAACTTATGGCGACCCTATGAATAGGCTTTTCACGGTAAGCGGTATTCAGAGGGGTTTTTACCATTGCCTGAGGCTGAGGCAGTGACCGGCCCAAGGTCACCCAGTGGGCTTCATGGCTGTGTGGGGATTCAAAGCCTGGTCTCCCAGGTCATAGTCCAACACTCTAACCACTACACCACACTGGCTCTCTGATAAAACTTTTTAAAATTTCTGTTCAAAAATGATTTGAAAGATAAAATGTATAGCATGCCATTTTTGCAAGTAATTAAAAAACCCCTGCATGCACACTTTTATTATAATTATAACTAAAATTGTTTACTGTGTATGCCCACCAAGATCCTGCTGTTATTCTGTTGTAGTGCAGTTCTGTGCATGTTTATTCAGAAGCCCCAATGCTGTACAGAGAAAGTACTCTTTATGCTGCTGAAAGCTATATATTTACTGAAATCCTGATGTAAGACAAGCAGGAAAAGGAAACTGTTTTCAGAACTTGAAATGGGGTTTAGCTATTGCCTGGGTGTCAACTCAACATGTCAATCACAACCCTGACTTCACTTATTGGCTAAAAGCCTGAAAGGGCTGGGATCACAACAGCTACTACTAACAGAAGTTGCAGGGGGTGACTGACATTTTGGTTTATATCTTTTGAACCAGAGCACCTAGAAATGTAATTTTTTTTAAAAAATGAAAACTAATAGTCCGGAGATTAAGGTGTCTCCAGGCGAAAACCAGAGATCTGGCAACCCTAACCTAAATGTATGTGCAGTTATTACTGCTCTATTTAGTTTCTGACTGTATTTTTAATTCTATAGATAATTATAAATAATAAGTGTAGAGATAATCTATTTATTATTTGATTTATATCCCACCCTGCCTCTCAGTAGGAGCCTAGATATGCAACATGCTGTTATTTATAAGTATACAGCAGCCTTTTATCTGATGCTGCTCCAGAATTCTAAGAAACAAAAAAAGATAATAAAGTTTTGAAATCAGTGGTTAAAATTAGTGCACTTTTTCAAGCTTTCATCTGCCATCTGGATTCACAATAGTGTCCAATTGTATCTAAAGTTAGACAAAAACCTCCTCCTTGGTCGCAGGAACCATCATGCAAATTTTTGATTACAGCAGTGCAATTTTGAAAGGTTCAGCCTATCATCTTGATTCAAAATGGCATCCAATTGAATTCAAATATAGATGAAAAGCTTATCCTTGATCTCAGGAACCATCATGCAAAATTTGGTTACAATGTCTTAAGAGGTGTCCAAATGCATAGCAAACAGGCAAACAACTTTTCAAAATGTATAGTAGATAAGAAATAACCTAGTTAGAAGGTGGTGGTGGGATCAAGCTTGTGGGGGGGGAATAAATTCATCACATTAGAATTGACATAGGCTTTATCATATTATGCTGGCAAGTGCAGTCTGTGGGGAAAAAATAAACCAAATGTATTGCTGTATAAATGAGCAGAGTGTCTACAGGAAAATAAAAACATAACCAGTGGCAAAGAGCTGCATGCGTCTTGTAACAGCAGGCAGTCAAAGCAACCAACAATGGACACAGAAAGGTGCACTTAGTGATGTCCCAGTTGTCAACAGGATGCCACAACAACAACCATACATAAGCACTACAGCAATTGCAGGGTCTTTCCATCACATGAGCAAGTACGCTTGAATAATTTAACTTAATCTGTCAGAAAAAGTGCTTCCCCATGGCTTTCATAATGTGTACAGGCGCTGGCAAATTAAAAGCAGTTCAGATATAATCTTTGAGGTTAGCATGTGTTCAAACATAAAGTGTTTTAGATATGAACTTGCAATTAAAAAAAAAAGACTTAAAAAAAAAGAGGAGAGGAGAGGAAGAAACTTATCAAAGGAAAATAACCAGAGGAAGAGTCAGAATATGTAAAGCAGATAAGATTTTGTGGTAGGAAATTCTGTTCTACCTTGAACAGCAAAGGTATTATAATAAACAGAGAAAGACTTAACACTTCCAAATGACAGGAGACCCCTATTCTGTTGGGGTTTGCACACACACATACAGATAGCGAGTGAGAAAGGGCCTTGCTGTATTCTTACGTGCCTTGCAGCAGGGGTCCAGAAATATTTGCTTGGCTTACTAGACAGACACTATTTGTACCCACTAGCAACACACCCACCCACTTTCCCTATGCCCAAGTCATCCGGCATGTGCAGAGGAGCTTGAGGGAGAGCCAGGGATTTTTCTAACTGGCAGCTATGGAGAAGGCAAGAAACAACAGTAGAAACATCTTCCAAACCACATCACATGACAGAATACTCTGCCTCTCTCCTAACACCCCCCTCCCCCCAGAAAGCACAGAAAGCTTGAAAGAGAGGTGGAGTCTTATCTCACTTTGATTGTGTGGAGGTTTGGCTCAAGTAAGAAACACTAAGAGAAATTCCTGCTTTTCCCCTCCATTGAACAGCACCTCTCTTATACGTCCTCAAAGGTTGTCAGGGGGCTTGAGGAAGAGGCAGAGTCTTCTTTCATTAATACTGAGGTTTGGAGTAGGGAAAGCAGCAGGAATTTATCTGCCTGTTTCTTATCCAAAGCTCTGCAGATGTGAGACAAAACTCCACTGCTCCATTGAAAGCCCCCCTGGCAGGTGGAGTTTTCTCTCACCTCTTGCAGTTTGGAGACAGGGAAAACCAGCAGGTGAAATTCTTGGTGCATCTTTATTTCTCCAAGCTACAAAGCAAAGAGAATAATTTCAGCTGAACATCAGGAAAAACTTCCTAACCGTTAGAGTGGTAGGACAATGGAACCAATTACCTAAGGAGGTGGTGGGCTCTCCAACACTGGAGGCATTCAAGAGGCAGCTAGACAGCCACCTGCCTGGCATGTTTTAACTTGGATTCCTGCATTGAACAGGACCCTCCTAACTCCATTATTCAATGATTCTATTATTCTGAAGCTGCTGGCAGTTCTCCTTGTTGGGGCAATAGTCTCTGGGGAGCTGGCAAGTGGAAATGTGGAAACCTTTCTGAACAGTCATCGAGGATGCAGCATTCGTAAGGGCCAAACTAGACATGGGAAAGGGGCACCAATGAGTCACATCTCATCTATGTCCCATTTCTCTATATTCATTCATTCATTGGTGATCACACGTGGCCAAGTAAGATTGTCTTCCAAGATAAGGTCTTTAACGGTGGGTCCGTAAGTGACTGTGGAGGCCAATTCTAGATCCACACAGCCTCCCACAGTGAGGACATAGGTTTCCAGATGGAAGATGGTCACGATGAGGATTTGCTTGACGTGCCTTCCGCTTAGCTCATTTGTCCCTTTCGCCCTGTACTCATGCTTCTTCAAAGTCCATAGCACCTTTGATAATGGCCAACCTCCAATTGAGACACTCATGGGCCAAGGCTTCCCAGTTCTCAATGCTTACGTTACATTTTTTTAGGTTAGCTTTGAGAACATCTTTAAACCTCTTTTGCTGTCCACTGATATTCCATTTTCCATCCTTAAGTTGGGAGAAAAGTAGCTGCTTTGGAAGACGGTGATCAGGCATTCGAACAACATGGCCGGTCAAGTGAAGTTGATGTTGGAGGATCATTGTTTCAACACTGGTGGTCTTTGCTTCTTCCAATACGCTAACATTAGTCCGCCTATCTTTCCAAGTAATTTGCAGAATTTTCCAGAGACAGCGTTGGTGGAATCTTTCAAGAAGTTGGGAGTGGCATTTATAGATGATCCATGTTTCACAGGCGTACAGTAAGGTTGTTAGTATAATGGCTTTATAAATAAGCATTTTGGTCTCCCTGCGAATATCCCGATCCTCGAACACTCTATGCTTCATTTGGGAGAATGCGGCGCTTGCAGAGCTCAGACGATGCTGAATTTCAGCATTGATGTCAGCTTTTATAGAGAGATGGCTGCCAAGATAGGAAAAGTGATCGACATTCTCCAGCGTCGCACTATTAAGCTGGATTGATGGTGCTACAGAGGAATTGGTTCGCACTTGCTGATGAAGCACTTTGGTTTTTTTGATGTTAAGCGAGAGGCCAAGCTTTTCATATGCTTCTGCAAAGACATTTAGGATAGTTTGAAGATCTTTCTCTGAATGTGCAGAGACTACATTATCATCAGCATACTGAAGTTCTATGACAGAGGTTGTAATTACCTTACTTTTTGCTTTCAGCCTACCGAGATTAAAAAGCTTTCCATCTGTTCGAAATGTGATTTCCACGCCAGTGGGAAGTTTCCCCTCAACAAGGTGTAGAATCATGGCGATAAAAATAGCAAATAAGGTCGGAGCAATGACACATCCCTGTTTGACGCCTGATCCCACTTTGAATGGATCATTTTGAGAGCCATTGTTATCCAAAATTGTTGCCGTCATGTTGTCATGGAGGAGTCGCAAAACATTCACAAATTTATCAGGGCATCCAATTTTTAGAAGGATGGTCCAGAGAGCAGTTCGATTTACAGTATCAAAGACCTTAGTCAGATCAATAAACACCATATACAGAGGTCAGTTTTGCTCCCTGCATTTTTCTTGAAGCTGTCGTGCAGTGAAGATCATGTCCACTGTCCCCCGGAAAGGGCGGAAACCATTTTGGGATTCAGGGAGGATGTCTTCTGAGATAGGTAGGAGGCTATTTGCAAGGATCCTTGCAAGGATTTTACCTGCGGTAGCAAGAAGAGAGATGCCTCAGTAGTTCCCACAATCTGTTCTATCACCCTTCTTGAAAAGAGTGATAATTATGGCATCCCTAAAGTCTTCCAGGATCTCCTCCCTCATCCAGATTTTTTCAATGAGCTTATGAAGTTGTTGTGTAAGTTCAGGCCCACCTTCTTTAAAGACTTCAGCAGGAATCTCATCAGGTCCACTAGCTTTGTTATTCATTTGATTAATGGCTTTACTGACTTCATCCAAATTAGGGGATACTGCAAGCTCATCTCTAATTTGTTGTTGTGGGATTTGCGAGAAGACCTCACCAGCCACAATAGAGTTACGATTAAGGAGGTCGTGGTAATGCTTTTTCCAACGCAGTGCAATAGACTCTTTGTCCTTTAGAAGTTTGGTACCATCTATTGAACGTAAGGGATTTGTACCATGATTTGTTGGTCTGTAGATGGCCTTTGTGGCATTAAAAAAGCCTCGTGCATCATGAGCATCTGCAAAATGCTGGATTTCTTGAGCTTTCTTTATCCACCAGGTGTTCTTAAGTTTTCTAGTTCTTCTTTGGACCTCAGCTTTTGCACTGGCATAGTTGTTTTTCTTAGCAGCACAGTTAATGTCTTTCTGCCATATCTGGAAGGCTTTCCTTTTCTTGTCAATCATATGTTCAATCTCACTATCATTCTCATCAAACCAATCCTGATGTTTCTTAGTTTGGTATTCAATAGTTTGTTCACATGTTGCAATAATGGAAATCTTCAGTATAATCCAGTATTCCTCAGTGTTTTCAGGGAGTTCCGTAGGTAGATGTTTCTTGAGAGTTGCTTGAAAACAAGCTCACTTAATAGGTTCTTGAAGGGCGTGGATGTTCATTTTACGCCTTGGTTGTCTTCCTTGGAGCCTACATTGAGGAACAATATTAATGGCTATAGTGGATCAAATTAATCGGTGATCTGTCCAGCACTCATCAGCACTCATCATGGCCCTGGTGAGGAGTACATCACGATGATCTCTGGCACAGACAATTCCGTAATCCAGGAGATGCCAGTGCTTCGACCGAGGGTGCTTCCATGATATTTTAATTTATCTTTCTGGTGAAAGAGTGTGTTTGTGATAACAAGATAATGCTCGGCACAGTTAGTCAGAAGTAGAATTCCATTCAGGTTGCTATTGCCAACTCCTTCTTTCCCAATGGTTTCTGGCCATAAATCAAAATCACGCCCAACTCTTGCATTGAAATCGCCCAGGAGGATAATTTTATCCTCCTTGGGTATCTCTGATAAGATTGTGTCCAGCTGGGTATAAAAAATTTCCTTGATGTCTTCATCAGCATCTAATGTTGGTGCGTAAGCACTTACAGTAGTTGCCTGCTGGTTTTTGGTGAGTTTTAATCAGAGAGTTGAGAGTCGTTCATTAATGCCAGTAAGAACTTCTGACAAGAGCTTCACAAGATCATTTTTAATAGCAAAGCCTACTCCATGTATTCTTCATTCTTGTTCAGGCAGTCCTTTCCAGAAGAAGGTGTAACCTCCTTTTTTCCCTTCAATTCTCCTGCTCTTCGAGTTTCTTGGAGTGCTATGTCAATATCAAAACGTCTCAACTCCCTCGCAATGATGGCAGTCCTGCGTTCACTATCTGTATTGTCCAGCAATGTCTGTATATTCCACGTTCCAAAGTTCATTTGTCTTTTGTGACTGCTAAGTGGTGACCCCACTGGACGCAGTGATCCAGTCAGGGAGAGAGATGAGGCAGACTATGTTTAGGGCACCTTTTCTAGCCCCTTCCCCATACGGAGTGAGCAGAGTGGATCCTGAATAGGACTGCTCAGTCATGGATACAGCTGCCGAACAACTCAACTGCCTCGGTCCTTGAGCCAGGATGACTGAGTCTGTATCCACTGCCCATGTGCTGGTCCATGACTAGGGGCTTCTGGATTTCACAGTCCTGCCCCTGTTGCCATTCGCTGATCACCATGGGACTTTTGGTTGGTTTGGTTTGGTTGGAAGATGCCTGTGCATGGATTTGTTTTATGTGGTGAGATCGGTGCACGACAATCAACACACAATCTTGACAGAGAAAGGCTTTGATCCAATGGCATGGATACCATGACGATTGGAAATCTTTTATCTGCTGAAGCCTTCATCCGCCTTCACAGCCGTTGTAACGTACACATTGTTATCCTCTGCCTGTTCTGCCATTGAGGACTTTCTTGGATTGTTCTTTGTCTGGTTCCTCTCCCTTGACCTTACCGCCATGGGTGACCCTTCTGGGAGTATATGACTCCCTACGGCATTGCTCACAGGGTTCATTGGAACACGCAAGCCCACTCACCACTGCAAGGTGACGTCCAGCGACGGGATTTCTCCATATATACTGTATATAGTTGAGGGGAAAACATGTGACAGGACAACACTTCATTTTGTTGGCGTGTGTGCGTTGTTGCGTGAAACAGCATACATTACGTTGGAGTTAAGTTGAGCAAGAAACTTCTTCAGAGCATTAGAGCATGTTAAGAGTCTTTATTAAGACATTAAGGCTTTTCAGCAGTTTCACACCCCCCCTAGCTCTACAGCACATTTCTCTCTGAAAGCAAAAGTAAGACAGCCTCTCAGGTCAGAGGCATGATGCAGAAGGAACACAACTCACAGACTCTGTTAGAACTTTCCCAGTCTATATCTTGATGATTACCATAACAACGGCCTTCACTGTCTGTTCCCAGACAGGGCAAAGACATAACTCCTCTTAACTTTCAGACTTGATGGAAAACTACTAGGCCTCATGCCAACAAGCCCCCCTTTTTCTCATCATGTCTGTCAATTACAAAGAAATCTCAACAATACATAGTCATACAGTAATACATTTTTACAATACCTCTTGCAATACATTTCAGTACATTGCATCATACATTTTCAGTTCAATACAGTTCAAAAATTACATCTCAGTACAGTTCAAAACTTTATTCACTCAAACTTTGGTTCAACACATGTCAAATAAAGTGTCTCAGGATCCATTTCTACAAGTTTATTCATTCCAGGACTTGTTATTAATCCCACAGTAAATCTTTCAGGCGGTTTGCCTAAATTCGCTCTCGTAGAGCGTCTTAAAGGAACCAGAGCTTCGGCTCTCTCTGCCCCCACATTTGTGCTTGAGCTTGTGCTTGGCACAGCCTGCGCAGGAGCTTCCATTTCCTCAGCTTTTCGTTTCTTTGATCTGCGTTTCCCACAAATGAGCTCATTCAAAGCGTCTCTGAGAGGAATTTGTGTACCTTCCATTTTAATGTCAAGATCTGGCTTAAATGTCTGTGATTGTGTTCGTGTTTGTGTTTGTGTGTCATTTGTTCCTGTAAGAATAACTGTCTGCCTTTGATCCCAAGGCTTTTCTGAGACTTTAATGCTTCTGCTCAGAATTAACTGCTGTGTTTCTGGACACCAAACTCTGAAATATGCATTCTGAAATCCCAAAACAAGCTTGCCCCTCCTTTTTCCCTGTGGAATGTGGATCCAGCACCTCGCCCCGAATTTTTGAATGTGTTGTATTTTAGGCTTTCTGCCAGTAAGTTTCTCATAAGGAGACATTCCAATTGCACTGTGTAACACCCTGTTGTGAATGTAATTCGCATAAAGAATTGCTTCTGCCCAGAAAGAATTCCCTAAACTGCAATCCATCAGCATGGCTCTCATTGCTTCCCCAAGCACCCTATTTTTTCTCTCTGCAGTTCCATTGGAAAACGGGCTGTATGGAGCAGTGAAATTCTGGTTTGTTCCCTTACTCTCCAGAAAGTCACTCAATGCCTTACTCGTGAATTCCCCACCTTGATCTGAACATATGGCCCCCACCGTGACACCGTGTTGAGTTTCGATTCTCTTAATGAACAGTTTCAGCTTCTGCTCAGCTTCACTTTTATGCTTTAACAGAAAAACATGACAAAATCTTGAAAAATCATCTACCAGTACCATGTAGAATTTCGCACCTCCTCGTGAAGCATTTATTGGCCCTGCTAAATCAACATGAACTAGCTGGTAGGGAGCTGTTGTGGTTCTCTCAGCCTCCCGGTTTATTGGTGCAATAGTCATTTTAGCTTTATTACATGCATCACAATCCATTAACTGTCCACAATCCTTTAAACGCATGTCTTCACTATGCAAAGGGGTTTTCTTAATCGTGTCAAGGTTTACATGCCCCAGCCTTTGATGCCATTCATGGACGCAGCCCTGATGTACCTGTGCCTCAGCATTTAACACAGCACACCTTGCTTGACTGCTCTTTATTACATACTGTGAATCATTCAGGCTTCCCTGCAAACACACTTGATCTCCCCTCATTACAAAACACTGATCTTTGTGAAACAAAATTGAATAATTACAACTCAACAGTTTGCTCACTGACAATATGTTATGAGCCAATTGCGGAACAAACAAACAATCTGACATTATTCCAAGCTTGTCAAACTTCACCAGACCACGGGCTTCAACGTTCTTACGCGATCCATCAGCAAGTAAAACAAAGTCTTTCACTTCTTCTGAAATGTAAAACAAACGTCTGTCATTGATTAATATATGGCTTGCTCCGCTGTCAAGCAACCAGTTCACAGGTCATAAATCTTGAGAGTTCTGTTTACAAACAAAGTTCACACTGCCTTGCTTCAAGCCTCCGTCCCTGGACTTTCGCTTGACTGGACAATCTTTACGGAGATGCCCACGAGCCCCACAGGCAAAACAAGACTTCAGCCGCTGCTGCTCCCGCTTGTTTTCCTGTCTGCTTTCGACAGCCTGCTCTGGTTCGGCACTTTTCTCCTCCTTGCTTCTGACAGCCTCCATCAGCTCGGCTCTTTTCGCCTCCTGCCTCCGCTGCCATTCCTGGGACAAATCCTGCAACGCGTCCCACATCTGTTTAGCCGACGGCTCATCTCTCACACACATCAGTTGAGAATCCGATAGAGCCAAGATTATAAACGCCTGCGCCCTCTGGTCTCGACGCTTCCAGGCCGCGGTCAATACCGCTGGGGTTTTTTCTTTAATCACATCCCATAAATCCTCTGTTATCAGCAAAGCCCACATTCTCGGCTTCCAGCTGCCATAATTCTTTTCATTAAGCCGTTCCATCGGCAAGCCTCCCCCAGACAGGTTTACAGCCATGTTGCTCACCTCCGTCTGGTTCAATCAATCAAGCTGCCCTCTCTGGAACTCCGTCTGCCGTTCAGACCAGCAACTTACTCCCGTGTAATGCGCTGTGGATCTGGGCCCATAACCCCTGTTGGCGTGTGTGCGTTGTTGCATGAAACAGCATACATTACGTTGGAGTTAAGTTGAGCAAGAAACTTCTTCAGAGCATTAGAGCATGTTAAGAGTCTTTATTAAGATATTAAGGCTTTTCAGCAGTTTCACCCCCCCCCCAGCTCTACAGCACATTTCTCTCCGAAAGCAAAAGTAAGACAGCCTCTCAGGTCAGAGGCATGATGCAGAAGGAACACAACTCACAGACTCTGTTAGAACTTTCCCAGTCTATATCTTGATGGTTACCATAACAACGGCCTTCACTGTCTGTTCCCAGACAGGGCAAAGACATAACTCCTCTTAACTTTCAGACTTGATGGAAAACTACTAGGCCTCATGCCAACACATTTTCCCATCCCTGCAAACTAGGGATAGAAAGATCTGTCAATTTTGGTTCTCTCCCTTTCTCACTTTTCAAGCTTAATTTCAGTTCTCCACATTTTTGCAGCAATTTGTTGTTGTTTTTTAAAAAAAATCCTCATGAAAATTCTTCAGCATTTTTGTGTGAATTTCTTCTAATAAACACATTTCGTAAGCATTTTTGACTAATGTACACATTTTTTCAAGCAATTTCTCATCATATAATGCATTTTGTATGTTGTTTTCACTCATATATTTATTTTTATGCACACTTTCATCTAACTTACACATTTTTATCAACATGGTTTGGTTGGCGAACTAAATGGCAAAATTCTCATAAGTGTGAATTTCGAAGGATGGCTGTGTTCCAGCTCTCATATTGTTTCAGAAAGTGCAAATTTGATAGATTTGGCTTGAAATGCAAACAAATCTAATTTCCCACTCATCCCATTCTCACCTGATGAGAAGCAGGACAGAAAATTGGCAAATGTGAGCTTGTGTACAAGCATAGGCTTGTGGCAACAAATGGACATAGATTGAGGGTACAGGCTGACTCCTGTACAGGCCTTTGGTCTTCTACCTTCAATTACTTTCTGAATCCATGTTGGGCTCAGAGCTCTCTTAAACCCAAGCCAAGCAAGGTACAAATGAAGCTGCCTGATCAGGGTTTTCTGTTTAGCCCGGTATTGTTTACTCTGACTAGCAATACCTTTCCAGAGTCTCATACAGAGGTCTTTCCCATCACCTGCTACTCTACCTAATCCTTTTTTCCTGGAGATGCCAGGGATTGAACTGGGGCCTCTCAGGTTGTCCACTGAGCAATGATCCACCCTCTGAAGCATCCCTTAAGGAAGAAGATGAGATGGCTCTGTGCAGTGCATGGAACTGCCTCTTCTACCACTATCCTTGATCACTGCTAATGCAGGAAATGTGAGGAAGTAAGGTGGGTCCCTGAAGCTCATGGAGCTGCTTGTCCTAAACTGGTGATTTTCTTTCCTAGCCCCACAAGCCTGAGAGTGCTATCAGGCTAGCATGAGCAGAGAGCAAGGGAGAGTGGGAAGTTAGAGCAAGATGAGATGTAAAGTGGACATAGTCTTCACATCTCTGGCAAAACTTTGTCCTGTGAAATATTTTCTTATTTCCATTAAAATACCACTATTCATCACAGAGCACAAGTAAAATACAAAATTAACAACTGCAATGACAAATAAAGTAATACAGTGGTTTCTGAACTTCTTTCCCCATGGACCACTTGAAAATTGCTGATGGTCATTCCCATTTGTAGCAATTGTAATACACTTCACTTGATGTTGTATGATTTTTAATTGCATTTTTATTTGCTTCTTTTATTTCTGAAAGTGTATTTTATACTATTAAAATTTGAACTCCATAGAATTCAAATTGTAATGCAATAAAATACAATAGAACAGCCTTTCCCAACCAGTGTGCCTCCAGATGTTGTTGGACCACAACTCCCATCAGCCTCAGCCAGCATTGCCAATGGTCAGGAAAGATGGGAGTTGTGGTCCAACAACATCTGGAGGCACACCAGTTGGGAAAGGCTGCATTAGAAGAACAAAAAGAAGCAATAAAAATACAATTAAAAATAAACATGAATATGATGTGCCATGAATAAAGCTTTTGGACCACTTGTGGTCCATGGACCACAGTTTGGGAACCCCTGAGGCAATACATTTAAATTGCCAAAGCTATTTCACAACTTCAAAACAGTAGCATGATAATACACACTTGGGTCGCATGACCATCCAACAGACTGTTCAGCAACTCAGAATTCAAGACCCACTTAAAAAGCAACAAGACTCAAACACCTAAGCGAAGAGGTGCATCTTCAGTAAACTCCAAAGAGACACTGTAGCATGGAATTCCACAGGAAGGGCACAACAATTGAGAAGGCCCTTGCCTGGCTCACTCACTCCACCCAGCCCTCACTTAATGGTGGGGCCCTGAGACGGATGCCCTCCAACGATCTCAAAGGACGTGCTGGCACATACCAGGAGGAGCACTCAGTCCTTGCCCAGTTCATTATAAAGCTAACCCTGAAATCCAAGATTTAATTTGGTTAGTGACATCCCATCTGTCTACTTTGTAGCCTTTTTCTCACTTCCCCAATATTCTTACTAGTTGTGGTAGAATTTGTAGTCAGTTGGTCATACTGAGTGTACATAACAACATATAGTCTGAGCTCTCTTTGGTGTAAAGAGATCTCCATTCATTTCAATGGCATGGGTTGCTCTGGGCATTGAACTGCCATCTCTGTTGAAATGAATAAGGAGGCTCTTTTGAATGGGGAGTATGATCCATATGTATGCTGCAGCGTCCTCTAGCCAGCGATCTCTTTATTAGGGCAAATGAGAATAAGAATGTATAACTCAGCATAAGGGCTGCAGTCTAAATATTTTATGCGTTGCCTCCCCACTGCATTTCTGTGTAGTTCTAATTAAATCTTCAGTGCCAATCAATCTATTTCTTCACACCAATATATTTTTCAGTTACTCTCCTGACATATGAGTTTCTTTTACACTCGTATTCTGCTATGTTATTTTTTTTTTATCATTAATGTACATGTGTGAAAAGAACTATGATGACTAGGAAACAGGAGAAGTCCATTTCAAGAACTTAATTTTGCAGCCTACTCAGTGACAATGTGGTTTCATTTCAAAGGGTTTTTCAGGCACTTGACATCCATTCATAACCAAACTGTTCTCATTAACTAGATGGTGCATGCAAGACAGATGTACCAAGAGCTTTAATGAAGTGTTTTCCATTCTAATGCAATTGATGCACAATAAATGAAACTATTTTGTACAAGTCTAACTCAAAGATTGCTTGCTATATTAACACATTGCTGTGTAGAGTGATCAGCACATGAGAGCCTTAAGATACACACTTATCAGGAGCAAGTCCTACTGAACTCACCAGGGGCTTACTTCTGAGCAGATATGTAAAGAATGGTATTGTTAAGTCATCTTTCCAACACAGGATCAGTCGAGACCATAGTCACAAAAATAATGCTGTGAAAAGTATTTCAGCCAAAGCAGACAAAAGAAATGTGTGATTGTACTTTATTTATGTACTTTTTGAACTTAAAATAACACATATCCACATAGAGAAGAGCACTAGTCTGGATTAGGACTACATCAAGATGGAAAAGGGGTTTAATTCATTTTTCCGACATCATTCTCCTGATGATCTCACCTGGTAGCAAGCGTCTATTTGCCTAGGGAGGAAAAACTTGTTTGTTTGTTTGTTTTTTCCACATGGGAGAAATGGGAGGTTGGGGGAGGGGGTTGTTGGGGAAATGGCTGTTATTTTTTATTTTTAAAAATACTTTGAAAAGACAGAAATGAAATCATGCATTTCTCATCATGTCATGTTTTGTACATAGTGTAGCATCACAGGAAGAGTGCCTTCCCCTTTTTGCCTTCACATTTTTAAAACTTACTTCTTTGACCTTAAGAACTAGAAACATTGGTAAATGAAAGCTAACATGTTTACAGTTCCCTCCTCATACCAGTGGAACCTGGCTGGGAGAGTCACGTATCAGCTTTACATGTAATGGCAACCACTGTTACCTAGCTCAAAGACCCACTTCCTGTCAAATGAGATTGCAGAGTTTGACTTTCTATTTAAGAAATACTGACCACTATATATCAATGAGACCACTTTAAAGTACAAATGTTGTAGGGCACAACTTCTTGTCTCTTGACAAAAAAGTCAGTAAATGAGATAAAAGTCAGGAGAAACTGAGATGGCATTTTACCCTTATTCCTGACACCCCAAGATTATATTGCATTCCCATTTTGCCTCAGCTGGGCACTGACTTCTGTTCCCAGTGAAGTAGTATTTGGGACTGATTTACCTACCACTTTATCTTGCATCTACTAAATATTTTGGAAAACTGTTTATCCCTTCACTATGCATTTGAACACTTCTTAAGATACTGTAAAACTATTTTTCATGATGGTTCCTGAGATCAAGGAACAGGTTTTTGTCTATGTTTGGACATAGTTGGTGGACTGAACATTTCAAAACTGCACTGTTTTTAGCCACTGCTTTCAAAACTGCACATATTTTTTGGATTTCTTTGAATTCCCGGACTATGTCAGGTACAAGGCTGCTAGTTCTAAATATGTCATTATCTGCTTTGTCTTATTTTGTGTTGTCTTTTCAAGAAGTGTTTTCTTTGTGTTCTCTACATACATGCCAACAAATGCCTTGCAAAATTATTGGGATAACCAAAATAAGCACATAATTGGTTGGATACATTTACATGTACTTAAGTTTATTTTTTTTAAAATCTGGAGTGAATTTCTGGATGTGAATTTCCATATATCAAAGAAACTCCAGAGCTGCTCAGGTGGTCTTCTGGATCTCATTCATGGGATTGTCAGTGACTTTTGTCCCATGGGAGAGCCCATAGTTTGGTGGTAGGTCAAGGACCTAATCCCCACATCTCTGGTTAAAGGATTTTAGGTGTCAGAGGTGGGAAAGCTGGGGTAGACAGTGCTGGTCTAGATGGACCAATGCTCTCTGACACTACCTCTGCAGCAGAAAGCTATTTAACATTTCCACAAGTGTTCTTAACTACTCCACCTCAGCATTTCCCCATTGCATCAGAGATCCTTGTGTAGCACACATTCCAGGATGAAGTACCCCTCAAATTATCCATATGAATGATGAGCCTGGCACAAGAGCATTTGAAAACAAGGTGTCAATTCCCTATGAGTTGCTGTACTCAGCATGATTTGTTTTTCATGATCTGTTCCTTGACCTGCATGATCCTTATATTTTGGCTGGAAACTGACTTGTAGGGAGGCTTGACTGCTGCCAAAGTGGTAAGAAATGCTTTTCATGCAAAAATCCCGAGTTGTCCCTCAGATCTCCAGGTAAGTCAGGGAAAAACCTGTACTGGAAACAATGGAGAGGCAGCATACAGAGCTCGATGGACCCATAGTCTGAATCTGTATACAACAGCTTCATATGATCCAATGACTTCTTTGTTCAGAAGGGCATTTCCCCTGTTGCTGAATTATCCTTTGTTGGTAGGAGCATGACTTCAACTAACCTTTGGAACTTCCATTACATACAGTATCAGACAGGTACTGCCTGAGTTGTTTTTTCAGCACCTCTTTCCTCTTTCAACAAGCCTTCTGCATGGAGATTTTTATCCCAGATGGTATTTGTATTGGATTTGTATATGTAATTGCTTTTATATGTGCAATTGTTTTAACTGTGTTTATATATGCAGTTTTACAGCTGTTGTTATTGTATTGTGAAATCACTTCAAGATGCTTCATAGGAAGTGATTCATAAATAAAATACATAATAAATAATAGCCTCTATTGATGGAGCACTACAGAGCAGTTGACTGTTGGTTAGTCTCGTCTTAACAGTGGTGGTGCCCATAGAGACTGGTAGGATGGAAGGCAGAGAGGCCAACAGTGGGTGGAGCCAGGCAGGACCAACTAATTCTAACTTTGATCCCATTCTCCTCCTTGCTGAGCTCTACAGGAAGAAATGAGGAAGAAGCTGACAGCCAATGCCACCCACTGGGCTAGTTGTTAAGTACGAAAGCAGGCAGGTGGGGGCTGGCTGAGGGCACACTGAGGTTGGTGGGGCAGTGCCCCATTTGCCCTCATGGACCAGCTCCCACTGTGCCTTAAGTTCTCATTATCCTTCAGTCATGTCATCAGCCATCATAATAATTAGCAGAAAGAATGATGCCACTCAAATCTGAAGTTGCATTCTTCTGTTCATCTAGAGAAAACAAATAAGGGGATTATTCATTTTCAAAAGCACTAGCATGCATCTTATCTACAAGGACACATGCATGCTGAAAGGTTCTGTGCGCTCAAGTACTGTACCAGGAACTGGCAATATGTGCAATGCTTGATTTGATTTTTACATTTTCATAATGACAGAAGCAAATTAATCTAGTTTGAATTAATTGGAAACTCCCATAGTTTTACAGGCAAAGCTGTCAGGCAGTTGGTACTGATGAAGCTGTAGAGGAAAACACATTCTATGAAATGAGGGGGAAACCCAGTCTTTTTATTTCGGTAGCTTATTAACATTATGATGGCAATATGAGTGACATCCTTTGCCTGGGGAGGTGGGATACTACTTCTGTTTCTTAGGCTGCACGTGTATTTACACTCACCTGGGAGCATGTCCTGTTGAACTCTATGAGACATATTTCTGAGGAGACATTTATGGGATTGCACAGCTAGCAAGATACTCAAGTAACAAAAGAGTTAGTGTTACTGTTGAGCAGTTATCCTCAAACCTTTTTTCCCCATGGACCACTAAATGAGGATATTGGTGGAACACTAAATGATTATTCTTCCTGTTGTAGCAATTGTAATGCTCTGTGCTAGGTGTTGTTTGTTTTCTAACTGTATTTTTACAGACATTCCATGAATGAAGCATGGACCACAGTTGCAGTGGATAGCCATAACCAATTTTATTTACTATATATATTATAAGAGATGTGCACTTCAGAGGCAGTATGTTGTAGTGGTTAGAATGTTTATTTATTTATTGAAAATATTTCTGTCCCGCACTTCTACCCTATAATAGGGCACTCGTGGTGGCTTACAATAAAATTGAGCATGTACAGAATATAAATTGTACACAATAAAGATCAAAAAAATGTTAACATGAATTAAAATACATAAAATGCAATTAAAATACATAAAATTCTCTCTCTCTCTCTCTGTATATATATATATATATATAGGGAGTGGTACTGAAGGGACTAGAGGTAAAAATTAACATAGAAGGCATAAAGTCAGTGTCAGGCTCTACCCTCACTCCCTCCCAAAGGCTCTCCGGAACAAGATTATTTTCAGAAGTCTCCGGAAAACCATCAGGGAGGGAGCAGAGCGGGCTTCTTGGGGTAGGTATTCCAAAGCTTGATTGCCATAGCTGAGAAGGCTCTCTCCCGTGTGCCTGTCAGTCTAACATCTTTCATTCCCGGCACGCAGAGGAAACTAGAGGCAGATGATCTTAAATCCCAGGCAGGTACATATGGGCATAAGCAGTCCCTGAGGTACATTGGTCCAAGGCCATTTAGGGCTTTAAAGGTCAGAACCAGCACTTTGAATTGGGCCCGGAAGCAAATTGGGAGCCAGTGGAGTCGATAAAGCACAGGGGTGATATGCTCCCTGAGCCATGCTCCAGTTAACATTCTGGCTGCTGCATTTTGAACCAACTGTAATTTCTGAACCGTTTTCAAAGGCAGCCCCACATAGAGTGCATTACAGTAATCAAGCCTCGATGTCACCAATGCATGTGTCACTGTGGCCAAGTCAATGTTGGAATGTTGGGATTATTTTGCCCAACATCCCTTTTCCCAACAACCATTATAAGTTTCTGTGACTCACTCTAATTGAGCTTGAAATGTTGGTCTCAGGATCTGAAGTGCAGGAGATGTGGCAACCTTAGTTACATTGATAAAAGTCTGAGAACATTCCAGGGAAGGCCAAGTAGAAACTTACTTGTGCCACTTGGAAAGCAACAGGGATCACCTGGACAGTATGTGTGAGGACTGTGTGACACCTTAGTGAGAATGTTTATTTATCTTAGTGCTGATGTTTATATATTTCCGTCTACAGAGTATGCAGTTACAGGCATGCACATTAAGGGTACTGTACTCTGTACAGTACACAGTACTCTGAAACATAATTGGCATCCTCACACATCTTGACCTTGCCAGTATTCATACAGATGTAGTCACAGATTAAAAAATAAGAATTATCCAAAAATCAGGCTATGTTTAGAATTTGTGTTCACTCCAGCACTAATTTGTTTCTTTTTGCTGCCACTGCTAAAAAAATAATGGTATTGATGTTGAAACTGTTTGCCACTTCTGACTGAACTCTTTGGTAGAGAGATTTTTGGGACCTTCTGTAATTTGCTTACCAAATGGCTTCCTTGATTTTCAGTTATTAAAGCCTGGGTATGTCTTGCTAAATAGATGTAACACATCCAAAGGTTTATAGGAATGAGTAAGGTAGGATCACCTATTTGAAATTCGCACTTTAAGCCAGAGAGGTCAAATGAGATGGTCCCTTTTGTCTTTAATTTCTGTGAATTATATCCACTTCAGTCCAAAAACCATTTCCTTTTTTCAGCCTATTAGATTACCTTTATAGGTTTTGAGACAGATCCAGGCCTACCTATGCCTGAAGCAGGCAACTGCTAGTCTAGGTTTGGGTCAACAGGTTCATTCCTCTCTACTGGAGACTGGTAGGCTTTAAGGCCTCTGATTACGTGACATACTTTCAGCAGAGACTGAAGGCTTTTAGCCTGCTTTGTCAGAAGCATTATAAGTCCCGTGAATGAATCTCGGTTATTACAGTAATGGGTTTTTCCCCTGTGGAGGATAGGGAGCTGAGAGGAAATTTATATCTTCTAGTTTTAGGATGAATTCATGCATTCTCTGTTACTGTAGTTTCTACCCAGAGTGAAGCCACTTATAGGAAAAAGTAAAGTGCGGCATTTGGAGCAGCCGTTTCAGTGACGGACCCTTCCTGTCCTTGATGTTGGGCAGTCAAGCCCCCACTGATTCTCGTTACTCCTTATACCAGAAGATCCTACAATATACAGTTTCTTTCTCTGCCTACCTGACATCCACTATAATGACAGATATTCTGCAATATTGTAACATTTGCTTAGAGAAACAAATGTATCAATTGCTAGTTAACCAAGCAACACAGGCCACCAGCATAGATCTAAACTTTTCAGGAACTTCCCTAAGTCAGCACACTAGCACAAGACAGAAGACCTCTGATAAGCATTCATCATGTGGAACAAATCTGCCTATTGTAGGGGTAGACACATTTTTTTTTTACCCAAGGCCCACATTCAACCTTGGCCATATGGAGTATGCACAGGCCCCCTTCTCAGCTGCTCTATGCAGAACAGCTGACAAGGAGGTTATTGATCTATTGGCTGGTGAAGATGCAATCTGCATCTCCATTAGAATGCTGGATTGGGTGGAGAAGTCCCCGTCCACCTCAGCACTCATTTCTTTCTTTTTGCTGCCACTGCTAAAAGTCGTAGAGTTTTGGGGGATAAACAAGGAAGGATATATGTGCTTGAGGGCCAGTTCAGGCCCCCAAGGCTGAAGGATTAACCACCAAAAGCTTATTAGTTGGTGTTGTTGCTGACAAAATCATTACATTATATTTATAATTCTTCATCCTTCTCACAAGCAGCAGCACTTTTTTTTAAGTTGTAAAACACATTTGGGAAGGAACGGATGACCACTACAAGTTTGCTCATTGCCTAAAACAATGAGATTCAAAATCTAATAATATAATTCACCCTTCCATGGGGACAGAGTTGGATACAGAGAATCTTTGCATCATCACCTTTAATTCTGCTGTACTGGACAGATCTCTCTTATCATCACTTCACAGGGTATATATGCCTACAGAGATCTTACAGCATTTAGCATTTATATGTAAATCCAGAAATGTGGGAAGAAGCAATCAAAACAGTACAGTATGCTGCTGTACTGAACACAGTTTTTTTTTCCCCATGTATGACCTGTGCCAATTGTGTTGACCACATCTCTTGCTTAGTTTGCCACAAAAGATGTCAAGAGATTAGACCTGGGCCATGGATGGACACTATGGACACATTCACACATCACACTAAGCCAAATCATGGCTTAGCACAAATGTGTTGGCTCCTGAGGAGGTGATCAGAGACATTTTGCTCCTCCCTGGGCATTTTAGGTCAGTGCAGTGCACAGGTTTGGCTTAGTGTTCATCTGAACCCAGGATTGTGGTTAAGGCCTATGTGGCTTGTGGGGATTGGATGTTTAATCATGGTCAGGATAAAAAGTGGTCCAGCTTTGGGTGGAGGGAGAATTATGCTGAATGAAGGCACTATATTATTTGCTGAATAAGCAAAGCGATATTGAGAGGGGAAATAGTTTCTGTACCCTCTTTCCCCCTGGGAGTTTGAGAAGTGAGGGGGAATTGTTGTTATGTGCCTTCAGGTCGATTACGACTTATGGTGACCCTATGAATCAGTGACCTCCAATAGCATCTGTCATGAACCACCCTGTTCAGATCTTGTAAGTTCAAGTCTGTGGCTTCCTTTATGGAATCAATCTATCTCTTGTTTGGCCTACCTCTTTTTCTACTCCCTTCTGTTTTTCCAAGCATTATTGTCTTTTCTAGTGAATTGTGTCTTCTCAGTATGCATCCAAAGTATGGTATCCTCAGTTTCATCATTTTTGCTTCTAGTGATAGTTCTGGTTTAATTTGTTCTAACACCCAATTTGTCTTTTTTGCAGTCCATGGTATGCTCAAAACTGTCTTCCAATACCACATTTCAAATGAGTTGATTTTTCTCTTATCCGCTTTTTTCACTGTCCAGCTTTCACATCCATACATAGAGATCGGGAATACCATGGTCTGAATGATCTTGACTTTGGTGTTCAATGATACATCTTTGCATTTGAAGACCTTTTCTAGTTCTCTCATAGCTGCCCTCCCCAGTCCTAGCCTTCTTCTGATTTCTTGACTGTTGTCTCCATTTTGGTTAATGACTGTGCTGAGGTACTGATAATCCTTGACAAGTTCAGTGTCCTCATTGTCAACTTTAAGTTACATAAATCTTCTGTTGTCATTACTTTAGTCTTCTTGACGTTCAGCTGTAGTCCTGCTTTTGTGCTTTCCTCTTTAACTTTCATCAGCATTCCTTTCAAATCATTACTGATTTCTGCTAGTAGTATGGTATCGTCTGCGTATCTTAAATTATTAATATTTCTCTCTCCAATTTTCACACCTCCTTCATCTTGGTCCAATCCCGCTTTCCATATGATAAGTTCTGCATATAGATTAAACAAATAGGGTCCCTAATAATTCCCCCAGGTGTGAGACAGGGGTGTATTTTATTAGGCTTTGCATGGACAAGAAATAGTTCTCACATGGTGTGCCAAATGTTCTTTGTGTGGTGCAGTGTGTTTTGGTCAGCAGAGAAATTATACAACCATGTACTTCAATCCTAAATTGCTTCTCTGTTCACACAAGAAGGACATGATTTCTACCAACTCCCACTCCATCTGCAGCTGCATACTATATTCCAAGAGCCTCCTAAGCCCATGAACAGTTTTTTGAGAGGTGTGCGGGGCTGCAGATGGAAAGGGAAGACAGACAAGTGGTGTTTTGCCCATTTGCGGAAGGTAACTTCAGATCCAAACTATTGTCCTGTATTTATTTTTAAATGCCAGTGAACTGTGTTAGTACAGAAAAATCATTCAACACTTAAAAAAAAATTCCCAAGGAATCTCCCTCTAGAAACTTTAAAGCATGCTTGGTCCAATGCAGAACATACCTGTGTCTTCTGTTTCCCTCAGGTGTCTACTATGAGAAGCAATGTGGTCCAGTAGTTAAGAGAAGTGTACATTGGGAGTCTAGAGGTCCTGAATGAGGTTTTACTTCTTCCACGGCCACATTGTGTGGTGCTGGACTTTGGGCAAAGCGTAGGCTCAGTTTGTCATCTGTAGAGTGGGAATAACCTTCACAGAGCTAATGCAAGGACTAATGCCATCAGAGCTGTAATGGTTGTGATACATCACACTAATACTTGTCCTTGGTACACTGCTGAGAAGTGAGGGAGGTTGAACTGTTTCCTTACACAGGGAAGCTTACTGTGATAAAGTTTGTGAATTCCTAGTCTAGGAAATCTTGTCTTCACTTTTGTGATCTCACACAGAAAACTGGAAAAAGTGAAGCTATTTTTGTGGAATCCTTTTTTTAAAGTGCAAAGACACCTCTAACACTAGTGCAGCCTAAAATAGCATATTGTTTTCTTACTCACTTGCAGTGGTAGAGACAAAAATAATAAAGGTGATAATTTGGCAGGATTAGCAATATTTTTCACAGCCACATATGAGGCTATTAGAACAAGGGCAATGCTGACTATAATCAGCAAAAAAAAAGTAATATAGTTACCTTATCCGCCCCATGCAAGAAATTAACTTGACATATAACATATGTTCTGTCTCAGTAAATTAACTTGCAATAAATCCGGCCACTAGGAATTTTTTTCTTGAAAATCCTTCATAGCTCAAGTATAAATAGATGGAAAGGCTCAGTCAGAAGGAAATGGAGTTTGCTGATGCCAGTCAACAAGCATGGCCTGCTGAATCCCAGAGAACTTGGACAGACGAGCATAGTGGAAGTCTTTGGAAACTGTAGACCAATCTAATGTGTGGTACACTTTGTCATAGTTATGTTCTCTCACCTGAATTAATTCATAGCCAGAAAAACATTAATTTGAATACATCAGTCATTTTGAAGTGTTTTACTTTTTACTTTCACTTGTCATAGTACCCCTGCTGCTGATGACAAGTTCTGCATATTGGTACTATGTATTTTCCTTGAATGCTGATTCCATGGGACTTCCCCATTTTATATTACAGGAGTGTGGTTGTTACTTACATTTGGCACTGTGACAGAAAGGGAGAGGTTCTGCCTCTTTCTGTCCTCAGTCAATCCCAAAATTGGAATGTTGAGAGGGGGAGAGGAGAAAAAGTCAGTTTAGTTCAATTAGGAAGATGAGATAGTGGGGAGTTCAGTTAGGGATGTAGAGAGAGTTCAGTTGGTGTTAGCATGGGCAGTGGGAGCCACATGTGGTTGGAGATTAGAAAGTACGCAGAGTAGGAATAAGATCTGTGGTGTTAGAAAAGGATAGGGTTCAGGAAGAGACACCAAAAGAGAACGTTCACGGAAAGGTCAAAAGTTGTAACAATGTGCAGGGCCGGCCTCAGGCATGCTGGGGCCCTTGGGCATTAGCTTGCCCCAGGGCCCGGCGTGTGCACATGTGTGTGCACGTGGGGCCACCCATGCCCCCTATGCCTAGGGTTGCCATATTGCCCGGTTAGCTGGGTTTTACCCGGATTCTATGCATGCCACCCAGCACCCGGCTAGCCCTTTAAGTGGCCCGGATTCTCAGCTTTAATTTTTTTAAAAAATTAAGTTTCTAGGTGGTCCGGTTCTCGAGATATACATAAAAACGTCAGCCGCCCCCCGACTGTTAAATCTTTCTTTAAACAGTACTGTATAGCACTTCGTAGCTTTAACCCCGCCCGTTCAGGATTGTAGCCAATCAGGGATTGTGTTTCAGTTTCATTGACCTTAGGCAGTGTCTAGAAAACAAAATGGTGGTTTCACCCCGTTTATCTGAAAATCTCATAAATTGGGTAAGTATATACATTTCAGTTTTTTTTCCTCTTGTGTGCAGGAGTCAGATCTTGGGCAGTTTTGAAAACTTTCCCAATGCTTGCTTTTTGTAAAAGCAATGCTAATCCCATATGCCCAGAGTAAATCCCATTGAATTCAATAGGACTTACTTTTGAGTAGACATGGTTATGAATGTGCTGAAAATCAATGGGACTTTGGAGTGAATGTAAAAAAGAATTGTGTTTGTGCCCTCCAGTCCTATTTTAAAGCAAGTAGGCAGGGCTTACTTAGGTATTACAGTTTTTATTCTGTAGGAAACTAATACTGATTTTTTAAAAACTAATACTGATTTTTCTGCAATGACCAACTGGTTTGACAATAAACTATTATATGGGCTGTATGTATTTGTACATCTGCAGTGTCTGCGTGTGCGTGTGTGTGTATGGAATCTTTCCGACACCCCTGTGAGGTAGGGTTGGAAACCAAGGCAGCTCACAACAAGAAATAAAGCCATTTAAAATCCAATAACCATAAAAACAAGTATAAACGGTTGCAAAACAGCGTAAAGTGGCATGATTCGGAATTTTGGGTTGTGTGAATGAAGTTGCTTATCACTTGAAGTTGCATTTCTGTACCTGTTTGAGTAAGCCCCACTGAATACGCTGGGACTTGCTTCTGAATAAATAAACCTAGGATTGCACTATAAATATCTTTACAGTTTGTGTAAATAATAAATATATTTGATAGTCGTGCTTTTATATAAATATTTCTTCATTTATCATATTTTTGGTTGTGAGATGCTTAGTTTTCTGCCTTACTCATAGGAATCTTGTTGTGGTTGGTATGGTATTACATTTAGGAAAGTGTTACTGCCTTTTGTGTTTTTTTTTCTATTTGCATTTCACTTATCTTTAACCTCACTCCGTTACAGCCATAGAAGCAACAGCAGCATATGCAAGATAATTAACTCCCATTAGTGATAAGAACAAGAATTTATAATTATTATTTCAATTAAAACAAGAGGCTTATCAATACTTTGAAGAGGACCAGATATTTATTTTGTTTCTGAACCCAGGACTGGGTCTTTCATGATGCCCGGGGGGGGGAGCAGGAGAGTAGTCCATAAGACAGACATCCTGGCATTGGTAATCTAATTAGCAAGGTATGTGTGGGGTTGTTGCACACTTCCAGACCCAGTTTCATTTTGAGTATGGAGGTGGAACCTGTGTAGATGTGGTTGATCAAAGGGAGAAGAAATTTTGAGTTAAGCAAAGCTCTGCTTTTATGAAACCTAAGAAACATACAGATACTTTGAATGTCTGAGTGCCTGCACCAGTGGAATACTGGAGGAACTGCAAAAGACATGCAGCACACGTGGAAAGCCATGGAGTGATGACACTTCTCTGCTGGGAGACCTCAGGTGCCTTAAGAATTCCTCCTCAGCAGTGTCCACTGTTGACTTCTTGCCCTGGGGCTGAATGTTAAAGAATTCATCTTCTAAGTCATCTCCTTCCTGGTCTTTGTCTGAAGACTAATCACTGTCCTCATTAAGTGCACCCATCTTTATTTCAGCTCTTAACATGGCATCCATTGGGTATCTAAGAGAGAGAATACATCAACACATATGTTAGGAAACCACCGTATGCTCTTGATTTCCTGATACTTGTCATGTCCCCTGATTCAGGGTCCAACTGTCAGCCTGAGCCTGTGGATGATGACATGGAAGGTAGAAGGGTATCCAAGTCACCACACTCAAGGGGCAGCACAACATGCCCTTAATGATTACCTGCAGCACCCAATGTTGTGATGAGGAACCACAGGAAGAAAGGGCCCAGCCCCTGCCTACCACCTTAAGCCTTCTGATGCCTCCCTTGAGAAAACATTTCCCACTCCAGCACCATCTCACTCTCCACCTCCTCCCTCATTGCCTCCTAAACACCCACAGAGCTCAAGGGAAGTGCGACACTGTGGAGAAGCCCAGTATGAGGCACATGACTTTCATCCACGAATCAGAGGGGCAGAATGTTTCCCCTGCTTCCCCCCCAAGTAACGCCCCAAAGTAACACTGGAAATATTACAGTTACAGCTCAAAAGTAATGAGATTACTCCTCATTCCTTCCATTACAAGCAAAATGTAAAGAAATTACCCATTCATTCCTCAAAAAAGTAATAAATTACGGACTTCTGGGAAGGGTTGCTTTGCCTGTGCTGCCTCTGAGCGAGCTCTCATCTCAGAAGAAGCTTTTTCAGCTCTAAAATCAGTCACAACGTTCTTTTTGACTGATAAAGACTTTCTCCCGGGCAGGGAGAAACGTAGAGATCAACCCCAAAGCCTGTTTTTGTGGGGAGGACTGGATTTCATTTATTTATGAGAGAAAGTTCAAACTGCAATGCCGGACGGACTTTCATCAAGCTCTAGCTGATTACAGCGACATGTTTATCTTTTCTTTAAAGAAAACGGACTTTAACAGGCAGATAAGCATCCTTCTTTCTATCTTCTTTTTTTACTTGGCTTAAATTGGTGCAGCAAAAAAGAGATTTGTCAATGAATCAGCTGTGAAGAAGTCTTAGGTGAGTTTTGGCTTTTCTCTTTCACTAACGAAATTAAGGAGGAAAGAAATCGAAAAAGCTTATCTTTGTTTTTATTGCAAAAAGCTGTCCTGTACATTCTAAAGATATCAACGGAAGAGGGATTTCTATTTCGAGGAGGGGGGGGAATTCTTTTTGGTCTATTTCATTTTGACGAATCTGCTTGTTCACGACGCCACTAATTGTTTTGATGTTGGGAACTAAGTTTGTTTTGTATTCCTGAACACATAGAGATAAGGCAGGCTGTATTGTCTACACTGATACAAGCAAGCCTGAAATATTAACCCAATTGTGGCTGAAATAATTTTTGTCTCTGTGGTTTTAAGAATGACAACCAGGAAAGTGAATGAGACCATGGAAGAAATTATGTTTCAGAAAATAATGGGTAAGATTGAGATAACGAAACAAACCCTGAGACAGGGTAGACAGGAGATGAAAACTGAACTTAACAAAATGATGCAGGAGCTTAAAGAAATAGTGGATTCTGTGAGAGAGGAGTTTGATGGGATAGGGAAGCTACAAGCCCTGGAGATTGGAACAAATGTGAAATTTGAAAAAAATTGGATTTTATGGATGTTAGAAATAAAGTTGATTGTTTGGAATTCAACGTTGTCTCTGAAGAAATTAATGAAGATTTTGGTGGTAAAGTTATCAATGTCTTGGATAATTTTCTGGACTGGAATGATGTGATGGAGTTTGACATAGAAAAAATCTATGGAGTTGGCTACAGATATGTGACAGTGGAGAAACTCTTAAGAGATGAGCCAGTGCATTTTGTAAAAAAGAAGAACAGAGATATGACTTTGCAGCAATACTTCAGTAACATATTCAGAATTCTTGACTGGAATGATGTGATGGGTGCTGACATGGAAAAAATTTATGGAATTAACTACAAATATGTGACAGAGCAGAGATGCACCCAGAACAGAGATGTGACTTTACAACAATATTTCAACAACATATTCAGAATTGATGGCAAAGACGTATTTGTGATGGGGGAAATTCCCATCAGACTCTTGTTATATGACTATGGCTATGACAGCAAGATCATCATGGGATACTGATAATGGATGAATGGATACTGAAACCACTGGATTTAACAGGACTATTGAAGATGGGAATTAATATTGATAATGGAAGAATGGTTATGGAACTTATTGGACTTAACAGATTTGACGAGATGGATTAATTGATATGTTTACTTGGACTATGGCTATGACAACAAGATTATTATGGGATATTGATAACGGAAGAATGGCTACTGAAATTACTGGACTTAACAGGATTATTGAAGATGGAAGATGGAGTTAATATAGATAATGAAAGAATGGCTATTGAAATTATTGGGCCTAACAGATTTGAATTAGATAGATTAAGCGACATGTTTATTTGGAGAAAAATTGAAAGATATATCTTTCAAGAAATTGAAACCTCTCTTTGACTTTTTGTGGAAAGAATAAAATGTTTATGAGATTTGATGATTAATTAAGATAATTACTGGAGGAAAGTGATTTTATAATATAATTTTAGAGATAGGATTGTTATATATTCTAGACCTATAACTGATCTGCGACAAATCGGAAGTCAACATTTTATTTTATTGTTTAATTGTTTTTGTTTTGTTTTGTTTTTTCGTCTTTGAAAATTTGAATAAAAATTAATGATAAAAAAGTAATAAATTACAAGTAATTCATTTTTCCTAAGTAATTACTTCCAAGCTCTGGGAAGGGGGGAGGGTTAGAAAGGAAGGGGGAGGTGATTGGGCACTGAGCAGAAGGATAGCCCAAGTAGGAAGGGTAGAAGAGGGAGGGGGAGGGAGGAGATTGGGTGGGTGGGCACTGAGCAGAAGGAAAGCCCATTTCCTTTCCAAAAGCAAAACAGTATGAACAGTATCGTTTTTCAGTATTTTCTCCACCTTTTTATTCTACACTAGACACATGTAGTCTCCCACCCAAATTTAAACCAAAGGTGTCACTGGCCGCATCCACAGCAGACTTTTAATTCACTTTAGACAGTTATGGCTTCCCCCAAAGAATCCTGGGAAGTGTAATTTGTGAAGGGTGCTGGGACTTGCTAGAAGAGCCCTATTCCCCTCACAGAGCTACCAATGACCAGAAGAGGGGCTGACTGTTAAACCACTCTGGGACTGGAGCTCTGTCAGGGAATTAGGAGTCTCCTAACAACTCTCAGCCCCCTTCACAAATGACACTTCCCAGGATTCTTTGGTGGAAGGCATGACTGTCTAAAGTTAAATAAATGTCTGGCATGGCCACCTGATTAACCAAGCCAAACAGCTTTGAGTCTGGCTTTTAGAACACTGACAGTTAGTTCTTACTGAGCATGCCCACTCTTATCATTGACTCCAGTCTTAATTTTCTTTAAAAAATCAGCCATGCATTTTTTTTAACTTTTAAACTGTGGAAGATTAAGATCAGAGTATGGAGCAAGGTTAGTAATAGGATTACAGGTACTCTGTGAACATGGCTGATTTTTAATTAATGTCAACAAATTATGAGACCACTGACAGTAAAAAGTCCAACAGAGGTCTGGATTTTTTCTCTTGTTTTATACTTTGAATTGATTCTCTCTGAGTGTTTTGTGTATCAGCATGAAAACCTAGAGGGTTGTTAAGCAAGCATTTCTGAGTTCAGGACTATAGGTTTTGTAAGGTTTTGTTTTGAAATGAGCTTATGGGAAACAGCAAAATGGCATGGGGGGTATTTTCAATTTAACATTGCGGCCTGTGAAAAATCCATGCTGGCTATAGTATACAGCCACCCTTGAGGCTGTATAATTATAAACAAAAGCAAGATTTGTTCCTATCCTACCATTCAAATAACCTCAAGGCTACATATAAATTAATTATGAAGCATAAAATGAAAACCTCAGAATTAATATAGAACATCTGTTTATCCAATCAGTCACAAAGCCACACAGAAAGAGAAAACAGTATATGCAAAATTATAGAGTTTGTAAGTTTAAGCATTCAGGTTAACTGATTTGAACTGATTGGCTAAGTCCTTTATTAAGTAATTTTTTATGAATTTACATGTTTCACTAGTGTAGCTTGAACTCTGCTTGAGGCAACTATGAAATTGCACATTTGACCCTTACTAATAGGATATGGATGTGAAATTACATTATTTATTGCTGTAGCAGTAATGTAGTCAGAAAGAAAATCAGTATTACACTCTAAATGAAAGGTGTTTTGTAATTCTGAGTTATTGTGGGTAATGCCAGAAATGCAAGTGTTTTCTGGCAATCAAGAATTTATGAGAAGCTTATTACCCAGGGTGGATTTATCTGGTGATATGTACCAGGTGAGCTACCACATGTTGGCTGTATTAATGATATTCATTTTAACATTTTTTTGTAATACATACAGACAATGGGGGAAAACTCTGTCCCATAATAACCATATCAACAGACAAACACCCCTCTTAACTTTACCATCTATGAGCCAAGTTAGAACTTTTGACGTATATAGAGAGAGACATTCTTACTGGCTATATGTCAGCTGCTGATTATTTCTTCCCTATAGACTCATCAATGCCTGGGTGTCATGTCTCCAGAGTTCAGCAGTGAGCAAGGGCCTACAGTGTCAAATTGCCTAAAGAGCCAAGTCAGGCTCTTGACTCTGAGCCTGGTGATGATGATCAGGGTGTTCAAAATGCTGCTTTTGAGTGGCTTGCTAATTTCTCCTTCAAAAGTCTTATAGTTGGCACACTGGATATAAACTGCTTCATATTGTCTACATTCTATAATTTATCAAATTGTCTAAGAATGGCGTAGTTAGTACATAAGCTTTCAGGGTGAGTTCTCTGCTTCTAAGATCTCTGAATGCATCCAAAAGAAGTTGTATGTCTGATTTCTAACCATTATTGATTGCAGTCTTGAGACAAAGCTTTCACTGATGTAATTCTGATAAGGAACCCCAGGGATTAATCTGGCGTAGTAGCTTTCAAGGAATTACCACTTGTGTGCTTAAATGGGGGTGGGGGGATTTATCACTGCCCATGGTGTATTAGGCTTACTCCTACCATGTAGGAGAAAGAGGAAGGGGTTTTCCTTGGTGTATTATTGTTATGGAAAGGAGGGGGGGAGGGTATTGTTGCTTATGACCATTGTTGCTCCAGGACATTACCAAAAAGCACGTCCTCAGAGAAAACAAAGATACTTATAGAAGCAACAGTGAAATTAGATAATCTTTTAATCCATTCATTTAAGTGCTCACAGTTCCTTTTCAAGGAAGGTAAAGCTAACCCAGAAAATGGATCATATTGTTGTGCGCCTCCTCAATCTCCAAGTGGTGAGATTCCAGGGGTCCCTGCGCTCATCCTGGGCTTGGTTTCCTTGGGAAGAAGGTCAGCAGAGACTGTGGTGTCTTTATGAAATATGGTTTATTTATTTACACACATTCCAACCTGATCTTAGGATGGGGGGGGGTTCAAGGCATCAGCAGTCCAACCAGGGTTACAGGAGGCATATTAAAGCCATGGTGCAGAGAGCTAGTCTCTCTACCTGCCTCCAGTCCCCAGCCATTCTCTAGACACACTCTCAACACACACTAAAAACACAAACCTCTCCTAGCCGCCAGGAGGGGGAGAGGCTCTCCTGAAGAGTTTCAATGACAAAGGGGTCTTCCTGGCCCATGACCAGTTGCTGGGCACCTGAAAGACCCATTAACAACCTGGCCACTCTATTAGCTTAACAAAAGAAACTCATCTGGCCAGCAGAGCCAGCCCCTCACCCCAAGGCACAGGGTTCCAAATCAGAGACTGGAAGGGGACCCACAGGAACTATCCATTCCAACTCCCAAACTCACAACAATATTAAATGAATCACAGGATCACATTAAATGAATAGGAAACAGAAATGGGGACAAATTCTTCAGCACCTGCCATCTCTTATGAAGAGATTACAGTGCTGAAATTTAAAACAAAAAAAGCTCATAGAGCAGCTCAATACTTTCTACTGATGTCTGTGTGCATGTGCTGTGCTGTGGTGCAGGGAAATGAAGATTAATATTTCAGATCCTTAGAACCAGGGAACTGCAGTATATGTCATAAATAAGAGAGTAGCTCTTCTCCAGGCATTATGTTCTTGCAAGAATGTGTCAGTTCCTTTCCTGAAGTACCTTTTCAGCTGCGGAGGGATGATCAGTATTTGCCTTTGTATCTCATAAAGAATATGAGAACAGATTTATTCTGCATATGTTATTCTTTACTCGGTGAAGCATTTGCTAGGACTCCACAAATATTCTTCATTGCCAATTTTTCTTAACCAAATTCCAAAAGGATTCATCAAGACAGCCTTCTCTGACCTGGTAGTCTCCATGTGTTTTCAGCTCCAGCCAGCATGGCCAATGGTCAGGGATGGTAGTTGTAGTCCATCAACAACTGGAGGGTACCAGGTTAGGGAAGGCTGCATTAGGAGGATACAGAATTAGGAGGATATAGAATGCAAGCATCACATTTAAAACTTTGAAACTCAAATCTGGATCAAAAGAACACTGAAATCAGTGAGTGGCTGTTTGTATGAAAGAGATTAATATAGAAAATCTGTGCAAGTCTAGAGATGCCATCAAACTTGTGGAAATAGGATATAGGGCACCAAATTTGAAGAATCAATGCAAAATAGAGATAAATTTTGCAATGAGGATTGTCACTATGAACTTTCCCAGGAATGTATCACTATTTTTGACTCCCAGCTCCTTCAACTTTAAGATGAAAGTTAATCCATTTACTACAGACAGGGTAAGTGGTTTCAGTCTTTTGAAGCCTTGAACAAATCAACACTATAACAGAAGAGCAGAGATTTGGGAGGAGTAAAAAATATAGTTGAAATTGATCCACTTTCACATTGCAGTAAATATACTAGGACTGAGTGCACATGAAGAGAAGAGAGATATTAACAGGTGTGTTTTTGCAACGGGATGCCTCTGGACACAGTCCTGTTACTTTTTCTGCAGGCAGCCCTCTCCTAGAGTCCCTCTGTCTCTATAGCCAATCAAGTTGCGCAGTTCCCAAATGCCAAGTGCTGAATCCAATGAAGTGAATGCAATGAGGTTCCCAAGCGCCAATGCTGAATCCAATAGACAGTCACTGTAACCCAAAAGCTGTCAGCATTGGCTCCTACTGTTTGCTGTTGTGGGGAAGAAAGAGTCATGAGGACCTGAGAAATAGAAGTTTACATAGAGAGGAGGGTGGACAGCCAAGCCCACATGCTTACTTTCTTATGATCACTGCAAGCTCAGCTGCAAGCCAGCAGCAAGGTTTGGGGGAGTGATTTGGGCTTGCTTTTAAAAAAAGTTGTGAAGGGAAGTATGGAGCAGTGGATGGGTCCCTGCATGCTGAAGATGACCCGCAACATGGCAACCAAGAGGTCTTCTGTATCTTTAAAAGTTGTGCGGGGGAAGGGAGAATTCCACCTTGTGGTTTTTCCCACTACAGTGTTGCAAGAACACCTGCACCTGGCTGACTTTCTCTTCTCCTAAAGATACAGGATCAGTCTCAGGCCCTGAACCTGGCAACCCTAGTAAAGCTTGACTAGGGATCCTCTGGAAATATATCCTTATCCAAGCAGGGTTGGCAACCCCTTGCCTGGAATGCCCTGCCCCTACATTTTAGCCTGGCTGCTCCAAACTTCTTTACAGATTTGACCCTTCACTTCAGAAAGAGGTTTGAGAAATGAGTAAGAGTTAAGAAGATTCTCTACCCTTTTCTGTATACCCTGTGGGCTGATATAAACTCACTTTGACAGCCAACCCAATTCTAGTGAGTAATAATTGACAGAAACCAAACACATATGATTTGGTTTACCTTCATAGGCAGCAGCTTGGGAACAGCAACAAGTGCAGCCACACTTCCCAGTACAGTAGGGCCCCGCTAATACGGCGTGTTAGGGGCCAGGCCCCCGCTGTAAAGCAGAAATCGCTGTAAAGTAGGGCCCCATAGACTATAATGGGCCGCGTCGCGAAAAAATGACGCGAAAAAGTCACAAAACGTCAAAATCGGCTTTAAAACGGGGAATTTCCCCTGCCTGAAAGCTGCCGCATCAATGGAACGCCGTAAAGCGGGGCCCTACTGTATTTGAATTCTCTTTTACCACTATTGGGCAAGAAACAAACTGTCATGCAACCAACAATGTTCATCATCAGTGGGTTTAAGGGGATTGATCTGAGTGCATGGAACCACTGTTGCTGCTTCTATGGATGTAAGGGAGTGAGGTTAAAGTTAGGTAAAATGCAAATAGAAAAAGAAAAAGACAGTGATGATTTCCTAAATGCAATACCATACCAACCACAACGAGATTCCTATGAGTAAGGCAGAAAATCCAGCAGCCCACAACCAGTCAGGATTCCTAACCAAAAACAAAAACAAAAAGTATTCTAGCAGCCAGTCAGCCAAGGTCACAGAAATCCCTATGCAACACAACCTGACCTAGGGTTGCCAGGTTCCTGGCCTGAGACTGATCCTGTATCTTTAGGAGAAGAGAAAGTCAGCCAAGTGCAAGGTGTTCTTGCAACATTGTAATGGGAAAAACCACAAGGTGGAATTCTCCTTTCCCCCTGCACAGCTTTTAAAGATACAGAAGACCTCTTGGAGGCCGGGCCATCAGTTAACTAATGAATGCACATCTTACCTAGGGCAGATCAGCACCATTCATTTAAAGCACGTTCAACACACATTTGAAGCACATGAATCCCACCACAGAATTATGGGAACTGTAGTTTGTAAGGGTGGTGGGAACTATAACTGTGAGGGGGAAACTACACTTCCCAGGATTCTTTAGGGGAAGTCATGTGCTTTAAATGTGATTTGGATGTGCCTTAAATGTGTTCTGTGGATCTACTTAATAAACTTTGCCTGCATGTAAATCGTTCTAATTCATTTTTTCAAATGAAAATAAGCTATAAAGTTTAATGGGTGAGCATGGGCTACTCACCATCTCTCAGCCTAGGCCTTATCCACACAGGAGCCTAACTTCGTACTAAAGAAGCTGTTTTTACCATCGCAATAGCTTTTCAAGGTCCACACTTCTTGCCCAGTGGTAGCTTCCAATCCATTGTATTCCTTTCACACAAGTAGGCATTCCTCTGGAAAGTTTTAGTATCGCTGTTTCCTTGTCGCTCCACCCCCAATACATGTTTACTAGTTCCAGAGTATCAATATTGCTAATGGAGAAGGGGGGTGTCAGTTTCATTGTTTCTTGTCAATTACACGCCTCTCCCAGCTGAAGCCAGGAGAAGGTTGGGGTGCAATTGATACCAAAATATATGAAACTGAACAGAGGAGGGAAGTGAGTGAAAGGCAAAGTAGGCAGCAGCTGCTGCAGCTTTTGCAGGCAGCAGAAAGAGAAAGAGGGCCAGCAATGGGGCATAAGAGAGCCTGCCTACTAAAAAAAAAACATCGAAGCAAGTGACTACACAGAGGATCGCAGCAAAGCTGAGACAGTGTTTCCTTTTCTTTTTGCATTATAATTGGATTGGGTTGATACGGATTTAAAGGGGGAACCTGTGTTCTGGCTTCTGCTTGCCTGCAACATCATATGAACCATATGAATTACAAAGGGATGCAAGTAGCACGAGACACACACTAAATTGCATGGATGAGCCCTTTATCTGCCCCTCAGGATGAAATAACAGAGGGGGACCATGACCACCCCAAGGAAGAAGGGCACACTTAAAATGTAGAGGAAATAAACATGTACAACCATAGTGTGAAATCAGATACAGTAGGGCCCCACTCATATGGCAGGTTACGTTCTAGACCCCCAGCTAAAAGCAAAACCCACCAAAAAGCGGAACTCCTTCAATAAAATGGTGCCCGGCGCCCAAAAAACACAATGATAGCGGAACAAGCACCATATGAGTGTGGCCTTACTCTAATTTTAGCTGCCATATTAGCAGAACACCAAAAAGCGGACTGCTAAAAAGCAGGGCCCTTCTGTACTTATTGGGACATAGTATGATAAAATATTTTTATAAGCATGATGGTCAAAGATGTTTATTATTTACACAACCTGTAAAGATATTTAGAGTGCAATCCTATGTTTACTCAGAAGCAAGTCCCAATGTATTATTACTCAAACAGGGAAGCGTGCACAGAACTGCAACCTCAGATAATAAGGAGATTCACTCACCCAACCCCAAATTCAGAATCATGCCACTTTAGGCTGTTTTGCAACTGTTTATACTTATTTTTAAAGTTATTTGATTTTTAAAGGATTTATTTCTTGTTGTGAGCTCCTAGGTTTCCAATCACCAACCCTACCTCACAGAGTTGTTGGAAACACTCTCTATACATACACACACACAGGAGATGTAAAAATACATACACCCCATATAACAGTTTATTGTCAAAACCAGTTGGGCACTGCAGAACTTTAAAAAAAATAACAAAAATTCAGTATTAGTTTCCTACATAATAAAAGCAGTGATACCTAAGTAATCCCTGACTAATTGCTTTTAAAAATAGGATTGAAGGGACAAATTTACAACACAAATGCAATATTTTGCTATGTCCACTAAAAGTCCCATTAATTTACAGCACAACCCTAACCATATCTACTCAAAAATAAGTCTTATTTAATTCATTGGGGTTTACTCTAGGTATGTGGGATTAGTATTGCAGCTTTAGTCCCAGAAAAGTATTGGATTAAAGCTTCATATTGGGAAGGTTTTCAAAACACTGTCCTCTTCAACAGCCCAGGAAAATTTAAACTTGTTTAACTCCTTCACACAAGAGAGAAAAAACTTTTGGTACTGCTGAAAGCTATGTTCTTAATCAATTTATGAGATTTTCAGATAAGCAGGAAAAAACAACAGTTTTCTGGCATTGCAATGAGGTCTAGCTACCGCCTGGAAGCCAACAAATCCTTTGTCAATCATAACTCTGACTTTGCCTGTTGGCTATAAACCTGAAAGGGTGGGGTTAGAGCAGCCAGCTATGAAGTTATTTAACAGAAGTTGGGGGGGCTGACATTTTGGTGTATATCTCGTGAACCAGACCACCTAGATACTTAATTTTTAAAAAATGAAAGCAGAGAGTATGGAAATTAAGGTGACTCACCCAGAGACCCAGAGAGGACCCCAAAAATCCAGTGTCTCCAGGCAAAAAATGGAGACCTGGCAACCCTATATGCAATTGATCTTCTAATGTAGAGTACTTAGGAACATAGAAAGATGAATCAGACCACTGGTGCATCTAGGTCAGTATTGTCTACACTGACTGACAATGTCTCTCCAGGGTTCAGATAGGGTACTTTCCCAGCCCTACCTGGTGATGCCCAGGATTGAACCTGGGACCTTATGCATGCAAGGCAGATACTCTACCACTGCTACGTCGGGGTATTGGAACAAAAGAAGTCCAAGCAAAGCAGCCTGGCTGCGTAAGTTAAAGGCACCAAAAGCCATCTTTTCCTTGTTCATATGCCAGCTATTTTGGTTTCAACCATTAATCTATGCTTTCCTCACCTGTTAATCAGAAAAAGCACTCAGCAGGCAAACCAACCCATGCACTGAGATGTCCTACAGAGCCATTGATATCACAAGATGCCCTGTAAAACAAACTATTAATCATACTTGATTGCTTGCACCCATGCCCTCCAACAAGTACTGTTATCATCATGGAGGGAAAAAAAACCCAGGGAATCAGCAAGTTTGACTGCAATTATTCTGCTGCCCGTGATAAGGGGGATGTCTTTGGAGCACTTGTTAGGCCTGAGTTAAAACTGTGTTTTTTCATAGCATACAATTATAGGATCCCCAAAGGAAAAGGGACGTAGATGTCAGACTGTGCACACATTTCTGTGTTCACAATAGAGAAAATATTCCCCTTGGTCTGAAATTGGCTGAATATTTGCTTCAGAGTTTCTTTTTTCAATTGTGTTCTCTTTGCACATCTAGAAGGAGCTATCAATCTGCACAATAATCTCTTCCTCCATATTTTATGATAATCTCATCCCCTCCAGGTTTTATAACACAGCTATAAATATTCACCCTAGGCAAATCCTGTCAAAGACCAGTCTTCTAATTGTGGACGTCCATAGAGGAGGAGGAGTTGTTATTGTTGCTAACCTCACAATTAAACTACTAAAATGTGCTGTATATGGACCTACCCTTGCACCCAGTTCAGAAGCTAGTGCAAAATACAGCTGCTAGGGTACTTAGCAGCTAGAAATGGGGAGAAATTTGTACTTCTCCAAATTTTGCAGTGCAGTTCTCCAGCCAAGTAATATTCACCAAAAACATATACTAGGGTAAGGTATGCAAAAAAAAATCCTTATTTTGGTGAAAATAACATGCAAAGGTGGAAGCAAACACAGGAAAAACTGATTTGCAAAAATATGTATATTTGGTAAGATTGCATAGAAAAATGTGTAGATTAGGAGAAATTCACATTAAAATGCTAATGAATTTCCATAAGGACCTTTTTTAAACAATCAAACTGATGGGAAAATATGGAGAACTGAATTTAAGATTGGAGAAATGAGAAACAGAATGAAACCAAAATGGAAATTTGCCTATCCATACGCACAGCTTTCCCAATATTACGCCAGTGTTGAAGGATCTGCACTGGCTGCTTATTAGCTACCGAGCCAAGTTCAAACAACTTGGGATATCTAGCAGACGACCTACCCCAAAGATAGCAGCAAATTGTTATGCAGACACAAGCCTTCTTGGTGATAGCACCCACCCCCTAGAATGCCTTCCTTTGAGTAATGTCTGAAGCAGAGACACTAATAACCTTTACTTCTTAAGAACACATATGTTTACCCAAGTTTCTCTGGACTCTGGTTTTTTTGTTTTGTTTTGTACGTTGCTCAGATTTATATAGTTTTGTTTATTTACTTTTTAGAAATTGTTATTGAATGTTGTCATTTTTATTGTTTCTAAGTAAACCACTTTTCATTATATTAAGCAGTATGTTATTTATGCCCTTTTTAAAAAAATTGACATAGCTGTTTTATATATATATTTAATGGCAAACTAAAACATTCCCATAGTCAATGTTAATAGAGAAAAGCTAGTGCACACTTACTGCTCTGTGACTAATTCTATGCAAACTCATCTTTCCAGGCTAAATATCTTTTTAACCCAAAGTGCTAGGGAAATACTCAAAAAGGCAAGGGAATATGCTTTCTTAGCAACATATTCCCGAACTGTATCACTTCAAAGGGCAGGAAAATGATTGCATGTTTAAATGCTTGCCTGTATTAAAAACCAGAAACAAAACAAAGCCTACACATAGAAAACTAGAATTGCCAGAAGTACAGCTTTAGCCTAGCATTCTTCCCGTTCAGACTTCCCACATACAGGGAGGATTTTTTTAATATACATAAGGGAAGCATCCAAACATACTGTCAAATGTCCCATCCAGGATGGGCTATACCTCTGAATCCAAGTATGTTGGTCTTCATTTGTAACCAAATATTGTTTATACTCTGGTGGGATTCTTCTTCAGACAGAAAGAAAGCAGGTCTTTTTGTTAATTCATGAGACCTTTTCCTTTTTAATTACTGTTTGGAGATTAGATTATGAGATTTGACAGTTTGCATTCAATTTTACAAACACCAGTCCAATAGAAATTATCATTTCCCTGGTTTCTGTGTCTCAAAAAGAAAAGAAAAGAAAAGAAAAGAAAAACTGAAAAAACTTTTTCAGAACACTTCATCCTATCTGCCATGTTTCTGTTTGTTTTTTTGTTTCTAACAGTCAGCCAATCATTGGTCTGTTACCGGTTCTCTCCAGGGGTTTTTCCCCCTGAAGATTTTTGTACTACTGCTACCTTTAGGATTTCCCTTTTGATACCACCCTCTTGTGAGTGGATGGTACCATTTTAGCTAAATAAAGTTTGGCACTTGGAGAATGAGTTCTCTTTGTATACATGATATCTCTCAGTGATATAATTTTCTAGCAGTGCAGAAGAATACCATTTTCAAATTAGAAAGAACTCTTAATCAGGCAGAATGGAAAGAGGCACTTAAACTATATCAAGGTGCAGTGAAAGGCTACGGTGGGAGAGAGAGAGAAAGCACATAAAGATACTCAAGGCAGAGACTAGAGAGGAATTTGATACTTCTCAAGACGTTTTTAGGCTAAGCACTGGAAGTCTACATGTATTTGTAGAACAAAGGTTACATCAAGAAATGTAATGAAAATGTTCCTGTCCAATATACAAAGATTATATAGGAAATCAACCATAACATTTGGGGAAGAAAGGGGAAACAAGGTAAAGGCATTCAAATTTAAAAAGACAGTAAAAATATTGCTCTCGGGGTATTTTCAATCAGCCCTTGTATTTTTATTTTTATTTTGCAGCTTGCTTTGTATAATTTGGACTCATCTTAATAAAATAATAATAAAATCCTATTGTTTTAGTTTACAAATTGCTGCCATTCCATTGTGACTGGCAGCAGAATTAAATCTCCCAGACTAGAATCTCCAAGAATGGGGATGGATGCATAATAATCACAGTTAACTGATAATCATACTTCCTTGATCTCCTCCTTTACAAGAAGAGGAACAAAATAGCAAGTGTGAATCAACATTTTCATTATAAGCTTTGTCAACACATTAGACATTGTGCTGATGTATTTTAAAAGGAAAAGAAATAGAACTGATGCTTAGATACATAGGAACATAGGAAGCTGCCTTATACTGAGTCAGACCATTGGGTCATCCAACTCGGAATTGTCTGCAATGAGTGGCAGCCACTCTCCAGGATTTTAGGCAGGCATCTCTCCTAACCCTACCTAGAGATGGGGGGATTGAACCTGCGGTCTTCTGCATGCAAGGCAGATATCTGCTCTACCACTGTGCTGTGGCCTTTCCCCATTCAGCCATATGGTAACAATAAACGTAACAATATATGCACTGCAGTGGTTGAAGCAATGGTTGGTACAAATAAATCAGTATCATTGCTTAGGGGTTTAGATCCAAATGTGCGCATCCAAGTGTGGAAGGCATCTTCTATTTGCAGAAAGGCTGTTTCACACTTTGCACTACAGCAGAAGGCTTTTACAGATATTGCTGAGACTACTGAACAAGCAATCTAGCTGGGCCCAGCGACTGTTGCAGCTGTTCTGAGAACAAAACAAGCTTTTATTTCACAAAGAGCCCATTTTGCGCAATTTAAATGTGGCTCGTGTGGAGATAGTACATTTCTGGAAGAGTGGCGACATATTCTCAGAGAGGAGATGGTATGATAGGATCTGGAAAACAGCCATAGCTGAAATGTTGACCCAGCAGTGTCACTGCAGCCAACCAAGCTACAGCTTTGGCTTTGTTCCACTCAATGGTCCGCAGGCTTAGTCAGTCAGGTCAAGTAATACCTTGAAAGACTATGCCATCCAGAAGCCATGAGAGAAGAGCCCTGCTGGATCAGGCCAATGACCCATCTAATCCAGCATTCTGTTCTCATTTTTTAACACATGGTACCCATTTCTCTCCTATGTTGCCTTGGCTAGAAGCAATGACTGGCCTATAATTAATCAGAATTCAAACTGGAAAACTTACTTTCTTAAATATGTTGATTATATTTTCTTACCATGTCCTAGCTTGTAAGCTGTAAGCTAGTGGGCCAGTAAAGAAGATGTTGTCCAAGTAATGATGCACAAAACTTCTATTTTTGTGTAATGTTTAAAGTTTATTATGTGAAAAAACTTAAATTATTCTTGAATTTGCCCAAGAGCTTGTATTGTGTATCTGTTGGATAAGCAGAAACAATGAGAATTGCTATAGAACGTACCTATTACAAAATTGTGTGATCTCTTGTGGAACCATTTGTGGAAGGAAATAATAGCAATTTTCTTTCACTCACAATCCTTTGGATCCCGGAGGGTTATATTCAATGTAGGACTAAGTTGAATGTTCCAACAGTGCAAGGATGTTTTCCTTGCACAGTGGAATGTTCTCCCCCTCTCCTTTCTCTGAGACCCTCTGAATCTGTTCTGGAGGATTCCCTAACCTTCCAGAGCAGATGCTGGGATGGTGTAAGCACAAGAGGTGGGGAAGAACCCTTGCACTAGTTGAAGTCATTCTGCTTACACAAGAGTTTAGTTGAATACTGATCTTACATTTCAAAGAAATGGTGCTCTGTTTTTTGTTTGTTTGTGCAGTTCTTCTGCAAGGGAGCAAATGTGGACAGCTGAATTATTCAGTGCAGGGTTATTATCATAATTAGGTTTAGATTTAGGTAGGTACACTTGTGCTGGCAAAGTTGTCTGTTTTATTATTTCATTATTATTATTATTTTGCACAAGGCCTACAAAATAAAGGGCATCCCTGCTGCAATTCCATGAAGGAAGGCTATCACTATTAGAATGATATCTGAACACAGAGGGTTGTATTCAACTAACTTTTATTCAGAATAGACCCACTGAAAATAATGGAACTAAGTTAGTCATGGCCATTAATTATAATAGGTCTACTCTAAGTAAAAGTAGTTAAATACAACCCAGAAGAAGGGAGCAGCTATTTATAAATAGTCTCCCAGTGCTGGCCTCCTCTCCAATATCAGCTGCAAACAAGGCTTAATTCAGATGAAATAGGGAGAAACCCCACTCTAGGTCCATCTGTATCCCCCAAAGGCCAGAGAGCAGGCGGAGTGGAAATCAAGCCACAAACCAACCACCACAGCACCACTGCAGCCAACCGAGCTACAGCTTCAGCTGTGTTCTACTCACATATGGTCCACAGCCTTAGTCAGTCAGGTCAAGTAGCCCTTGAAAGACTATGCCATCCACAGACCATGAGAGAAGAGCCCTGATGGATCAGGCCAATGGCCCGTCTAATCCAGTATCCTGTTCTCAGAGTGGCCAACCAAACTCTTATGGGGAACCCACAAGTAGGACCTGAGCACAACAGCACTGTCTCCATGTGTGATTCCCAGCAGCTACATACCTAGGCACACTGCCTCCAACAGTGAACACAACCATTGTGGCTAGAAGTCATTGATAGCCTTATCCTCCATGAGACGCTGCACCGAGAAGCAGAGCAAGGGAAGGCTGGACAAATACCAGTCCCAATGCTCTAACATGTTCTACTGGTAAATCCCCATCCCATCATGTCGCCTTTGTTATGCTCTCCATCCCTGCTCTACTCTCACTGCTTGCTTACTTTAAACAGCATTCCGGGAAGCCCACCCCCATTATCTCTTATCAGGCTACATCATGGCAGACTATGCATTCCTGCAAGTCACCATGAAAAGGTGGGTGGTGAGCGACCCGGGCACTGGCTAAAGCACTCCATTTATGGAACTCTCTCCCCAGAGAAGTTCACTTGGTGCCTACTGTATTATCTTTTATGTGCCATATAAACACTATCTATTGTCCAAGGCCTTTTAGGTATTTTGACCTCACACTGCTGTTTCAGTTATTATGAGATTTTTATTTTATTCTGTTTTGTTCTCTTTATACATTTTTACAATAAACCACTCTGGCATCATTTTTTACAAAGAGAATATAAATTGTCTAACAAGATAATCCTAGGTATGTCTACTCAGAGGTTACACTGACTGACTTCAATGAGACCTACTCCCAGGTTGTGTGTATAAGATTGCAGATGGAGGGGTGCTCTTTATCTTTCCCAATGACAAGTGATCTTGCCCTTTAACCAATGATTTACATAACCCAATGATTTACATAATTCCTTTTATCATTCCTTTCATCTTCAATTCCCTCTGTAAATTTTCTGGTTCTTTGTGCAAAGTGCTAATTCTCTCTCATAGATATAAAGGGTTAATAAATCAGATTGTAGTGTTGAGCTGATGTGATGCAACTGTTGAAACACAGTGCAGTCAAAATGAAATGTCGTGAAAGAACTGAACTCTATCATATTAAAGTTATTAAAAAGTCTTGATAGCAAAAACATTAAAAATGTTAAAAATGTATCAGTGAGAATTAATAGAGTTTTAAGGTTAATTAGAAAGGTTAATTAGTGCACTCAAGGAAGGAATGACGGTAACTCGATCCAAACCATCCCTCAAACTGGCAGCCATGGATCTTTCTTTCCTTAACCCATGCTGAGTTTTTATTTCCGATAGCTTTAAATTAGCCCTCTATTTTTGTTTTTTAATCCTTGGTGCTGTGTAGAGGGCAGTTTTCATTTTGCATGTATGTGAATGAGTAAATCCATATGAACAATATTGTCTGTATTTATCTCTGAGAATTGGTTTTCCTAGTCTCTGCCCTAGCCCCGTTCTACCACAGAGCTTATTTCCTTCCTCTAAAATAGTTCCAAGCCTTTCAAAATGACTGACTCTCTAGCTCCACTAGTTACAGGCAAGCGAAACCTTGCATAGTGAACTTTTAGCATTTGTTTTGCAAGCTTCTTTCACAAACAGAATCCTAAAGGATTAACAAAGCCCCTGTTAGTGTTCCCCTGGCAACAGTCTTCACATAGCACTGGCGTTAGAGCCTGCTTTATTGACAGATAATCCTGTGAAGAACACTGAGGTTAAACAGCTATTCTTTCTTGGGGGCATCATGGGACTTCCTCCTTGACAGTAGTTTGGTAGTGGCAGAGAATGTTCATTCAAAGGTTTATAATGTTTAATATGAAGAATGTAGAATGGGTAACGACAGCATTCCAAATAATATTATCTCAAATATGCATCTAAGATTTTTTTGCTGTTATGCGGACCTCTTCCCCCATCTGTCTTACTGTCACCATTCCCCTTCCCCACCACTCAAGTTATTTCATTTTGGTCTGTGTGTCTTAGCTTCAGCTGGCCAGCATAAGCCATGGTCTCTGCTTTTCCCCTCCTGGCATTCTTCTGATTTTCTCTTACCACTCTCTATTAAATTTGACAAGGTGGAAAACAATTCTTATTAGGGATGGACTTTTTTCATGAACCATTTGGCCCCTGTGAAAAGGGTCCTCCCTTTTCAGGCCTTATTCAGAATGACACCCAAATAGAGGAACCATTTTGCCCTACATGCAATGCTACAACTACTTTTAAGGAAGAAAATCTGCAGCACAACACTGGTGAGCAAAACTGTCAAGAGAAGGCAAGACTAGGATTGGGCTCTACCTATGATTGCATTTGTCTCCATCTTTTAAAAGAAGCTACTTTTTAAAAAGCGTACCAAAGCAACATGAGAAGGGTTGTGGGTCAGTGGTAGAGCACATGCTTTGCATGCCAAAGATGATTCAGTCTCCCTGGCATCTCTAGGTAGGACTGGGAGACACTTGTGTTTGAAACCCTGGAGAGAAACTGCATGTCAGTGTAGACAGTACTGAGCTAGATGAAGTAATGGTGTGATTCAATATAAAGCAGCTTGCTATTTTCCTACCAACCAACCCCCCCCCATCTCATCCTCTCCCTCTCTTGGCCACCTTGTGTGTGCTGGGAGTTTTTGTTCTGTTTCTTAACTCCTAAATGAGCAAAGCAAAGGGAGCCCTGTCAGCTGGTCCAGAGGAGATACATGTGAGACAGCTCTGAGAGCCAGCAAACAGAGCGAGCGAACAAGGAGAGCTAACAGGAGTTTGGCAGAGGAGGTATCAAGAGGAAGAGATAGACAAAGAAGGTTCTGAAGCCATGTGCTCTGAAAGGCTCCATAGCAGCTTGATTGGAAAGGGCATGGCCTGGTAGCTGCTGGGTGAAGGGGCATGGCCTGGTAGCTTCTGAGTGCAACTAGAGAATTTGTGTGTGCTGGGAGTTTTCATTCTGTTTCCTGACTCCTGAGCAGAGTAGATGGAGCTGTAAAGGGAGGAGATACCAGTGAGCCAGCTGTCAGAGAGCAAGCGAACAATGAGAGGTAACATGAATTTGTCAGAGAAGTTCAGCAGAGGAGGTCTCTTAAAAAAATTGTTTCACCTTGCATGGTGCACCACATACCACTGGGACTCTTCTGGAGGAGGACAGGGCAAAGCACAGGTCATTCCAATACATGTAGAAAGAAAGAAACAAAAGGCAGTAGAGACTATGGATGGCAAGGACACTCCAGTGGTGGTAACCTGCAAGGTGTGTGCAATGTTTGTTTTATTGTCTGAGAACGACATGGCATACACATGCAACAAGTGCAAGCTGGTGGTGTTGGAAGAAAAAGTGAGGGGCCTGGAATGGTGGGGGGCCACACTGAAGAGTATAAGAGAAGAAGACTTCCGGGAAGGGTGACTTCGCTTGTGCCTGCTTTTGAGACGGGCTCCCGCCTCAAAAGAAGCTTATTCAGATATAAATCAGTCAGAACATTTTTTTTTTGACTGATAAAATTTCTCCCGGGCAGGGAGAAACGTAGAGATCAACCTCAAAAGCCTGTTTTTGCTGGGAGGACTGGATTTCATTAATTTATGAGAAAAGGTCCAGCCAACAATGCCGGACGGACTTCCGAACATGCTCTATCTGTTTTAAGCGATACGTTTATCTTTTCTTCAAAGAGAAAACAGACTAACAGGCAAGCACCCTTCTTTCTATTATTTTTCTTACTTGGTTTAAATTGTTGCAGCAAAAGGAGATTTGTCAGATTGATCGGCTTTGAAGAACTTCTGGTGAGCTATAACTCTTCTCTGTTATTCACGAAATTAACTGCTTATCTCTGTTTCTGTTGCAAAAAGCTGTCCTGGAAGTGCATTCTAAAGATAATAAACAGAAGAGGGATTTCTATTCCGAGGAATGTTATATTGTCTGGGACTATTCTCTTTTTGGTCTATTTTATTTTGATGAATCTGCTTCTTCACGACGCCACTAACTGTTTTGATGCTGGGAACTAAATTTGTTTTGTATTCTTGAACATAGAGAGATAAGGCAGGCTGCTCTGTTTATACTGTGATGTCATCAAGCCTGGAATATTAACCCAATTGTTGCTGAAATAAGAAGTGGTTCTTCTTTATTTTTGTTTTGCTTTGTTTTCGTGGTTTTAAAAATGGCAACTAAGAAAGTGGCTGAGAATCTGGAAGTAATTATGTTTCAGAAAATAATGGATGAGATTGAGATAACGAAACAAACCCTGCGACAGGGTAGTAGAGCTGAAAATTGAACTGAGCAAAATGACGCAGGAGCTTAAAGAAATAGGGGATCCTGTGAGAGAGGAGAATGAGATCAGAGATGAGAAAAGAATAAATAAAGGGAAGATACAAGCCCTGGAGATTGGAACAAATGTGGAATTGGAAAAAGATCTGGAGTTTATGGATATTAGAAATAAAATCTACTGTTTGGAATTTAACGTTATCTCTGAAGAAATTAATGAAGATATTAGAGATAAAGTTATCAATGGCTTGGATAATCTTCTGGACTGGAATGACGTGATGGAGTTTGATATAGTGAAAATCTATGGAATTAACTGCAGCCATGTGACAATGGAAAAACTTTCAAGAGATGAGCCAGTGCATTTTGTAAAAAAGAAGAACAGAGATATGACTTTACAACAGCATTTCAGCAACTTATTCAGAATGGCTGGCAAGAAAATATTTGGGATAGAGGAAATTCCCATCAGACTCTTATTATATGACTATGGCTATGACAGCAAGATTATTATGGAATACTGATAATGGAAGATTGGACACTGAAATTACTGGACTTAACAGGACTATTGAAGATGGAAGATGAAATTAATAGGGATAATGGAATAATGGCTATTGAAATTATTGGACCTAACAGATTTTGATGTGATGGATTAATCGAAATGTTTATTTGGACTATGGTTATGACAATAAGATTATTATTATTATTAACGAGATGGATTAATCGATATGTTTATTTGGAGAAAAATTGATATATTTCTTAAAGAATTGAAACCTCTCTTTGACTTTTTGTGGAAAGAATAAAGTAATGTTTATGAGATTTGATGATTAATTAAGATAACTACTGGAGGAAAGTGATTTTATAATATAATTTAAGAGACAGGATTGTTATATATTGTAGACTTATAACTGATTTGATTGGTGACAAATGGGAAGTCAACATTTTATTTTTTTGTTTAATCATTTTTGTTTTGTTTTGTTTTTTTGTCTTTGAATGTTTTATGACTTTGTTTTGTATGTTTTATGAAAATTTGAATAAAAATTATTGTAAAAAAAAAAGAGTATAAGAGAAGATGAAGAGTTCTTATATAAAATGCTTGAACAACAGCAGCAAAGAAAAGTACAGGAGGTGGAAGAACAACAGCATGTTGCAACAGAAAAGGAGACTGTTGTGGAGAGCAACAATGAAGTGGAGGAAATTCTGTGGAAAAGGCTGACAGGAGCAGAAGAGCAAGAAGACACCCCTCACCGGTGGAACTAAGGAACTGCTTCCAGACACTTGCGGATGGGACTAGAGGACAGCTGCAGAGGAAGGATTATAGGAGACCCCACACAACAGTGAGCAAGAGACTGAAGCTCAGTCAAGCAGAGGGAATGAAACCATGCCATGACAAAAAGAAGAGGAGGAGTAGTTAGAGGCTCCCTACTGCGTGGGATTGAAACCAAAGTATGGTGAGAAGATCCATGGACTCAACAGGTATGCTGTCTCCCTAAAGGACGGATTAGAGATGTGATGGAAGGGTTTCCATTGCTCATAAAGCTCACTGACAGATATCCCTTTCTTCTCATACATGTGGGAATGAATGATACTACTATTGGAACTATGAAGAAATCATGTCAGACTTTGAATATCTGGAAAGGAAACTCAAGGACTTTGGGGCCCAGATAGCTTTCTTGTCCATCCTTCCAGTACTTAGAAGAGGAGTGGAAAGGGAAAGAAAAATACTCTGGGTGAATGAATGGCTGTGAAGGTGGTGCCAACGTGAGAGATTTGGATTTATTTTTATTTATTTATTTGGTTGCATTTATATACCGCCCTTAGCAAATAGCTCTCAGGGTGGTAAACAGCATAGGGTAAAATACATATATGGCAATAATAAAATCACAAAAACATATATGACATAAAAACAAATACAGTTAAACAGAGAATAAAAATAAAGACTTAGTATACAAGATTAAAAAGCTAAAAAGATTAGAGTGATTAAAATGCCTGGGAGCATAAAAAGGTCTTTACCTGGCGCCGAAAAGATAATAGTGTAGGCGCCAGGCGTACCTCTTCGGGAATACATTCTACATTTCCTGGAAGATGGACTGCTGCCAAGTGATAGGTTGCACCTCACAAGGACTGGAAAGAATATGTTTGGTGACAGCATAAAGAACATCATCAAGACAGCTTTAAATTTAATCCAAAGGGGAGGGAGACATAAACTTGTTGGTAAGGACTAACAAAGGCTTATGCACAGCAAGAGGAACTGAGGGAACGGTCTAATGGGGCCCAGTAATAGTCTTCATAAAAATGTAAGAAGGAAGCCAGGCCATAAATCACATGGTCTTCGATGTCTGTATACTAATGCCCAGAATATGGGAAACAGGATGAACTGGAACTCTTAGTACAGGAGAGTAAATATGACTTGATATTATAACTGAAACTTGGTGAGATGACTCCCATGACTGGAATACAGTGACTGATGGATATAACTTGTTTAAAAAGAACAGAAGGAATAGAAAGGGAGGCAGAGCCATGCTATATGTTAAAAAATATATATTCCTGCACAGAAATACAGGAGAATGAACATGGTAGCTCCACCAAGAGTGTCTGGATTAAAATAAATGGGGCAAGGAATAAAAGGAACATGAAGGTTGGAGCCTACTACCAACCACCCAAACAAGGAGAAGATGGGGATGGGGGGCACATGCACATGAGTGAACTGATCACAGGGTGAGTTTGCAGCTCCGTCCTCCCTGACCCAAAAAATGCTCCGTTTACCCCCATATGTGGGTGAAATATCCTGATTTCACAAAAGGCTGGTGGGCTATGCTCCCCAGCACTTCAGGAAGTGTTGTGCAATTTAACTCTCTTCTTTAAACCGATTACCAGCGGCTTAAGCAACAATGTGGGAGAGGCCCTGGCAGCAAATATGGCGGTGAGAGCTCCTAAAAGCGGGAAAGCTGACGAGACCTTAGCACCCCAGGACCTTTCTGAAGCGGTAGCTGTCCAGATATCTAGTTTGCATGCCGAATTATTTTAAAAATGGGAAGCTTCCTTTAAAATGCTAGAAAACAAGATTGATGTCCTCACAGAACATATAATAGATATAGATAATACAGCTTCAGAGGCATTGTCCCTTGGCACTCTCCATGCCACATATATTAAGCAGTTAGCCCATGGGCACAAGGACTTATTATTTAGATGGGATGATCAGGAAAACTGCGGATGCAGAAGAACATCCACGTCTGTGGTCTGATTGAGCAAGTAGGGCAGAGTGAATTAATTGCTTTTTTACTTGAATTGTGGAAAGAATTAGTACTTGAAGTAGAACTTTGAAAGCTAGAGATAGAAAGGGCACATAGAAGCCTGGGTCCACATCCTAAAGAGAATGCACCACCATGAGATGTTATTATTGCATTTCATTACTGTGCAGTGAAGGATACATTAACTAAAGCTCTGAGAGCAAAAGGTCAGGTGGATTATGCTGCAAAATCTATCTTATTTTTACAAGACCTGAGCACAGAAACTCTTCGTCAACGTAAAGCCGTCAAACCTGCAATGTATCTACTGCAAGAAGCAAATATTAAATATAAATGGGGTTTTCCATTTGCTCTCATAACAGAGGTAGATGGTATACAGCACAAAGCTGTTACCAAAAAGGACATGGCTTGCATCCTAGCTCTCCTCAATATTAACATCCCATGGGAAGAAGATGAAATTGATGCTAAAAATCTATTAGAATCCACAGTTTTGGGATAACTGGCAGCAAGTTCCAAAAACACACAAGAGGAATCGCTCTAAAGCTGCTCTGGTTCATTCTCCTCTCCACACTCCTCAACTTACAAGATCTGCTTATTCCAGGAAGTAACATGGTCAACACATGTCAATACCTTGATTGTAAGAAATTCTAATTTCTGTGAAGCTTGAGTCACACTATCAAGGATTGTTATCCCAAACGTACAAGGGGGAAGGAGAAAACCTAAGTTTATATAAGATGTACAAAGGTATTCGGGTTGGGGGGGAGGAGAAGAGCATCTCCTAGTCTGTGAAAGTTTACGTTATATTTGCCATGTGCACTTGCTCATAGTTTCCAAAATTTACCATGCCCAGTCTATTGCGGCAGTACAATTGGTACATACCACAGATTCCTTGGTGTTGCCAGGGACTCTGGGTTGGGCATGGAGGGAAGGAGGGAGGGAAGGGGGGGAAAGAGTTAAAGGTTGGTATGCTTAAGTTATGTTTCTGTTATAGGATGGACAGCTTTGTTATGCCAGTTTGTACGTATTCTCAGATAATGAGAATATCTTATTATATTTGGTGCTGTCATTGTTCCTTATATGGCTGACTTCAAAATAGTTACTTGGAATGTTCATGGGTTGGGGGATGTGGTGAAGCAGCAGAGGGTCTCCAATTATCTTCAGAAGCAGGGACCCTCCATCATTTTTCTACAGGAAACACCAATAAATTACTCATGGCCGACTTTTTTCACATCCTTATTTTGGGAACCAATACTTTGCACCAGGTAATAAACATTCACAAGGAATAGCCATTATCTTCACTAGGTCTTGTGATTTCACGATACAAAAAATATTGCTGAACAGTCAAAAATTAAAAAATTGAATGCTATAACAATGCAAGCATTGCTTAGGGATATTGCACAGTTGGAAAGCAAGCATAAAAATACTGGATCTAGTAAGATTTCTGCTAAATTATTAGCTAAGACCGCAGAACTTGATGCTGGTGAATCTCAGAAGATGGCTAAATCTCTCTTATATGTTAAACAAAGATATTATGAATTAGGCAACCATTACCCTTAATTATTGGCCAATGCATTAAAAAAAGAAATCTAAAAATAATATTAAATTACTTAAATTAGAAGATGGTAGATCAATCCAAGATTCCAATTCACAATTAATGAGGCTTTTTGGAATTATTATTCTAAATTATATACATCTATTGATCCTAAAGAAGATGATCTTCTGTGCTACTTGCAGAAACTACAATTGTCAACAGTCACAGATGATCAAAAACATTTACTCAATAGAGGTATAACTGAGGAGGAGGTAGAAATAGCTATCCAGAATTAAAAAATAATAAAGCCCCGGGACTAGATGGTTTCAGGAGCTCTTTCTACAAAAAATATAAAGATATTCTAGTCCCCCATTTGACCAATTTGTTTAACATAATCTGACAGTACGGACCCATACCCAAAACCTGGAGAACCTCACATATCATAGCAATATTAAAACCAGGAAAGGACAGAAGGATGCTGGGTTCATATAGACCCATCACCCTACTGAACCAGGACCAGAAACTATTGACTTCAATTCTAACTGCGCACCTCAGTTCAATAGTTCCCTCATTAGTGCATGTGCCCAGACTGGCTTTATGCTGGGCAGGCACATTAATGATCGAATCCATCCAGTCTTAAGTGTAATCCATACTGCTCGTTCCCATAAGTATCCTTTGTCCATTCTTTCATTGGATGCATATAAAGCTTTTGATTGTCTTAAATGGAAATACTTAATCAAGGTATTAAATGTATATGGACTAGGAGACCTTTTTATTGAAAATATAATTAGGTTGTATACAAAAAATTATGCCCTAGTCCAGACAACTAATCTAGAATGAGCACCCATTTTAATTCAGAGAGGTACTAAAAAGGGCTGTCCCCTGTCCCTGCTGTCTTCGCCCTCTCCCTGAAGCCCTTAGCCGCTGCCTTAAGAAATAACATATCGATCAAGGGGTTCCGGGGAGAGGGCAGAGAGCATCTTATAAACATATATGCAGATGACATTGTCTTGATGCTGTGAGATCACAAGAAAGCCATACCAGTTTTACAAGAAGAGTTACATTTATTTGAAAAGGTAGCAGGGTTACATATTAATTTTGAAAAATCTTATATTATGTTTCTCAATATAAACCCATCTGACCAATTGGAAATGTTTAAATTCAGCCAAATTCCAATTTGCCATAAAGCATTTAAGTATTTAGGTATGTATACCCCTAAAAATCTCTCAAAACTGTTTTATTTGAATTTTGGACCCCTGGTCCAACGTACATGTCGGGAATTACATAAATGGACAAAATAGAAACTGTAATTATCCATATTAGGCAGGATAGCAGCCATGCAAATGAAACTGGTTCCGTGTTTCTTATTTCTGTTTCAGGTCCTCCTGGTCTCCATCCCTCCAGCCACTCTCAAGTGTTGGCAACAACACCTTAAATCAGTTTGTCTTCCAGGGCAAAAAACCTCATTTGGCTATGAAATTATATTATAGGCAGCTGGAGAGATGGGGATGGGGGCTACCACACTTTGTATCGTATTATGAAGCCTTTCAACTCCAGAATATATATTTTATGATTTTCAAATCTCATAAACATTTGATATCCCTAGAAGAAGAAGAAACTGGGTGTGTCCCCTTTCTGGTGCTTCCCTTTATTACCCATTCGTTTTTAAAGAAAATTAATAACCCATTATGTACCTTTCAAATCTGGAAAAGTTGGCAATCACAATTTTTTCTGACTCGCTCACCTCTGAGCCCCTACAGATGCATCCTGAGATATTAGACCCATAAAAATATGCTTGGCACATTGGGAGCCCAAGGGATATTTTCTAAGAGACTTTTACAGGAATTATAACCCTATCACAAAACAACAGTTGCAAGTGGACCTAGCTGATTTGAGGATGAATTGGCTTCAAATGGAACAAATAACACACCTCATATCAGACCCCAATGTCTGTATACAAGCTACCAGATCTCTTACGAGAGTGGAATATATTTTTTTGAATGCTGGGACCGGGAAAGGAAATTGTTTCAGAACTTTTCAGAACTAATACAGTGTAATACCAGTCAACTCACTGGATTACGGATGCTGTGGGAAACAGATATGAACATCCAATTGAATGACACACAATGGCAGAACATATGGACATGGAAACCAATAAAATTAACCTCAGCACACACCAAGGAAATCTCATTGAAAATTTGTCATAGATGGTGTAGGATCCCAACACAACTTTCAAAGATAATCCCAAGCTCCTCTCCAACATGCTGGAGAGGGTGTGGAAGTTAGGGTACCTATTTCCACCTTTGGTGGGATTGTCCTAAGGTCCACTCTTTTTGGCTGTTAGTCTTTGAAGAAATCTCTAAAATTACTAAATCTCACATCAACACATCTCCCCAACTGGCTCTCCTATCAATTTTTGACGGGTTGTAATGTAAACATACCATCTAAGGATTTAATAATTCATTTATTGTTTGCAGCAAGATTATCAATTGCTCAAAAAAGGAAATATTTAGACAATTTGGACTTCTCATTATGGTATAAAAACATTTGGACTATTGCTCTTCTAGAAACAATCACACTTTAGTTAAGTTCAATTTAAGGACACACCAAGCCTGATGCATTTTAGCATTGTTTGGTAGGATTTTATTTTGTATGTTTTTACACATCAGTTACAACAGCAACTTCCATCGATATCACAGGACATTTGGAACTCTTAATTTGATTCTGGTTTGGTTCTCTTTAATTAAGCTGACTCGTCCATCCTTTGTGAACAATTTGGGATTTTTTTCCTTTCATTTGTATTTTGCCTTTGTTCCTAGGTCTAAATTGTATTATTTTTCTTGTTACCTATTGAAAAAAGTTAATAAAATGATATTTTTTTAAAAAAAAGAAGACAAGGATGAAACTTTAGGGCAGAAACAAAAGGGAAAAGCACCACGTAATGGACAAAAAAGAGAGGCAGGCTCTGGTGCTTGGTAAATTTATTGAGGCTCAACATGTTTCAGAGTAATCCTTCCTCAGGAGCTACAAACATTAAAACAAACTAAAATCAATAACATGGAGACAACATAGTGGTCTGAGACTTATAGATATATATGGCAAAACACTTTTAAAGACCACATTCCATATAACATACTTCACATATGTAGTAAAAAATTGTCACAACATTAAAACTTGCATCTCTTGCATCTGTGTAAAGCAGCTCAAACAAAGCAAATGCTATTGCTAGCCAGCTGCAACACGAAACTCTCTCGCCCTCCCCAAATACAACAAAGATAAGACCCTGTACTGAGTACTGACCAATGGAGATCTGTTTCTTTTTCTCTGCCTGCGCAGTTCAAATTCTTTATCCAGTTCCGCACAAAATGAACACCACAGACCGAATTCTGATACTGCTGTTATCTATATTGGAAGTACGGATCAGCTCAGCTGCTTAATTACTGTATTTGCAAATACAGCTGGTCCTGCAAATACTTGCAGAGAGTAACTGGCATACTCAGTAGTTATAGTAAATCAGCCCAACTTATAGGACCCTTTTTGTAGATTTCATTTGTATTCAGAGAAATCCAATTCCTCATTTAACTCCAAAGGAACCAGACTTTTTAAAGAGATAATCCAGAATAATTCTCTCCTGCTGAGTAGTGTCTCATTGTTCACAACTCTTTCAATGGCCCAAAACATTATGTCAGTTGGCTTGTGATTAGGGTTGCCAGGTTCTTGGCCTGAGACTGATCCTGTATCTTTAGGAGAAAAGAAAGTCAGGCAAGTGCAGGTGTTCTTGCAACCCTGTAATGGGAGAAACCACAAGGTGAAATTCTCCCTTCCCCCTGCACAACTTTTAAAGATGCAGAAGACCTCTTGGAGGCTGGGCCTGGCAACCAAGAGGTCTTTTGTATCTTTAAAAATTGTGCAAGGGGAAGGAAGAATTCCACCTTGTGGTTTTTCTCATTACAGGGTTGCAAGAACACCTGCACTTGGCTGACTGTCTCTTCTCCTAAAGATACAGGATCAGGATCAGGCCACGAACCTGGCAACCCTACTTGTGATGTTTCTCAACAAAATGTCTCACCAATGGAGCACCCACTGTTCGATGTCTTAAACTGCAGAGATGTTTACCAATTCGGAGTTTTAATGGTCTTGATGTCTTCCCAACATAAATCTGATTGCAAGGGCAGGAGATGAGATAAATAACTCCTGCAGATTTGCAGGTAAAAAAATCCTGAATTTGGATATACTTTCCAGTGTTGGGATTGACAAAGGATTTTTTCTTGTGAGTGAATGTCCTCATAAAAGAACAGTGCCAAACCGCACAACATGTGTTCTTCTGTTTAATCCGATTACCAGGAGACTTCAACATACATCCGTTCCAATTGGCATCTGGTCCAGGATCTGCCAGGCCTAACAACACGGCCCAGGGTAGCCTTTAAAAGAACCAGAAATCTCAAGGACTGGCTGATCCACACAGATTATGTAAAGAGTGGAAATAAGCAGCGTCAATTTATGATTTTTCACACATGTAATCCAACAGGACACCATCCATGTGGCCATTGTTCATACTGCCAATTCACTCACAAGAAAAAATCCTTTGTCAGTCCCAACACTGAAAAGTATATGCAAATTCAGGTAAAAAGGGGGAAGCCAGAAGAAGAAGCCAGTGTGGCTTCATAGAAAGTGTAGAGATGACCTGAAAACAAAAAAGGACACATTACAGAAAGTGGAAGGGAGGCCAGGCAGGTAGTACAGACAGGTAGTATGGAATTGTAGGGATGGTGTCAGGAAGGCTAAGTCTGAGAGTAAGCTGAGGTTAGCGAGAGATGCCAAAAGTAAGACAAAACCTTTCTTCCAGGTACATCCATAGTAAAAGACAGAGAAAAGAAATGGTGGGACAGCTACTCAATGAGAATGGCAAAATGATAACAGGAGACAAAGAAAAGGCAGATGTGCTCAATTCCTATTTTGGCTCAGTCTTCTCCCAAAAGAGGGTCTACAACCCTCCTGGCAAAAGTGAAGTTGAAGGGACAGGATTGTACCTTGAGACTGATAGACAAATTGTCAGGGAATACCTAATTACTTTGAACGAGTTCAGATCTCCAAGGCCCAATGAAATGCATCCTAGAGTAGTGAACTCTCAGAACCACTGTCTACTATCTTTGCAAAATTATGGAGGAGGGTGAAGTGCCAGATGACTGGAGGAGACCTAATGTCCCTATCTTCAAAAAGGAGGAACCTGGGAACTACAGACCAGTCAGCCTGACATCGATCCCTGGGAAAATTCTGGAGCAGTTATAAAGCAGTCAGTCTGTAAGTACCCTGAAAACAATGCAGTGATTCCCAGAAGCCAACATCAACAACAAATCCTGCCAGACTAAACTTATCTCATTTTTGATTGGGTAACCTCCCTCATAGACTGTAGGAATGCTGTGAACATAATATATCTTGACTTCAGCAGAGCTTTTGACCGAGTGCCCTATGATATTCTGATTAGCAAGCTAGCTAAATGTGGGCTGGATCGAACAACTATCAGGTGGATCCATAGTTGGCTCCAGAATCGTACTCAAAGAGTGCTTATCAATAGTTCCTTCTCAAACTGGGGGGAGGTAATGTGTGGGATACTGCAGGGCTCAGTTCTGGATCCAGTGCTCTTTGACATTTTTATTAATGACTTGGATGAAGAGGTGCAGGGAATGCTTATAAAATTTGCAGTTGATACAAAATTGGAAGGGATAGTTAATACCTTGGAAGACAGAAACAAAATTCAAAGGGATCGCGATAGGCTGGAGCATTGGGCTGAAAGCAACAGAATGAAATTGAACAGGGATAAGTGCAAATTCTACACCTAGGAAAAAGAAAGGCAGCTGGACAGCCACCTGTCGGGTATGCTTTAATTTGGATTCCTGCATTGAGCAGTGGGTTGGACTTGATGGCCTTATAGGCCCCTTTCAACTCTACAATTCTATGATTCTATGACCTAGTCAAAGCTCTGTGTACATTATGCACTTCATCCATTTTGCCTCATCCAAGCTACGACAGAGGCATAAGACTCAACTCCTCCCTAGTGTGGACAGCAACAGAGGCTCTGCCAAATTTTTCTCCTTATGTACCTTATCTGCTGACTCCAACAGATGAGCTGACTCCAACACATACAGGCAAGTGAAAGTGACCAACTAAGGTATGTAAGGTGAGAGTTCTGCTACATTTCTGTTACTGCTTACACTGAGGAAAAGCCCTTTGCCTGTCTGTCGCCTCTTATGAACTCACAGGTCATATTCACACAATACATTTAAAGCACTATTACACTACTTTATCAGTCATAGAGAATCCTGGGAACTATAGTTTGTTAAGGGTGCTGACTTCACAGAGCTACAATTCCCAACAGCCTTAACAAACTACAATTCCTAGGTGTGGAGTAACTGTATGGCCCTAATGTTGCCAGCTCTTCAGCCTTTGCTCAATTAAAAAGATAACCGTTTTTAAAAATTAGTTGTGACCAGGGCTGTAATTGGCACTAATACAGCAGAAGTTGTATTAGTACTATTAATGAACAGGAATACTAAGACTTTTCATTAAAAGTCCCAAGGGAATAAAAGTATTCCTTCCATTCAAGCAGTACCAGATAGGAAGCGCTTTATGCATCAACTATTCTTTAGGAAGAAAATACAAGGAGAATGAAGGAGGTGGTGAGTGAGTTTTCTTACTATGTATTAACATTCATATGAGCTGATCATTAGGAATTATCATGTCACCTAGCTAGTTCCAGCCTAGACAACAGGGATTCTGCCTGTCAATCACTAATCCCTCTGCCCAAAATAGTGATATTTCAGAATAAGTAGCTGAGTTTGAAGGAATTTTGAACCTGAGTGGGAAATAAACATTGAATCTCAACATGGTCCTTCCCAGTACTGTATATACCTAGTGAGAAAAATGACCTAAGCAGGTGCACAGGAGTTTGCTATCATAAAAATCATTATTAGAACAAGACTGCCAAACAGGCTGATCTTAAAAGAAAACACACTTGACTTTTTGCTTTCTCCTCCTCCTAGTTTCTTTGGGTATGGCTGACAGCTTATTGCTGTGCTGACTATCAGAGGCCTGTCAGCACCAGATCTATCATCTGTCTTTGATCCTTGTAGAGATGGCATCCTCAGTCCTTTTAAAAAAAACACGCAAAAACAGTCCAAAATACCACCACAAGTAGAAGTAGCTCTGAGTTAAAAACAGATGAACTACAGCAGCAAAGAAGAAACAGTGATCCAGTTACTAGATCAAAGAGAGTCTGAGATTCATCTGTGCTTATTGCACAGCAATGAATGCCTCCTAAAGCGGCAAGGTTTCTTTTGTGAAGAAAAATCACATAAATAGTATAATAAGGCTCATAAAGGCAGAAAGTGTTATTAGATAAAAGTGCTTTGAGTAAACTTGTACAAGAACATTCTTTCTTTAAGTTAACCTGGATTGCAGTTAATAGATATTTCTTCATAGCTTTTTCATTGTTTTGCATTCCTAAATGCTTAGCACTGTTGTAGTCTCATTGACTCAGCAAGTGATGAGTGACTCATTTCCTAAGCCAGATTTTCAGGAAAGAGAAATTATTTCCACGTCCTTTTTCTTGTTTTGTGCCCAATAAGGAGCTTTGGTCTCCAACAGTAGGTTGCATCCGATGGGAATCAAAACAATTCAAACCTGTGCACATCCTGGCAGATCAGCAGGTGCTCCCTGTGGTAGATGGGATTGTGCCAGTCTCATTACACAATATACAGATGCAAAATTATTTGGATCTCTTCATCTGAAACACAGGCCTCATTGAATGTTTGCACTCCTGGACTGGGTGTCTGCTGTGTATCCACATATTTCCTCCTCCCCTTTCTCCCTACCACATGTGTACTGCTTAATGCAAGACTTTCTGATTTGTCAGATCACACTTTGCTGTGATGTCCTAACTAGGAAACTCATCTGAGCCCTACAAGCCAGAAATGAAAATGAAACCATGGTTTCCAGTCCTGTTTTATTGGGTGCATTCAAACCATTTTCTTAATTTGGATGACACATAGAACCTAAGAAATGAGGAAGTTTTATATTCATCTAGGCATGCAACAGGAGAGGAAAGTGGAAGACAGAATGTGGGCTCATGGTACATTCTTGAGTTGACCAGGAATATGCTGATTGAACCACGGCAAAGGATTTCCTGTCAGTATTTCCTTATCAATGTTCTTTTTTTGGTGTTTGGTGTACAACTCCAGGATACCTGAAAGTTCATCTTACCCCCTATATACCCAGTTGATCACCATGCTCTGTAGGTGAGGGCCTCCTGCAGATACCATCTTGTCAGGAGGTTGGTTCCGCACAACATAGGAAGCAGACCTTTAGTGCTGCGGCACCTACCCTTTGGAATTCCCTCCCCTTAAATATTACACAGGCACCATATCTGTTTTCTTTCCGGAGCCTACTGAAAACCTTTCTCTTTCAACAAGCCTTTTAAGTAGAGACCTTATCCCAGTCTGCATCTGTGTTGGCATTGCTTTTTAAGATGTTTTTAAAGATGCTTAATTTTAATATATTTTAAAGCCTGTTTTTAAGATGTTTTAGAGCATTTTTAGTGTTTTGTTTGCAACCCTGGGTTTCTTCTGGGAATATAAATTTAATATATAAATTAATTTAATAAATAAATAACTCCAGTATATCTTTCCTACAGCCCTAGTAATTTTGTCCCTTTTATAGAATTGAAAGTTTGTGCACAGAATTAATGACTTACCCAAAATAATCCAGATGCATTCATGTTCTTTGCTTGGAGAGCCTCACATAGCTCTTCTACACATAACACAAAATGGAATTCATCATCACAAGACCACTGGTTTACAGCACAATCCTGAACATATATACTCAGAAGAAAGTCTTATTGAATTCAGTGGTCTTATTCCCAGGTAAGTGGGGTTAGGATTGCAGCCTTAGATAGCTTTTAAAAAGCATTTTATAAATCCATGAAACTTTCATGTGCTGAGCTAGTATAGCTTATTCTGAATCAAGCCAGTTTGTACTTGCCCATCATTAAAAAACAAAATTCCTCATAATTAATAATATTTTCTGATTCTTCTGTCCCCTCCTGGAATTTCCATTTTCTTTACCCTGCACTTTCTGTCTTATTGCTTCAAACTGATCTGTATAAATGTCCTTCCTCTTAAGAATTCTACCTAGCTATGGCTGAACTCTCCACAGGGATGTTAAAATTGTAACATCTCAGTCTGTGTCTGTGGTGGAATTGCTTTCTAAGATGTTTTTAAAGCTTTTTTAAAAAATATGTTTTTAAAGATATTTTGTTTTGCTATGTTTTTAAAGATGTTTTGTTTTAATATATTTTAATGTCTGTTTTTATGAAGTTTTATTGTGTTTTAGTGTTTTTGTTTGCCACCCTGGGTTCCTACTGGGAGGAAGAGTGGGATATAAATAATATAATAATAAACATGATTTGCAACAGACAGCTACAGTAGCTATTCACACATCTGTGGAATCCATTTCTGTTACCTTATGGGAGGAAAAATGAACTGTCCTTGCCACAGTTTGAAGTGTGAAAAAAAACCTTGCAAAATTACTTTGGCCAGACTGCTGCAGGACAGAAAAAGATGACCAGTCTGTGCAGCAAGTGATGATAGCTCTGTCATACTGTCCCCATTGTTCTGTTGTATCTGCACACAGCCCAGGTGAAAGCCAATTATTATAGGCAATAGAATGTTTGTTTATTTTTAAATATTATATCCTGCCTTTACATTACATAGTTCAAGGCATCTACAAAGTATATATATCAAGAGAACTAACAGATCCTTTAAGAAAAGACAGATTTAACAAAACTCCTTTCAAATGCCAATAAAACCGTTACAGATAGTAAAAATCAATTACTGTCAAAAGCTTGGACAAACAAATGTGATATGCTTATCAAATATTATATGCTTGTCTATCATATCATAGCTTGGTTTGATAAGAGGTATTGCTCCAAGACAACTTATTACATAATAGTGGATTATAGAAGTTTTCACTTCCTGTTTTATTAAGCAATAACTTTATGTATTGTATGGATAACAAAGTGTGGCTTGCATTCAGTCTTGACAAGAAATTGACAATTTTTGGCTCATAAGCCCCTTCCATACTGAAGACCTGGATGGTTTGTGAAATGTTAGTTCAAAGTCAAACACATATGCAGATGATATTTCACATTCAATTCTTATAATCTAAAAAAAAAGATAGCAAACTTGGAAGGTGTCATAGGTGATCCTATATTTTCTAGTAAGATCCAGCCCACTGCTATAACAGGCGTTCAGTGCCAACAACAATCTTCCATAGAATGCAATATTTAATGCAGATATAGCACATAGGCAATTGGCTTTTATTCTGTGAGGACTTGTTCTATGCAGATTTTGTTTAGTCTATCTTTTAATGAATTCTGGCTAGATCCTATGCTGTTCCAGTAAGGAACATCTGAATCATGTGGGATGGGGGAGAGTTCCTAGGGTAATTCTGTGTCAATGGCAGTGACATGGAAACAGGCAGTGACATACAATAAGGCATTCCTGGTAGCAGGCCCTATTATGGAACTTCCTCCCAATTTCTGCTCAGTTGTCCTCCATTATGGCTAGTTTTAGGCACAGTTTGAAAACTTGTTTATTCTGCCAGGAACTTAGAGTGTAAGAATTTTTCAGCTGACCTTTTTTATTCTGACATTTTTATTATATATGTTTCAACTGGTATTTTGAATGAGTTTTATTGTTGCTGTTTTGTAATAACTATGTATATGTTAGCCATCCTGGGCTCCCTTGCAGAGAAAGGACAGGGTATAAATCTATGGAAACAAATACATAAATGAGCCTCAGCTTCCTGTCCTATGTGATTCAGTTATTCAACCACTCCTTCAATTCACATGGCCATTCTAGACCCACCAGTAGTCCATGTCACACCTAGATGCACAACCCAAGCAGAACTCCATTGCTAGAAATGTTCAGCTTACATACAGTGGATCACAAATGATCACGTGAATCCACATTTTAACTACAGAAGGAAAATAAAATCATCCTCTCTACTCTTTAATGAAAATGCATTCTGAAATAATTAAAAGTAATAGTAGTTATTAGTAGCAAAGAGCACAGCATCAGGCATGGGTATTCATGTGAAACATGTTAGTAATGTACTTTTGTACTGTCCCATTAGAAAACAGTGCATTCATTTCCCTATAGCACTGTAGCTTTACTAGATGTTTATTTCTTTTATAGCCCCATCCATTCTTCACCTTAATGTTTAGTTTTGCAACATTTTATTATGCACATGCGTGCGTGCACACACACACACACCTTTTATATTTGATCTCCTTAGACAAAATACTATATCATGCAATTGTACTTGTACTTGAAAACACCACAGTGGCAGCTATATCAGCATCTTTCATTCAGTAACTAGAGCATACATACACATAAAAAGAGGTTCAGGGCTATACCAACAAATTAGTTCCTGGGATGTTTGACTGGCCATTGGGATGCTTTGTAAAGGGGTGTCCCAGCTCCACTCATGAAATACCAACAACCTGGCCTCAGGCAATCGGCAACACTGCTCCACTGAATGTATACGTCTATGACCAAAAAAGTCGACACCATACTGGGCCCCTCCATTTTTTCCATTGCTAAAGAGAGTCTCAACTCCTGAGCCATAGACCCAGATTCCTGCATCAGGAAGGCACACTGCCCAGTCCCCATGGACCCACAAAGAAAAATCTAAATAAAGAACCACATTATTCAAATGCCTCAGAGCCCAATCTGAAAACTGCTCAAAGGCAGCACAAGATATGGAACAATCTATAGGAAGAGCCCTATCAACATAAAAAGTACCATCATAACAAAAACCCAACAACTCAAAATCCTCAAGATGAACTGGGAGGAGGCGGAAAGCCAACTTGATATCACTTTTTCCACCTCAGCCCCTTGATGACACCTGCGCACTCTTCCAATGGCACTACCAAATGACACATAGAACACTAAGCAAAAGTACTTCAGAATATAGTTATTAACAGAGAAAGAAAGAAAGAAAGAAAGAAAGAAAGAAAGAAAGAAAGATGGTGCACCAACCGAAATTGGCCAGGCTCCCTCTTTGGCACCACAAAAGTGGGGAAATGCTCAAATTAGGCATGGGAGTGGCTGAAAATGGGCCTAACACCTGCCTCTCATTAACCTCCTCAACCTTTCTAATCACCACCTCCATCCCTTCCACAGGCTTCAAATTCAATACAGAAGCATGGAACCCTTGGTAAGGAATCTGGAACCCACCCCTAAAACCTTCAAACAAATAATGAACATCAAGAACCTCCAGATAACCACTCAACAATTTTTACAAAATAGGCAACTTAATTGGACTTGGGGCCCTTTATTTTGATTTGGGCCAGAAGCATCTGGTTTCCGAGCCTGGCCATCCCAAGACTGTCTAAAGTTTCTTGCCCTGGGGCACCCCATAAAAGGGTGAGCTCCCCCACAGATAGAACATTCATGCCTAAACTGGCATGGGTTCCTACCACATAGTCCATCGGAATGGTACTGTCAGCATGGCAAGCGCGGTTGAACTGCGTAGTCCGCATTACCACGGACCATGCTATGTTGCTTAGTCATCAAGAGCAACTACCTGAGCACCAGACAACAACCAGATTTCAAAGTCCAGCTTATCCTACCTCAAATCAAGCTCAATAGATGCCTTTAATCTAAATGCCTCATCATAGGAGAGCCAGCCCCCCCAAATAAATTTGCTACAAGCCTTATGAACTGTATCAATATACCTCATAAGCACGGCCCTCATCAGGTTGCTTCTCCAAAATTATACCGCCATAAATCAAAACCCAAGCCAACCCATTTGACCAGTTTCTATCCACCTTCTTCTTCCAAAAGCATTCTTTTTTTATCCTCACTTTTATTCTTATCTACCTGCTCTGTTTCTCTAAGCATGAGTGAAAACACGTCCACATACCCTGCCTTCCAAATCTTCTCCCAAGTAGCTGGCAGAAAATGATAACCCAGCCTACTCAATTCCTGCTCATAAGGAATCTTGCCCTCCTTGACTTTTGCTAGCTCATCCCCCTTTGCTGAGTTCCTTGTTGTGCTTTCCTTCCTGCCAGAAAAAGCCCAGATGAAGACTGAGGTGTGGAGGCTGGCAGGGTCTTTATATCCTCCGGCCTGCCTCTCCCACACCCCTGGCAAGCCCATCCAACAGGACTGGAAGTGGCTTTTTGCCCAGTCCTTCCACAAATGTACTCCCGGCCAGACAACTTTCAGGACAAGGCAGGGGGAATGCAGATGCTTTGACACATCTGCTGCAAAAGGTTATTCTAAGAGATCAATGAAGATGAAACAAGAGAACTAGCCCAAAGATGTTCTAGAATATCTTTAGTCAAAGCGCTCAGACGTTATAAAATGCATTTCAAGCTTGCATGTCTTTTCATCAGGGAATTCAAGACTCTGTTGCATCAAAACATGTTTTTCTTCTCTTCTTTCACCTTATGGAAACTTTATTTGGAGCAGATACATATTTTTTATTTATGTCCATTTATATTGCACTTTCCATAAAATATTTCAAAGCCATTTCACAATCAAAAACATCAGCAATAAAAAGGTTACACAATTTCATATGAAAAACAATTATAACTAGTTAAAAACTATAAACACTTTAATATGTAAAAACAATTTCATATGCAAAAACAATTTCAAATCCAATACAAATAAAGACTGGGATAGGACCACTAAGCATGAAAGACATCGAATTTTTTTCCTTGAAAACTCCAAGTATGCCATAATTTGGTAGATAAAACACAGAATTAGCCCTTGATCAAGGACATAGGAATAGTAGCTACATATTTATAGCATACCTTCTATTCCTTTTTGAAAAGTATCATGAAGGAAGAGGCCACACAGAGGATCTAAACAATAACAAGAACTTTACTATAACTAATTATATACAGAGAACAAGGCTCACAGCATGGTGCTGCTTGTAAGGCAAGCCTGGAACTGAAACTGCCACAGCCTGGGGCTGACTCAGCAGTTCCTGGTATGGCAAGCCTGGAGGGCCAGTACACTACACCCCTCCCCCCTAGTTCTAATAGCCCTGAATATACTTGGGATGAGCCCTGGTGTGGGTCGATTGACAACAATTTTGTATTGAAGTTGATAGTGCATCCCCTAGTTCCCCATTTGGCTCTGGTTGATGCTGGTCCACTTCAGGGTCCAGGTGCAACTGCTCTTGTCCGGCATCAGGAGCAGCCACTGGCTCATTTTCTCTTTCCACTTGAGTATTTCTAGCATCCTCAGAGAGAACTGATGGACGTGGGCTTTCATCTGGTCCACATGTCAACGTAACACATTGCTGTCTGGTGTTTGAGCCCTGTAGGACAATGGGCCCATGGCTTGGGTCACAGTGGCAGGAATCCAGCACCGTAGTTCCTGACATACACAGGGTCACCTGGGGTGAACAGCTGTGCAGGTTCTTGAACTGCAACGGACTTCCTTGGTCGGTCCTCGGTCAAGTCAGGATGCAACCGATCAAGCAGAGTCGTTAGTCATCTGTTCATTAATAGCTCAGCTGGGCTCCTTCCAGTTGTGGCACAAGGTGTGATGTGTTGTGCCAGGAGAAAACTTGCAAGGTGTCGGTCCCAGTCACTTTCTACAATCCGTCTCAATGCATTCTTTGTTGTCCTGACCATCCTCTCAGCCTGGCCATTGGTTGCTTGATGAAAAGGGGCTGAAGTGACATGCCAAATCAGTCAATTATCCAGGAATGTGCGGAATTCGCAGATATGAACTGGGCCCCATTGTCTGAGACAATGGTGTTTGGCAACCCATGTGTTGTGAAAAGCCTGCGTAAAGTTTTGATAACAATACAAGATGTCATTGATGATACCAGAACCACTTCTAACCATTTGGAGTATGAATCAACAACAATAAAGAAAGTTTGCCCCTGGAAGGGGCCTGCAAAGCCGATATGGAGCCGTGACCATGGTGTTTTAGTAGATTCCCATGGGTGCACTGGGGCATGTGGTGGAGCTGGTCTTGAAACCTGACACTTCTCACATCTCTTGACGCATTCTTCAATCTTGCTGTCCATCTTGGGCCACCATACATAGCTGCACCCCAGAGCCTTCACTGGGGCTGACTCAGCAGTTCCTGGTATGGCAAGCCCGGAAGACCAATACACTACACTTTTGCAGTTAAAACTGCAGTGGTTGAAGCTATAAACAACCATAACAAACCACATAATATTTACAACTGTTTAATCATTATACAAAGTGGATAGTATAAAAAGTATATACAGAGCAATTCTCAAACTTCATCTCCCAGCTAGGAGGAGTGCACACATTAGCCTCATTCAGGTGTAACCAGAAGTGACTTGTCCAGTGGAGTGGAGCTGCAATGATAGCTTCCTAGAAGCAATGTTGCTGCAGTTTACTGGGAGAAAGAGGGGTCAGGCAATGGGGAGGCCAGAGCTATGTGGATGCATCAGAAGAAGCACCAGATTGGTTCTGTCAGTGCTCCTTGATGCAGACACACACACACACCAGCCTAACCCCTGCCAGTAAGTGGAAGCAATGGCACTGCCAGGAAGCTAGCATTGAGCCACATCTGGGTGTAACACTAAACAATGGTTTTGTGTTATGTGAATGAGCCGTGGGATCATGAGCTCCTCCATCCTCTCTCCTCCTCTGGTACAGCCATAAGGAGGAGATTGGAAGTTTCATGTCCATTTTTAATAAACCACAGTTATTATGAGTGACCCCCGTTAGGATATACACCTTAACGTGGTGAGGGGGTTTGAGAGTGTTGAAAAAGCTAAGAGCAATGCCATCAGAAGTCTAGACCAAGAGGCTAAACTCCTAGCAGGGGCACCCATGGCGGAATGGTCAAAGCTGAGACACCAGACTAAGATGCATCCAGACTCAGAGGAGGGTAATGGTAAACCACCCCTGAATACCTCTTACCATAAAAACCCTATGAACAGAGTATCCAAAATGCAACACGAGATAGTGCTGGAAGATGAGACCCAAGGTCAGAAGGCACTCAACGAGCTACTGGGGAAGAACAAAGGACAAGTATGAATAGCACTGTGACTAATGATGCAGCTGGGTCAAAGCCAAAAGGAAGGCCAGAGGCTGATGTGCACAGATGGGAAAGGAGAGTCCGGAGTTGTACAACTTACACAATAGGAATATGGAATGTGAGAAGCATGACCCAGGGAAAGTTAGAAATTGTCAAGCAAGAAATGGAATGTGTCAACATTACAATACTTGGCGTGAGTGAATTAAAATGAACGGGAATGGGACATTTTCAATCAGGCAACTACAAAATATTGTATGCAGGAAATGAGAAATTAAGAAGAAACAAGGTTGCTTTAATAGTGAGAAGTGATGTAGCAAAAGCAATTAGGAGCTACAATGCAAGGTCTGAGCGAGTGATATCAATGAGATTAAATGGGAAACCTATTAACATAACCATCATCCAAGTCTATGCTCTAAAGGCAAATGCAGAAGAAGAGGAATTGGAGAGATTTTACGCAGAAGGACAGGAGGAAATTGATCACACACCAAAACAAGATGTGCTGATAATCATGGGGGACTAGAATGAAAAAGTAGGGAACAGAGAAGTACTAGGCATTGTGGGGAAATGGGGTTTAGGAGACAGAAATGAAGTAGGAGAAAGACTTGTTGAATTCTGTAAAGCCAATAATTTGTTTCTTGCAAACACATTTTTTGAGCAACTGAAAAGAAGACTGTACATGTGGACATCACAAAATGGTCAATATAGGAATCAAATTGATTATATAATTGGTAGCAGAAGATGGAGAAGTTCCATACATTCTGCAAAAACAAGACCAGGAGCAGACTGCGGTACAGATCATGAACTGGTCATATCGAAAATCAGAGTAAAGCTAAAGAAGAACAACAAAGCAATCATAATGCCAAAATACAATTTAAATAACATCCCAGAAAAATATAAAGATCAAATAAGGAACAGATTTCAGGCTTTAAACTTAGTTGACAGAGAACCAGAAGAACTATGAAGTCAGAGATGTTATCAGGGAAGAATGCAAAAAGACAATACCTCTAGTTAAAAAGAGAGAAAGACCTCAATGGATGCCTGATGAAACTCTTAAAATGGTTAAAGAGAGAAGGAAAGCAAGAGGAGATAGAAACATAGTCAGAACCCTAAATGCAACAATGCAGTGACTAGTACGTAGAGACAAAGAACTATTGCAATAGTTACTGTATAGAAATAGAAGAGGACAACAAAAAGGGTAGAACAAGAGCCCTATTCCAAAAGTTTAGAGAAATTAAAGTGAAATTTAAGAACATAAGAAGAGCCTGCTGGATCAGGCCAGTGGCCCATCTAGTCTAGCATCCAGTTCTCACAGTGACCATCCAGGTCCCTGGGGGAAGCCCACAAGCAGGACCTGAGTGCAAGAACACTCTCCCCTCCTGAGGCTTCCGGCAACTGGTTTTCAGAAGCATGCTGCCTCTGACTAGGCTGGCAGAGCACAGCCATCATGGCCAGTAGCCACTGATAGCCCTGTCCTCCATGAATTTGTCTAATCTTTTAAAGCCATCCAAGCTGGTAGCCATTACTGCGTCTTGTGGGAGCAAATTCCATAGTTTAACTATGCACTGAGTAAAGAAGTACTTCCTTTTGTCTGTCCTGAATCTTCCAACATTCAGCTTCTTTGAATGTCCACAAGTTCTAGTATTATGAGAGAGGGAGAAAAACTTTTCTCTATCCACTTTCTCAATGCCATGCATAATTTTATACACTTCTATCATGTGTCCTCTGACCCGCCTTTTCTCTAAACTAAAAAGCCCCAAATGCTGCAACCTTTCCTCACAAGGGAGTCGCTCCATCCCCTTGATCATTCTGGTTGCCCTCTTCTGAACCTTTTCCAACTCTATAATATCCTTTTTGAGATGAGGCGACCAGAACTGTACACAGTATTCCAAATGCGGCCGCACCATAGATTTATACAACGGCATGATGATATCGGCTGTTTTATTTTCAATACCTTTCCTAATTATCCCTAGCATGGAATTTGCCTTTTTCACAGCTGCCACACACTGGGTCGACATTTTCATTGTGCTGTCCACTACAACCCTGAGGTCTCTCTCCTGGTCGGTCACCGCCAGTTCAGACCCCATGAGCGTATATGTGAAATTAAGATTTATTGCCCCGATATGCATAATTTTTCACTTGTTTATATTGAATTGCATTTGCCATTTTTCCGCTCATTCACTCAGTTTGGAGAGGTCTTTTTGGAGCTCTTCGCAATCCCTTTTGTTTTAACAACCCTGAACAATTTAGTATCGTCAGTAAACTTGGCCACTTCACTGCTCACTCCTAATTCTAGGTCATTAATGAACAAGTTGAAAAGTACAGGTCCCAATACCGATCCTTGAGGGACTCCACTTTCTACAGCCCTCCATTGAGAGAACTGTCCATTTATTCCTACCCTCTGCTTTCTGCTTCTTAACCAATTCCTTATCCACAAGAGGACCTCTCCTCTTATTCCATGACTGCTAAGCTTCCTCAGAAGTCTTTGGTGAGGTACCTTGTCAAAAGCTTTTTGAAAGTCTAAGTACACTATGTCCACTGGATCACCTCTATCTATATACCGTGTTGGATTTTCTTGGCAATTGGCTATTTACATGTATGTTTAATTTAATAGCACTATGGTCACTGCTCCCAATCAGTTCGACAACACTTACATCTCGCACCAGGTCCCGGTCCCCACTGAGGATTAAGTCCAGGGTTGCCGTCCCTCTGGTCAGTTCCATGACCAACTGGTCTAGGGCATAGTCATTTAAACTAAGGGGTAGGGATACTGAATAATCAGCAGGGAAACACACTGACTGACTGAGATGAAATAAAAGGAAGATGGAAGCAGTACACTGAAGAACTCTATAAAAGAGAAGCCAGGATGGCAGATTCATTCACGGAGGAACTGTATGATGAAGAACCAGAAATTTTAGAATGTGAGGTGAAAGCTGCTCGTAAAATACAAATCACCAGGAACAGATGGCATACCAATAGAGCTGCTACAAGCTACTGAGACTAACTCTGTCCAAATTTTGACAAAAATCTGTCAAGAAATATGGAAAACTAAACAATGGCCCACAGATTTGAAGAGTTCAATATACAACCCAATTCCAAAGAAAGGGGATCCCAGGGAATGCAGTAATTATCAAACTATTGCCTTAATATCCCATGCAAGTAAAGTAATGCTCAAGATTCTACAACAAAGGCTCTTACCATATATGGAGCAAGAAATGCCAGACGTCTAAGCTGGATTTGGAAAAGGAAGAGGCACCAGAGATCATATCACAAACATACATTGGATAATGGAACATACCAAGGAATTTCAGAAGAAAATCACCCTGTGCATTATAGATAACAGCAAAGCCTTTGACTGTGTAGATCATGAAAAATGATGGAATGCTTTAAAAGAAATGGGGGTGCCACAGCATCTGATTGTCCTGATGCACAACCTATACTCTGCACAAGAGGCTACTGTAAGGACAGAATATGGAGAAACCGATGGGTTCCCCATCGGAAAGGGTGTAAGACAGGGGTGTATTTTATCACCCTATTTGTTTAATCTATACGCAGAACATATCATACGAAAAGTGGGATTGGACCAAGATGAAGGAGGTGTGAAAATTGGAGGGAGAAATATCAATAATTTAAGATATGCAGATGATACCATACTACTAGCAGAAACCAGTAATGATTTTAAAGGAATCCTGATAAAAGTTAAAGAGGAAAGCACAAAAGCAGGACTACAACTGAATGTCAAAAAGACTAAGGTAATGACAACAGAAGATTTATGGAACTTTAAAGTTACAATGAGGACATTGAACTTGTCAAGGATTATCAATACCTGGGCACAGTCATTAACCAAAATGGAGACAATAGTCAAGAAATTAGAAGAAGGCTAGGACTGGGGAGGGCAGCTGTGAGAACTAGAAAAGGTCCTCAAATGCAAAGATGTATCACTGAACACTAAAGTCAGGATCATTCAGACCATGGTATTCCCGATCTCTATGTATGGATGTGAAACCTGGACAGTGAAAAAAGCGGATAAGAGAAAAATCAACTCATTTGAAATGTGGTGCTGGAGGAGAGCTTTGCGCATACCATGGACTGCAAAAAATAATTGGGTGTAAAACCAAATTAAACCAGAACTATCACTAGAAGCTAAAATGACGAAACTGAGATTATCATACTGTGGACACATAATGAGAAGACATGATTCACTAGAAAAGACCATAATGCTGGGAAAAAGAGGAGTAGAAAAAGAAGAAGGGCAAACAAGAGATTGATTGATTCCATAAAGGAAGCCACAGACCTGAACTCACAAGATCTGAACAGGGTGGTCCATGACAGATGCTACTGGAGGTCACTGATTCATAGGGTTGCCATAAGTCGTAATCGACTTGAAGACACATAACAACATTATCTGTGAATCCAGGCAAATTGTGGTTAGATTTCTGGGTTTAAGGATACAAGCCAACTTCAGCCTGTAGTTTATGATCCTGCCTTGTTGTAGGCCAAGGCCATCAGGGAGTTGCTGTTTTTTGGTGGTTTCTTTTAAGATTGCACTCAAGCAACCTAACAGCTCCACACATGCATTGTTGGATCAGAGCCAACATTTTTGATATCTCAGTTATTTTAAAGCCTCTGCTCCTCCTTTTTGTGGCTCTTTATCTCTTACCTGTACTTGGGACTACAGAGTCCTTTTGAACAGAGGACAACTTCACATAGAGTACTGTCTTCTGACCCCCTTTCCATAGAAGACTGATCTCTGTAAAGTAGAACGCATGGCCACCCTAGGTGTCATCTATTCCAACCTTGTCACCAGGGCCAGCTGCAGTTTTCTGGGGGCCCTTGGGCACAGGGCATCACTGTGCTGCTTGGACCCTTCCTTTCCTCCTCAAACCGCACCCTTGGCCCCAGTAATTATCACCAATCAGCTGCTGTAAAAGGGGCATGCCTATTGAACATACAGTTAAACTCTATCACGGACTATATTTTTGAATCTTATTGCCATTCAGCTCCCACCTTATAATTTTCTCCCTTATATTCCTGCAAATTAAAATTTCTGCCATCCTTCCAAATGAGAGTGATTCAACTCCCATGTGCATTGGCTGCCTGCTGTAAAATTACCCAACAGGCAATGGGAAGTGAATTGGAAATGTTGGCACCTCTTGTCTGCCTGCTCAACGTGTTTGGTCTGGGATCCTGCTTGGGAGGAGGGCAGCCAGTGAGTGGCAGTGATGCAGCTGGGCCAGACCAGTGTGCCCCTAGGAGTTTGTGAGCCCTTGGCCAGGACCAACCTTAGTTGACTGCTGCTGCAGGGCTTGCTTGTCACTTTCTAGCTGCATGAAGAATTCCATTGTCCAAACAACATAATGTGTTTTTGCAAAATATATTATTTGGATTAATAATGCACTTCCTGATGAAACCTGTGCTTCAAGTCAATGCTTTTCATTTCTTGATCTTGGTCTACATGTAGGAAGAAAATTCTTGTTTGACAGAGTGTGAATTCATTTAGTATAAGAAAGTTAATACTAGTTGTCTCTGGAGGGTCCTTGGTGAATGAATTCTTTGCAGAAGTGTCTCACATGCTCTTGATATAAATAAAAGGTGCTTCAAATTTTAAAAAAAAGAGTTGTGAAAAGCTGTTTTTACTGTGTCTATATTTTACCATGTTCTTATTGCCATTATCAGTATTTCTCTTCCTGACATTTAAAACATGGTTTAATCTTCAGTTTTCTTCCGAATCATCTTGCTCATATTTCTTCTAGATATTTCCACTATCTAGAGTGTCAGAAGCAATTCAGATATGAATCCAGGATTTGTTTGGAAGTTACTTTTGTCTGCTGTTTGCGTATAACTCCCCGACTGTCTTGACTTCCAGACTCAAATTGAAATACTGGTTCTAGCATTTAAAGACCTAAGCAGCTTAGGATCAGGTTACTCTACAGACTATCTGCTCCCCTATAGGTCTGCTTGGGAATGAAGATCAGCTTCAGTAGCTTTGGTCTTGGTTTCTTCTTGGTACTTGAATTGAGTGAGCCAAACAGACAGGTCCTTTTCTGTGGTGGTGCCCTAAATCACAATGCTCTCCCCCAAATCTGACAGGATCCATCTTTGTCTGTTATACAAAAAAATTGAAGACATTCTTCTTTTGATATGCTTTTAATGTGCAACACCTGGGCTACAGTACTATGTCCACCTACATTGGAGTAAGCCCCATTGAGCTACCTACTTCTGAGTAGACATGTATAAGATTATACTGTTAGCTTTATTGTTGCCATCTTTAATGTACAACATCTTTGCTGCTATTGGGTTGTATTGTATGTTCTTTGTCATTGCTTTTCAAAATTGTTTGTTTGTTGTACTTCTGTATTTCCTGCAATGGAATTGCAGAAAAACTGGGAGTGGTCTTCAGCCTTGTTCCCATCATCTTCTCCCCTGCTCTTACACAACAGAGAAAAGTAATCAACCAAAGGAGGAGATCCTCAGATTACCTGAATCCAGTTTCTTTTAAAAGGACTTTAACTTCTAGTCTGAGATCCAAAACTTAAGCAATCTCGGGCTCTCCCATTTTGGTTGTTATTATTTACTCATAGTGAATACTTATAATTTTGATACAAATTGTTGTATATGTAATATTGTAAGGCACATTGAAAGCTGTGTGGCAGGAATTTGACCTAGAAATTCTATTTAAAAATCAGCATATGGGACTTTACAGAATGACATATGTAGGAAGGATGAGCGGTATTCAAGTAAATAGTTGCATTAGTGCACTAGCTCAGTGGGACTTCCTCTCTTTTCTCTCCCCACATGCACCCCATGCCACCCCAAAATCTGCTCTGGAGGGTTGGGGGAACCCCAGAACAGATTTAGGGGGCACACGAGGGGAGGGAGAGGAAGTCCTGTTGTGGAAGAAATTCATGCGCTGATGGAACCAGCGACTAAGTGCTGCCTTGAATACAACCCAATGCAACCAGATAAATTTAGACCCTAGGCCAGCCTTTCCCAACCAGTGTGCCTCCAGATGTTGTTGGACCACAACTCCCATCAGCCTCAGCCAGCATTGCCAATGGTCAGGAAAGATGGGAATTGTAGTCCAGCAACATCTGGAGGCACACTGGTTGGGAAAGGCTGGCCTAGGCTTAATGACTTTACAGAAACACGTGCTCCAACTGGAAGGAAGGGTGGGGTATAAATCAAATAACTAAATAACTTCAGTAGTGAAGCACACAATTAACATTTCTCTTCTCCCCCCTTCCCGCCACCATGCTATTCTATTCCATGCTTTACAACTGCTTTTACATTCCTGAATGTAAAATATTTTTATCATTTATATTTATTTACATTGATAAATGAATATTTATTTATTTATGTATCCAAATAAATAAGAATGTGCCAATCCCAATTTAAAAAAATTGTGAGTATGTGCACTACTCACTTAAACCATAGCACCATCATAACAACAGGAACACGTACAGTTTGCTTCTGCTACCCTGATGCTTAATGCACTTATCAGCTGCAGGTACTCTCAGAGGAAGCTGATTATCTGAACTCATTTCAGTCTAGGTTCAGGCCCGATCTTGGGACAGAATTGGCCTCAGTCACCCTAGTGGATTATCTTTTCTGGAAAAGAGACTGGGAAGAGCAACCCTATAAATCCTGTTGGTTTTTTATATCATTGCCTACAGTCAGAGGCACTGTATTATGACAGTTCAACTCTTTCCTGTAGAGATGGCTCCTTTGAGCAGCATTGGGTAAGTGTGCTTCACCCCCTGGCAGCTGAATTGCATGGTACTGCATGGCAGTATATTTATCATGTATATGCAGCTGCTGGGAGCAGTCATTAGGAGATTTGGAAGGAAGCATCACCAATATGAGAATACCTCCCCATTCCATTTCTCTGTAATATCTGAGTCGGAAGAGGGCAGGCATGTCCTGAACCAGTACCTGGATGTAGTAATGGACTGAATGGGAGCTTATAAACTGAGAGTAAATCCTGAAAAGACGGAGATGGTTTTGTGGTTCCCGGGTCCGAGAATTTGAATGTTTTCCTGTTCGGGATAGAGTTGTACTCTCTCTGATGCTGCAGATACGTACTCTGGGAGTACTCCTAGATCCATTTCTGTCGTTAGAAGTCCAAGTGATCTCGGTGGCATGGGGTGCTCACTACCAACATTGGTTGGTACAAAAGTTATGTCTGTTCCTGGACAGGGATGTCTTCTCCATGGTGGTCCCTGCATTAGTAACATCATTTTAAGTTTGATTGTAATATATGTGGGACTGCCCTTGTCTTGGTTTGGAAGCTACAATTAGTGTAGAATGCTGTGGCAAAGTACTGAGTAGTATATCTAGCCATGCACATATTACACCAGTGCTTAAGGATCTGCATTGGCTGCCTATTTGCTACCAAGCCAAGTTATGTTATTGAGATATAAAGCCCTAAAGGACTTAGGACTAATTCTACTTCCCATAGCCCAAATCAACTTTTATTATTATCAGAGGAGACTCAGCTGGTCATACCACAGCAAGCAGATGCTGTTGGATGCTTCAAAGTTCTTCTAAAAACTATTATTTACCCAGGTTCACTTGGATATTTAGGAGTGTTATCCTGTTCAGTTGTTGAGTTTTAAATGATGGATGTTAAATGTATTTATTGTCTTCTGATCTTTATTTGTGTTTTATTATATTTTGAAATTATAATTTCTGTAAACCACTTGTGGATTTTTGCCAAAGTATTGTGGTATATAATTTTATAATTATTACAATAATTATAATCTTGGGAATAAATACCATTGTGCCGTAGAAAGAAAGCATGTGACAATGATGCCTGGTGGCTCCCACGGAGCATGTTAACAACAACAACAACAACAATATCCCTCCTTTTCTCCCAGAAGGAGCCCAGGGCGGCAAGCAAATGACAAAACACTCAAAACATCTATAAAACATATTAAAAACAAGATATCTTTTTAAAAAATCTTAAAAACAAAACATCTTAAAAACAAAACATCTTTTTTCAAAAGTTTCTTCATAATCTGCCATTCTGTTGGTGATCATGGTGGGGATGTGGAGCCCTAGACTTTGGCCTCAAAGTCCATTCCTAGCTGCACCACAGGGTAGGTTTTCCACTTCAACAGTGTGCAATCTTCATGTCAGTATAGAAAAGAGAGAGAGAGCAGAGAAAGTGGAGGAATGGGAGAAGCAATGATAACAAAGGATGAATGTAGCAATGTGATGCCAAGTTATGGCATCTTGCTTAAATCAGCTCACAGAACTGTTTGCTTGTTTGTTTGTTAGCCATCACATGAAGATGCACACAGAAGGGCAAATTTCACTACATTTGAATTCAGTAAATAGGCAGTACGATAAGTACTAAGTTGTGAACAAGTGGTAATATTTATGACAGACAAATACTAATATCTTTCTTCATTTGGTGACTATCCAGAACATAAAACCAATTTCCATGACAATCAACTGTGATGGCAATTTTCACTAGTACTCTGGATAGAATGCTGGTGTTTTTAGCATTTCTAACCAGAGTGCTAGTGAAATTTTCTATGAAATTTTAGTAAAAGGTATAGACAGATGAAGTAATTATGATTTACTATTCTACTTTCTCTACCCTGCTTTTAACAGATAATACAATATGCAGATTTGTTTCATTATAGTAACTAATAAATTAACTGATAGTAGCATTTACAATCTACAGGAAATAATTTATATGCAGTAAAACTAAACAACTCTCTTATAATCCTAAGCATTCAGATACCTAACATATAATAACCTATCATAAAACATGAGAATCCCTCAATGGCAGCCCTGCAGACAATATGTATTCCTTATAATAGAATGATTTAATTTGGGAGATAGGATTCAATGCAATAAATCATTCAGATTTTACCACAACTGTGTTTAATCTTACTTGGAGACTGAAGAAATGACAGTGGAAAAAAACAGATGCAATCTGTATGTGCCTTTTTTGTCTTTTCAAAATTCAAGTTGTTGTAGCTGTTCTGATAATTGCTGTTCTGATAATTTCTATGTGTCTTGGTAAGGACTTAATGCAAAGAGAGAACTATAGAACAGCACAGAAAAGAAAGACATTGATCTTTTCATTCACAATATTAGTTCTAAGTTTGTTTTTTAAATCCTTACACAGGAAGGAAAATAGTTAAACAAAAAAACAAAAAAAAAACCCTTGGAACCAGATCTCAAAATCAGTTATGCTTCTTTTGGAGAAAGGGTAGCAGGGCTGGTGCCAGAGGGCAGCCAGGTTGGGCCCTGTCCAAGAGCCCCTTGAAGGGCCCCTCCTTAGGGTGGGTGGGTAGCTCTCCTGTTCCATGATCCACAGCAGCATTGGCTCCCAATCCTGCCATGGATCGCAGAGAGGAGCTTCCAGGCACCCCCCCTACAGCCATGCAGACCCACAAAGCCCACCTGCATGCCCCACATACCTCTCCCGTTGGAGTGAATGCTCACGACTAAGGGGCTGATGCCTCTGCTGCCATCTTGGTTGATGGCACGCATGTGCATATGCATGCGCGCATTTTTGCCATCAAACAAGATGGTGGCCAAGGCTTCTCTAAGGCGATGATGCCTCTGCTACCATCTTGGTTGATGCCAATGGGCAGCCAGGTTGGGCCTTTGTTGACGGCCCCTGAGGGGACTCTTCTTAGGGTGGGAGGGTGAAGCTCCACGGCAGCATCAGGTTATAGGACTCAGCAACCCAATGATGATATAGATCGCAGAGCAGGAGCTTGCAGGCACTCCCAGGCACCTTCTCCCATACAGGCAGCACAGGGCGGGATTGAGCCCTCCTGTCCCACCCACCTGCCACATCAGTGTGCATGCCCTCTGCACTGCACATGCCCACCTGCCATCACCCAAAATGGTGGTGGGGCATCCCTAAGAGATTGATGCTCTCACCACCATCTTAGGTGATGGTAAATGTGTGCACATAATGTGTGGGGCATTCACAGTGATATGACAGATAGGTGGCCTGGGTGGCCTTATTTAAGCCCTGCACCCCCTGTATTGGGCAGACGTGTTCGGCCATATGGCACTGCAGGCCTGGGGCAGGATGGTGCCTAAGGGCCCAGTCCTGCCTGGCACTGGCACTGATTATAACAGCTTTCTTCAAATTGAAAAAAAAAACGAAATATTGCATAGCTCACTGTTAAATTGTCAGAAGTCACATACATAAATCCAATTAGTGTAGTGACGGGAAGAGGGAGATATGGTGTTGTGAGGAGGACTTGCCAGGTAAGGGGAACGCGGCCCAGGCAGTTAAAGGCTGTGCCTTGTTCTGGTCCTCCCCACACCCACAGGTTTGTTGGTTGCCCTATCAGCCAGCTCTCAGACCTTTGGATGCTGCTCCTAAACGCCAGATCGGTACATAATAAGATCTCCCTCATTCATGATTTACTTGTGGATGAGGCAGCTGATCTGGCATGTATAACTGAGACCTGGGTGGGTTAGGAGAGAGGAGTCAGTCTCTCCCAGCTAGGCCCACCAGGGTACCTGGTTCAGCATCAGGGTAGACCTGAGGATCGGGGAGGGGGGTTGCTGTGGTCTATAGGAGCTCCATCTCCCTCTGCAAGCACCCTGTCCATGTGACTACTGGTCTGGAGTGTTTGCACCTTATGCTGGGTCAGTGGGACAGACTGGAGATTCTGTTGGTATACCGCCCACCCCGCTGCCCAACAGACTCCCTAGCTGAGCTGACAGAGTTGGTCTTGGGTGCACTGTTGAGATCCCCCAAACTGTTGGTTCTGGGGGATGTCAACATCCATGCCAAGGCCACCTTATCCGGGGCAGCTCAGGATTTCAACCTGGGACTGTCCCAATATGCCATTGGCCCAACACATGTAGCAGGACATACTCTAGACTTGGTTTTTGCAACTGGACATGGAGTTGGTGATCTGAATGTGGGGGGCCTTACATCAGTCCCTCTGTCATGGACAGATCACTGCTTGCTGAAGTTTAGACATACAGTAGCTTTTCCTCTCTGCAAGGGTGGGGGACCTATTAAGTTGGTCCGCCCCCAGAGACTAATGGATCCGGATGGTTTCCAAAGGACTCGGGAGTTTTCCAGCTGATAGGGCTGGCGCTCCTGTCGAAACCCTGGTTGAACTGTGGAATACAGAAATGACCCAGGTGGTTGACATGATTGCTCCTGAGTGCCCTCTCCTGTGTAGAGCTCGTATGGCTCCATGGTATACCCCAGAGCTGAGAGTGATGAAACAATATAGGAGACTGCTTGAGTGCAGATGGAGATGAATTCCTAGTGGATGCAGTTATACGCTGGTAAGTGCCTATGGTAAGCTGTATTTAGGGGCAGTGAGGGCAGCAAAAAAACAGTATTTTGCTGCCACTATCAAATTATCAATCTGCCGCCCAGCAGAGCTCTTCAGAATTGTCCGGGGGTATTACCCTCTGGCCCCAGGGACATGGTAGAACCATCTGAGGCCCTCTGTAATGAATTTGCTAGGCACTTCCAGGATAAAATCTCAGGATCTCAGGACTTAGACTCCAGTGTCATAGCAGGTGAATCAAGCAAGGTATCCAGACAACAGCCTTGTCCCGATTTCTTGGATGAGTTTCAGTTGGTACAGCTTGAGGATGTTGACAAGGTGCTTGGACAGGTTCGTGCAAGCACTTCTGTGCTGGATCCTTGCCCTTCTTGGCTAATAAAAGCTGGCAGGAATGGAACAGCCGGCTGGGCCAGGGAAGTGATTAATGCCTCTCTGCGAAAGGGGGTGTTTCCTGGCTGCCTGAAAGAGGCAGTAGTGAGACCACTCCTGAAGAGACCCTCCCTGGACCCAGAAAATCTTAATAACTATAGGCCGGTGGCAAATGTTTCATTCCTGGGCAAGGTCCTGGAACGAGTGGTTGCAGGCCAGCTCCAGACACTCTTGGATGAGATCGATTATCTGGATCCATTTCAGTCGGGTTTCAGGCCCGTTCTGGATGGGGTTGCACTCCCCCTGAAGGAGCATGTTCATAGCTTGGGGGTTCTCCTAGAACCATCTCTGTCACTTGAGGCTCAGGTAGCCTCGGTGGCACGGAGTGCCTTCTACCAACTTCGGTTGGTGGCCCAGCTATGCTCCTATCTGGACAGGGATAACCTGGCTTCAGTTGTCCATGCTCTGGTAACCTCCAAGCTAGATTACTACAATGCACTCTATGTGGGACTGTCTTTGAAGACAGTTCGGAAACTGCAGCTTGTGCAAAATGCAGCAGCTAGATTGGTTAGAGGGACCAGACGGTCCGAACATATAAAACTGATTCTGGCCTGCTTGCATTGGCTGCCTGTTTCCGAGCTCAATTCAAGGTGCTGGTTTTAACCTGTAAAGCCTTACACGGCTTGGGACCACAATACCTGATGGAACGCCTCTCCAGATACGAACCCACCCATACACTACGCTCAACATCCAAGGCCCTCCTCCGGGTGCCTACTCCGAGGGAAGCTGGGAGTCTGGCAACAAGGGAGAGGGCCTTCTCAGTGGTGGCCCCCAAATTATGGAATGATCTTTTTGACGAGGTACACCTGGCGCCAACACTGTTATCTTTTCGGCGCCAGGTCAAGACTTTCCTCTTCTTCCAGGCATTTTAGCATGTGTTTTAAATTGTTTTTAAAAGGTGGGTTTTTAAATTTGTATATTTGTTTTTAATGTTTTTAGTTATTGTAAACCTCCCAGAGAGCTTCGGCTATGGGGCGGTATATAAATACAATCAATCAGTGATCCCCACTCAATCTCTAGTTTCTGGTGACAACTAGTGGCCTCAGAGCGAGTCTATACATCCCCATATGCATCCATCCAATTCACTAGTGACTAAATGGCCATTATGATGGAGATAGGGATGTGCATCTGCATTGACATGGATGGACTATATTCATACTATAGACAGCTGCCCCCATGTGGATATAGATTGGCCACTTACACATCAGCAAGAATAAAAAAGAAAATGCAGCACCCCAAAAGAAGGCAAAAGAGAACATAGAATTTCATTTTGCATGGTAATTTATATAGAGATGCAAAATTTAAAATAAGTACTATAATTAAAATAGAAATGTAATGCACCATGACCAAGTGACCTATGTGCTTATTTAGTCTGTGTCCTTGAGCAACTTCATGGCCCCTGCTTTCCCTTCTTATGGTTTTTTATCTTTAAAACTAACTTAGACCAGACAGCCCTTCAAACAGAAGACTTCTTCAGACATGATATTGTCCTCTGGCAGCCCCTCAGATAGGGACACATAGCCATCCTATGCAGATCCTGCTTCTTCGATCATTTGTAACTTACTAATAATACACAGAATGTCACAGCTTTAATCGCGTGTGTGTCGCTTGTGGTTCATGTTCTTCCCCCGCCCCCCAAACAGGTAGTAGTTACCTATTCTAGTATCACAGTATACAGCGTATATATCTTGCTCTTGTTTAAGAACCCAGTTTATTTTATTTTTTTAAAATCTGTTAGGTTTCTTGGCTCTGGAATCCATAAAAAATTGATTTTCTACCACTTCCACAACTTTCCTCTGTTTTCATGGAGCATAAGCCAAGACATATGTTTTATTGAATCAAACCCTTAGACAGTACATCATATTTTGGAGAGGCAACAATTCTGCACTTGAGACCTGCACTCAGTGTAAATTCTCCAGAGAACTCTTTCTGCCCCAGCAGTTTGACATACCGTCCTTTTTACTGCTTTGCCATGTTTAACAGCTAGAAGTAGAGAAAAGAGGCATGTAAAAGCAGAAGGAAAATGAAAAGGAGACCGAGGGGGAGAAAGGGTCTGAATCTTCGTTTTTGGAATATGGGTGAATTATCCTGTGTGCATTCAGCCAGTGTGATTTGCAGTTAAACATTCTAGGCAGTCATGTTTGCATGTCAGAACCTGTGCTTGAAAGGACAGTTAGAAATAACAATACTAGGGTACATTGTGAACACAACATAATTAATCAAGAAGCATGTCTTAATAGAAAACTAAGGGCTCTTCTTTCCCATGTTCTCTGGGATGCTTGCAATACATTATATGCATTCTAATTATACTTATGTAGTTTATGTAGTTTTCAGTTATAACTGCCTTTATTTAATCCGATTTGACATTATTGCTATGTAGATCTACAGCTGAACAGGATAAATGAAGAATGACAGAATAAGGGCTATTTCCTTGGTTTCTCATAAAGAGGCTTTCATTTGAGTCTGAGCAATAGCACAAGGATTACTCTCAGTATTGCCTGCTATCTTCTTTCAGGAGGGAGAGGATTCTTCTCCTGATATGATGCATTCAGAAAACAGTGCTTTGTATCAACACGGAATGTATTATTTATGAACCATTTATACCAGATTATTATTGAGCCCCTTTAAAAAATAACATCAGATGAAACTGATTTCGCAGCCTTTCTATCCTCCCAGCCCCACCCCAGCAACGTACAGTATAGCCCTCCCTGCAATTAGTGTAAATGGTATTTTTTATTTTCCCTGTCATGTCTAATAAATCATTTTCAAATGTGCATAATGACTTACCATTTTTATTTCTTCCCAAAACAATTCTGTGAAACAAGTCAGTATTAACCTGGGTCAAGACTGTTTAGGGCTATCTTAGGCAGACATGTGAAATGTTCAGAAATTTTGAAACTATTGGTGGAGGTCATGGTTTTTCCAAAAAGACCAGGTTGTACAGATGGTTCATAAATGAACATAGGATTGAACAGATGTGTGTGTTATGTGACTTCAAGTCAATTTCGACTTATGGCGACCCTATGAATCAGCGACCTCCAGTAGCATGTGTTGTAAAGCACCCTGTTCAGATCTTGTAAGTTTAGGTCTGTGGCTTCCTTTATGGAATCAATCCAGTTCTTGTTTGGTCTATCACTAGAAGCTAGAACAATGAAACTGGGGGTTTCATACTTTGGACACATAACGAGAAGACATGATTCACTAGAAAAGACAATAATGCTTGCGAAAATAGAAGGATTGAATAGATAAAGAACTTTAAATACTTGGATGTTGTCTTTCAAGCTAATGGCAGCCAGAAGGTACAAGCAGAATATGCTGCCCAGACAGCCCAAATGAATGCTTCTGCTATACTAAATTTCCTCCATATCAGAGGCAATAAAATTATTTGAGATCAAATTACTAACCCAACTTCTGCATGGAGCACAACTCAGCCCCTATTCCAGTTTTCCACCTCTGGAAGTTCAATCCAGATTTCTTAGGCTATCCTCCAAGTACCTCGTTGTGTCCCAATTGCTGCCCTACAACTGGAGGCTGGCCTCCAGAAGATTGAAGCCAGGGCCTGGCTTGCTATTTTTAACTTCTGGCTGAAACTAACCTTTTTTCCAACTGGTCCAGCTTCGCAGTCAGTATGGAAGCAGATCTTGTCCCAAAAGCTAAAGCTATATGGACTCGTCTTGGATTATCTCATCCCCCAAGATACAAGATGGCCAGAGTGACCTTCAGGCAGTGCATCACTGATGTTGAACACCAACATGACCTAGGCCAGTGGTTCCTCAATTTTTTTTCTCCACAGTCCATTCGAAAATTACTAAGGGTTTTGGTGGACCACTAAATCATTTTTCTGCCTGTTGTAGCAACTGTAATTCCACAGAACTCAAATTATAATAAATAAAATATAACACAAGAAATAAAAGAAACAATATATATACAATAAAAATCAATGCGGATATTCAGTGTAAAGGATTGTCATCTCCCATCTTCTTCCTCTTGGAGTTTTATAATATTAATGTTTTAACAATTTTATCTTAACTCTATTTAATCCTATTTTACTCCATTTTATACTTCTGAATATTTGGATAATGTTCTCTTTTGAGCATCTCACGTGTTCTGTTTTATGCTGGTCAGTGACTGTAACAATAAAGATTTGTTTTTTATTTGATTTGATTTGAACTTTAGTACTTTAAGAACATAAAGTACATTAAAAATGTAAATGTACTGCCTTCAAGTTGCTCCTGACTTATGGCGGCCCTATGAATAGGGTTTTCATGGTAAGCGGTATTCGGAGGTGGTTTACCATTGCCTTCCTCTGAGGCTGAGAGGCAGTGACTGGCCCAAGGTCACCCAGTCAGCTTCATGGCTGTGTGGGGATTCGAACCCTGGTCTCCCAAGTCATAGTCCAACACCTTAACCACTACACCATATATAATACATAATACATTACGCATAATACATTATGCCTAACATAAGACAGCTGACAACATATTAAAATAACCAACAACACAGTAGCAGCCAGCGGGGTGGGGCAAGGTTTCTTATCTGGCTTCCCCGGTTGCTACTGGTAACCGGAGGGGGGGTGAGGCATTGGGGAGGTCGGTGTGGCACAAGCACAGTGTTGGGAGTATCATATTGTCTGCACTGACTTCTCTGCCAACTTGCCCCCCTCTCAGTTACAAGCAGAGACCTCCACATTTGGGAAGCCAGATAAGCATCACTGCCCTACCTTGCGGGCCACTACTGCAACAAAGACAGTTAAGATTAAAATACTAAAATAACTGTCACAACTATCAATGTATACAAAGTGAATATGCATGACCATTGTTGTTGCTGCAAACTACTGCATTCTATGGTACCTAAGCATACCTGAGCTCTCTAGTACCCAAGCTATCCAGCCTACTGTACCCACGGATATCTTGGCTTTTGCTTGTTGGGACAATCAAGAAAGAAAAGAATTAAACATATGCAGCATAACCATTAATAAACTAAAGGAAGGCCTTATTTTCTGGGCTTAGAAACATTATGTATGACTCACCTTACTGTGCATAGAGAAACTCATATTTTAGAAGGGGGGCTTAGAAAATAAACATTGGTGTAATGTAATGAAGGTGTTGCAGAAAATTTGGATATTTAATTACACTTTTATCATATTCTTGAAACAGTTCAATACTGTTTCATTATCATACACAGCCAGTGTTCTTCATTTATTTGATTAATATGCTGCTCTATATTGGAAAATAATTTATCCTTGAAAATAATAGCATACTCCACAACTATTTTTTTAATCATACTGTTAGAACTTGATGTTGGAAAAGTGATTTCAAATGTTGCACAGCACTGAAATCTTCAGGTATCAGCAGGCACTTTCAGAGGACCAGAGGGACCTGGGACACTTGCAGCTTTTGAGGCTGCTAGCCATAATAAAAATTAAAAATAACACATTAAAACAAAATAAGGCATCAAAAAAGAGAGAGATTATTTGATTTTGTTTAAATTAACATGCTTTTTTTCTGTGCAAATGCAGTAATTATTCAGGGAAAATCTAGCTTTTGTGCAATGTCAGAGATGATATTTAGCATGGCAAGCCAATTCAAATATTCTTGTCCCATAGCTGAATGGTGATAGGTCTTGCTTCAACCAGTAGTGTAGTGGCAAATTCAGAAGTGCAGAGTCCCTTCATGATAGTCACAGCCATTCCCCCCTCCTTTTTTTTTTTTTTTTTGGCTGCTGGGTTGAGAATGAGATCCTTGTTAATACATTTCCTACAACATCACTAGGATAAAATCAGCCTGAAAGGGGAGAGTGTTAGCTACTGAGAAGAGTCTTCTCAGTGGCTGACTTACCTCCTTTCACTCTGTTTGGCTCCAATCAGCAGGAAAGGACAAGGAAGCATATTAGAAAATCCTTCTCAGTGGCCAGCACACTCCGCTTTCATGCTGATTGGCTCATAAGATGCTGGAGACATAGGCAGGGCCGGCTCCAGGAATGCGGGGGTCCTTCGGCATTAGCCTGCCCGGGCCCCTCTGCTTCCCTTCCACGATCCCACGAATCGCAATACGAGCTTCTGAACTGCCCGCCATCCCCCGCCATCCCCAGCACTTCACCTACCTTTCTCTGCTGTTTGCACACGGTTGCCATCAATAAAGATGGCGGCCGAGGTTTCCGTAAGGGACTGAAGCCTTTGCCGCCATCTTGGTTGATGGCATGCAGCGTGTGCATTGCTGCCATCAACCAAGATGGCAGCAGAGGCTTCAGTCCCTTACGGAAACCTTGGCTGCCATCTTTATTGATGACAACCCTGCGCAAACAGCAGAGAAAGGTAGGTGAAGCACAGGGGATGGCGGGCGGCTCGGAAGCTCATCTTGCGATCCACAGGGGCTCCTAGAGCTGCAGGGCTCTTGGGCCAGTGCCCAACCTGGCCGCCCTTTGGAACCGGCCCTGGACATAGGGACCCTGCTGGACCCCAGGTCCCCAGAAAGTAGGGGGTCTAAGACCCCCTGAGACCCTGGACAACTACACCCCTTGCTTCAACACATTGAAGATGTGTTCAGCTGACACCACTGATGCAGGGAAACTGACAAAAATATCCAATGCAATTGTGATATTAGGAAACACCCTAGAGAGTCCAAGTTTTAGTATTTCTTTAAGCCATCCTTTGGCCTTGCAATCCAATTTAAAGTTCATGGAATATATGCATTTGAGGAAGATTACCCCCCCCCAATTAACAAGTGTCCAAATTTAAGCCCCTCAGCAAGGCCAAATGAAACTCCTGCGCTGCCCCCCTAACTGGCCCTGGGTATTTGTTATAGAAGTGTATTGCGTCCTATCGCTGAAATGAGGCACAGACACTGTTTGTTGGGTTGAATCATGGGCCTCTTTATTAAACAGAAACCAATTAGCATAATGAACTGGCAGAGGGAAAATTAAGTGCGGGAGCATCCTGATGAGACTGGCAAAGCCTGCTTGGAGATATAGGGCAACCCAATCCTGCCTGAGCAAGGGGCTGCCCTGTGCCAGACCCCAGCTCAGGCCACACCCAGAGGATGTGTAGGGGGTCTGTGACGCCCTTCCCTGGCTCTCCCTGTCAGGTTCCTACCTGCTCGTGGTTACTGCCTGTCACTAGGCACCACCAGGGACTCCACCAGTCCAGACTGTCCTTTTTTATGGTTTCTCTCCCCGCTCTAGCACAGATCTCAACAGATCCCCCTGCTAGGCAGCACCACCAGTCACGTCCTATAACCAGTATTCCCAGAGACTCTGCCTGAGTCTCTCTATCAGGTTACCTCTGTGACTGAGTGCTTAAGCTGTCCCCAATCCCTTTGATCTTTATATATAAAGCATACGATCCTGGTTTGCTCTGAATACTTGTGGTGTTATATTCTTCCCTTCACCGCTGCCACCAATTGTTACAGTTTCCCTTCAGCCTTGGTAAGCACCTTGCCCTCCCTTCTGGTCTGTATAACCCCAGCCAAGGATCAGGCCTTCGGTAAACCAAATATAGTTTGTATTAAATAACAGAGATAACAAGATTACTTTATAAAGGCACATAAGCATATGGTTTCATCTATTTCTGGTACTTGTCTTAGTATTAATCCGAACTCCACACTCTCCTCACATCCACCAACTCTCCACACAATCTCCTCTCAAAAACCCACCAAAACAACCCACTCACGTCCACCCAGATTTAACTGTCATTCTTCCTTTTATACTGTCAGCCATTCTAAACACTCAGCCAATCATCCAGCATTCTACTGCCCATTTACTCCCCCCTCCTCTTTCATTCCACTTACCATGTATCTCCTATACAAACAGCACTTACCATATATACATTAATACAGGAACATCACAGGGTCCAACCCACGTCACCACCCCTCGGGGCCCTGAAACCCCAAGCGGATGAGGCACGTTGGCCCCAAAAGTGGCCCATATTCTGCCCCTGGGCCATATAGCCCTGAACTGCAGGCCTCTGGACTGCCTATCACCCCCAAATGTGCCTAAAGATGTCCCATAGCTACCCTTCCCTTTTAACCTTTTCCCACAGTTCTTTGCCGTGGAAGGGGGACAAGCCTCTGCTTAGTCTCCCTTTACTCCACACCCCATAAGAATCTCATGTAGACCCCTGTGCAGGTCCATTAAGAGAATATCGTTGCCCACGTCCGTCAGATGCACACTGGCTGGCTGAAACAACTTCACCCTGTCGTGTCCAATATCCGGGTGGTGAATGACAGAACCCCCAGAGTCCAATAGAGCCCTCTGGGTTTTCCTGTTCACCTTTCTGCAGGCCCTGTTCATCCCCTATGGATCACCAGTGCAGTTCCATTTCCTGCGCAGCAGGATGTCGGACCACACCAAGTGCACCCCTGGCCAATGGCACGCAATGACCTGGAGGTCACTACACGCTTGCTCAATTAGGGCCTTGCCTTTCAACAGGCCCAAGTCATTACCCCCCAGGTGGATGACAAGAAACGGGCACCACCCACTCCACAGTCGGCTAGAACAATGTGGGAAGGAGCCCATCCCAACGCATCCCATGGTGGCCAAGCCAGTGCACTGAGGCCCATTGACTGAGCCCCAGCTGCGTACCAAAGCAAGACTTCGCAGCTCTGTGGCCTGCCCAGAACACCATGCTGTGGCCACAGGGCCTGTCAAAATAATAACAACCAACATCAGGAAGAAGGGAAATAATTAGGAGCCGGCCTTCTGCGACTCCGCCAGTGATCTAATATAAGTTTTATAGACGTTCGAATGCCACCTGCCCATTGCCTGTAGCCTTTCCTGTGAGAAACCTAGGTGGGCAGTGGTGGAGGCTGCACCAATCCTGAAGGAGTGTGTCCCAAACTTACAAGGGTCCACACCTAAGTTGCGCAGCGCTGTCTTGGCCACTGTCCAGAACTGGTACTTGGTTAGGGGGTGAGTGTCCCTGTGTATGAATAGATACTGAGTGCAGCCCATGAACTGACACGAAGCACCACAGGGCTGTTACTGGGCAGAGCTGCTTCTGCTGACAGGGGGCTAACACAATCAGGCATCCCTTACCATGTTGGTCAGTCTTGGCCGTCTTAAGTCGCAGGAGGGCACGCTCTACCTCCCAACTGAGGTCTGAAACCAGCTGTTGCTTTGGCATACTATCCCCATCCCCTGTGCAGGTGTGCCCCCCCCACATATCGTACACTCGTGTCGAAATCTGCAGAGGCTCCGACCACAGGAGCCTCGGGATCTGAACTCCCAGCAAAGCAGGTGGAGTTGAACCCCCTGCCCCGCCGGCCCGCAGGAAGGAGCTGCTGCTACCTGCCGAGCTAAGAGGTGTCCGCTGTCTGTCCTGTCACCGGCCACAGGCTTGGAGTGCGACATGAGCTGCAGCCACAGGTCAGCCTCCTTTTTGTCCCAGGGGAGAGAAGTATCAAAAGCCGCCCTCATATGGAACTCCTCATCATAGGCGAGACATGCCACCCCTTGGAATTCAGAATAACCCTGATATATGATGTTGAGATATTTAAGAAGTACTGAGCTCTTCTGGGGATGCTTCTGCATCACCACCCCCTGTATGTTAGGAATGCCAGCAACCAGTTAGCCCAAGTGCACTCTATGCCTCACTGCTTGGGTTTATCCAGTTCCGCGTCATCACCCTTGTCCTTGTCCCTCTTGGCTGGCTCCCTATATAAAACTGAGAACAGGTCCACGTGCTCCCCTTTCCATATTTTTTCCTTGGGGTCGGGTAGAAGGTGAAAGCCTAGTGGGGCTGACGTCTCCCCAAAAGGTATAGCTTCATCCCTCATTGAGCCCAGAGGGTCAGCAGCCTCTACAAGAGGGGCAGCGGGTGAGGAGGGTGGACCCCCCTCCTGCTAACACACCCACAGAGGACTGCCACACCTGCTCACAGGCCTCCCCCAGCTGTTGCTGTGGCATACTATCCCCATCCCCTGTGGGACACCGATTGCCCGTACCCCTCCATCATAGCTGGCGGAGAAAAGGGCCGGTAGGGAAATCCCCATGGGGGCCAGTTCCACTGCGTCTGACCCTGTTGATGTGCAGCAAAAGGGGACTCACCCAGTGCGCCATCCAACGTGGGCCTCCTGGAGGTCTGCAAAGTGGAGCTGTTCCTGCTGCTGTGCTGGTTGTCCTCACATCAGCCCTGCGGGGCCTGGCCTCAAGTGTGTCCAGCCGAGCTAGGATGGCATCAATAGCAGCCTTGTTAGCCCTGCTCCCTGTGTTTTCCCACGGGATCGCTTAGCCGGTGGCTCCCTTGCCCTCCCAGGCACAGATTGTGCCTGGGGTGCATCAGGCTGGCATGGGCCATGCTGGGGTGCATCAGGCTGGCGTGGGCCATGCTCTAGGGCTTCCAGCCTGGCCAGGATGGCTGCCCATGGTGGCCTGTCCTCCTCCAAGGCTGCAGGGGGCGGGCATCCACCACCCACCCACCCCTTTCCTTCAGGGCCTTGCCTTTCCCTTTCAGTCCACCTTGCCTATTTTTGGGTGGCAGCTTTAGCTGGCTGAAGTGGACAGGGGCACCCCAGCCTGAAGGCCACACTTTTCAGAAGGGAGGGGTGGGAGCACCAAACCCAGCTTCACCGGTGCTACTACAGCCCAAGGAACCTGGACCAATGCAAGCACTGAGTGCAAGCCTCACGTGCAAGCAGCCAGCAGTGAGGGGGTGAAGCGGAAGGCCTGCTGCCCAAAGCTGGTGCTGGATGCCGGCTCCCCGCATGTGCGTCCCGCGCCAGTCGCAGTGGGGGGGCGGTCCACTGCAATAAAGGGAGATCCTCAAAGGCAGCCACAGGAGCCTGCCACGACCAGATCGGATGTCCTTTAGCCCTCCTGTGCAACAGACTGGCAGCAAGGGCAGAAGAGTCCCCCTGGCTAGCCTCCCTCCAAAAATTCCCAACAAAATCCCAGCCAGAAAGACTGCTTAGCTGTGGATGGACCCCTGCCACACCACCGCTGGTGCTGTGCTGCCGCTGGTGCTGCCGTGCCACCAAATTCAAAGGATGGCGGGAAGCTGGCAGCATGGGCTTAAGTACCACTGGCCACCCCGCCCCCCTAGATGCATGCTGCGTCAGTGCTCCCCCCAACATGGCAGCTCCAGCATCGGCTGCAGCCGCAAAGCTTGCCCCTTTGGCCCAGTAAGTACCGGGCACGGAGCGGGAATCTAGGAGTTCTATAGCTCATGAAAGAGACATACCTTATTTTGATTCACTTTCATTGACTTTATAAAAAAAAAGGAAAGTTTGCACAGATCAAACCTTTAAACACTGGCCACATGTTTGTTGCTTGATTTTGCGTTATTGTAAAACATTTTGCTTTATGCAGAAGATGGAGGAATCTAAAGCAAGAGGATCATAGGTTGTATTGTATAAAAATTCTTGCAACCGACTTCCGGGAAGGGTGACTTCGCTTGTGCCTGCTTTTGAGACGGGCTCCCGCCTCAAAAGAAGCTTATTCAGATATAAATCAGTCAGAACATTTTTTTTTGACTGATGAAATTTCTCCCGGGCAGGGAGAAACGTAGAGATCAACCTCAAAAGCCTGTTTTTGTTGGGAGGACTGTATTTCATTAATTTATGAGAAAAGGTCCAGCCAGCAATGCCGGGCGGACTTCCGAACAAGCTCTATCTGATTAATGCGATACGTTTATCTTTTCTTCAAAGAGAAAACGGACTAACAGGCAAGCACCCTTCTTTCTATTATTTTTTTTACTTGGTTTAAATTGTTGCAGCAAAAAGAGATTTGTCAGATGAATCAGCTTTAAAGAACTTCTGGGTGAGCTATCTCTTCTCTGTTATTCATGAAATTAACAGCTTATCTCTGTTTCTATTGCAAAAAGCTGTCCTGGAAGTGCATTCTAAAGATATAAACAGAAGAGGGATTTCTATTCCGAGGAACATTATATTGTCTGGGACTATTCTCTTTTTGGTCTATTTTATTTTGACGAATCTGCTTCTTCATGACGCCACTAACTGTTTTGATGCTGGGAACTAAATTTGTTTTGTGTTCTTGAACATAGAGAGATAAGGCAGGCTGCTCTGTTTATACTGTGTTGTCATCAAGCCTGGAATATTAACCCAATTGTTGCTGAAATAAGAAGTGGTTTTTCTTTATTTTTGTTTTGTTTTGTTTTCGTGGTTTTAAAAATGGCAATCAAGAAGGTGGCTGAGAATCTGGAAGTAATTATGTTTCAGAAAATAATGGATGAGATTGAGATAACGAAACAAACCCTGCGACAGGGCAGTAAGGAGCTGAAAATTGAACTGAGCAAAATGACACAGGAGCTTAAAGAAATAGGGGATCCTGTGAGAGAGGAGAATGAGATCAGAGATGAGAAAAGAAAAAATAAAGGGAAGATACAAGCCCTGGAGATTGGAACAAATGTGGAATTGGAAAAAGATCTGGAGTTTATGGATATTAGAAATAAAATCTACTGTTTGGAATTTAACGTTATCTCTGAAGAAATTAATGAAGATATTAGAGATAAAGTTATCAATGGCTTGGATAATCTTCTGGACTGGAATGACGTGATGGAGCTTGATATAGAGAAAATCTATGGAATTAACTGCAGCCATGTGACAATGGAAAAACTCTCAAGAGATGAGCCAGTGCATTTTGTAAAAAAGAAGAACACAGATATGACTTTACAACAATATTTCAGCAACTTATTCAGAATTGATGGCAAGAAAATATTTGGGATAGAGGAAATTCCCATCAGACTCTTATTATATGCCTATGGCTATGACAGCAAGATTATTATGGAATACTGATAATGGAAGATTGGACACTGAAATTACTGGACTTAACAGGACTATTGAAGATGGAAGATGGAATTAATATGGATAATGGAATAATGGCTATTGAAATTATTGGACCTAACAGATTTTGATGAGATGGATTAATCGATATGTTTATTTGGACTATGGTTATGACAATAAGATTATTATTATTATTAACGAGATGGATTAATCGACATGTTTATTTGGAGAAAAATTGATAGATATATTTCTTAAAGAATTGAAACCTCTCTTTGACTTTTTGTGGAAAGAATAAAGGAATGTTTATGAGATTTGATGATTAATTAAGATAACTACTGGAGGAAAGTGATTTTATAATATAATTTAAGAGACAGGATTGTTATATATTGTAGACCTACAACTGATTTGATCTGCGACAAATGGGAAGTCAACATTTTATTTTTTTGTTTAATCATTTTTGTTTTGTTTTGTTTTTTGTCTTTGAATGTTTTATGATTTTGTTTTGTATGTTTTATGAAAATTTGAATAAATTATTGTAAAAAAAAAAATTCTTGCAACCAATTTTCACGAGCGATATGCTTGGCAGAATCCTAGATTACACTTCTGTAACAAATACCTGAAGATGTTCAGTGTTTGGTATTACTTCACGCTATTTCTTTCCCAGCCCTCTTTTCTCGTTTGGGTAACCTTTCATCAAGTTGGGTAACTTCTGCCCCTGCTCGGATTCCAGTGATGATTGACCCCTTGCTGCTGGTAAACTTTCCTATACTTAATAGCAGCAGGAGTGGTGGGAATTTCTATCTGGATTATGAGCGGGAATGTTTAAAATTTTCATTTCCCTGTGATGCTCAACTGACTGGGAAACACCTAAGAGTGATGAAAAGGAGGCTGGACTGCAGAGGTTTTGTAAATCTTTATTTGGAGCCCCACATTCCTCCCTGCTGTTCAGCTGATTAGTGGGAGGGTTTGTTTGAGCCACATAAGATTAGGCAGCGGAGGGGGGGGGGCTACAGACTTCTGAACTTGAGAGAGAAAAAATATTGGAGAATGCATACAGACTAGAAAATGTGTATATTTGTGATGAGTCCCACAGAGGGGTCCTGGAGTGATGAAAAAGAAGAGGATGAAGATACAGAATAGGACCCGGGACAGGGTCCTGGCAACTTGCAACCAGAAAGTGCTGAAGCAGTAGGCTCCCGTACTTTTGACAGTGACAACTGCTCCCCCTTAGCTCCAGTTACAACAGAGGAACACAGGCTGATCAGGACCCATCCTTTCTCCTCCCCTCTATCCCCCTCTCCTCCCAAGTTGCTGCTGCCATACACACCTCCTCTACAGGAGGAAGATTGTGATGAAGTGCCACCACCTCCATTGCCCCAGACACACTAAGTTGGCAGGCTCAGCTGGCCCCTACTTTTCCACCTTGAAGTAGCACTTGCATGCATGCGCACTGCCGTTCTGTGACACCTTCCTCACGCAAGTAGAAAGAGCCCGCCTGAACCTACTTAAGGGTTGTAACGGGGAGTGTCTAATTGCTGCGACACTGTTCTGAGTAGTAATGCCTGATTATGCTGTGTAGAGATGCAGAATTTTGTGTAACCTGTAAGCTGATCCATGAAGCGTTCTAGACTGCAGTTTCTCATTAAATATACTGGAGAAAAATACACCAGCGAGTCTGAGGCTGATTCCAACAGCTTTGGCTAGGGCAATATTGCCCAGAGAATGTACAAAAATCAATTGAGATATTCACACTCTCCAATGCCTGGTGGAGATTATGTGTACTGATTGAAGAATGAACAAAATTTAGCTGAACTATGCACATTCCCCAAGGCCTGCTGAAGATTATGTATGTTGACTGGAAAATGTGTACAATTCCCTCTTTGTGGGCAGATTATGTGCGCATTTCCCATGTGACCAGAAGGCTGTGGACAGTGGCAAGTTGTTATGCACATAACAGAAGGGCGGGATATAAATTAAATAATAAATAAACTGCTAAACTTACATTCCCCTTAATATATACACAACTACAGTGTGGTGTGCAACTTGCATTTTCCTACTGCATCTCATTTTTTAAAAAACAATCTTTTGAAGTTGGAGAACTAAAAATTCCAGCATTTAGGACTTTACATAATGTTTGAGAGTTTCAAAAACTACAGTATGGTTGTGCTTTTGTTCTGATACACAGCAATCCTGTGCATGTATTCTCAGAAGTAAACCCTTTGAGCTCAATGGGAACTACTGCCAGGTAAGTGTCTATGGGATTGCAGCCTCAATTATCTCATTTGATTCCCTCATGGCCATCCATCTGCTATCAGCCATGAGCCATACCAACTCTTACAGAACATCATGTGGAGCTTGCCTAGTGCCTGTCTTTAGTCTGCAATCTTTCTTACGGCAGAATCAAATGTGTTTGATGCTGCAGATTCAGTCCTCATGTGTTGCACCTCAAGTTTCATGTGAAGAAAGCCTTCATGGGTTTTTATTATCATCACATCAAGTATAATGGTGTGGGTTTTGTTTTCCTTTTAATGTAGAGAATGTTACCATTTTTTATTGTCATAGAACTAGCCCTGACTAAATGTTAATGATTTCTCTTTTTAGTCCATTTCTGTTTTGATAACGGTGCATGCTTTTGGGATATTTTGATTTGTTTTATAATAATTTGTAATAAAATATTAAATTACAAAAGAACATTTCCCTATACGAAAATTGTGCCATTACTTAAGATAAGATGTAACAGAATTTGATAGTAGATATGGAAAGCTTCTGTCTCCTGTTCAGTTTTTGCACATCATTGTTGATAGCATGGATGATCTTGTTAACCAAGGGGAGAGCTTTAAGAATGCACACTAGATTTTCTCTAGACTAGTAAAAGGCACGTACCTGAAATATCTGTGAAATATTTGTGAATTTTGATATAATCTGAACTGGAAAAGTTCTTTTAAAAAGTACAGCTATGGGTGGATGTAAAAAGGATTGCAAACAATAGGAGCTCTGTACCTTGAACCAAATATTTACAACACCTATAACGTAGCCATTTACTGTCCAATGTTTTTGAAATTTGAACCACTTATACCTCTCCCTAGGCTGATTCACCATACCAACTTTTATATTGATAGGACTAGTTGCCTTTATTTTATAATGAATAACTTTCAGTCTTCCTCTCCTCTCAGCTTTATAATGGTAAAATGGTGATCACCCAACAAAGCTGATTGGCAGTAGGTTCAGGACTATCAAAGGGTTTTACTTAGAGTGTTCGTATGCTTCCCAGTAACAGTGTTCTCTGGGTGGCTTACCACAATGAAACATTAATGTACAATAAAAATCAATAAAACAATACAAAGCAGCATAAAAATTTTGGTAGCAGCAACTGTATAATAAGATGCATAGCAGCACTAAAAGTACCCAGCTGATCTAAAATTCAGTGCATTAAGAGTGCACAGACAAAAGAAGCCTGAGGAAATAAAAAGTCTTGTTTTGGCACTGAACATAGAATCGCAAAGGCACCAGGTGAACCCTCTGGGCACCAGAATAGGGTGCCACCACTAAAAAGGCATCAGGAAAAGGTCTCCAAAGATGATATCAGGGTCTAGGTAGGTTATTTTTCACCCAATGTACAATAAAGTTATGGAATTTGTTACCTCAAGATGAGGCTATGGCTGCTAACTTACAACCATGTAAGATTGACTGATGAGGTATTTAAAATAATGCATGATGTGGAGAAAGTGGACAGACAAAAGGTATTTCACTCTCTCATAACACTAGAATTCAGGGGCATCTAATTAAATGGAATGTTGTAAGATTCAGAAAAGAAAGTACTCCTTCACACAGCCCATAGTTAAACTATGGAATTCGTTCCCACAAGAGGCAGTGATGAACACCAACTTGGGTGGCTTTAAAAGAGGATTAGGCAAATTCATGGAGGATAAAGCTATTAACATCTACTAGCCATGATGTTCCACTGAGGCACATGCTTGAAATGCCAGCTGCTGGGAATCACAAGTGGGTAGAGTGCTGTTGTGCTCAGGTTCTGGTTGCTGGTTTCCCATAAGCATCTGGTTGGCTACTATGGGAACAGGATGCTGTACTAGATGGACCTTTGCCCTGATGCAGCAGGGCTCGTATGTTCTCATGAGCAAAGCTTAGAACACTGTTATCTATTCTGACTGACAGAAGTTTCAGAGACAGTAGCCTCTCAGCACCAGTTGCTGTGGAACAACACTTGGAGGGAGCTGTGGCTTTCATGCCAGATTTGGTGGACTTTTGTTCTGATCCAAAAAGCCTCTTCTTATCTTTTCCTAGGCCCTGTGGTCTTTTAGACTTCAGATTGAACATGGACCACCTGCATGCAAAGAATGTGCTCTATCAGTGAGCTATGGCACATCTCCCAAAACATCTGTAAAGTTTAAATGGCTTTGGAAAAGAAAGATAGCTCTGTTAGCTATTGTAGCTAAACAGGTACCTCCAGGTACATGGGACAGTATACCTCTGAATACCAGATACCAGGGGGTTGTTGCCTACATGCCTTGCTTCTTCGCTTCCCAGAGGCATCTGGTTGGCCACTGTGGGAAATAAAATACTGCAGTAGATAGTCTAACCCAGAAGAGCAATCATATTGTTCTTAGGTTGATGCCACCACCAGAGTTTTGTGCATTAGAGAAGTCCAGTTTCTCCTTAGCTGCATTGAAATATGTAACATCTGCTCATTACTTAACAAAGGGGGGCTGGGAGGAAATACTCTTCACTAAGAATTCTCAGTAGCAGAAGCATAACATGTAAACAAGCCCTCTATTGCCAGTTGGGATATGCAGTAGCTAGGTATGTGCTAGAATTCCACCCAATTCAGATATGGTTCCAAATTTTCCATTAACTCACTTATTCTTTATCATTGCAGATTGGATTTTTATGTAGTGATTTTTCACACTATTTTCAAATATATATATATATATATCTCCACTTGGAAATATTAACATTAAGAACAATAATTGTATCGATATTTCCTTTCATTGTTTGATATTTCCTTTAAAAATATTGATATTTCCTTTTAAAATGTCAGTACAGTAATACCTCAGTTAACAAAGCAGATGCGCTCCTGGACATTACTTCTTTAACAGAAACGTTAGTACCAGAGGTAGGAATAACACAGAAAGAATAGGGATCGGTTCCTACACCTGCTCATAGATGGTGGGGGCAGCTTCAACAGGGGCTTTAAATGATGCTTTCCCAGCAGCCTCCCCCTCCCCCTCCTTCCGCTCCTCTCAATGTCTCTGAATGTATTGGATCCTTCCCTCCCCAGCTCTGGGAGAAAGCAAGAGATCTCTTTAATGAAAAGCAAGCACACAGGGTTGTCAGTTTCACCCTAGCAAAGTAAAGCAAAGGCTTGAAAGTTTATCCATGGCAAAGCAGAGCTGGTCAGTTTCACCTTTTAAAAAAAGCATTCATTAAAAGGAGCTTCCTTCCTGGATGATTGGTTAACTGAGGTATTATTAATTTATTATTTTTTGCAAAGGGAAAAATGGTTTGGTAAAAGCAGCAGCTGGCAAATGAACAAAGAATGAACTCGAATTGATACCAGCCTGTTAGGTCGACAGATTGCTTTCGAATTAGCACCAGACAATGGATCCCATCCCTAGATGTAGCAGTCAACTTCTAGAGTGGATGGCGGCATCTCTTCAGTCATCAGACACTTAGCATTTGTAACTCCTTGAGTTTCCTTTGCTACTGTGGAGTAACAGGGATTATTTATTCAACATTTTTATTTTTCCAACAGAGGAAACATAAGAGATAAGATCAACCAAAGCAATGAGTTATCCATTTCATAGTTATCTGTTTCAGAAGCCAGCACAATTTTAAAGAGCTTCTTTCAAAACAAACAGTGTAAGCTTCACCTTGAGTTTTAGCTTGTAAATAATCTGTTTAAAATAACAGCAATGTGGAAGCTCTCCTTAAGCAATCAATATTGCATTTGCAATGAAAATATCGTTCTCTTCAAGGTACAATGACTAAAATCCAACTGCAAGTGGTAATCATAAACCACAGATTAGCAATAATGTTTTTTTAGCTGGTCACCTAGCAACTTTGCCACTACCTGCTGCCATTGCAAATAAGCTGAAGATAACAGCTTTGTGGGTAATTACAGAAATTAAACTTTTACTGACACAAATTAAAACTAGAACAGATAAAATGAAATAGGTTTAAATTGAAACAAGTTCTCTAGGAAATTACCCCCTTTCAAGCTTCCAGCTGTTGAATTTGTAGTTTCCTCCTCCCTTAAATTTTCATTGTCCTTCTTATGAAAGCCAGGTACAGAAAGGGAAAAGGAAAAATAATCAGTTATTCTATATTGCTTTTTACAATTGCGAGTGGAAGAAATGTACTTACTAATCCTCTCAGAAATGCTTAAATGGCCATTATCCAGCAGCCAAGATAAGAATAATAATATAGAAATTGTATCAGGTAATTATTTTTCTCAGATTCATTTATTTAAATGTGCATGCTGCCCTCTTCTAAAGGCTTTGGGCAGGTGGATGTTTCAAACTAAATAGAAAACATCTTAAAAAATCAAATCTACATTTCTTTCAAGTAACTAAAATATCCCTTCTGTTGGCTTCAGCCCCAGTTATTCCTTTCGCTGGCTTCAGCTAGAAAATTTATGTATTCTATTTTATTTTTACAATGCTAACCCATTTTTATATATACAACCTCAAAGTAGCTTGCAATATAAATATTCATATAAAATACATCAAATATATAAACAAATCAAAATCCCAACCCCATTGTAAGAAAAATCTTACAATGCTTCTGGAAGTTTGTTATGTTTAATAAAGGAAGCCCTCAAAATAGCAGTGTGTTCCCTTTCTATGGGTTCGTTCACCTGGTGGATTCCTAGTTCCTGAAGGCGTACAGGACCCGTTTCATCCATGGATCTCTTGGATCAGTCAGTTTCTTTACAGTACACACAGACTTTGCTAACTTCCAAGGGAGGGGTGCAGATTATAGAGCTGCCAATAAGTATGCTGGGATATCCTGGGATGGGACCTAGTGGATCAGAGCAGAGCCTAGCAAAGTATGGTGGGTCGTGGGCAGAGCCTGGAAATAGAATATGGTGGGTAGTGAGCAGAGCAAGCCCTAACCTGCAAAACCAGAGAGAGGGGGAGAGTTGAAAAACTAGTAAGTTTACAAGACCGCCTCTCCACATGCCTTTGCTGTTCAAATATGATGGTGGACAGATGACATTATTGAAAGTGTTTATTGGTCAGCCATAATACTTGCAGTGGGGTTAAATGAAAGGAGATGGCCTCAAAGGCGTGTATAGGTCAAGCTATTTATTAATACAAAAATGAAGATTAACTCATACAGATATCAATTTATTTTACATAAGTGTGTTATTAAAAAGCAGATCAATATCTCCTTGAAATGAATTGTCAGAAACTTGGGGGGTGGCGGCATTTAAGTCTTGGATATGAAATTCAAAGTAATTGTTCCTCCAACTGTTTACTTATATGTCCTTACATCTTGAGAGTTAGATGTTCAAGTAATTAAAAAAACTATAATAGTATATTTACATAGCATGTCTTCTAAGTGATCAAACAACCCTGTAGTACATTTCTTTTAACTGCTATACCTGAATTTGATCTTTAGTTGCAGGGAACCAGCACCACCTTCTGTGAATGTTAGTGACTGACTTTACATAGTAAAACTGTTACAGGCACATAGATCCGTGTATCACTTCTGGGAACTTTTCTCGTGTCTTTTTTCCATTGTTCATCACTTGGCTGAAATATTTGGATTCACTTTTCAGCATAGGCTTAGCTAAAGGTGCAGAATTCCAAGCAGACAAATACCACTTTAGAAATCTGGACAGCTTAATAAGATAAGGAGTGGGTTTCTCCCTCTCCCATGTGCTGCTGCTGATTGGATGTGGCTGCTGCACTGTCTTACTCCCCACTTCCTTCATTTCACAGCTAACTCCACCAGTCAAACCACAGTTCCAGGGCATTTTGGCATACAGCACTGTTAAGTGGAAGGAGTGGCAGTACTACTTCCCTGAGTTTCATAATAGGGGCGTAGTATTTTCTCTCTCCCCTCCCACACTGCTCCCATTCTAGAACTGGGTTCTTCAGGCCTGATGAGGAAAGAAGTTTTTCAGGGGTATCTCCCCTTGCCCACCACCACAGCTGCCCTCTTCAGTTTCCCATGCAGACTCAACTGACATGCAACCTCACTGTTGGAGATTCTATTATACCCTAGTATATTACGCTGGCAGCTTCACAGGAGCAAGGATCTTTGAGGATGACACTTCTGAGGATTCCTGATGCCCAGGATCTTGCTGTAAAAGCATGAGTACCTGGGTGCAAGAAACAGCAGAAAAATGCAGTCCACGAGGTTCCTAATCCCTCTAGTAACATCTTTGGATGCTATGCAACATTATAGGGCATAATGGAGTAGGGATGTGCCAGAATTTCACAAAATTTGAATTTGACACCAAATTTCCTATTTATTCACACTTTTTTTTTCTCCTTGATCAGGCTTTCTTCTAGCAGCTTTCCACAGCTGATTTTTTAAAGCCTCAAAAATATTGATATTAATATCGATATTTCCCTCAAAATATCAATATTAATACTGATATTTTGAGGGAAATATCAATATTTTTAAAAAATCTATGAAAAATGATATTTTTGCAGAAAAAAACTGAATCGGTATTTATTGTAAATAGCAAACATTGATCCCTTACAAAGTGGTACCAGAAGGAAGTTCGACATACTGAAAATCAAACCGGCACCAAAATCCAGATCCCATTCCTATAATGGAGCCTCATGGGAAAGCTTCAGGGTAGGGAAGTTTTTTTTTTACTGCTGCTGTAACCCCTATGGGTTATATTGGTTTGGTCCAGTGGGTGGAGATACCTTATGGAAGGATTGTATTACGGAGTTGAGTACAAACCGTGAGGAAGCTGAAGAGAAAAGGAGCTGTTAATGCCAGGGAGTAAGGACTAGGCCCTTGTCACCTTGAATTAGGGCTTTGAAGTTTGCAATTGGAAATTTCCGAATTTTCTCTACTGGACTTTCTGCAAGCAACTTCTTCAATTATGTCTTGCTGAAGGCATTGGACTTTGGGAATTATTATGTTAAGAAGATATATGATATATTCTGTTGGCATACATGGTGTTATGTTCCTTTCAGTTATTGTTAAGTATATAAATATAAAACAAACATTGTAATTGTGTTTGCAGTATTTGTTTCAATGAGCCCCATAGGACCCAAGAAAGAGGTACAAAAGTGGCGCCCAACCAAAATGGGTCTCGAAGTGAAATTGCAAACATAAAATTGCTGTAATGGAGGTGTGCAGAAAGTTGGGTTTTGATCTGCACAGAACTGTATTGCTGACTGATATAGACCATGGGGATGAGAAGGGTGAGGTTCAGAATGCTGTACAAAATTATGGTATTGTCACTAAAATGCAAGAAATACAAGGAAGGGGTAAAGAAATGTTGCTGTGTGAGTTCCAGACTCCTAGTGCTGTTTGTAGGATAGGGAGGGAGTGTTGGAATAAAAGACTGCATGGGAAATGGGAGGTAATTCCTGTAGATGCAGAAGTCACAGCATTTTTGGGTGAGGAAGCATGTGATAATTATGAAAGAAGCACTCCAATAGCAACCTCTACTCCTGCAATAAATCTTTTCCCTGCATTGCAACAGCAACTGTTAGCTAGAGTTTTGCAAAGAGAGGGTGAAACTGGGGCTGCAGTAGCAGATCTTAGAGTGAAACTTAAAATGTTTTCAGGACTCATACCCAAACCAGCTGGGGAAATAGATTATGCTGTTTGGAGAGTGCAAGCCATGGAACTACTGGAAGATGGCAAAATCTCTGGAAACATAAAAAGAAGAAGAAAACAATAAGATATACCGGAGGTCTCAAAGAATTAAGACCAAGCCGGCAAAGTTTAATGATTATGTTTTGAGTTTCTCAGCAATACCAAGTATCATGAGTTTCCAACCCGTGGTTACACGTTGCAATATATTAATTGCATTAATATAATCATGTAAATATATAATATAAAGTTAGCTCTAGTTGCGCTATAATTGAGTAACTGTCGGGTCGACAGAGTTTTAGTGGGGGAGAATGTAACCCCTATGGGTTATATTGGTTTGGTCCAGTGGGTGGAGAAACCTTGTGGAAGGATTGTATTACGGAGTTGAGTACAAACCGTGAGGAAGCTGAAGAGAAAAGAAGCTGTTAATGCCAGGGAGTAAGGACTAGGCCCTTGTCACCTTGAATTAGGGCTTTGAAGTTTGCAATTGGAAATTTCCGAATTTTCTCTACTGGACTTTCTGCAAGCAACTTCTTCAATTATGTCTTGCTGAAGGCATTGGACTTTGGGAATTATTATGTTAAGAAGATATATGATATATTCTGTTGGCATACATGGTGTTATGTTCCTTTCAGTTATTGTTAAGTATATAAATATAAAACAAACATTGTAATTGTGTTTGCAGTATTTGTTTCAATGAGCCCCATAGGACCCAAGAAATAGGTACACTGCCACCAGGTTAGTTTTAGGGAAAGAGAAGAATCGCCAAGGGATCGATCTGGGAGGGGGGAGTGGAGATGGCAGGCAGGGGGCCTATGTTCTCCTGGAAGACACAGCTGGCATTCCAATATAGGTCTTGGCCTTTTTGCAGGGTTTTCCCACCCTGCCTCTCTCTCATTCTTGCCTGATGCCCTGCCCCCTGACAGCCACAGATTGCTCTGGGTCATCCAACCTGACCCATAGCAATTTTTGACTCTCTGAAGCCAACTGATCCGATGTCTGAGTGCCTCTGAATAGGCCTGATTTGGCTTGGGTCTCGGCTGAATCTGGTGCACAGCCCTAGTTCAGGGTAAGGCACTTGGACCCTGTTGCAGTCCCAGCAGGCCTGAAGTTTAGAATGGACTCAGAGAAGGAATAATTAATTTTCTGTTCAGAGGAGGAAAGTTCCAAATCAAATGAAGTAAGAGAGATTGCCCATTCCTGTGGTGAGATGGGCTAGTAGCAGGGCCTTGGCCACCACCTTCTATTATTCCACTCTTAGTTCCTGATACCCATCAGGATCCCAGCAACAGTGGCTGGTCAGGAGAGCCCAGTGTCCAAGATGCAGACACAGCACATCAATGAGAATAGGACCTTTCCTTTCACTGGTGTGCTTGGCTCTCCATCTCTCCATCTTCCTCCAGGCTGGCTCCTAGAAAATCCCATTGGCTCCTAATTTCTTTAAAACCACTTGTACTCCTATGCATATTGCATTATTATAAGATTGTAAGTGTGGATAGGAGAGGGTTAATGGGCTTAGGAGCACTGCTGAAGACGTCCTTACCAGTCTTGGCAAAGTTGCCAACTGCTTTCATTTTTTAAGTGAGATTGGCTGATATATCTTAACAGGTGGCCTTCTGAAGGACTAGGAAATACCTGAAAGGAGGATAACTCTCTTCCTCTCCCCATACATTTTTGTTTTTCATAGGGTCCATATTACATTGTTGGCATCAGAATGAACCCCTGTATCTCCCTCACCAATGTAATATGGATGGTTTAGCACTGCCTGCTTTAGGGTCAGAGAACCTGAGCAAAGCCTTAGTTTCACTTTCAAAGAATGCCAGCTTGTTGTTGTGTCTGAACCACAAAACCTGGTTTACAACAAATCTAGCTAAATAAACAGGCCACCTTCACGGCCAATGGCTTAAAGTTACCATGCTTTGAAACTTACCAAAGTGTGTTGTAAGCCAGGGTTCCTGGTCCCCACATCAAGGCAAGTGAAACTAACCTCCAACCAAGTCTTCCTTCCATTTGCATGGAAAAGAGGAGGAGCAGAGGGCCCTGACACTTAGCTTGGGATTTGTTGCAAGTTGTGCACATAGAGCTAAACCATGATTTAGTGTTCCATGCACACCGGGCCTATATTTCATGTGAAGGGAACTGGAAGGGACAACAACTGGAGAAACAATAGAAGGCATTTTGGAAAATATTTTTCTAGAAATGAAAGTAACATGCAAGAGTTTCTTCACCTTTGCGAGAGCCCCTTAGAATGTTATCCTCTACAGTATATATGCAGCTAATCTTGGCAGCGCTGCTTTGGCTTCTCTATAGCTCTGATTCATTTCTCTTCTTTCTTTTTTCTTTTTTCCCCCTCTTAGACTGTCTACAAAGCCTGGCTCTGTTCGCAGTATTTTGAAGTCACACAGTCTCACTGCAACAACACAATTCCTTGCAAGCAATACTGTTTGGAGGTTCAGACAAGGTGTCCATTTATATTACCAGACAATGATGATGTCATCTATGGAGGATTATCCAGTTTCATCTGTACAGGTATGGCAGATTTCAGCAGTCATTACTGGCATCTCTTTCTGAACACAGTATTGTACGGTGGGGCAAAGTATAGTCATTCCAAATTCATTATAATTAGCAGAGACTTTCAAAGGTTGTAAAGCAGGGGTGGCCAAAGTAAGCCTGAGCGCAACATGTCCATAAATGGGCACGGCTGAAGATCACCTGACACCCTGCAAACTTTGTCAGTGCTTTTGCTTCCCCACCACCCTGCAGCACCCACTTATGGCACTGCTGCTCTCTTGCCATGAGAAGCCATAGAAGCCCTTCATTTCCTCCTCTCTACCCAAGAGCTCTTCCCATACCCCCCAACCCTGTCTAGAACCCACCACTTTCCTCCCTGACCCTCTGCTGAGTCACAGTTCTCAGGTACAAGTACAGGCCAGGTTAATCCTATCTGTTTTCTTCCCATGCTGCCTCTTGGGTATAATTTTATTTTAATGCTGCTATGCACTTCCTATTCATGTTACCTGCTCAAAAGCCACAGTTTGGCTTTTTCAGAGCCTGTCCAGGTAGAACTTTCCATGCTGTTGACTGAGCTCTTGGGTTCTTTTTTTTTTTTAATTGAGCTCATAGTACACCATTTGCTGCTTCCCCTGTGATCAGCACTGCTTGCCACTGCAGCTTGTCAGTTCCAGGTCCTTATACAGAAGTAGTCCCTGTAAGTGGTGAGTACAGGATGAGTATTGGGCTGTGCATCTGATGTCGCCAATAATGCACTATGAACTCACTAAAGGTAGCTATTTTTACAAAGAACCACTTCTCTTTACATTCTGAACACTGAGTTGACCACTCATGCAGACTGTCTGTCAAAAACAAATTGGCTAAATGGATCATGTGTCTGGCACCTGTTCACTTGCAACAGTGAAGTTTCAATCCACGCATCATGCAGGAGCCTGAGCCTTACTGCACACCTGCCACATGTAGAATGCATAAACTGGGCCCATGTGTAAAGTTGCCCAACACAGCATTTATATAACTTACAAATCAACCACTTCAAATTTTTGAAAGAAAAAGAGGCTCTGGTCATATCTTCTTCTTAACATAATTGGGGAAGATAAATTCTAGGTTTTATAATACTGCAGGGAGAATGATTAATTATTGAACAGAAACCTTTTATCATGCCTGCTTTTGACACAGCTATTAACTCTAACATATGCATACAATATCATGGCTAATTAATTCTGTTGAACATGCAGGGCAGAATAACTGATTCTTCACTTTTAAAGATGCACAGCTGAGTTGTTTTGTGTGTGTGTGTGTGTGTGCGCGCGCGCACGCAAGCACATATGTGTATGTTTCAAAAGGCAGGGAGTCTCATATGCCGATACTGAGCCCAGAAAAATCTGCAAAATCCAACATAGCAGAAAGTCCTGGAGTCAGCTCAAATGCTACAGCTGCAATACCTGCCCTATCGCTGCCCAAGGACCATACAAAAGTGGCGGAAGGGAGACCCACACAGAGACCTGCTATCCTAGGGGGCTGCCACTCTTCCTTGACGCTCCTTTCCTCTTGTCTAAAAAGAATGTCTAGGTGCCTGGGATGGTCCGACCAATGAAGCAGGCAGACTCCAGGGAAAGGCATAGAGATTACCACTGCTCACTTCAGGTGGCCAGCCTACAATGACAGTTTTATTAACCTTGATGGTGCTATCAGCAGCAATACTTATTTTCCTATGAACATGTACAAACATATAAGTTGATTCTGGACAGGTGAATGCTCTGAAACCATGCAAAGGGGAGATATTTATTTATTTATTTATTACATTTATATCCCACCTTTCCTTCAAGGAGCTCAAGGTGGCATATAAACATGGTTCAAAGGTGCAACAAGTACAAGAATGTTTAGTGTTATGGTGCTTCTCCTGAGAGGAAACTCTTATGTATGCACTCACAATCCTAAAACAAATTGTTGTTGTTGTGATGATGATGATGATGATGAATGTGTTTCTATAATACCCTTCCTCTTGAAAGAGCCCAACTCACTGCACAGCACAATAAATATACAGCCATTTACACACAATTTAATTAAAACATCTGAAAACTACAAAAATAAAACAGCAGCCTAGCACAATAGTAACACTGCTAGATTTAAGGCAGATTTATCTTCCAAAAGCTTGGGCAAACAGGTATGTCTTCAGTGGATGTGTAAAAATTAATAGCGTAGGGGACAACCACAATTCTTCAGGGAGGGAATTCCATAATCAGGGTGCCTCCACAAAGAAAGCCCTATCTCAAGTCACCATCCCACAGGTGATGCCTGTTGGCAGGATCATAAACAGGGCCTCCCTGCCAGCTTCAAAGCAGGGAATGGTAGGTATTGGAGGAGGCACTCTTTAAAGTACTGGGATCCTAAGCCTTTCAGAGTTTTGTATGCCAGTACCATCCTTGAGTTGGGCTCAGTAGCTCACAGGCTGCCAGGGAAATGCTTTTAAAGATCAGTGACATATGATCCCATCTGGCTGCCCTGCTTAACATCCTGGCAGCCAAATTCTGAACCAGCTGCAGCTTCTAGATGGTCTTCAAACATAGCCCCATGTAGAATGCAAATATAAAGCATGATCCGACACTGGAGGCATTCAAGAGGCAGCTGGACAGCCATCTGTCGGGAATGCTTTGATTTGGATTCCTGCATTGAGCAGGGGGTTGGACTCGATGGCCTTGTAGGTCCCTTCCAACTCTACTAGTCTATGATTCTACGATCAAGCAGGACTGGCATTTTAAGGGGAGGGGAGGGGAGGGGAGGGGACAATCACTCTTCCCCACTAGATTTTTCAGACCACATGTGGCTGTTCATCAGGAGCATGTATATTTCTAATTAAGGATTCTACAGACTAAGTAATGGTCCTGTGAACAGTTATGCATGCATAACCCTTCCATTTTCAAGGCTACACAGAAATCCCCTCTCATCACCCAAGGAGAGGAAAAGATACAGTCTTAGATAGGCAGCATGTACTACCAAATACATGATTTCTTTTTCCTACTCATATTAATAGTAATCAACAGAAGAAGCAAATAACCTTTCTAGAATAAAATACCTTCTCTAACAATAATATCAGAGGGCTCATGGCACAAATGCATGCAACTCATAACAATACACAGATTACCATTGACCCCTAGTCTTTGTTTAGGTATTGCAGTCTCCCAGAGTGGTAACACTTCACAGTTCTGATGTATGAACGAGTCTGAAAGGGCAGACTGCAGTTCTGGATGGCTGGTCTCCACCTGCTTCCTGCCTGCAGGTCTGAAACGGCAAAATGTGGAGCTTATTTAACTCTGATTCCTGGGACAAGAGGGGGATGCACCTTTCTCTCCCAACCCCTCTTCAGTGACAACTCTGTTAAAGTATCCGAGTTAGCCTGCTCTCGCTCTCTCTGAGTGACAGTTAATGCCCTGAACTCTGGTGTGGGGGATAAACCTGGAGAGTAACCACTTAGGCATCACTAAAAAAAAGGAAATGCATCACCAGAAGAGAGGATACATATATGAATAAAATTTGCATATGCTAATTTACATGTATATTTTGCACCAATACATATAAATTAGTGTTCAAATCTTTAAAGAGTTTTTATACATATAAATTAGTGTTCAAATCTTAAAAGAGTTTTTATTGAAGAAGTGGCACACAAATTTTTCAAATAAATAAATGTACTTTACTTTGGTAAATTCACAGCTGCACCATTTTAGACTTTGTTAGTGAGGCTAAGATTACATTGCCAAAAATCAGTGAATGTTAAAAAGCATATTTTTGTGGTTACTTTCAAATAAACAACCCCCACACACACACTCACATAAAACACACACAAAGAGATCTCTATCTTTGGTACGTGTATAGGATTGTTATGCATCCTACTTTACAGTCCTCTGTTTGAAAGGTTGTTACAGGTCAGTCCTCTATTTGAAGAGTCTTTAAAAACTCTTTAAATTATAATTACTACCATTTACATAGAAATGCAATACATCTCACCATAGTGATTGGGTGACCTTTGGGCCTACCTAGTCCAGGTGCTAAGTGTTGATGAGCAACATCAAATGCTCTCATCTGTAAGGCCTACCACATGTCTAAATGACCCTTGCCCATCGTGGCTCCTTATGAGCTGCAAAGAGAGATTGGGTGAGGGGATCAAGGCAATGGTTAATGCATCCTTGCAAGAGGGTGTTATGCCACTAGCCCTCAAGGAGGCTATTATTAAACCCATCTTAAAGAAGTCCTCCTTGGATCCCCAGATCTTAAACAACTTCCGCCCAATTTCGAACTTACCATTCTTGGGCAAGGTCATTGAGAGAGTGGTGGCAAATCAGTTGCAGACACACTTGGATGAAACGGATTATCTAGATCCATACCAATCGGGTTTCAGGACTGGACATGGAACTGAAACAGCCTTGGTCGCTCTGGTTGATGATATGAGGAGGGCACTGGATAGGGGAGAATTCACCTTCCTTGTCCTCCTGGATCTCTCAGCGGCTTTTGATACCGTCGACCACAGTATCCTTTTAGATCGCCTGGAGAGTTTGGGATTGGGAGGCACGGTTTTATGGTGGTTCCAGTCCTTTCTCTCTGATAGGCGCCAACAGGTAGCATTGGGTGACGAGGTTTCAGACCCTTGGCCTCTCAATTGTGGTGTGCCACAGGGTTCTATCCTCTCTCCCATGCTATTTAACATCTATGTAAAGCCGCTGGGAGAGATCATCAGGAGATTTGGGCTGCAGTGTCACCAATATGCGGATGACACTCAGCTCTATCTCTCATTTAAATCTTCACCGGAGAGAAGACCATGCTGTGGAGACCATGTCCAAGTGCCTGGAATCCGTGAGTGGATGGATGGGCAGGAACAGGTTGAAGTTGAACCCTGATAAGACCGAGGTACTACTTGTGGGAGACAAGGGAGGGTTAGGAGATGTTGACCTGGTGTTTGGTGGGGTGAAGTTGCCCCTACAGGACCAGGTCCGCAGCCTCGGGGTTGTTCTTGATTCCAAGCTGTCCATGGAGGCTCAGATTTCGGCTGTGAGCCGGGCAGCTTGGTATCAATTACACCTTATACGTAGGCTGCAACCCTACCTCCCTGTTCAACAGCTCCCGTTCGTGGTGCATGCCCTGGTCACCTCTCGATTGGACTACTGTAATGTGCTCTATGTGGGGTTACCCTTGAAAACGACCCGGAAATTGCAACTTACACAGAATGCAGCGACGCGCATGCTTACCAACAGCCGCCGACGGGACCACATCACGCCAGTGTTATTTGATCTACACTGGCTGCCGGTTGTTTTCCGGGCCCGATTCAAGGTGTTGGTTTTAACCTTTAAAACCCTGTACGGTTTCGGCCCAGCTTACCTGAAAGAGCGCCTCCACCACCACCAATTATGCCGCCCAACTAGATCAGCCACACAAGGCCTTCTCTCAATCCCGCCAACCAAAACAGCTAGGTTGGTGGGTACTAGGGAGAGAGCCTTTTCTGTGGTGGCCCCCACTCTCTGGAACTCCCTCCCATGTGATCTTCGACATGCCCCTTCCCTAGATGTATTCCGCAAGGCCCTAAAGACGTGGCTATTCCAACAAGCCTTCGAAGTCCTTGGGATGGGTAAATCGTCATGAGTCTGTCATCTATCGTATGTTGTTAATATAATTGCTTTTATATGTATTGATGACTGTCCAGTATTTTTATCTATTGTTATTAATGTGATTGCATCTGATATTATTGTATTTTATCTTTTTTAATGTACGTCGCCTAGAGTGGCTAATTGCCAGATAGGCGACAAACAAATTAAATATTATTATTATTATTATTATTATTTAAACATAACTTGGATGGCAGAGCTCTTCCCCAGATAGATCAGGGAGAGGAGCCAGAGGTGGATGAGGTTTTCGAGGGCATTGAGGGAGGGGGTGAAGTCGACAGCCCACCAGTTCTCACAGACAGTCCTCTCGTCAACACAGAGCTCACTCCAACTACGAGCACCCCAACAGAGCTGTTGGGAGATGACCTTGTGCATGCACCAACTCCACCCCCCCAGGACTCCCCGCCTGGCACTTCAAATGCTTCCCCGCCCCTGAAGTCGAGCCGGCACCTAGCAAGCCTGCACTGTTAGATGAACAGGTGGAGGCTTGCCCCCCCCTCACCCTGTGTGAGATGCCGTGAGAAGCGGGTCAGTCAGAAGGTGGAACTTTGAAGGAGTCAGAGATTACAGGCGAAGACCTTTCCTATTTAAGGTGGCTCCCCCCCGATTGAGGTGTTGAGTCAACTTACTCCACACACTGCAGAGCATGCTTAAGTAGTCTAGTTAGGGTCAGTAGTGAGTCAGCATAGAGAGGTCTATGAATTGCACTGCTTTCGATGTAATCGTTACTCTAATAAAACAAGAATTAATTCCAGTCTCGTCTCCATCTCATCTCTTGAACTCTGGGCAGGACACTCCCATATAAACCAACAGAATGTATAAGTGCTTACTATAGCTTGGATTGTGCTCACAGGACCACATCTTGGCATTATTTGAACTTATATGAGCAAAGTCCATGCCTTGTTTTCCGTTCTGAAATGTACTTGATTCCTAAGAGTTACTTGCTTTCCCGTGGTGCTGAAGGATTTAATGGTTAGTTCACAACCAGTGGTACACCAGTTCAGATTATGATGGGGAGGGGAATGACAACACTTGAATGGTGGGTAGTAATTCTGGCAGATCTATGAAAAAGAGAGTTATGAAGGCCCACAGTTTGAGGCCCCTTAAAGCCAATTATCAGTGAGGCAAAAAGGTCCCAAATCAAAATAGGAGGATGCCTCATTGGCCCCCTTAGCCATTCAGGTTTTCAGCACACACAAATGTATACATAACTCTCTCCATTGCCAAAAGTTCTGTAATAACAGGCTTTAAGATATATTTTGAAAAACTGCAGAAACATCTCCCTAAATCTGATTAATTTATTAAATAATTTTAATAATCCCAAATGACACTATAATAAAAAATAATTGCCATGTGTTTGTGAATGAGTCTTGTGCCTCTAATCTCATTGGCTCAGTTAACAGAAGCTGAGTGCAAGTTTATTTCATATCATGCAACGGAATAGATTATTGCCCATATTTTTCCTTATGTTAGAGGCTTAGGGCATTATCTAGTCATCTTTTGAATCTTCCCCACCCCTCTTGGACACACCTTGCTCTGCACCTAGGAGATCTTCTCTCTGTTGGGAATCCTCCTGTGAGAACAGAGCTCTGATTGGTCAACAAGTGCACATGTCTAAATGACCTTTCAAGAGTCCAAGTGAATCAGGGCTTTATGTTCATTGAAAAAGGCCCTTACTTTTTAAACAAATTGGAAAAATTAGGAAGGTAATCTGGAGACAGTGGCCAGTTCCATTGTTATAGTCTTATGCATGCAGCCCATAAAATAACAATCCAGATAAGAAACAAATACTGAACTGAGAAGGAAAAGACCTTCTTTTCCTAATAATGGCACAGTTTCATCAAACATTTTGAGAATTGTGGCCCAGGTAAAGCTTTTACAATTAAACGTAGCTCCTGGAATGCCGGCCAATAGATTGCATCACAGGTTTTTACAGTGAAGGAGCAAGACACTGCACAAATTTTGTACAAGATGCTATGGAAATTTCAGTGTTGTGTTTCCATGTGCATGGTGAACTGTGCATGGTTTTATACAGCTATCTTTTTGTAATTTGTGATAGGTGACTGGTGACACCTAGTGGATACCAATAAATATCTCAATCTATATTCACTGAATACTGTGAAGTATTCTAGCTGGAAGCAGAGAATAAATACTATATGCTAAAGGTTTAACTGTTTTAATAGACATTCCCTCTCTCCCGAAAACTGTGAAAACTGCAGGGGCTTTGTAGAGGGTGGGTAGACTGCAATTCCCAGTATTCTTGCAGGGGCAGGGAGCCATGAAGTTATGCTAGCAACACAGGAAGGCAACTTTATGATAAATTGGAGACCATTTATTGAATATTGCAGTAAAAAAAAAAAATCCTTCTCCAGTCAGGAGGGACCCTTGTAAAATGTTAAGGTTTTTATATAGTATGAATGTATTACAGGATTATTATAGCATTTTAATAGGAGGAGTAATGGGTGCACGTTAATTCTTGAATTATTGATCAGTAAGTCTCTACATTTGTTTAAATCGATTACACCATAATAAATGTGTTGTTAAGGTGCCACAAGACTCTTTGTTGTTTCTGCTGCATAAGACTAACACAGCTATTCCTCTGGAAATCTTTGAAATTTGTTTCTGTTTGTATATGTGTATATCTCTAACTTTATTTTGGTATTTTGCATCTTTTTAAAATATCTGGTATTGTCATATTTTTTTACAGATAAACACATTAATAAGCACTGCATGTAGTATCAATTCCTCTCAATCAACAGTGAGAGGAATGTCTCTAGTTTATTAAGAGACAGGTGAAAAAAATAGTCTACCTGCCACTCATGGCAAAGGAAAGGTGGGTCCCAGGATTCCTCTCAATATTGCAGGGGATGGTGGGGCACACAATGCAGCTGCAAAGACAAGCACGTGAACAAGAGGACAGCATTCTAACATCCTTTGCAATGTTCCAATGGGCCCTTTAGGCTACATCTCTTGGATCAAGCACTGAAGGTTCTTGGGATAGCAAACTGTTCTCTCTGTCAGAAAATACCCCCTCCCAAAATCAAGCCTTTAGCACTCTAAACATAAGATGCTCCAATAAGATGCAAGCGGTTAACAGTTTCATAACAGAATGGCCAGACCCCCTCCCCCCCCAAAAAAGGACATTTTGAAAATTACACCTTTTGGGGCATAATCGAGCACAGCAATTTTAGCTGTATGAAACATTCTCCACATCTGAATTCAGGGCCAGCTCCAGGCATGCCGGGGCCCTTGGGCATCAACTTGCCCTGGGCCCCGGCGAGCAAGCACGCACATGCACACATGCACACGTGCACGTGCGGGGGGGCCCACACCCCACCTACCTGTCTCCCCTCTTTTACCATTGCCATTAACCAAGATGGTGGCCCGCTTGTGGCATCTTGCACGGGATGAGGGGGGGCAAGCCTCCGCCTGTTCATCTGACAGTGCAGGCTCGCTAGGTGCCGGCTCGACTTCCCGGGCGGGGAAGTGTTTGAAGTGCCTTCACTGGGTATCCACCAGTCGAAATTTCATGCAAAGGCCACTCCCCATTCCACCACAACCTCATTGTGTGCTACTTAAGCATGCTGTGCAGTGTGTGGAGTAAGTTGACTCAGCACCTCAATCAGGGGGCGCCACCTTAAATAGGAAAGGTCTTCATCCATAATCTCTGACTCTTTCAAAGTTCCACCTTCTGTAGTTACCCTCTGCTGATCTCAACAGCTGAAAGGGTCTGTAGGGAAGGAGGTGTTTTTTTCAGATATTTGGGTCCTAAGTCATTTAGGGCTTTAAACTCGAATGTGAGCACCTTCATCTGAGCCCAGAAATGAACTGGCAACCAATGCAGCTGTTTTAAACAGGGGTTATATGAGTTCTAAAGGGAACCCCAGCCAGTAATCTGGCTGCTGCATTTTGGACCAGTTGAAGTTTCTGAGTTGTCTTCAAGAGCAGCCCTATGTAGAGTACACTGCAATAATCCAGTCTGGAAGTTACCAGAGCATGGAGTATAGTGGCCAAGTCTTCTCTTTCCAAAAGGGGCTGAAGCTTGCCAACCAGCTGGAGCTGGAAAAAGGCACTCCTAGCTACTGAGGCCACCTGAACCTCCAGTGACAATATTGGATCAAGGAGTAGCTCCAGGCTGCAGACCTGCTCCTTCAAGGAAAGAGCAACCCCACCCAGAACAGGCCATCTGCCCACCTCCTGGACATGAGAACTCTGGATACATAACGCCTCTGTCTTTTCAGGATTCAGCCTCAATTTATTGGCCCACATCCAGTCCATCAGTGCCTCCAAGCACCAGTTCAACATCTCAACTGCCACTCCGGATTCAGACGGAATAGAGAGGTAGAGCTGGGAGTCATCTGCATATTGATGGCACCTCACTCTAAATCCCTGATGACAGCTCCCAGTGGCTTCATATAAATAGCACGGAGGACAAGATGGCACCTTGTGCAACACCACAGAATAATTCCCAAGGTGCTGCACAGTAGCCTCCCATAACTACTTTCTGGAAGCAGCTCTGGAGGTATGAGTGGAGCCACTGAATCATAGTGCCCCCAACCCGCATCTCCTTGAGATGTTCCAAAAAGATCATGTGGTCAACAGTATCAAAAGCCACTGAGAGATCAAGGAGAACAAGCTGGGTCGCATTCCCCCTATCTCTCCCAACAAATGTCATCTACCAAGGACAACCAAGGCAGTTTCAGTGCCATGGCGAGGCCTGAATCAGAAACCCTTGCTATCCACTGCAAATTACCCAAAGATCTTTTAGTAGATCATGATTGACCTTCTGCCCACCCCCACTCTATAGTATGTGACAGTAACTTTTAAAATAATTAGAATGCAAGTTTATGTAAATGTTGTGATAGTAATCGTTCTACAGGAAGTGCAGGTAAGTAGAACAAGAATAAAAGTAACCTTCAGTAACTTGTAAACAGATTATGAGAACTACACACCTCCAAAGCAAACATTCTGGCACTTCAGGTTTAATTTGCTGAAGTGAATGAAGTGCCACAGTGTGCTTCCTCAGGTGGTTTCTGAACAATCATTACACTTAAATCCTGAACACAATCACTTGAAAATCAATTCCTTTCACTTTGTTAAAATATCCTCCACATTGATTATGCCCAGAATCATACCCAGTGTAAATTGACACAAAAGGCTGAAGTGTGATATGAATAGTTATTATTAAATCAATATTTATTAGCAGCTTATTAATACTCACAGTTAGGAAATGAATAATCTATGAACTAATTTACTCATAAGCAGTGCTGTTGTTGTGATGGTACCCACTGGTATGGAGTATCGGCATTTCTCTTCTGGCTGCCCATGGTGATCATTTTGTATTGGCACCCACTGCACTTTTATCAAGGTATGAGTACTGGCACCTCTTTTTTTTAATAAAAAAAGCATTGCTTGTAAGAGAAAATACTCAGAATTTGAACTACATCACCAATGGGTCTAAACTGCAAGAAAGGGGACAGACTAAATGTTGGAAAGACTTCCTAATGATATGAGTATTTTATTTATTTATAGCCCACCCTTTCTCCCAGTAGGAGCCCAGTAATAAATAGTAATAAGCCAGCAATAAACAGTTGTGCAGACTACCTCGGACAATGGTCGTCTTTCATCTGTATGAGCTATTCAGCAGTGGAACAAACTGCCTCTGAAGGTGGTGGAGCCTCCTTGGTTAGATGTTTTTAAGTAGAGGCTGGATAGCCACCCGTCAGGGATGCTGCTGTTTTTCCTGCATTGGTAGGACCCTGGACTAGAAGATCGTTGAGTTTACTTCCAACTTTATAGTTATGTGATTCTATCTTTGGCTTCTGCATGCTGTATGTAGGATGGGACTGCCTTCAAGTCGATCCCGACTTATGGCTACCCTATGAATAGGGTTTTCAGGTAAGCGGTATTCAGAGAGGGTTTACCATTGCCTCTCTCTGAGGCTAGTCCTCCCCAGCTGGCTAGGGCCTGCTCACCTTGCCACAGCTGCACAAGACAGCCCCTTCCTTGTCCGCAACTGCCAGCTGGGGGCAACTGGGCTCCTTAGCACAGCTGGCAGGGCATGTAACCCCTGAGCCACTCACTGTGGGGGTGATCTATAGCTGGCCCTTTACACCCAGGAGACACAAGCGGGGATTTGAACTCACAGACTCTGGACTCCCAGCCAGGCTGTCCTCCCCACTGAGTGCTATACCAGCTCTGCATGCTGTAGACACATTAAAAAAAAAACACCTTTCTCTGCCACCATGTGGGCTGTTGTTATCTCCCTTGGAGCTTGGTCTTGAAGCCCCCTTTAACAGTTATGAAAATAAGATACAGAAAGTATATCAGTTCCAAACCTATTTAAAAAATCATGTACAAAAATTGTTCAGCTCATACAACATTTTTCTGTGCATAATGCATGGTAAAAGTCATCATGTGTTTATAGATGTGGCAGGTGATGTGATCTTCTGAATAATATCAAGACTGCAACTTGCATTATCATTTATTTTCTTCTTCACAAAGGAGTTGCTCAAAGCAGATTACAAATATAAAGCAAGCATAAAAGCAGCAATAATCCAACCATTAAAACACAAATTAATCAGCAAAAAACATAAACACAAAGAGCAACACTAATAATTGGTATATTAAGCAGCAACAGAATCAAAAGTTTGTTTAAAAAAGATTTGGAGTGTGTGTGGAAAACATCTGAACAATTCTTTTATTTTTGCATACTTCCGCTGCTTTCCCGTATAGATGGCATCGTAAACCATTTTATTATAAATTATTATTATTATAAATAATAATGTAGTTTACAACACCAGAAAAGCAATTCAATAATAGCTATACATATCAAACATCACTACAGTAAGAGTCTTCTACTGGACTTTTGAGCCAGGTCATGTTGATGCACTCAGAAGATTGTTTTCCCATGTCAAATAGCCATGGAGATCAACTTTCTGCTGTTTTTCTTTCCCTGCAGGGCTCTATGACAACTATCCAACCAATGCAGAACCAGAATGCTGTGATGTCAGATGGGAACTATTATCAGATAACCAATCCAAAGGGACTATAAAAACAAGTGACTCAATGATGTGTCACCGGACATCACTCACAGTTTCATCAGCATCAAGACTATGTAACAGCAGACTTAAACTGTGTGTTCTCGTATTAATTCTCTTACATACAGTACTAACAGTCTCAGCAGCACAGAATTCAACAGAACTGGGCTTTGGAGGCATAACAACTTTGGAAGATAATTCAACCAATGAGGAATAAAAGACCCGAATCATCGCCTCCCACAGGCATGCAGCAGGCCCACATGTACTGCAGTCCAACACAAGAGACTGGGTTCTTTTGCCCTCCATTTACTCCTCCAAAGGCCTTCTGGGTAAAACTCAGCAGATAGGCCACTATCCAACCAAGGACACATCAAATACAGCTTTTTATTGACTAAAAGGCTGTTTGGTGACTTAAATTTCTCACACCATTTTATACACTGTGTTTTAATGTTTGGAGTTTCTTTTTTTGATTTGTTTTTTTGCACTTGTTAATACAGGATTTTATTTTTTGGACAGTTTCTCAGAGCTAAACTAAGTCTTTTCACTGTCTTATCTATTTCTAGTCATTGTGCGTGTTCATCCAATAGTTCTGTCTTTTATGTCTTGTCAATTTCTATTAGAGGAAAGAACTGCTGTGGTTCCATGGCATAACTGATTTTTTTTTAAAAAAACAACAGCCCCCTAAATGGTCCTCTTCCCAACAAAAATGGTTCTCTTTCTCCCCTCACGCTTTCTCCCCTCCAGTGCCCCAAAGCAGACAATGACCACTTGCTTTCCGTCTATGTAGTCACAATGAATGGGTGCACGATTCAGATGAGCCTCTGCCACTGTTGCACAAGTCACCTGACTGGATAAACCCAAAGTGAGGAGGCAGGGGGAGGTTAGCAGAACAAATAAGTGCTCTCTTTCTAAGGTGGGATCAGACAGTGAAATTGTAATGTAAAGAAACCTATAACAAACTGTTGCTCCAATTCCCATTTTAAAAGAAGTACAGTCCTTTCTCACTGGTCAGTTGAACAGGAGCAGCCTGATTTAGATTGCAGTGTGCATGAAACCAGGTTAAGATCTCAGCAGGATGACTAGACGAGAGGCCTTCACAGCAGTGGTAAACGTTTGGCATTCATTGTGAATTACAATTTTAATTCCACTGCAGTCACACAAGCAGCACATGTCAGTATAACCTATAGGGGCAAAGAGATTCAGAAAAACAAAGATTTCTTTTTCTTGACAAAACTACAGGGAAACAACAACCAGTTTATGATTCTGAGAGCATCTCCACACATTCCTGAAGAAGACATATAGTGTGTGGACATCACACACAAGTGTACAACCAACCTAATTTAAATACCAGAATAACTTGGTATCTCTGGCCCAGCCAGGGTTCCCAGATGGCTGTATGATGGTGTTTATATATGAATGTACACTTGTGTGTTTTGTCCAATCGCACATTTGTTGCAGGAAACACTGGTATAATGTGTATATTGCAGTAATCCACCGAAACTGTCCTCAGTCCATTAAGTACTACATGTTGCTGAAATTCCTGTAGAAACTAAAGGCAGGCAGCGGCATTGGGGGGAGCATAGAACTACATGTTAGCACAGCTGGGGAAAAACATCTTGATTTTTTTTTAAAAAAAGTTAAACCTTTTTCATGAGTGTGCAATAAAATTAAACATGGGATATGAGTAGTCAAAGTGGGGGGGAATAATCCAATTGTCTTTCTTTTTCTTTTTTTTTTTTGTAGAATCATATCACCTGCTGAGTGTATGAGAACTTGCTTTTTAAAAAGGCTTTTTAGAGTTTACACTAGAATAAATGGAAGGAAAAGTTAATAAGGGCTGTTTTTAAAAAAACTTCATTCCTTCCTGTTCTCTAACTACACTTGGAAAGTGCACTTTAGAGCTGTTTGCTGTGTAGCTGAGAGATGAAGGAAAAAAGATAGGAAATATTCTCTTAGCAAACCAATTATCTACTTTCTAATTATGAAAACCCATCCTCCCTGGCCCTCTCAAGAAACATTTATGTTCATCACTGCGGTGTTGATATGCATTTTTATTCATGTTTTATGGTTTGTGAAGTTCTGCAAAAAAAAATCCCTACTGCTTTAGCAGGTTAAAACAATGCATTTGTTAAGATGTATAAGCTCAACTATTTTGCAAGACCTTGTTTTGATAGTGTTTTGCTATGAATTGAGAATGAGGATCTTCAAATGACCTGTGCAAATACAAAAAAAGCACGTAAAATGCAGAATTCTTCAGCTTCAGTTTCTTTCCTTACCCTTCTCCCTTCTCTCCTCCCCATCGTACATGCGCGCACACAGGGATTCAACTTGGCATAAAAACATGGTGCTTCCCCTCACTCCAGAAGAGCATGCTGTATGAATTATACTGTACTGTGGAAATGTTCTGAAAATGGGAGGGGGGAGAGAAAGCTTTAATTAATAGTAGAATGTAGATTTCAAAGAACATTGGGTCTATTGCTAAAAAGTAATGCAGCAATAACTGGGCTGGGCTGCAGTACTTTCAAGAGTAAGCTAGAGTCATGTGAGTAAGAAAGCACTTAGGTGAGCTCTTGTTCAACTGACCTCTTCTCTTGATCTTAAATGTAATGGTCAGTAAACAGTTTGTTATAAACCTTGATCTACCTCTGCTGCGCAAAGGCCATTCAACAACATCCACTTCTGTGGCATTCATCACATACCATTTGGTACACCCATGAACTAAGACACTCATTCTTTTTTCTTTCCTTTTTCTTTTTTTGCACTGCCCCAATACAGTAGCGAATTCTCTTTATCCCGCATTTAAAGTGGCATCTAATGAAGAGATGCTGGTTGTTCTCAATGGGATCCTATTTTGCCTCCTAGTGACCTACTGCAGAGAATACTGTTCAAGAAATGATTGTTTCTTACTTCCCTTCTGTTTTTGTATTTAACTGTGCTTTCAAGGGGAGAGAAAAACACCGCTCTACCACTGCTTGGCTTCTGGCAATGGTATAAGAGGAAGAGGAGAGGTGAGCAAAAACAGTGACAATGTTATTCACATGCTTTAAAAATAGAGTCAAACAATGAGTAAAATGAAACAGGAAGCACAAACCAATTTAATTAAAGATGTAATAAAATATCACCTCCCCCCATTCCAAACAGGTGCCTGCAATCAACATGATCTGTGAATTCTCTGTCACTATTTTTCTTTCCCTTTTCAGTCTATTCCCTTTATTTATTTGTTTGTTTGTTTGTTTGTTTTTTAAAGGAATATCATGTTCCTGGGGAGGCTGCTGCTGTGATGTACGTTATCATTTGAGCCAGGGTATTTCTACTCCAGCAGTGTGGTCTGTATCTTTTCTTAGTGGCAGCTAGGAAATTACGTAGAGACAAAAAGACTCTTTTTTTATGAAGTTCAGAGAAACATAATCATGTATGATACAAAAATCTCATCCCATCCATTCCTCATCCGTAAACAGTTTTCTTGGCACAAACCTGAGCATGCTTGATATTGTGCACCTATTACTTTTGCCCGAATAAATTTGCATCTTGCCGCTGTAACCGCCATCTTGTTCCATTTCTCCTTGTACTGTATGACTTGGACATACATGATGAAGAACTGGCTTCAGAGAGATGATTCTCAAATATTTTAGCATAGTAAATGAAAAAAAAACTATTTTACAGTCATATAGAGCAGATTTCCCCCCAATGTGTTTTATCGTTTTATTTTCTGAAACAGGGAAAATTCCAGTTTGTGCAATATATGAATACTGCAAAGCCAAATGTCATAGATCACAATCAGAGCTATATGTTATTTCCTTATTGCATTTACATTTAAGAATACATTATATTGACTTTTCCTTTCATTAAAGAGATAGAATACTTTTTTTGCAACTATAGCTATTGAAGGCTGTCCTTCCATACACAAATTATCTATTCAACAAAAAGTGCTTGAAAACCATAAGCAGTGCAAGAGAGACATCAACTTCGGAAGAGTCTGCAGAAGAATGAAGATGGACTGAAAGATTTCCAAGAAATAGCATCATGCATAGTTTCCTAAAAGCATAGAACCACTGAAAGGTAATGGGAGCTGTTCAATACAACATAGAATTGATGACAAGTGTAACTGGGTTTATCACATTGTATAGCTCAATGCGATAGTATAAGACTAGCAAAGGGCAAATACAGTTATTCCTTTTTCTCTATTTTACATGAAATGTCCTGGTACAGTTCATTTTTCACAACATTCAATGAAGTGAGTGAAATGAGAGGAGGGAAGCCCTGATAAAAATTAGGGGCACTTGACATCACTTTTCATGGGGTGGAGTAAGAGATCAAATAAGCAAGAGAAAGTTGAAATTTCTCATGTGGCAAAGTTGGACGAAAATCAGGCATTTTGCAAAGAGTGACCTTTGGATAACCTGAGGTAGTGACAAAAGCAATGTGAGCAAAACACCCTGAAGTTCTTTGTCTGTTTTATCGGTTGCTATCTCAGGATAAATTCTTGGAGATAACAACCTGTGAATCCTTGATTGTGTAAACAACATAGGAACACAAGAAGCTATCTCATATTGCGTCTGCCCATTGGTCCATCTAACTCAGTATTGAGGACACTCTCCGGGGTTTCAGGCAGGGGACATTCCCAGCTCTACTTGGAGATGTTGGTGATTGAACCCGGGACCTTCTGCATGCAAAGCAGGTGCTCTGTCACTGAGCTACAGCCTTCCCCACCCCAGACCCTAGTATATGTCTGTAGAATTATCCTGCATCCATTTAATTGCCAGACTATTTCTTGAGAGTGAAATACATCTCTCCAAGGATGAATTGCAGGCCGAAGTTCCATGAACCCAATACGGCTTTGAAAAGCAGCAGACAACTGTCATGTTTCCACCTAATGAGACTGTCAAAAGCCATTTGTGGGCCTACAGTTCCAAGGGGAGAAAGTTACAAATTCAAGACACTCCGGGTGGTTTGTAGTTAAAGATGTATTTTTAAAAAATAAAATGTTACAAAATATTTTTTGAAAAGCAGAGTTGCCTTAGCCCATTAGTGGGTCTCTCCATGAGTGGATGACAGGAATTATCTTATCTGGGCTTCTCTTCAGTTTTCTCCACAGGGCACATAGCATTATAAATAGCTTTTGGGAAGCTGGGAAAGGACTGGCCCAACTGTTTTCTCAAGCTGTTGGTGACCTCCTCAGGAGTCAATGATCCATGAGCTTCTTGCCCTAGGTTTCTTTTCTGCATTTTCCTTAGAGCACACAGATTCTTAACTATCAATTTCAAAAAAACATTTTTTAAAAAATGATAAACAAATAATTAAATACAGAGTAATTTGAGGCTGAACATTTCCTTCTTTCCTGAGTTGCAGACGTATCAAGTAGGCCGCAGGTTCAGTTCTGTCTTTCTGAGGTGAAATGTCAATCAAGCTGTGATAGGCACCCCTTTGACTGCTCCAGAAGATTATGCTTTTTCCTTTTATTTGTTTTAGCTGTGCTTAATCACCGAAGTTTCTAAGCAGTTGCTTACAAGTTATCCTTCCCCTCAATGGAGGTAGCTAATGGCCTTAGATTCAATTCCAAATATTTTGAAGGTAGGGGGATTTGATTATTGGAAGTATGGACTGGCCACAAGATATGGTTCACACAATGATTCACACAATGATTCAGTGTCTTGTGAAATTTGTTGCCTGATTAGACTTTGATCTCTTCATATGTTGCATGTTTCACCTGTGGTCCACATTGATTTGGAAAATCCAAAGCTTCATTCCTCATGTTTTCCTTTCATGTGGAAAATCAACAAATGGCTATTTTTTTTCTTTTTGACAGAATTGAATTAAATCTGCAGGCACAGTAGCCCCTGCTGACTGGATAAAGCCTGTCAAATTCCAGACAAAGAAGTGCCAAGAGTTTTCTGCTGGGTTTGATTTTTAAAGTTTGGGTGTTTTTTAAAGAATTATCTATAATGTTTTTTAATTTATTTATTCTTTTGCAGAATTGGATAAAATTTACAGGCATGGTAGCCCTTCCTGAAGGGGTGAATGCTGCCAAATTTCAGAAGGATAGGTTCAGAGGGTTTTCTGCAAGAACAGCTTTTACAGTGCTAGGGTGGTTAATAAAGGATTTGCCTACCTTCCCTATTGTTTTGTGGGCAATATGTATGAAAATAGTGCATATTATAGATACCCCTTGGTCAGAAACCTGTCAAATTTCAAAAGTGTAAGTGCAGGGGGGAGTTGTATTAGGCACCTTTCAAGTTGCTTTGGGGTAGAACTAAAAGGGATTAACTTCCTTCCCCATGGTTTTGTAGAAAATATTTAGTATGAATGTGGTATGCCTCTAGGGAAGTAATCTGCAAAAAAAAAATCAGAAGGATAGAGACAGGAGTGAGGGTGTTATGATAAGGGAAGGGTGTGAAAACCAACTTCAGGCATTTTTGTGTTCTGCTCCATTGACACCAAAGTGACATAAAGTGTAAATCTGATTTGACTGGGATGGAAAAGAGCAAATGTCCAGCATTTTTAAAGCATGCACCACCACATTTGTCATCAATGATACCAATGCATACCCCTGTCCTGACACAGAACAATAATTATATGCACCTTTAACCGCAGCCAGCACTCCTTGGTCAGGTAGGAACTTTCCCTGGCCCATATTAGCAGTAAAGAATGTGTATGGTTCAGAGTTGAGTTACTGCACAGAGCAACAAGGAAGCAAAGTGTTGCAGGAGTTTGGTGTGTGCAGGGTATCCAGTCTAACCAAACAACCTGCTCAAAAGAGAGAGAACCAGCAGAGTACAGAGCAGACAATAACAAGATAGATATATCATATCAACATTCCTCCCCAAAGCACTGTGACTGGAAAAATGCCATAGAAAAATGATTTCCTCTGATTAGAAGCTAGACCTGTCAATCACAATAGTACAACACTTAGCTCCCCCTCTTCCTACCCTGGCATGATATTTTACCCTTGAGGGAGAAATGTTGCAATTTTTGCTGACACACGTTATGCAGTTCCATTTGGTTCTGAATCTCTAAATTGCTCATGATGTTTCAGGAGAAGTTGGAATGATATTACTTCATCTTGCACATTTCCCAAATCTCTTCAAATCAGCTCAGGATTCATATGATGATGATGATGATTGAAACACCTCAAATTACTGCATGAACTATACAAAAATTAACAGCACAATCCAGTATATTACTCAGATGTAAGTCCAGTTGAGTTCAATGATTAATTTAGATTAAAATCAAAAAGAAGAATAAGACTGCTTTCACACATGGGGCTGATTGCCTTAGTTTAATGGATTAAAAGGGTAGCACCTGTCCCGATTTCTAAAATCCCTTTCATACTGCAGTACCTCCTGCATTAAGGAACAGCAGCTTTTTCAGCTGATATACAGTAGGGCCCCACTCATAGGGCAGGTTAGGTTCCAGACCCCCACCGGAAAGCGAAAACCGCCGAAAAGCGGATCAGCTGTAGTGCGGGGGTCTGGAACCTAACACGCTGATCGCACCAGAGGAGGAGATGATCAGATCATCCCCTCCTCCGGCTTAATCAGCTCAAGCGGGAGTCTGATCGCTCCAGAAGAGAAGATCGGCTGTAGCAAGCTACAGCTGATCTTTCCCTCCTCGGGTGCGATCAGCTGGAGTGTGCGAGTCTGACTGCACCTGAGGAGGATAAGCTCGAGCGGGAGTCTGATCGCGCCAGAAGAGGAGGAGATCAGCTGCAGCTCTACAGCTGATCTTTCCCTCCTCCGGAGCCATCAGCTGGAGTACAGGGAGCTCCATTCCCCCCCTTCAGCTGATCACCCCGCTGGCGCCATATTAACAGAACGCCGAAAAGCAGGGCCCTACTGTACTGGCATTTTGCGCAACTGTCTTTCACACGCCTTGTTTTTGTCCCTCACCCATGTGTACTGTTCCCCACTGTGTAGGAGGTCTAAGGTCTTGTCCCATCGCCATGCAAGCCCTCTCCCTTTATGATCTGACTTTTTAAATTGTTTCAGTTGTATCTAGAAGGGGGTGGGTGGGAAATGCTGCTGCTATCTGAGCCTATCCAGGAATAGTGGTACAACGTTTGTCAGGCAAAAAAAATTCCCTGAACAACTAAAGGATGGGAATGCACTGCATGCTGGGATACCTGTCATGTGTGCGGCTGCAGCTAGCGAAAAACTCCTGCGATCTTCCAGGTTCACAACCTTGCTAACAGATTATTTCTGGTATCATTTATCACAGAAATTTGCGCTAAACTTCCACCCCATTCCACTAGAATTCTGGAGCTAGCTTGTGTGTCGTGTGAAAGATCAAATATAATGTGCAAATTACCAGGTAAGAAATCGTCAGACTAATGGAATAAAACGCAGTGTGAAGGCAGCCTAAACCATGACCGTAGGCAATTAGAAAAAGGGAAGGACATACGAAGATGGAGAAGGAGAGACTGAAACCAGTTGTTCAAGAACTGGAGGAAAAAATCTGATGCAATTTAAACACTTGCAAGAAGTTAAAGCTATGGATGTTGGTAGCAGTAAGTTCCAAAGAAAGGAGACAGAAAAGGGTCAGAAACCTGAACTGAGGTTTCAGATAAAAGAGTATCAGTAGAGCAAAGATGACAAGAATGCAAATAATGAAAGAGAAACAGTAAGATTAGAAGGTGCCAAAGTATGACAATAATTAAAAACAAAAAATTAGAAACTTAAACTGGATCTGATAAGGAAATCAGAGTCAATGTAAGGGCTGTAACAAAGGAGAAACACTGGCAAAATGAGATGCAGAAAAAAACTAAATAAGCAGAATTAAAAATATTAGAGGATGGAGGAAGCTGTGAAAGAGGCAAATGAGAGTAGATAATTATTGTAATAAAGCTAGGAAATAGTGAGATAATACTTTTGCAGTTGAGGGTATTGCTTGCATTAGAACATAAAATGGTGGAACAGTTTAATTCCTTTACACAACCAGTATGAACTAGAAAAAAGATGATATAAGGTATTAGAAAAAGAGAGCTCTGAAGAAGAAAAGTAGAGGTGCAGGTCAGACTAATTGTAGTAGTAGTAGTAGTAGTAGTAGTAGTAGTATTGAAAGATGGTTAAAAGAATGAATAACAGAACCAAGAGAAAGGAAATGGAGAGAAAAGAGGTCCCAAGAAAGACGCTCAAGAAATTCGGGTTGAAAATGAGAAAGAATAATCATGTGGGAAATGAACACTTCAAAAGCTAAGAATGAACCCCAGAAAACACACGTCTACCCAAAACAAAGTGTTAACTATGAGAGAACAGAATGATCATTTCTAACAAAAACTGATGATACATCAAGTAAAAGAAGTACAGAAGACTGACCATGTAAAAAAGCAATAGATTTTTAAAGCCAGAATAGTAGATAAGCAGAAGAGAGTGAGAGATTAAAAATACCCAGGCGGAGAACCAAGAGGACAGATCAGTGAAGTTCCAGAGGAGGAAAGACACAATTCTTTTAACAACTCACATCCAAGAGAAATTTAAGGGCCTATGCCTTTTGTAATTAGGTGGGGAAGGTAAAAGAGTAAGTTTTCATGGTTTAAGTAGCAGTGTGCATCCAAAAGCCTTACTATAGCATTCTCCAAAGGCTTGCAGTCCAGAACATAACTACTTCCTGTTTGGCTGCTTGCCTTCCCTTCTGCACTTATGTGCATGCATGCATATTCCAATCATCTCTTTAACTGAGAAAAGCTACTTCACGAGCATGTCCCATCCCATTTGAACTCATGGGATTTACATTCGTCTCTCGCTTGGTCACCTACACCACCCCAATCATTGCTGACTGGCCTCTGGGATGGTCTTTGCACCTATAATCAAGGATGTATATATTTCCATGAAGAATCCAATAATACCATAGGTATCATATTGTTTTTTCAAAAACAAAAAACCCACAAGTGTATAACTGTATTACCAATTTATTGCCGCAAATGTAGGCAAGAGAGCCTTTCCTTCACTATTCAGTCTTGACGTGTCAGCTTCTGCTTTTCAGGAACAACAGCAGAAGAGGGAATTCTAAAAGGCATTAAAATTACAGAGTGGGTGAAGTACCAGGCTGTAGCCAGTTGAATGGAACAGTGGAATGCAAGTGACAGGCCTATGGTCAACTGATAAAGTTATCATGAGCACTCACGCAATAATAGGAGCAGCAGCCTGTTAGGACCTAGGGGTGGAAAATAATAGTGGCAGAAAGACAATGAGATGGAGAGAGCCGGAAGCAATCCCAACAGGTGGATATCACAGATGTAAATAAGGTTGGAATGTGTGTGACAGAGAGAGAAAGCAAGAGAGACTCGGTATCGCATGAGGAAAACGCAGTGGGAATCAGTCAATCTGGAGCAAGAGGGGGATGCACATTTTTCTCACTTTCTCAGAAATAATGGGGGATGTGGGAATGTGTAAATTGATATCTATAATCATCCACTAATTCATGTTTCACCCAGGATACCCAAGTGCCTCAAGATAGTCATTGTCACTGAGTATCCATGTTTCCTTATCTTGTTTTTTTGTCCCCTTTAATCTAGGAATGGCAGATGGAGGAAGAAGAAACAAGAGCAGTGGCAGACATACCACTCACATGATGTCCAAGCTCTCCTCTTGATATATACTCCCCTCTCTTACATGTACCAAAGTGTTTGTGACAGGTCAGAAAGCTGCCAGTGAACCTCTGAATCATATACTGGAATTTCCACCCATATGCTGAGGGATTGCAAGAAATTTTCCCATGTCCACATTTTAACCACCATCTACAACTACCAAAAACCAGGGAAATGACGTAGTGTTGGATTTGAAATGTCAGTATTTGACGCTGTGTTGATAGTATTGCCCTGTACAAATATTATCGCCCTGTACAAGTCCAACAAAGTTTAATTTTTATTTTCTATAGATATATTGTTATTTTGAAAACAGTTCAAGCCTGGGTCCAAAGTGGAAATATGGCATTGCCAGTATATGGCATTCACAATAATAATTTAAATCTTGCTCTCTATTAAGTTGCCTACAGATGACAAGCACCATTTTAAAAGACGCATTTTCTCTTTAGACGAGGCATATGCAATGGGAGATTACTAAATTGGAGCCAGTGACATGGTTTGTAGATTCCACTGTAAGGGCAAACAGAAGCTTCCTGGGAGACAGCTATCCTTTTCCTCGGCTGGGACACTTCTGCATGCACTGTGAGATGGTAGCCATATGGCCCCCACACCTTTTATAGCTGCCAATTCAATGCCTGTGACAGCCACATGAGCCAAAATGGACCAACATTACACACAGAAAAGCTTGGCCAGTTTAGGCTACAGGGACTGGTAGCATATCAACAGCATTCCCAATACCTGAAGTAAGAACCACTAGGAAATTGTATGAGTGACATACCTCTAAAGAGATGCGAATTCCACTAGGGGTTCCAATAGTAAGCCATGCTTACTCATGCTATTTGGTGAACCCCAGTGATATCAGTAGGGGTTTTCACAGAATGAGTGAAGAGACCACAATATGAGAAATCAAAGACAGTGAGGTGCAGTGATAGAAAACTTGCAAGCACAAAAAACAAACGACGTGAAGCCAAATATGTCTTAAAATGTGTTGATCAAATATACAAATATTAACTGGTCGCTGACTGTTCACGAGAAGGTAAGATAACTGTTTTTCTTCCCTCAGCATTGAAGATCTTTTCTTGGAGCTATATGTCCCTTCCAGATGACATCAGAGAGGGAATGAATAGGTGGAGGTCACAAGTGAGGAGGGAGGGATGAGCCTGTTGCCCACCCCGCTTGTATTCATGCAAATCTATACACGTAGCTTGGCTTAAATAGCTAATGTGGCACTCTCCAAATGATGTCGAACTACAGCTACCATCAACCCCATTCAGCATAGCCAACGGTCAGGAATTATGGGAACTATAGTCCAACATCTGGAGGGATCGTATTGGATACCTTTGGCCTAGGCATGTACAATTTGTACATATGTAGGCTTTGTACTCAAGTTCAGATGAATGCATAGAGGTCAGTGCCCAAACACAATCTCCAGGATTCAATCTTCTTTATTTTTCTCCTGAAAAGGGTTATAGTGTGAGTCGGCAAACAGCAGAGACAAGAAGTCCCACCAATTTTTGTTCAAGACTGACAATGCAGTGCCCACAGGCACCATTGTGTCCACTTTGATGGGGGGACTGATGGGGGCATGCTGATCGTTTTGTGGTCTTGTCTCATTTTCTGGTTTTGTTTTAAAGAAGGTGTGTTATTCCATGCCTCCACAGTAGCTATTTTGTGTTGTACCATGCCCCATCAAAACCCATTCTGTGTTATGCCACTTCCTCACAGAAGCCATTTTTGCCCCCATGGCAGCCATTTTTTGATTGGCATCCACAGCACTTTTCCACATGTGCCCACTGGCCCACAAAGGTTGGCAGACCCTGTTTAAATTAATGTGACCCATCAAGATCAGAAATATCTCAGTGATTTGACTGGCCTTATACATTCAGCTACAATTTGTGAATCAAGTCCCTTTTGTTGAATGTGTGTTTGTAATTGTGTCCATTCTTGTAACAGGCAGAAGCAGTAGCATAGTGGCAAATTCAGAAGTGCAGGGGCCCTTCATCATAGTCACAGCCCCTCTCCTCCCCCTTTTTTTGCTGAACGAGATCCTTGTTAATGCCTTCTCCCATAACAACAGACATCCCTAGGAGCCAATAAGCATGAAAGGAGATAGTGTTAGCAACTGAAAAGACTCTTCTCAGTGGCTGACTCACCTTCTTTCACTCCTTTTGGCTCCAATCAGCAGGAATGGACCAAGAAGCATGTTAGAATACTCTTCTCAGTGGCTAACACACTCCCCTTTCACACTGATTAGCTTCTAGGACGCTGCTCCCAAAAAAGTAAAGGGTCTAAGACTCCCTGAGACCCTGGACAACTACACCCCTGGGCAGAAGGATTGGTGCATTATTAAATCCACTGTTATCAATGTGTTTCCAGCAAGTTCTAGCAAGGATGGATTAGTATTTATGATATAATAGCAATGGATTTCAATGAGGGAATCAGCACCCCAATGTATCTTTGCATATTTGGCCAACATATATTCAGATGTTTAAGGCTTGTAACTGTTTCTTCTGATTATATATTTTTCTTCGCTCCTCCATGTTTGTTTGAATTCTCATCTGGATTTCATTTTACTCATTTTGTCAAGTTTCTCTTCTTTGTTTCATCCTGTGGAGCTTCTTCTTCCTATTTTCTGCTTGTCATCGGGTGTTCTGCAAATCTTCAGAAGGCTTTAAAGGTTCCAATCCTCTGCACATTTACTTTGGAGCAAGTCCCTTTCAACCTAATAAGACTTTTTTCTGAGTAACTATGCATAGGATCAGCTGCACATGAAAGTTTCAAGAACCTGGGAGCATCCTTTATTGCATGCTCTCCTTTTTGCACAGAGAATATTACAAGAGGGTTAAAATCCTGCACAGTGCTGAGCATCTTCAGTGTCTGTGCCAGCATAGAGGAAATACTGTGTAAACTAAAATGGGGAACTGAAACACATTCACTGCTCTGCCAGTTCCAGTGCATCTCTCTTCTGAAAATGCCCCTTTTTAATTGTAAATCTGGTGGGACCAGACCAGCTTGAGTGAGATTTAAAAAAAAAATCTGCTTCAAAGAGATTTTGCAACTGATTGGCAGATCAACCGGTTGCCCCTGTGGCTAGGAAACGCTCTGCAGTAGGCAACTAGTGCATCACAGCCTGAGTCTACAGCTTCTTGTTCCTCTTAAGAATGATGAGATATTAACACATCCTTACTTTAAAACAAACCTTTTCTTTCTTAGCTGATTTTCCCATTTCTATCCTCTTGTTGAGCCTGCCTAGATATGCCTTATTATCAATATACCTCTAAAAACCTACATAAAGTCTATTTAATATTTCAGTTAGACCAGTGGTCCCAAAGTGTGGTCCTTGAACCATCAATGGTCCACGAGCTTCACCCAGGTGGCCCATGGCATGCCTGCGGATTTGTGGCTGAAGATGGGAGGCAGAACATCCATTGCAGTAAATATATTGATTTTTAATTGTATTTCATTGCTTATTTTATTTCTTATGTTGTATTTTATTGTATTACAATTTGAATTCTATGGAATGCAATAAAATACAATACACAGGAAATAAAATAAGCAATGAAAGCAATGAAAAATTGTACAGCATCCAGCACAGCACATTACAATTGCTACAAGAGGGAGAAAAATATTTAAGTGGTTTGCCAAGATCCTCGGCAATTTTCAAGTGGTCCACAAGGAAAAAAGTCTGGGGATCACTAAATTAGACTAATGGCTGATGAGTTTGTAACAGGTCCACCTTTCAGCCATTACAATACATTAAATAAGTATCTTGCACTCTGAGCAGTATTTCAAGTAAAACTGCAAAACAATTGTTTTTTACCATTCTTTGGTTGGATGGGGAAGAAACAAAACCCTGCAAAAAATCAAGGGAAGAAAAAGAACTTACTCTTAAAAATCCAGGAGCCTATAATTGGTATTAATTATAGCTTAAATAGTCCATACTATTTGATTGACGCAATGAATTATTTATTTTTAAATATATATATATATATATATTTAATTTACTAGGTATATATTTACGACAATTGGGATTAGGTAATATTCAATCCTTTTTTCTCCTCTTTGTCCCTGCTTTTATTATCAGATAAATTTAATGAATTGGCAAAATAGATGAAAGGAATGAACTGATACAAATGAATGACTACATCTATCTATCTATCTGTCTATCTATCTATCCTCTGTTTAAAAAATAATTCTGAACATATCAAAAGGAATGAATCGACCTAGCAGTGTATGTGTGTGTGTGTTCTTCCATCCTTTGAGCAACCCTGAATATATTGATCATACTGACTTTGTTATAGATAGCATTTTAAAATCTTTTTGTCTCTTTTGTTAACTGTAATAGTCTATGGATAATATGGATACTTAATCTAAAATCACTGGATTTATACAAAAGATACAAGGCCAAAAACACAATAAAGTCAAGAGCTAAGGAATGCTAGAGAATCTAGAGAGGATGAAGAGTTTATGGGGAAAGAATTTTAAAAAATCAAAATGGAGCAGGAAGCTCATAAAGTCTTGTTCAGAGCTACTAAAGCCACAAGTAGGACCCTGGACAGGGCATTTTTAAAGGAATTGTTACTGGGTGTTCTTTTATTCTTCTTCTTCAAATGGCTTACATGTGAAAACCTCTTTACCATGTACAAGCCCTGACATCTGGACTGAGGCAAAAGTGGCTAAAAAAAATAGGGAGTGAATACAGCCATTTTAATAAGTGACTAGCCTAGCAGAATTCTTACTAGTTTGCCCACCCACCAGAAAGTACCCAAATTAAAAAGCAATATTATCATCATCATCTCTAATACTCTAACTTCATAACTCAGAAAAAATGATTACAATACAACTGTTATGGTATTACGGAAAAATATTTGGGGATTATTTTCTTTTTGTTTTGCAGTAAGTTAAAGGTATTTTAAAAACTGCATAACACACCATAAAAACTAAAAACACTGAATCCTTTAATGCCAGGATCATAGAATTATAGAATAGAAAAGCTGGGAGGGGTCTATAAGGCCTTCAAGTCCCACCCGCTGCTCAATGCAAGAATCCAATTTAAAGCATACCTGACAGGTGGCTGTCCAGCTGCCTCTTGAATGCCTCCAGTGTTGGAGAGCTCACCACCTCCCTAGGTAATTGGTTCCATTGTTGTACCACTCCAATAGTTAGGGTTTCCTGATGTTCAGTCAAAATCTGGCTTCCTGTAGTTTGAGCCCATTATTCCGTGTCCTGCATTCTGGGATGATCAAGAAGAGATCCTGGCCCTCCTCTGTATGACTACCTTTCAAGTACTTGAAAAGTGCTATCATGTCTCCCCTCAGTCTTCTCTTTTCAATGCTAAACATGCCCAGTTCTTTCAGTCTCTCACAGGGCTTTGTTTCCAATTCCCTGATAATTCCTGTTGCCCTCCTCTGAACTTGTCCCAGTTTGTCTGCATCCTTCTTAAAGTGGGTGTCCAAAACTGGACGCAGTACTCAAGATGAGGCCTAACCAGTGCCAAATATAGGGAAAGTACTTCATGTGATTTGGAAACTCAAAGAGTGTGATTCTGTAGCCAACTGTGGATCCACCTTATAATTGTTCCATCCGGCCCACATTTAGCTAGCTCGCTAATCAGATTATCATGGGGCACTTGGTCAAAGCTTTGCTGAAATTGAGATATACTATGTCCACAGCATTCCCACAGTCTACCAGGGAGATTACCTGATCAAAAAATGAGATAAGATTAGTCTGGCAGGATTTGTTCTTGATGCTAGCTTCTAGAATCACTGCATTGTTTTCAATGTGCTTACAGATTGATCGCGTTATAATCTGCTCCAGAATTTTCCTAGGGATCGATGTCAGAATGATTGGTCTGTAGTCCCAGGTTCCTCCTTTTTGTCCCTTTTTGAAGACAGAGATAACATTAGCCCTCCTTCAGGTATTCAACACTTCACCCATCCTTGATGATTTTGCAAAGATAATAGACAGTGGTTCTTTAGCCAGTTTCTTCATTAATCTAGGATGTAGTTCATCAAGCCCTGGAAGTCTGAACTCAGTCAAAGGAATTAGGCATTCCTTGACCATTTATCTATCAATCTTAAGCTGCAATTCCTGCCCCTTCAACTTCACATTTCTCAGGAGGTTCATAGATCCTCTTTTGGGAGAAGACTGAGCCAGAGTAGGAATTGAGCACTTCTGTCTTTTCTTTGTCATCTGTTATCATTTTGCCATCCTCATTAAGTAGCTGAAACACCATTTCTTTTCTCTGTCTTCAGGATGTACCTGAAGAAAAGTTTTTTTGTTGCTTTTAGCATCCCTCACTAACCTCAGCTCATTCTCAGCTTTAGCCTTCCTGACGCCATCCCTGCAATTCCATGTTACCTGTCTGTACTCTTCCTCTGTGGCCTGGACTTCCTTCCACTTTCTGTATGTGTCCTTTTTTGTTTTCCTCTCTAAACTTTTTGTGAAGCCACATTGGCTTCTTCTACTGTCTCTCCCCTGTTTTTCCTTGTTGGAATTGTTTGCAATTGTGCCTTTAGAATTTCCTTTTTTAGAAACTCCCACCCATCTTGGACTTCTTTTCTCATTAGGATCGCTTGCCATGGAACCTTACTTATTATTGTTCTGAGTTTATTAAAAATCGGCTTTCCTGAAGTCCAGAGTATGTGTATAGCTACTCTTAGCTTTTGCTTCCTTTAAAATCAAGAACTCAAGTATAGCGTGGGCACTTTCCTCCAGAGTTCCCATAACTGCCACTTGATCCACCAAGTCATCTCTGTTGGTTAGAATCAAGTCAAGGATAGTTGATCCTCTAGTTGCTTCCTCCACATTCTGTAGGAGAAAGTTATTTCAAGCACAAGTCAGGAATTTCTTGGAGGGGCTGTGTTTGGCAGAATTGTCTCCCAACAGGTATCTGGGTAATTAAATTCCCCCATTACTACTACATCATGCCTCCTTGAAACATTGGCAATATGCTTTTGAAAAGTTTTGTCCTTGTCTTCTCCTTGATTGGGTGGTCGGTAGTAGACTCCAGCCACCAGGTTCTTTTTATTTCTTGCCCCATTGATTTTAATCCAGATACTCTCGGTGGAGCTACCAAGCTCATCCTCCTATATTTCTGTGTAGGGATAAATATTTTTAACATGTAGTGAGACTCTGCTTACCTTTCTATTCCTTCTGGATTTTTTGAACAAGTTATATCCTTCAGTTGCTGTATTACAGCCATGGGAATCATCCCACTAAGTTTCAGTTATAGCTATCAAGTAGTATTTACTCTCCTGTATTAAGAGTTCAAGTTAGTCTTGTTGGTTTTCCGTACGCTGGACATTAGTATACAGACATCAAAGACCATGTGATTTATGGCCTGGCTTCCTTCCTACATTTTTATGAAGACTGTTACAGGGTACCATTAAAGCCGTTCCCTCAGTTCCTCTTGCTGTACACAAGCCTTTGTTAATCACTACTGCCAAGTTTACATCTCCTTCCCCCCTAGGATTCAGTTTAAAGCTCTCTTAATGATTTTTTCCATGCTGTGGCCAAACGCATTCTTCCCGACACTTATGAGGTGCAACCTATCTCTTGCCAGCAGTTCATCTTCCAGGAAGATGGGCCTGTGGTCCCAGAATTCAAATCTCTCATGTTGGCACCACCTTTGTAGCCAGTCATTCACCTGAAGTATTTTTTCTTCACTTTTTACTCCTAAGTGCTGGAAGGATGGATGAGAAAACTATCTCAGCCCTAAAGTCCTTGAGTTTCCTTTCCAGAGTGTCAAGATCTAATGTGATTTCTTCGTAGCTCCACTTGGCAGTATCATTTGTTCCCACATGGAAGAGAAGCAAGAGTGGGCCCTATGAGTGTTGGCAACCCTTCAGCCACATCTCTAATCCATTCTCCAGGGAAACAGCATACCTGCCGAGTTCATGGGTGTTCTTGCCATACTTGTGTTTCAATCCCATACAGTAGGTAGTCTCCCGCTACTATTACTCTTCACTTCTTCTTGTAGGGCATGGTTTCATTGGCTGCGTTTGACTGAGCTTCAACCTCTTACTTGCTGTCCTGTGGGGTCTCCTGTTAATCTTCCTATTCAGGCTGTTCTCCAGTCTTATCCTCAAGCACCTGAAAGCGATTCCATAGTTCCACCAGTGCAGAGGGTCTTCCAGCTCTTCTGCTCCTGTCATCCTTTTCCACAGATTTTCCTCCGCTTCATTGCTCCTCTCCCCAACACTCTGCTTCGACTTGCTATTGTTCTTCCACCTCCTGTATTTCCCTTTGCTGTTGTTGTCCCAGTGTTCTGTCTAAAAACTCTTCATCTTCTCTTATACCCCTGAGTGTGGCCACTTGCCACTCCAGGCTTCTCACTTTTTCTTCAATAGCTCAGCCAGCTTGCGCTTGTTGCACATAGATCATGTTATTATCAGGAAAGAAAACAAACAATGCACACACCTTGCAGGTCATCACCACTGGAGTGTCCTTTCCATCCATAGTCTCAATTAGGTTTCCCCCCCTATCTTCCTAATTGTATTGGAACAGCCTGTGCTTTGTCCGGTTCTCCTTGAAGATTAACAGGAGAGTCCCACTGGTATATAACGCATGCTACAAGACTTTTTTTTTCTTAGGGACCTCCCCCGACACTCCGCTGCCAAATTCCTATTAGCTCTCCCTTTTCACATGCTATCTGAGAACTGGCCCACTTGTATACCCTCTCAACCAGCTGAGGCAGCTTCCTCTGCTCAGATCAGGTAGTAGTTCGGAAACTGAATGAAACTCCCAACACACAGCTGCCCATAGTTGCACTCAGCAGTTATCAGGCTACACCCCTTCAATCAACAGCAATCAGGACACACCCTTCCACTCAAGCTGCTATGGAGCCCTTCAGCCTTTCCATCTGCCCAGCTGAGCACACAGTCAAAACAGACAGCCTCCTGGGGTTGCTCCAGGTTGCCCACCTGTTTGCCTTTGTCTCCTTCTCCACTATACCTCTTTCTCACTACACCTCTAGTGCAAAACTCCTATTTAGCTCTCCTGTTTGCTCATTTGGTTGCTTGCCAGTTTGACAGCAGGCTCACTTCTATGCCCTCTAGACCACCTGAGGCAGCTTCCTCTGATCTGCTCAGTTAAGAGTCAGCAAACAGAACTTTAAGATCACAGGGGGCTTGTTCTGGGATTAGATAGGAGAAAGTGATTTTGCCTCTAGTCTGTCTCTATGCATGAAATAGGTATTGACTCATCTGTTCTGACTCCTAAGGCTCCCTCTCTCGGATAAGCATCCCTTTCCTCCCAAGAATCCTCCAGGCAGCCACAGCTCATAAGGTTACAAGTGCATTCTGCATCTAAAAACAAAACTGACAATATGAAGTGTAACTTGGACACTTGGTTCATTGATTATTTTATTTATTTATTTATTTATTTGATTTATTAGTTGCCCATCCGGCTGATTGTCCAGCCACTCTGGGCGACGTACAGAATAAAAACATACAAATACATTAAAACATTAAAATCTCAACAGTAGTAATACATTGATTACATTTTATATGTTCCTTTGTGTTCATTGGGTGTCCAAAAACTAGGACTGGGTGTCCATTTGGACACACAATTGTTACTTTAAAAATACCTTGACCCTGGAACTAGAACTTGACAGACCTAGAGCCAGCCTAGAGGAAATGCAACAGGAAATTGGAGGAGGGGTTCTTTTTAAGTTTCAAGTCATTCCTGAGAACTTAGAGAGAGGGAATCTTGTCTTGTTTCTGGAGCAGCATTTAGTTAATTTTATCACTCTTGATAGACTATATTTAGTGGGTATAGTATCAGCCTATAGGGTTGGACAAATAGAAGGGGAGGGAATTCTCATGATCAGTTGATCAAATTTATCAGCCTTAGAATGAAAGAAGCTGTTAATTACAGATACTGAGCAGGGGAGAAGTTTACAATTAATGGGCATGATATTGGATTTCTGTCTGACATACACCTTGAAATACTGTCAAAGTGTAGAGGACTTAAATTTCTCATCATCAAACTGAGGAGGAGAAAGATGAAAGTATTAATGGGGCACCCCTTTTAAATTATCAGTCCAGTGTAAGTCAATCTGGCATGTTGTAAAAACCTTAGAAGAAGCTAAGGAAATGGAAAGGTTATTGGATTTGTGTTCGATAAATATTGGCAGGATGATAAATTATATAATGACACAGGAGCACCCTCAGTTAGATGTTCTTCACAGAATAATCTCCAGGAAAAGACTTTGTGAGTAAAGATAAATATAACAATAAAGGATAAGGTAACTCAATTCAGTGTCTAAATTAAGATCTGGAAGAGAGTGAGGTATTTTGGTTTTTTTCTTTTTTGTTTGATTTTTGTTTGTTTTATTTTAAGGAAATAAGAGGGTGATGGGGCTAAAGTGTGTATCTGTAAATATAGGTTTCTGTTGGCTGCACTTGCTGAAGAAATCCAGTAAGGTAAGCTGTATTCCTTTCTTGAAAATGTCAGTGAAATCCCACCAACCCCTCCCCGTGAAAGAAAGGAATCATCTCCCATTTTTGCAGGGGAGAAAAATATTCAGGAAAATGTTGAGTGAGATTTCAGCCAAGCCTTAATTTCAAGAAACTGTTTAAATCAAAGTGATGTTTGGGCTCAATTCTAGGAGGCAAGAAATAATGTGATGGCTTAAAGCTTCTGTCTAAAATGCATTGGGTGTCATTCAATGGGGACTTTGCATCCAAAGGCAGAAGCATCAACAACCTTCTGATATAACTGTTAGCAGAATGTTTGGTATTTTAAAAAAGAATTTATTCAAGGATGCGTCCAAAACTTTGCTGCAAATATCTGCATAAGTCAATTTGATCCAAGCTTTGATACGAATAAAAGTAGCAGGCAGCCTGATAGGGCAGAGGATCTTACCTGACCTCCTGATAGGTGAGTTGCTGCTGCTTACAGGGAGGGAGAAGAGGGAGTGGAGTCAATCTGGTGCTCCTGCTGGTGTGTCTACATTGTGCTTCCCTTGCCACCACCTTGCTTCTTCCCCTAACAGCCCTACCAGTAAACAGCAGTAACTCTACTGTTGGGAGGTCACGCAAGCACCTCTGCCTCACCATACTGTCCATAACTGATGAAGAACTGTTTTTCCCCATTTGAAAGCTTTACAAGCTTCAGTCTAAACAGAAAATGATCAGTACAAATACAAGTTCTGAGCCATCTTCAGAAATAGGGGAAATACCAATTAAGATAATTTCAATTATAGCTTTTAATTCAATTAAGATAATTTTAAAGTAACTCTTGGAATTCGCTTTTTCTAAAATGTAGACTTTATTGTGGCCTTTTCAGTCAGGATAATGAACTATGCAGCCAACAAACTATGTACTTGTATTAAATAACGGATGTGCAGTCAAATATTTTCACTTTTACTGTTATTGCAAATTGAAACAGAAAACTTGTGTTATGATGAAGATCTGTTACATTTTAATAGTGGTGATCAGAGTAGTTTCTATACCCATATTGTAAAGTATGTTCCCAGGTTCCCAAAATGCCTTGCATGCAATCTTGCCAGTAAGTCAAACACCAGTTCAGTTTGTGGTCACCCATTTATGTTAATCATATTTTTAAAAGCTACAAAACATTAAAATATTTGCAACAATGCTCTAGTGACTGAGACTGGGATGAGAAGGTGTTGTTGATGTTACAGGCACTAGGCAATCAGAACCATCTACAGCTGGTTTTTTCCCAGTCAGATGGAAACACTCTGAAAATCTTTAAGACATTTTTTTCCCTACAAAACTTTCTTCACTAGAGAAAAAGGTTCATTTCATTTCGATTGAACATGGCAAGGATGCTTCCAGACCACCCTCTTCATTCTACCAATATCACTTGTGCCTTCACCCTTAAAATGTATCTTTAGTTAACTGTGCCTATTCTTATTCCCCTTTTCCTTTCTGTTGTCTCCTTTTTTATATTATTATTAAAATGGCCATAAGCTAGACTCTGTGTTTTGTAACTCTTTGGAATGCCCTGAGATGCTTAAAAAGACAGCGAAGAATAATATATTATAATATTAATTTACAATAGGTAGTATAATAAGAAAGTTTAATGAAACAATTTAATACTTGCTCTAGTGAAAAAGGGTGATTTGTGTGCAGGCTTCTTCAATGGATATGTTTACAGCCATACAAAACATTGCTGGGAAGGGATGTGTGTCTTGAGGAGGGGTACATTTCACTGAGTAGCCCACCTTTCTTTCATAACCCCTTGGACTCAGTTACACAAGGTTAGTTCCACTGATATCAGTGGGCTTTGCTGAATATAACTACAGGATACATTGCAATCCAACCCTACACAGCGTCATTGCTCCATATTTTGCATTAGGCCCTACAGCATAGTCAAAGCCTGTGTGCAACCAAACCCATCCTCGATATCGGGGGTGGGGAACCTTTTTTGGCTCTGGGGCCAGATAAAGATCTGTGGGCCAACAGGTGGGCAGGGCAGTTCATCTGTAAATCACATGATGCCATTATGACATCACATGATTGACCAGTGGGTTGTTCTTCCCACCTGTCAAAATCCCTTGACCTTTGTGACTCTCCCTGCACTTCTCCTTTCCATCTCCAACATCAGAAGGGGAAAGGGAAAGCTCAAAGTAGCATCAAAGAGCAGTGCTGGCAGGAAAAAGCCATGGAAACCACTTTCCTCTTCTTGAGCAAGATGTCTCCCTTCACCCATCAGCTAACAGATAGTTGGGAGTGTGCCTTGCTCCAGCCGAGGAACAATCGGGAGCCTACTTTAAGCTTCTGATTGTTCCTTTCAAGCCTTGCCCTTACCTGCCTGACATCTGAAGTCATGTATGGCATTGGGTGTAGGGTGGGTGGAAGTGGCTTCCCCAAAACTGTCTTGTGGGGCCAGTCAAATCAGAAGCCCTTGTGGGCCAAATTTGGCCCACGGACCAGAGGTTCCCCATCCCTGCTGTATATCCCCATCCCTGCTGTATATCCCCATCCTTTCCTCTTTAGGGTACACTTATGTCAGATAATGTAAAACTAAAAAGGGGTGGATGTCTTGGTCTTACATGCAATTATTTTCATACGAGTAATAGGTTCTGTGTTTTTGGATCAGGTGTGGGAAACTATGATCACTTCTTAAAGTTCTGGATGCCTTAATCTGTGTACATCATCTTGCTCTCAACTTCAGAACTAGCAACACTACATAGGGGACACCTATTTGCCCCATGCTCTGGAACAGTATCCAGTAGCCGACAGTGGGACTGGGAGGGAGGAAGTGGTGCTCGCATGATCTCTGGTCACCCACATTGTCGCTGCATACCAGGACAGTGGAGGACAAGGTGGCAGGGAGATCCATGTGCCACAAATGCACCAGTGGAAGCCCAGAGCTGGTTCCATCAGTGTCTTTGCACCACACTGACCTCAGAGCTGCCTCCCCTCTCTGTCCTGGTGGGCAACAGTGATGTGGACAGCTGGAGGTCAGGTGAGTGCTACTGTTCCATCCCACCACCTGCTTGTCTAGGCCAGGTGTGCAAAGATTTGATAGCTGGGTCTCTCAAAGCTTTCCATGCCTGCATGCACAATCTTGTACTTTACTTCACAGCACAAAACTATCATCATCATTATCATTTAGATTTGTTAGTCACTTCATACCCGAAGGTCCCCAAGTGACTTCCACAATATCAAAACAAAACAAATAAAACATACTATAAAAACATAACAATAAAGAACAACAAAACAATAGCAATAACACCCCCATGCAGACACAGGAAGGTTTGGCATCATCTCAATCTATCAAATGCCTGGGGCAAAGGGTATGTCTTTACCTGGTACCGAAAAGATGACAATGAAGGCACGAGACGGACCTGACTCAGGAGCATAGGGAGTCACAACTGAAAAGGCGCTCAGAGGAAGATCTAAGGGTTTGGGTAGGTTCATATAGGGCACTCCAGAAGATATTGAGGCCCTGAGCTGTAAAGAGATTTATCGGTCAAAACAAGCACTTTGAATTGCACTCGGAAGCATACAGGCAGCTAGTGCAATTGGGTGTTATGTGCTCTGTTCGCCTTGAACCCATCAATAATTGAGCAGCTGCATGCTACACTAATTGAAGCTTCTGAACCATTTTCAAAGGCAGCCCCACATAAAGCACATTGCAATAATCCAACATTGAGCATAGATAACTGTAGCAGAGCATAGATAACTGTAGCCAGGTTATCTCTGTCCAGATAGGGTCATAGTTGGGCCACCAGCCTAAGCTGATGGAAGGCACTCCGCACCACTGAGGCCACCTGTGCCTCAGTTGAAAGCAGTGGATCCAGGAGAACCCTCAAACTATGAACCTGCTCCGTCAGAGGACTCCATGTAGAGCATGCCATACACCACTCAGCCGGTCAGAGGGACCATCCACCAGCAGCATCTCAGTGTTGTCTGGATTCAGTTTCAGTTTATTGGCCCTCATCCAGTCCATTCCTCACTTGATGTGCAAACATAACTTCCTGTACGATGTTATCTTACACCAGGAACAATGTCTGCTTCTTTCAAACAGGTGTAAAAAAAAAGACACTAACTGGGTTTCTCAAAGCCAAACATTCCAGCATCCGAATTACTTTATACAGAGGCAAGTCATTGGTTCATCTGGCTCAGGATGGTTTACACTGAATGGCATCTGCTAAGGTTGGGGAGAAATTTGATTCAGGTCATATTTAAAGCTGAATCTATCAAATATGCACTTCTTGAAACAATATGAAAACTGAAACATAGCCATCCTTCAAAATTCACACTTATCTGAATTTTCCAACCATTCAATGTTTACAAAAATCCATAGGGGAAAGTATGCATAAAAATGAATATATTAGTGAAAATAATATTTGGATCATTATATTAGGAGAAAATGCTTGACAAAATGTGTTCATTAGTCACAACTACATAAAAATGTAATTGTTAAGAGATATTCACACTAAAATGCTGAAGAATTTTCATGAGGACTTTTTAAAAAAATCGCAAATTGCTGCAAAACTGAATTTAAGATTAGAAAAATGAAAAATGGAGAGGACCGGAATTGGCAGCTCCTTCCATTCCTAGGTCTTTCCCCACCCTACCTGGAGATGTCATGGACTACACCTGGGACCTTTCACATGAAAAGCATCTGGCCGACCTCAGAGTTTCTCCAAGGGCACTTGTTTTCTGAAACCTGACCAACAAGGCACGTGCTGCTCCACATATGTAATCAAGATACGCAGGAAGTTTTGGTTCCCCATAAAAGAGTAGCATAAAGACATGATACATTGTCCCCTGCCCGCATTCTGGCAATGCAGAGGACAAGCTGATACACAGCAGGTACAGAATGCAAGTGTCTAGATCTTCAGGAAATCGAGGTGACAAACAGATCAGAGAGTTGTAGTTTAACACCATCTGGAGGGCCATAGGCACTTAGGGTGGTGTACACTGCTGTTCCCCTCCTCATTTCATCCTCACAACAACCCTGTGAGGTAGGTTAGGCTGAGAGATAGTGACTGGCCCAAGGTCCACCAGTGAGCTGCATGGTTGAGTGGGGATTTGAACCCTGGCCTACCAATTCCTAGTTACCGCCAAGGCAGAACTGATACAAGCATTCTCTTATTTTAAAAACACTCTATTGTTGAATTTAGAAAGCCAGACAACAAGTCCACTGAGTAGCAAATGAAACCTTGAGACCAGTTACCTCCCCTCTCCCCTGATTTCTTGCATTTCAATCCTCAGGGGAAAATAATGCAGAATACGGAAGGACAAGAGGCACTAGTCACTGTGCAGACTGTCAGGAATCATATGCATTTGCATAACTGCACAAAGTTTAATGAAGAAAATAAAAATCAGTTCTGCATGCCTCATGTTTTGACCGAGAAGGTGGGGAGAAACACAACATGGTCTTTCTATTTACAACAGTTGCAATAGTCAGTGTCTGAGAACGTTTGTGTACAAAAAGTTAAGGTGAAGCCGGCAAAGCTCTCTAACACAGAGCTTCCACCATATCCCTTGAACTGAACAGAAGCCAAAGCAGGCAAACACCAAGGGGAGTAGTAGTATTGAGATAGAATTTTCTGTCAGCAGGCAAGGTCTGAGACTGGGCACTAGATGGCAGTGCTGCTCTATGCAACCCAAAATGCTTTCTCAGAAATAATCATTTTAAATGTAAGACCCCCCCACTGCAAACACACCATACATTTAAACCACTGTAGTTTGTTAAGGGTGCTGGGAACTGTAGCTCTGTGAGGGGTAAACTACAGTTCCCAGGATTCTTGTGGGTGGATGTGTGCTTTAAATATATTTTGAATATATGGTGTCTAGATAATGGTGGGTCTTAGATTTAAAATGATTCTTTCTGCACTTCTCCTGAACAGATTCCAATATAATTAAATTAAGTTAAAACACTAATTTCAGTATCACTGCCTGATTAACAGCATGATCCTATGCAGGTCTGTTCAGAAGTAAGCCCTACTGAGAGTAGAGATGGGGGAGAAAATTGATTTAGTTGACATTTAAAGCCAAATCCATCAAATTACACTTTCCAAAACAATATGAGAACCGTAACACAGCCATTATATTAGGAGAATTTGCTTGCAAAAACGTGTACATAGTCAAAATTGCATCCAAAAATGTGTTTAGTATGAGATATTTACACTAACATCCTGAAAAACCTTCGTGAGGATTTAAAAAAATTAATCACAAATTGCTGCAGAACTGCATTTAAGACTGTAAAACTGAGAAACTGAGGCTGCTTTCACATATGGGGCTTGTTAGTTTAACGGATGAAAAAGGTAGCGCTTCTGTCCCGATTTCTAAAATCCCTTTCACACTGCAGTACCTGTTGCGTTAAAGAATGGCAGCTTTTTCAGCCGATATACCGGCATTTTGCACAACTGTCTTTCACATGGCTTGTTTTCATGCACACTGTTCCTCTCTGTGTAGGAGGTCTAAGATCTCGTCCCATTGCCATGAAAGCCCTCTCCCTTTAGGATCTGACTTTTAAAATTGTTTTAGTTGTATCAAGATGGGGTATGTGTGGGAAATGCTGCTGCTAGCTGCGCCGATGCTAGAATACCGGTACAATGTTCATCAGGCAAAACAAAAAAACAAAAAACCCATGTGACTAAAGGGTGGGATGCGACTAAAGGGTAGCGACTGCATGCTGGGATGCCGGTCACATGAGCGGCTGCAGCTAGCAATAAACTCCTGCAATCTTCCGGGTTCCCAGCCTTGCTAACAAATTATTTCTGGTATCATTTATCACGGAAATTAGCGCTAAACTTCCACTAGAATTCTGGAACTATCTTGTGCATCATGTGAAAGATCAAATATAATGCGCAAATTATCCGGTAAGAAATCATCAGAATAATGGAATAAAGTGCAGTGTGAAAGCAGCCTGAGAGAACCAAAACGGACAGATCATTCCATTCCTGAGTTCAATGAGACTTACTGCCAGGAACTGTGTATAAGCCTGGAGCCTTAATCCAATTTAGTATTTTACCCTTGCATTTGATGAAGCAGATTATGAAGCAAAAGGGGGATTTCTGTACAGCATGCCAAATTCAGTGCCAAATCTGTGATTTTGTAAGAAATCAAATCATTATTCATTCAGATACCAGGATGGGGAGATCTTAACCTGTAGGGAAGATCCAGTGGGCACCTGTTCAGGATATAACCCTGCAATATTATTGTTTATATGGATTCATATTGTTTAGCTGTCAGAGGTCCAATTCAGATGTTAATGGGAAACTTATCATATCATACACGAATCAGCCTGCATGAGCTTCGGGTTCCCCTCTACCTCCCATGATGTCACTGGCATAGTGTTGCACTGCTGCTACCAGCCACAGAGCTGATGATTGACCCTCAGGAGACCACTTAATGGATACCGGGCCCCAAACTCAACCCATGCCTCTGTGGGACAACTGTGCCATGCACGGTTCAGGCAAGGCAGCATTGATTGTTGTCCATTTCCCCATGATGTCTGAACTGAGGAAAACTATGGTGTATGTAGACTATTGTTAATGAGAGCAAGCCAGAATATGAAACCACTGTTTAATCCTGGTTTATTATCACTAAACAGTTTCAACAAATTACAGTTGTCCAAGTCTGGATAACACAGGTAACTGTGGCTAGTTTAAAATCAATAGTGTATACTTTTGTTCTCTTCCAGCACGTGAAAGATGAGGCAAGCAACATGCAAGCCCAAGGCTTACCATGGTTAGTTCATGTAGTGGAAATCTATGATTTCTTACTATATTTGAAATGACCCAGAAACTCTGCCCTCACATTCAATGATCAGGCAGATTCAGGAATCAGAAGTCTTAACAGAACAGAAACTATTATTCCAGTTACATCACATCCTAGAATATGTCTGGCTTACAAAATCAAAATAAAGAGAGAGATTTGTGACAGGCAACAAGTGGGTTTCTTAAAGATACACTTGTGATGCCCTTCCCTGGCTCTCCCTGTCAGGTTCCTACCTGCGCGTGGCTACTGCCTGTCACTAGGCACCACCAGGGACTCCACCAGTCCGGACTGTCCTTTTTTATTGTTTCTCTCCCCGCTCTAGCACAGATCTCAACAGATCCCCCTGCTAGGCAACCACCAGTCACGTCCTAATACTAGTATTCCCAGAGACTCTGAATACTGGTATTGTTATTCTCTTCACCGCTGCCACCATTTGTTACAGTTCCCCTTCAGCCTTGGTCATTACCTTACCCTCCCTTCTGGTCTGTGAAACCCCAGCCAAGGATCAGGCCTTTGGTAAACCAAATTAAGTATTTATTAAAGATAACAAAGCTAACAAGATTAACAAGATTTCTTCTTAAGGCACATAAGCGTATGGTTTTACTCAATACTAATCCAAACTCCACCCCCCTCCTTCTCCACTCTCTCCTGGCAAACAACTCTCTCAAACCCCACCAAGCAACCCACTCTTTCTCTTCTCTCCCCAGATTCCACTCTCACTCTTCCTTTTATACGTTCAGCCATTTTAAACACTCAGCCAATCATCTAGCATTCTACTGCCCATTCACTCCCCCTCCTCTTTCACTCCACTTACCATGTATCTTCTAAACAACAAACACTTACCATATATACATTAATATAGGAACATCACAACACTCACTTACATCACAAATCCAAAAACACAATTGTAAGAGTTCCTGAGGGAATTTTACATGGCTTTCCCCCTCAGTTCACTTGGTCTATACAGTTGCAGCCAATGAAGTAGTAAACTCTTGGGACAAAAGGAAGAAGCACACTACTTGTTTTATATATTATTAAATTTATATCTCTCCCTTCCTCCCAAAGTGATCCTGGGGTGGCAAACAACAAGTGATAAAACACTAAAAACATATTATAAAAAAATCTTTAAAACAAAATATCACATCTTAAAAACAATTACAATACAGATGCAGAATGGGATAAACTATGTAAAAGGCTTGTTGAAAGAGGAAGGACTTTAGTAGGTGCTGAAAAGACAATAGAGATGGTGCTTATCTAATATATACGGGAAGTGAATTCCAAAGGGAAGGTGGTATCTGCAGGAGGTTCTCATTTCAGAGCACAGTGATTGACCGGGTATCTAAGGGTATATACCTCAGACAGCAGAAGGGAGGAATCATATTTGTATATTTTTAGCAGAGGTAGAATAGATTGGTACTTATTAGGCTGAAGCCAGACAACAGAGCACTGACAGTGATATGAGTGATTCAAAGTCACTGTTACCTCTCTGAGATTCTGAACTTCCTCAGCTTACAAACTTCCTGGAACTAGAAAATCAGCAAAATGTGCTTTCTGCTGGATATGCTAGCTTTCTCTTTCAGCATTTGTTTATTCATGCATTTATTTTGATAGACAGGAGTAAGCAAGAGTAATTTTCCTCACCCATAGACTGATTCAAATATTGAATATCCAAGTGGGTAAAGTGTGCTTTCTTTACCCAGGGCCCACGCACTTACTGAATCAGGGCCTACATGTTTGCTGAAGGAACACAACCAACCTAAATGACTGGTTTCAAAACACACCACACTACATTCCCCACTCTCTCTCTCTCTCTATCCCTTTTTGAAATTCTTTTCATGGCACCTGGTGTAGCTGACCTGTCTCACACACTGCTGAATATTAACTGACATTAGTAGTGCATTATGTGACTATACATTTTATGTGTGGTTGTGGTTAATACTGGATATTTCACAATGGGGTTTGGATTGCGTGTTCTGTCCTCCATGCCTTTAAAGCCCCTAATGGGGAACTCACTAGCATAGTGTTGCACTGCTACTGCCAGTCCCAGTGCTGATGGCTGACCCTCAGGAGACCCCTTAATGGGGGATACTGGGCCCCAAACTCAACCCATGCCTCTGTGGGCACAGCTGTGCCATGCGCGGTTCAGGCAAGACAGCACTGATTGTTGCTGCTTTGTCTTTTCAGTGGTCCAAAAACAAACCATAGACCTTTGTCTGCCTTCCTGTTATTGTTGGGAGTAAAGCACCAATGCTTGTAACAAGTCATCTGAACCGGTGGGGGGAGGGGGCAAGTGATAGAAAGGCAACCTATTCTTTCCTCACTGATTCTTTCTTTAGTAACTACTTGTTGGTATGCAGATTTTTGTTTCCTCCAGCTTTATTTCCTTCCTCCTTATTAGTGTTAACCTCATAATAATAATAATAATATTTAATTTGTTTGTCGCCTATCTGGCAATTAGCCACTCTAGGCGACGTACATTAAAAGAGATAAAATACAATAACAGATGTAATCACATTAATAACAATAGGTAAAATACTGGACAGTCATCAATACATATAAAAGCAATTATAATAACAACATACGATAAATGACAGAATCATGGTGATTTACCCAATGACCTCAAAGGCTTGCTGGAATAGCCATGTCTTCAGGGCCTTGCGGAATACATCTAGGGAAGGGGCATGTCAAAGATCATATGGGAGGGAGTTCCAGAGAGTGGGGGCCACCACAGAAAAGGCCTTCTCCCTAGTACCCACCAACCTAGCTGTTTTGGTTGGCGGGATTGAGAGAAGGCCTTGTGTGGCTGATCTAGTTGGGCGGCATAATTGGTGGCGGTGGAGGCGCTCTTTCAGGTAAGCTGGGCCGAAACCGTACAGGGTTTTAAAGGTTAAAACCAACACCTTGAATCGGGCCCAGAAAACAACCGGCAGCCAGTGTAGGTCAAACAACACTGGCGTGATGTGATCCCGTCGGCGGCTGTTGGTAAGTAAGCGCGCCGCCGCATTCTGTATAAGCTGTAATTTCCGGGTCGTTTTCAAGGGTAACCCCACGTAGAGCACATTACAGTAGTCCAATTGAGAGGTGACCAGGGCATGCACCACAAGTGGGAGCTGTTGAACAGGGAGGTAGGGTTGCAGCCTACGTATAAGGTGTAATTGATACCAAGCTGCCCGGCTCACAGCCGAAATCTGAGCCTCCATGGACAGCTTGGAATCAAGAACAACCCCGAGGCTGCGGACCTGGTCCTGTAGGGGCAACTTCACCCCACCAAACACCAGGTCAACATCTCCTAACCCTCCCTTGTCTCCCACAAGTAGTACCTCGGTCTTATCAGGGTTCAACTTCAACCTGTTCCTGCCCATCCATCCACTCACGGATTCCAGGCACTTGGACATGGTCTCCACAGCCCTCTCTGGTGAAGATTTAAATGAGAGATAGAGCTGAGTGTCATCCGCATATTGGTGACACTGCAGCCCAAATCTCCTGATGATCTCTCCCAGCGGCTTTACATAGATGTTAAATAGCATGGGAGAGAGGATAGAACCCTGTGGCACACCACAATTGAGAGGCCAAGGGTCTGAAACCTCGTCACCCAATGCTACCTGTTGGCGCCTATCAGAGAGAAAGGACTGGAACCACCGTAAAACCGTGCCTCCCAATCCCAAACTCTCCAGGCGATCTAAAAGGATACCGTGGTCAACGGTATCAAAAGCCGCTGAGAGATCCAGGAGGACAAGGAAGGTGAATTCTCCCCTATCCAGTGCCCTCCTCATATCATCTACCAGAGCGACCAAGGCTGTTTCAGTTCCATGTCCAGTCCTGAAACCCGATTGGTATGGATCTAGATAATCCGTTTCATCCAAGTGTGTCTGCAACTGATTTGCCACCACTCTCTCAATGATCTTGCCCAAGAATGGTAAGTTTGAAATTGGGCGGAAGTTGTTTAAAATCTGGGGATCCAAGGAGGACTTCTTTAAGATGGGTTTAATAATAGCTTCCTTGAGGGCTAGTGGCATAACACCCTCTTGCAAGGATGCATTAACCATTGCCTTGATCCCCTCACCCAATCTCTCTTTGCAGCTCATAAGAAGCCACGATGGGCAAGGGTCATTTAGACAAGTGGTAGGCTTTACAGATGAGAGCACCTTGTCCACATCCTCAGCAGGAAGAGGCCAGAATCGATCCCATTTGACCGGTTTGCAACTGGTTAACTCTAGCTCACTCACTGTATCCACGGCGCACGGAATCGAGCTCCTCAGGTGTTCGATTTTATCAGCAAAGTGCTTTGCCAATTTGTCACAGGAGGCCTTAGACTGTTCCAAGGGTTCCTGAGCAACTGGACCGACCAGGCTTCAGACCACCTGGAACAACCTCCTGGGACAGCACTCAGCTGATGCAATAGAGGCAGCAAAGAATTCCCTCTTTGCTGCCCTTACCGCCACTTGGTAGGCAGCTATTGCTGCTCTAACCTGTGTCCGAGCATCTTCGGAGCGCGACTTCCGCCACCGGCGCTCTAGTCGTCTCACCTCCTGTCTCAAAGTACGCAACCGTGGTGTGTACCATGGTGCTACTTGAGTTCTATTCAGGGGGAGAGGACGTTTCGGAGCCACTTGGTCTAACGCCCTGGCGATCCTCTCATTCCACTCCATCACCAGGGCATTGACCGGGCGACCTTCAGCAGGTTCCAATTCCCCAAGCGCTGTCAGGAAACCATCTGGATCCATCAGGCGCCTGGGGCGGACCATTCTAATAGGACCTTTACCCTTGCGGAGGGCATGCGGCATCGAGAAATCCATCTTTACAGATAGTGGTATGACCATGACACAGGGGTAAAATAATTAGCCCCTAACTTCAGCACACTACTCTCCCCTCCCGGGACAAATACAAGGTCAAGAGTATGACCGGCTACATGGGTGGGCTCAGTATTACTAAGGTGCAGTTCCCAGGAAGCCATGGTGACTCCATAATGGCCACATCTATCTATCTATCTATCTATCTATCTATCTATCTATCTATCTATCTATCTATCTATCTATCTATCTATCTATCTATCTATCTATCTATCTATCTATCTATCTATCTATCTATCTATCTATCTATCTATCTATCTATCTATCTATCTATCTATCTATCTATCTATCTATCTAATTTAGTATATTTGTATGCTGCTTTTCATCACCAGGTGACCTCAAAGCAGCTTCCATAGCAAGAACAAAATAATATAAAAACAATTCAGAACATAATAATAATTAAAAAACTACAACAGTATGAATAAATAATACCACAAAATATCATAAAACAGGCTGAAATCTCAAATCAATCCAGTCTATAAAATCTAGAGAAAACAAATATATATATGTAGAGAGAAAGAGAGAACAGATATACAGCGGAGTCCATCATTGTATAACAGTCCATCTCCTTCAAAGAAGGCTGTAACAGATTCCTTGGTAGCAGTGTCTTCCCTCAGTGTCCACACAGGCTTGCTTCCACCTCCACGTCCTTGTTTTGTTTGCAGGGGTGGGTGGGAATGGGACATCCTGTTGTTGCGCCACCACAGCTACATTAAAAAACCTGGCTTTATCTATGGATTCCTCCATAGAGAAAATTATTTATATAATTTATAAGTTATATGTAATCATCCAGGAATATCTATATCACAAGCCCAGTATTGGTGTTAATATACATAAACTTTAGTTTGTGCCAATCTTAGGCAGCAATGGAGCTATTCACAAGATGCGATTTCTACATTTGTTAGGTCAGTTCACACAGAAAACTGTAAATTAGGGGTGGGGAAACAGGCCCGGGGGCCACATGGAGCCTTCCAGGCCATTTTATTTGACCCTCGGGACCCTTTCCCCAGGCCACTCCCCACACAGTCCTGCACTGTTCCCTTCCTGAGTGCTTCTGTCAGGATGGAACGTGTCCTTGCACTGTGATGATGTCTCTGGATTGCTTATTCAATCTGTGAGATGTTCAGAAAAGCAGAAAAAAGCCTGTATGTATGTCTGTACTCAGAATGGCATTATTTCCCAAGTGTAATAAGCCTTACCTTTCTCTGTTCTTTCAACCACCAGTCTTACCAGACTATTAATTTCTGCACTCTGCTGCTATTTGTACCAAACTCCAATAGAGATGTTACCTCCCATGTTTTCCATTTGTCCATGTTATTCCTTCATCCAAAATGTTATGGGGTGGTGATCCATCCATAGCACAGTTCTCGCACTCTGTACTGTTACCACCATACCAATAGATCCACAGATCTTATACAAGATTTAGGAATGGGTGAATTCCCTCAGGTTTGGTTTTCATTCAGATCAGTAGTAACAAGCAAAAGTGGAGAACACTCAGAAAAGTTATTCTTCCCAGGTTGCTCTAAATGGTGCTACCTGTCAGTCCCTTAGCTCCTCCCTCCTGTCCTTAACTGGTGGCTGTTCTGGTGGCTTGTGCTGCCAAGGGACAGCACCTTAAAGGGGGGAGAGCTCTCTCTCACACACCCATCCCCTCCTCCTTTGCTCCAGTGGTTCTGTAATAGTGGTGGCAGGAAGGGATGATCTCTCTCATGTCCTCCTTGTTCTGCACATCCTATGGCAGCAACAGGGAGAAAGACCAATCTTTCTCTCTCACACACCGTCACTTACCCTCTCCCTCTCCTCCCATCTCCGTAGTGCTTGCCAGGGACCAGGCGGACGGGAGGAAAGAGAGACTCTAACCCAGGAATAAGCAACTGCATAAGATCAGGCCCGGAGTCATCAGACATTATGAACACAAGAAGAGCCTTGCTAGGTCAGGAAAAGGGCCCAGCTAAGTCCAGCACTCTGTTCGCACAATGGTGAGTCAGATGCCTATGGGAAGCCCACAAGCAGGCAATAGCCTTCTCGCCACTTGTGATTCCTAACAACTGGCATTCAGAGGCATACAGTGGGTAGCAGCCACTGATAGCCTCCATGAAAATGCTTAAATCCCTTTGAAAGCCATCCACATCAGTGACATTGCTACCTCTTGTATTACAAGAGAGCAAGAAAAAGCTCTCTCTGTCCACTTTCTCCACACCATTAATAGCTGTATACACCCCGTTCATCTCTCCCCTTTTCTTTTTTCCAAACTAAAAAGCCCCAAATGTAATCTTTCCTCATAGGATAGTTGCTGCAGCCCCTGGATCATTTTTGAATGCCCTTTCCAAACCTTTTCTAGCTCTACAATATCTTTTTTTGAGTTGAGGTGTCCAGAACTGTACACAGTAGTCGAAGTGTAGTCACACCATAGATTTGTATAATGGCATTATGATAGTGGCATATTTATTTTCAAAACCTTTCCTAATGATCTCTGTCCCTAACATGGGATTGCCTCTTTCACGGCTGCACACTGTGTTGGCGTTTTCATCAAGCTGTCCACCTCCAAGATCTCTTTCCTTGTTGTTCACTGCCACTTCAGACCCCCATAAGCATAGAATCATAGAATAGTAGAGTTGGCAGGGGCCTACAAGGCCATCAAGTCCAACCCCCTGCTCAATGCAGGAATCCAATATATGTGCATATATGTGGCTAGGTTTTTTTACCCCAATGTGCATCACCTAACATGTGCTTACACTGAATGGCATTTGCCATTTTAATGACTATTTACCCTTTCATTCACTCTTGGCACTCAGTGTCTTTGCTGTGCCCTTGTTACAGTTTCAGTAGATGTTTTAATAAAGAAACAAACAAATTGGTGGCACTTACCCTTTCATCGCACAGCTGCCTAACTCACTTGTGACCTTGACAGTTTGTCATCGGGGCTGGGGTACTTTGTCAGCTGGGACTCCCCTTTTGCTTGTGCAATTGCTGAGTTTCATATTCTGAACCAAGGAATTATAAAATTGGGTGATATCACCAGTAGTGCTCGTGACTGTTGGAAGTGGGGCAAGAGCAACTCCTGTTTTGTTCTTTTGTTTATGTTCCAGAAGGGAGATAGAGTTAGGGTCCTCCAGCTGGCTAGGCTTGACTACCTTTACCTGTGATGCCCCGACTGACTTCCTTCCGTCGTTAGACTGATATGCTTAGGGAAGCTTATTTGTCCCTCCTCCTTCCACCCTTTCCCTCTTCTTCAACAGTCCAAGAGAGAGGAGACACCTTTGTCTCTGCTCTGTCCCTCCTGAGTCATGAGGGCAACTCCCAAACTTGGGCATTGCGCCTCCAACTTAGTTAGTTAGTTAGAACTAGGTATGCCTTTCCTATCTACTATGTATTTCTATAAATAACGTAGTTTTTCTTATTTTACTAAATCTTAAGTCTCAGTGATCTCAATGCAGGGTAAAAGCCTACTACTTAGGTAAACGCACACATTGACACACACAGCATCTCAGACCATTGACAATCTCCACTAATATCTATACAAATTTAAATAACAATGACTGCCATTTTAAATATTTTATCTGTGAGGAGTCAGAACTGTCACACACTGATTCTTCTTCCAGCTGTTAAAATAACGCATAAACCAGCTTTGAGATGCCACTTGAAAAATTCACTTTTAAAGCAACTGGCATAGATGTTTATTTCTTCTAGGCAGGTTTAGCCCTTTCCCTAGCATATTAACAAACACGTTTGCCAAGCTACCCATCTTTCTTCAAGTAGGAACAGGATCCATCACATTTCATTCTAGTTTAATCCCTTGTTGTTAGGAGAAGCGGAAAATGCAATTAAATGCACTTCTAAAACTCTTCCCCAGAGTGCTCTTTACCATATTGCCTACATTAAACAGCCTTGGTAACATTTTACATCCCCCTGACACCCTCTCTTACATGGAATCGCAAGGGTGGGTGCCAGGGAAACCATTTACAAAAGCAAAGAATCCAGGTAGCTGCAATATCTCTGATGGATATAGATGAGGTATATCTATGGAAAGTTTCTCCATGAGCATCAGGACGTGTTGATGAGACATACAGAAAAGAGGAAGCAATATATATTGTAAGTTTTGCTTTCAATTGTCTCCCTCTTGAGGGGAGTTATATGTATAAACACTCTGTCCCATCCTGTGCCTTAGGGCAAAACTAGATGATAAATTAAATGTGTTGCTTTTCCTTTGTGCCACGGCCCTGATCATGTTGACGAGGGAGGCATAGACTGCTTTCAGACATGGGACTTATTGTGTTAGTCGACCGGATTAAATGTAGTGCTTTGGTCCTGATTTGTAAAATTCCTTTCACACTGCAGTACCTGTTGCATTAAGGAAAGTAGATTTTTCAGCCAATATACTGGCATTTCACACAACTGCCTTTCACACAGCTGTAATGAACATTTTGTTTTTGTCCTTCACCCATTATACACATGCACACTGTAGTTCCCCACTGTGTAGGAGGTCTAAGATCTCCTCCTGTCGCCATGCAACCCCTCGTCCTTTAGCATCTGACATTTTTTTTAGTTGTATAGACACAGGGGTGTGGGGGGAGGCAAATGCTGCTGCTCCGCGAGTATACGCTGGAATATTGGTACAATTTTCATGAGGCAAAAAAAAGGTGTGCCTAAAGGCATGCTAGGATGCCTGTCACGTGAGTGGCTGCAGCTAGAGAAAGCCTCCTGCAATTTCCCGGGTTCCCAAGCTTATTTCTGGTATTATTTATCACAAAAATTTGCACTAAACTTGCATTATATTCCACTAGAATTCCAGAACTAGCTTGTACGTCATGTGAAGGACCAAATATAATGTGCAAATTACCTGGTAAGAAATCATCAGAATAATGGAATAAAGTGCACTGTGAAAGCAGCCATAGTTTTCTGCTGGTTCTGGTCCTATCCAGAGGGCAGATCCCAGACGCTGCTGTTGGGGGACCACTCTTTAACCTCACAGTCATTGGTTTATGAAAGAACCATCTTGTCTCCCATACTTTCCACCAAATTCCAGGGAGTCAGTGGAGGATTTAAATTGGGGTCTGAAGTCAGTGATGGACTATGTGTGAGCCAATAGGCTGACACTTAATTCAGACAAGACCGGGTTAATAGAAAAGCTAGTCCAGAGTTATGTGTACAGCTGATTTTTTGATGGGGATGAACTTCTCTTGAATAATGTTTGAACCTTGGGGGTACTTTTGGATCCAGCTTTCCTCCTGAATGGTCAGATGCTTTCTGTGGACTAAAGCATCTGTGTAAACCGTACACTTTCAGGTAATGCATCCTTTCCTGAAGAAGGCAGATATGGCCACTGTTGCAGGTTGGACTATTTCAATGTACACTCTGTGGGAATGCCTTAAAAAAGCTTTCAGTTGGTGCAGAATGGAGTATACATTAAAACATAAGCAAGCAAACAAACCATCTCACTGGTTGCTACTGTCCCCTTCACCCCCCCTTCTCCTCTGTTGGCTTTCAGAGCAGATATACGGCTTGGGACCACAATACCTGATGGAACGCCTCTCCCGATACGAACCCACCCGTACACTATGCTCAACATCTAAGGCCCTCCTCCGGTTGCCTACTCCAAGGGAAGCTTGGAGGGTGGCAACAAGGGAGAGGGCCTTCTTAGTGGTGGCCCCCAAATTATGGAATGATCTCCCTGACGAGGTGCACCTGGAGTCATCACTGTTATCTTTTCAGCGCCAGGTCAAGACTTTCCTCTTCTCCCAGGCATTTTAGCATGTGTTTTTAAATTGTTTTAAATTGTTTAAATTGTGTTTTAAATTGTTTTTAAAAGATATTTTAAATTTGTATATTTGTTTTTAATGTTTTTAGTTACTGTAAACCACCCAGAGAGCTTCGGCTATGGAGCAGTATACAAATACAATAAATGAATAAATAAATAAACCCAATGACTTGCCGCTGAACATGTGAAGTGACTCTGCTAAAAAAGCATTGTGTGGGTGAGCAGATATGAAATGTCTGGTCTGTTTTCTTATATGTGATCATGGCTACTCACACATGCATATTTACCACTTCTAAATGTTACAAGCAAGAAGTGATACAGTTGCATGTGTAAAGCAGCCTAATACTAAACATTTGTTCCCCCAGAGCAACAATTCATTTTAAAGGTTTAAAAGAAACCTGAGAAAGGGGAGTCCTGTCATGTTATGTAGGACAGAACATGTGTCTTAGTGTGAATCTGTCCCAACTGACTGGTGCCTTCTCTGTTCCAAATCAAGAGGTGCTCATTATATGGACCAACCAGAAAGTGTGTATTACTGTGTTCTTGTCATGTTGTACTTTCTCAAATAAAAGCCTGAGTCAAAGCATATGTTTTCTACATTTAAATAAGATTAAGCAGTAATCTTCCAGGGCCTTCTAGAGAATCTCCTGGCAATTCGGAGTGGCCACTTTCATTTCTTATTCTAATCTTTGAATATTGCTGTTCATTCTGCCATCCACAAACCATCTGCTCCCATATAGCCATGGATTTTGTCTGTAAGGTTGCCAAGCAACTCACATAGTCTGCTTACCTGATAGACTTTATTTTGATTCAAGTTTACTGTTTAATCCATTGCAATTTATACAATGCAGAAAACCACATTCAATTCAGTTTGGAAGAGGATGGGTTGAGAGGAATGGGATAATATTATGAAATATAGTCAATGGAAAAATTGTTACACTTAATATTGTGCCTTCTAAATTTCCTCACCTTACTAATTTCTGCAGTGGCTTGGGGCAGATTGCTGGGCAGTTGTCTATGGACCATTAACTGTTTCCCCCTTGTTCAAATGTAACACTAAACCATGGTTTAGTGTGATAAGGATAAGCTACAGCAAGCCTCATGAAGCTGGTTTATTTCAAGAAACCGTAGGTAAGATTAATTACAGTTTACGGTTTCAACATGATACTAAATTAATCTAAATGGGAAAGGCAGTTAATCTAAAAGGGAAGTGAAAACTTCCAGTCTCCTCTTCATGGCTACACTGGAGGATGGAGAGCAAATGAGCCCAAGATTTGCTGTGGCTCATCCTTGTGATAATAAACCACGATTCAGCTTTAAATGCAAATGCAAACTATTGTATTTCCATCTTCTGAGCTTACAAGCAATTCCAAAAAGTTCCTATTCATTAACCAAGGCTAATTATTAACAGCCAATTATTAACTGTTAATAATGTTACTAAAATGCTAAGGATGCAAATAACCATATTGATCCAAATCATATCAAAGGTAAATTAATTTCTTACAAATAGTTCATCATATAAGGGAGACTGCTTAAGTTCAAATGCGGTGTCGGTGCTCATACCTTGACAAAAGAGCCTTGAGTGCCATCCCAAAACAATTACCATGGGCAGCAAAAAAAGAGGTGCCAGAATGTCTGAATTCTAAAAGTTAAATCTGAATGTATAAATTAAAGTAAATCATTTAGGCTCAAAGACCAAATCCTATCATTTATTATTTAGTTTATTTCGACAATTTGTACACTGCTTGACACCTAAGTTTCTAAGCAGTGTACGAAACTTACAGTGGATAAAATCAATTAAAATTAATCATAAAAACAGATAACTTACTTAAAAGGCCTGATGAAATAGAAAGGTCTTTGTCAAACACCTGAGGCTCAATGAGGTGGGGGAGTGCCACAGAATCGGGCCCACGGTACTAAATACACAGTGCTGAATATCTGGTGGATACAAGCCTTACATCTGAGTCATTTCCCCCACGAATTTTGATTCTTCTAAAAGGGGGGCTGGGAAGATAATACCCTCTGATCTTGGTGGTACCCCTGCACTTTAATTGGTGGTGGTGGCAATGAAAAGGAACCCTGTTCCTGCCTCCTTCATTGTAACTTCATATTTTTTTGGGGGGGGGATGAGATTCTAGATCTTGAATGAAGCCCCAGTCCTACGACAGGAAACAGATAAAATCAAGACAGAAGAAAATACCTGTAATCCTATTCAGAGACCCAGGAAAATGCAGAGAAGTGATGTAAGCAGAGCAGAGCTTGGAAAAGTTACTTTTTTGAACTACAACTCCCATCAGCCCCAGCCAGCGCATGCTGGCTGGGGCTGATGGGAGTTGTAGTTCAAAAAAGTAACTTTTCCGAGCTCTGAAACAGAGTATGGTTTTATTACAACAACCAGTGCACACTGGTGGCCCCTTGGACAGCTCCTTGAAAGTTCAGACTAAACCCCAGAGCAGATCCACTGCCCCAATGACAGCGAAGCCAACAGTTTCCACTGACAATGCGTAGAGACAGAGTTTGAGTTCTAAACAACACCTGGTGTGGCCCTGCTGTAGATTCCACTGAAAATGAGTAGAGAGAGAACAAGAGTCCTAAATAAAACCTGGGATGGCCCTCCTCTTGATTCCTTTCTAATATTCTAGAATTGCTCAGAAAACATGGAGTGGACTTCATGTTTTACATTACAATAGCTTGTACAAGCTCTTGTAGAGTTATTAAAGAGTTTACATGAACCCCTCCATATGTTGAAAGAATGTGCAGAGAGAGCTGAGCCTGCTGCAACATGGGCTAACTACATCTGTCGCCACAGCCATTGCCATGCTCCCCATCATCTGATGTTCAACAGATGTCTGAAGCAGTTCTTGCCATGTACATGGGTGAGCTCCTCCATGTGAGGTGTGACCCCACCTGGTGAACGCTGTAAAAAAAAAAAAGGCAGGCATCGAGGAAGTGCAGCCATGCCACACAAAAATGGGTGGGACTAGCTAGTCTATATGGTATTAGGCAGGGCTAGACCACACTGCCCCACCCTCACCCCCCACTGCCAATGTGATCTTTCATTGCTGGAACATTCAGACAACAACCAAACAAGTCATCTTTCCAAAATCTCCCGCAAAACAAGTCAACATGCCACATTTTACCACTACAAAAATGGCTTTGTGACATTGGTCTATGTTAAGATGTTCCAGGGCTGCCTTTCTGAAGGCAAATAAATATATAGGATTTGTATTTGCCTTTGATTTTTATTTCTGTGTTTTTGTTTACAAAGGTTGGGAGGCAAGCTGGTTGGGAGGCAAGTTTACACTATCAGAAACAGACAGCTCAGAAATTTGGAACTGGCCTCCCATTAAGAGTTAACTAATATTTCAGTTAATGCAACCCAGAGATCATGTGGAAAGCTCTTTTGAAAATCAATATTTGGAGGGAAAAGAAAGTGAAAGCCTGATTGGGTCATGCACCCTCTCAATTGACCTGTAAAGGGAATCCTGCTAAATTCTGCTGTTCAGTTCTCTACTGGTTCTTTCATTCTTGATTATCATTCTTCCTCATGCAGGGCAACATATAGCCAACCTGCTTGAAGGCTACCAGCAATACCATTAGGGATTCAGCGCTGTTTCTCCACGATTATCTCTGGCAGGAAAAGATTCTGAAGGGGCTTTCTTAGAAGTCAGGGGCTGTTTCCAGCAGGGAGGAGTAAGGCCTGCAGTTATACTATGTTTGATTGCATTGGGACTGGCTGTCGGCCCTTTGATTACAACTTGTCACTTTCACATGGTCCCAAAATGAAAAACAATGATTGAAGGCTCCCCCCTCACTTTTGTTCAGTACTGTGTCTTTATATGTGAGCCACAGTTTGTAAATAATAATAATAATAATAATAATAATATAGGAAGTAAGGGCTGGCATTACTTTTAATGAACCAAATCAAAGGATTCGTTTCACAGATGATTCCTGAGGGGACACAATTTCCCTTCCTCCAGTTCCTGTTGTCCTGCTGTGCCATTTTAAAAATTAGCTCCAGTCCATGGAGTGTCACTGATCTTTTTCACATCACACATAAAAATATTTATGGGCAATGAGGATGGGATGGAATGTTGATTTCCGGCCCTACCACTCGAAGATAGGGTGGCCTTCAGTCCTACTTTACAGAAACAGGTCCTCTATTTGAAGAGCTGGCAAGAGAATTGTCTTCTGTTTGAAGGGCTGTTCAGTGCAAGTCTGGTTTATATTAAAAGATACACAAGAAGGGAGAGCATCAGGGGCCTTGAAGTTGCCCATAAGCAGCTAGCAGCTCGACAACAGGCTGAGCAAACAGCCACACATGTCACCTGGTCACAATCTTCCCCACTATGGTGAGATGTATCAAAGTCATTATTTCTCAATGTGTATCTATACACATAAATTACTATATGCAGATGATCCCCCTTTTCTCATTGACACATTTCTTATTTATTAGTGATGTCTGAAGGGCCACCCTGCTTGAAGAAACCCAGTGATACGCCTAAAGGTACACTAGCAGACAAATATGGCTGTTCCATGCTCCTCTGCAGAAGCCAGACGGTGGGAAGGAAATTGTCAGGGCTCCAAAGGTGGAGGATGGGGGCAAAACCAGCTTATGTCTGGTGATCAAGATGGGAAGTTGCTTGGGACATTGCCTTTCACTGGCCCCCAAATTCATCGTAAGAGGACTGAGCATGCCATCAGTGGCTGTTTCCAAGGACAACAGAGTAGGGTGCAGATGTAAAAACAAAAGGTTGTCTCTACCTCTGAAGCTTTACTTGTTTGAACAATGATGAATTGAGCAAGGTCCTCTTGATAACTTTGCCGGACGACAAATAAATCAAAGAGTGACTCACAGATATCCTTCCCCTCCTTCTGATATGAACCACAGAGTCTGTTTTACTTGCCAAAAAACAACTGATATGCTTGTTACAAATCATTCTCAGTTCAGCTCCATATAATGTACATATACATGCCTTCACAAATATATGGGACGATACATATGCTAAATGTTGACAGTGAACATACATGCTTAAGAAGCCAGAGACTTGCTGATGTTTGAAAAAGCCCCCCCTCCAAATTGGGTATAATGGCTAAAATGCAGATGTCCAGTATTAACAGGTTTTTGTTTTGTTTTTTAAAATATCCTCATTTGTTTGGGCATCATTTAGTTGCTATGATTTTATAACAACTCTGGCCAAATACTATTCTTCATCGGGGTGTTTTTAATTTCTCAATTAGAGCAAGCACTGTCGATATCTACACTTTACATGCAAGAGCATATAACAGAGGCTGAGCCCCAGCACTGTTCTTTAAAAGTAGCTTTGGGAGAGAGGAATTTCGACAGGAAGACCCTGTGTAAGAAATTCCCATCCATCATTTCCCCCATACTGCCTCCCTCTAGTGGCTTTTCCTCCATGGGGTTCCAAATACATATTTGTTTTCTAGTTCCCGTCTCTCTTCAGGCAGAGCAGTTCTGCCCTGATCCACCATGCTGGGGGGGGGGCAAAGATGCAGTGGAGGCTTCTCTCTGCCTAGGTCCACACAGCTCTGCTGGTGGGGACAGGGCTCTGTCGCTATGGAAGTTCCCACCGTGCCTATTGAAAGCGCAGGTGTGCAGCAACTTCTGATGGCAAGTAGCCCCACTAGCAAATAGCCAGCATAAACCTTCCAATGAAGCATCTTGGGGGTTGGGAGGGAGCAGAGCTGGGCAGGCCAAGGACTCACTGGATCCTAAGCCAGTCCAGCCACTGGTGATGAGCCTGATCCAGGCCTCTCAGTTGTGCTAACCTGGAGCCGGCACAGCAAAGAATTGTGACTACTTCACTCCTTTGCCCACCTTCTGCTCTGGCCAGCACAAGCAACAGGAATGTAAATGCAGTGGTGGCTCCATTGTTCCATTCAGCCCCACTGTCCTGGTAGCTGCTCTAGGCTGGGAGTTAGGATTGGAACTTTAGGTGTAATTTATGCAGAAAAGCAGAAGTGGCAGTGGCAGGTTTGGTGGGCCCCTGGGAAAGATGCCTCTGTGCTCTCCCAACACTGCGCTATTTCCTCATCACCCTAGTTTTCCAGGGATTGGCAAGGAAATGAGTGGGATCCATCCATTCCCTTCCCACAGATGTTTTTGGACTATAATGTCCATCGGTCCCAGCCAACATTAGCAATAGTCAGGGATGATGAGTTATGATGCAGCAGCATCTCCTAGAGGGCAGCATATTGGCTACTGCTGCTCTAAAAGCTCAGACAATTTACCCACACACAACTAAGATGTACTAAAAAGTCTGTATAGGGGACCACTAATATTTGGGTCATTTCCAAATGACCTACTTACTGAGCAGTCATTTTGATTTGTTTGCAGGGAGATTAGATGATATCACATTAAGCACATGCTATCCTGCACTTTTCAGTGCATTTTCACATCACTTGCCTTACCTCAAAAAAATCCAAACTTTTTTGGGAAGCCAGTTAGTTGCGAAGGATCTCCAAATCAACGTTAACCACCCAGAGAGCTTATTGTAAACCCCCCAGAGAGCTTCGGCTATGGGGTGGTATATTAATACAATAAATAAATAAATAAATAAACTGTGGAACCTACATTTGTTGGTATGTGACTGAATCCTACTCAAAAATAGTGATAGTCTGGAAGTGCATGGGGAATAGCCAGAGATTATAGGAGTTAAAGTACAGCACCACTTTGACTACCCCTGCTCTAAATGCTCAAACAATCCACGTACAAGCAACTCTCTAATAGCCCCTAGATCTATTGGCTTTAGTAGGAACATTATATAATCAAGACCTCAATCCTAAACACACTTGCTAGGGAGTAAGTCCAATTGAATTCAATGGGACTTACTTTTCTGAGTAAGCCTGCTTAGAATTGCACTTAGAATTGCAATTATGGCAGAGCCGGACAGCTTGTGATCCTCGTGGCCAAAACACAAAACTGCCAAACTGTGTATGGTGGCCCACCAGGGGCTCAATTAATCTTGCTGTTTTTCCTGCCTGCCTGGTATTATCAACCACCTGGCAGGGTGCAATGCATGGCTGGTGGAATGCTTTTGAGTTGGTAGGTTACAGATTGTGTTGGCATGAGCTATGTAGTGCAGCCTCCATATTTTATAGTCAGTGTTTCCATTCTTTTGCCCCCCACTCGCTCATTCACACTGCTTGTGTCTCTGAATCTTTCCTTTCAGTGTTACTTCTCCTCTGCTGCATTATTCCTTTATTTTCGCCCTCCATTTTCTCTAACTTTCCTTGCTCTGTCTTCTCTCCACCTCCTCTTTCCTGATGTGTCTCGTTACTTCATCTGCAGCAGGCTGCTGGCATTACTCCTGAGAGGGCCCGACATGACGGCGATTTTCAGTGACCTCGACCACAGAACCTACTAGCAAAAATGCAGTGATTATTATTCTCGCATATGCATTTATAAAAGCAGGATTTCTGGCTCTCTTTCATGTATTATTTTCTCAGCTGGCTCATCACGTAGTTTCCAAAAGAGATGTATGTGTAGAGGGTGGGGGGAATGCTCTTATCTAGTGAGGGATTATTCAGGAGTAACAGTATATTATTTTAACAAGAAGCCGTTAATTTTCACTACCAATGTGAATCAAATCCTGCCAAAGGGTTCAGAAGCCAGATCCTGCTCCCAGGTGTTTAGCACTCCTTCCCCTTTTAAATACTTTTTTGTTGCAAATCACACAGATTACATATGTCTATTGGTTGCACCCCTTCAGAATTTGGCTATTTAAAAAAGAGAAAGCAAAACATGCTTTGGGTCCCCGGCTGTGTTTGAATTAGCCCAAGACAGGAAAGCATCCAAAGTGGTAGCTCTACTATAAATCCTGATTAGTTGGCAACCTACCAGGCAGAATTCATAGACAAATCATCAGTTTATTTTTTCATACTTCTCCTGTCTGTTGTAGGAATGCACGGACCAGACTTTCCTCTTGATAATATGCAGGGTTTTTTTTCCAGTTTGAGAGAAGTGGATGTATTTTCAGGATCTGGAAACCAAGGTGCTGGAGAAAAGGTTAACAGAGCATGACTGAATCTTGTTGCAGACAGCACTGGCAGAACCAAGAAGACTGCTCTCCAACATTCTCAGAATTCCACAAACTACATTTATCAAGAGGATGATTCTGTGGGTGAAGTCAACACATCAGATTGGCTGCCCAAAGTAGTAGAGTTGTGTAGGGATTTTGTTCCCCTGCCTCAACAGGCTGCAGTCTCATGCAATACTATTAGTAAGCGGCAAGTGGGTCCTGCAACAAAATGTTGCAGTATGGAGAGTCTGTTCAGGGTTCCAGCTACTCCATTCCATCTCCCCTCTCCTTGGTTTTCCTTTTCCCCTCTCCCAAGAGTCAGATAGTATTTTATGCCCGCTGATTGTCCTCAGTCCTTATCGGGTTGTTTTGGGATAGAGGGTCTTTATTCTGTGTTTATTGGGTGTGTGTGTGTGGAAGCAATAAATGCATTTGTTTCCTATCCCAGTATATTAAATTGTTTAATTTCTCTGTTGATAACTATAGGGAGTTCTCTCTCTTGTCCCTGCAAATAAATAGCTTTTCAGCGTAAACTCAAAAATGACCTATCCAGACCATTAAATGGTTTTTTCTATACTTACATATATATTATTTCTCTGTCTTCCTGTTCTATTCCCCCACTTCCCATTCAGTTGATGGGTTCCCTGCCTCTCCAGATTCTCACTATTCCATGCTCCTGAGTTATTATGGGACTATTTTGGGGCAGAGGCTTATGTTTTTCCTCCTACAGGCTTTTTGTACCAATGCAAACCTTCAGGTTACTCCGAGCTTGCCAGTATCTCACTCTTTTGCATTGGTAGTTCATTTTGGCTACATAAGCACAGGGGTGTAGTCGTCCAGGTCTCGGGGTGTGTGTCTTAGACCCTTTACATTTTTAGGAGCAGTGTCCCAGCAGTGTCCCTGTCTTCACCATCCTATGAGACAATCAGCATGAAAGGGGAGTGTGTTAGCCCCTGAGAAGAGTTTTCCAACATACTTCCTTGTCCTTTCCTGCTGCTTGGAGCTAATCAGAGTGAAAGGAGGTGAATCAGCTATTGAGATGACTCTTCTCACCAGCTAACATTCTCCCCTTTCATGCTTACTGGCTCCTAGGGATATATGTTGTTGTGGGAGATGGCATTAACAAGGATCTCATTCTCAACCCAACAGCAAAAAAAGGGGGGGCATGGCTGTGACTAACATGAAGCGACCCTACATTTCTTCTTTTTTAATAATGTTTTTATTGGTTTTGGATGGAACAGAATACAAAATAGATATAACTTATACAACAGTGAGAGAAAACGGTACAGTTATCAATAAGAGTACTTATACATATAATGCTCTAGGGAAGTAAGCATGAATTAAATTAGTTATTGTCCTGTATTATTTTTCAGAGATTATCCCAATGTGGCTCTGACCATGCGAGGCTGGAGGCTTGCAAGCCCCATCACTTTGACTAAAATACAATAAAGCTGCACCATTGTTCATAGAACGTATCTGCTTCTGTTTCTTGTCTCAGACCCTACACTTCTGAATTTGCTGCTATACTATTGCCTAAGTGGTAAGTACAAGCACAGGGAAAATTCAAATGGGCATTAGAATAAAGTCAAGTGGGATCCGCAACAATAATGCTGTCTTGCAGAGGGCTGCTTTTCAGGACACTGGCCACTCTATCCCATTCCCCCACCCTCCCACTAGTTTATTATTATATTGCAATGATTTCTTTCCTGCTCTTCCTTGCGGGGCAATCCCAAAGCAGGTTACAATAAAATTCCAAATTCACAATGGACAATATTGTTCCAGTTCACAGCAATGAAGAAATCAAGAAGAAATCAGTTAAAACAAGCAAGGTAACAATTTCACTCACCCCCAAGAAACACCTCATTCTCCCCCCCCCTTTTTTTTTCTCCACAGTCAACATTCCATACAGGCTAAGCACATTTATTTATTTTATTTTATTTATATACCGCCCTAAGCCCAAGGGCTCTCTGGGCAGTGTACATAAAATAAAGCATTCAGTCCTCCTTGGGCTATTGAGGGGGGGGAGGTTCTCACTTAGGGTTATTTTGCACACTTCTATAAACTTTGGGGTTCCTGAAGCCTGCCGATGCCTCCTCCTTGTGTGGGGATGATACCATTTTGGCTACATAAGCAATGGCACTCACAGCTTAAACATTGGAAATAGAGGGAATGATAGGATGTGAACTCATGTGTCTACCTCCCTGGCCATGTCCCCTGTCATGTCCCCAAGAGAACTGAGCCTTGCTGCCCTTTTGCCCCTTCACCAGAGAAGATGATGCATGCAAATATTTTATACACAGAAATCAAACTATAGCTATGAGAACTTGCACCTATAATATTCCTGACAGTTGCTAAGCAAGCATGTGTTAGATGAGATTACTATGGCCTACTTTGGGATGGTTTGCACTTGCCAACAGGCCACACGTGAGTTCCTCGAGAATGTCCAGGGCCTCCAGTGCTGCATCTGGCCTGGGCTTCATTCACATGGGTGACTTCACCATCTTAATCATGCAAACTGCCGCAGCCACAAATACAGCTCACGTAGATACAGTTTGCATAAACAGAGTCTTGCTGGTGGCACTGTGCACTCCCAAGATACTCACGTGGGAACCAACAGATCTGCATTGACATAGAAGTAGCAAACCTTGTGTGTTTTATTGGACTGAGCGGTCTTCCAAGTTTTCAAGCAAATCTATAGCAAGCATTCTTGCCTATCCAGTTTTAACTGCTGATCAGCTGGTGATCTCTAAGAACAAAGAAATGGCTGTCTGGGGACTTGCAAAAGGCAGGATGGCAGGATGGCAGAGTCACCAGTAGCAGATCACATGGCTGTCATACCACCATTGCAGGGTTGTCATGACACCATTGCCCAGTTTGGGTGATCACATCTCAGTTTGGTAAAGCAAGATACAAATGACCCTTTTGCCTGTGAAGCCACTTCACTCCTACTTTCACAGCACAAGCAGTCAACCCAGGAATCTTCTAATTAACTATATTTCCCATTTCAATGAAAGGATCTGAGAAACTATGGTTACTAGCTCCGGAACAAATCAGAATACTAAACTATGGTTTAAATGAAATGGGAAGCTATGGTTAACTAGAATGTTCTGGGTTTAATTGAATTGCACTGCAGTGAGAGAAGCCAAAGGGCTGCATGTGAAAGCAAAAGGTTGGTTCCTATCTCAGTTTATTAAACCAAGACAAGATCGCCCAAAGAACACCATTGTCTCCTAGTGTCCATAACAGAAGTTGCACACGCATGGAAACTATTTTAGTCATTTAAAAAACGAGCCAAATTCAGACATGTGGAAGGCAGATATGACTGTGTCAGTCATGTGACATCTCTATTCTCTTTTTTCATCTTCTGAAGCTGAGGATTCTACCCCTTCTGTGTTCATCTGTCTCCTCTGTTTTCCTCCAGTAAATTCTGTAATTTATTATGGCAGTATTTCTAAGACATAGCAAGTTTGCCATTTCATTCACTTGCAAATGATCATTCAGAGGCCAAAAGACTTCAGAGATACGGTATGTCTTGTAACAAATGGTGTTCAAGAGCATAAATCATGTTTTAAAGCTTGAAATGCTCAGTGGAGAATCTAAACAGTTTATATTCTGAGAGGGAGAACTTTTTTTCCTTTTCTTTCTTTCTTTCTTTCTTTCTTTCTTTTTTTCTTAGTCAAAAACCACAACTTGGTGCGTCTGCACAAAAGGTTTCTTTATCAAACTCTTTAAGGGGTTTCCTGAAACAGATTGATAATTCTGCAGGCCATAATCATGCCTGCTATCTGCAACCCAGCTCAGTTTGGAAATTAGGGTTTAATTGTTGGACGTCAACTGGATTAACTCAACTGAAAGGTTAAGATATGGCTAGAAACAGTGCAGTGTGATGTTCTACCAGTGTGTAAAAGGAAGAAACTACAGATGATGTACGTGGCATAGTTTCTCAAGGGACTTTTTTTGTTAAGAAAAAAGCTGCAGGAGCCTCCAGTTTTGAATGGAAGTGAATGGAAGTCATTCAACAAATTGAGTAGAAATAAAGGTTTTTTGTCTGAAACCCCACATATTAGCATAAGACTTTATAATATAACAATAGAAATATGAAGAGATTATTAAAACTGAGAGTTTGGAGAGTGGCTAATAAATCTTTTCCTAAATAAACAGATTATCAGAAACATAGCTCAAATTTTGGAACATTGGCACAGGGGAAATTGCCAAACCTGCCCCCATCACCCATTTTAGAATTATACATGTTTTAACCTGTAACTTTGGATAAACCCCATGAATTGTTTTTTAAATTGTCCTTTGGAGTACCTCTAACAATCAGTTGCAGCTCCAGTATACTTATAAGACTAATTTCAAACCCCATTGAAACTACCTCTGGATTGATTAAAGGTAGACTTTGCATGTCTCCATGGACCAGTTTCCATTTTTAAAAAAAATAAACAACAACTAATTGCATAGCTTTATTCTCACCTTGCATTTGCAGTTTATGTTGAGAGGATACAATTTCATTTTGACAAACAGCTTGTAGCACCACCTTATTACAATCAACGTTTCCCTATGGTGAATTTCTGCTGGAGGTTTTTATATCGCTGTTTATTATTTCACTACATTTTGAAGTGCCGTAATAGAGGCAAGCATGTTTTGCATGTCGACAGATCAAGCCCATACTGTTAAATCCTGCAGACCTGCTTTCTGATCTGTGCTAGTCTCACACCTTGTAATTAGATTGATTCATCTGCCAACCTTAGCAAGATGCTGCCAGTTGGGAGAGCTTTGCCTCTCCAATTGGGCAACCACAAGAGTAAATTATTTCCTTGCATTTCTGTTGAGTTTCAAGTAGTTCAAGTAGTTCTAAATTTTGCATCTCTGTAGAGCTTTGGCTCACTGAATGCCTAGGATTTGAGTGAGCGCAGTCTTTTGTTCATCCTTTATTGTTATTCACTCACGGGGATGAAGGGGTCTCTCTCAATGAAGTGGGTTGTTCAGTGCTGAGGTTTTAGTTGAGATAACCCACCCATTCGAGGGCATGCCCTTTGGAGAAGCCCTTCAGGATGTTTAACGAAGCAAAGAACTGGAAAAGGACTTTGTTCTTCTGACCCACATTTCAGATCTATAGCATTTAGCAGCACACTAATGAATCTGGGTTGCTGGGTGAGGAATATTGTGGAAGTAGCAAATGCTGCCAAGAATGTTAGAAAAGGCCATTTCTCGATTTTGAAAATGTTACTGCTGATTTTGTAAGGACCAATATGTTGCAACATTTGAGTAACAGATCTATTCTTATTACTAATGCAGAATGTGATGGGTTTCCTCTTTTTGGTTAGAATATAATATTGCTTTTAAAAAAACCCTCAACATATGGTATCTGAATATAACTTGGGTATATTTGGACATATAATTTGAGTATACTGTGCTGCTTAATTTTTTTACCATATATCTATCGCCATATCTACCAGTGTACGTTTTTTACAGAAGACATTATGGTCCCAGTCAGAGAGCTGTGCATAAACAGAACTCCTACATGTGTGGTCCTACCCGTTTTAAATGGAAGGAGCAACTTCTAGCATGCCAAGGAATGTATGTGCAGGTCTGTCTGTCCCACTCCACTAATTAAATGGAAGAAGCCCTAGCAAGCCAGAGGCCCCAAATGCACATTAGAGACCACACAGCTTCTGGATCAGGGTGACTGGTGTGAACTGTGACCCAATTCACACATACAAGTAGGACCATGATGCCCACTTAGAATGAAATTACACAGGGATTGCAACATTCAGCATTGCTTGAGTTCAGGTCACAGATCCAGCAGGTTGTAACCCCACACCACACACGTACACCCAGCTTGTGTATGCAATGAAAACCAGCACACTTGCATAATAAGCCATGGCACACAAATGTATTGCTGCTGCAATGCTGCTGGTTGTGTGGATTATTTTGTGTGATATGCAAGAAACAGTCACAGATACGGGTCAACTCACTCATCACCTGCAATGTGCATCTGTGAATGGAGTCACAGATATAATCTACCATGGAGAACCTATTCCTTGACCGATAACCAAAGACAAATGAGCACATAAAGTTAAGATCTAATAAAAATGATATATTCTGAAAAATAGGCAGAAATAACTAGTGGAAAATACAATTCCCATGATTCTTTGGAGGAAGTCATGTGCTTTAAATTTATGTTGTATGTGCTTTCACATAATGTATGGTGCGGAGCTGTCCTTACTCAGAGTGGACCCATTGAAATTAGCCATGATTTAGGTCAATTAATTTCAATAGGTCTACTCTGAGTCCTTGGCCCAGCCGGTGGTTACAGCCCTGCCAGTCTTCACCAGCCAAGATGGGCAGGGGTCCAGAGCAGATGTGGTCGCCCGCACCATTCCAAGCACCTTGTCCACTTCCTCGAGCTGCACCAACTGAAACTCATCCAATAATAAAGGACAAGGCCGCGCTCTGGACACCTCAATGGATTCATCTGTCATAACCTCAGAGTCTAAGTCCCAACGGATGCATACAATCTTGTCCTGGAAGTGCTCCACAAATTCATTGCAGCGGGCTTCCGATGTTTCCTTAGTATCATGAGGGCCAGAATGTAGAAGCCCTCGTACCACCCTAAAAACCTCCACTGGGTGGCAAAGGGATGATCTAATGGTGGTAGCAAAATAAGACTTTTTCGCCGCCCTAACCGCTTTTATGTACAACTTAGTGGAAGCACTTACCAAGCACTTAATTGTGCTTTTATACCGCCCTTTAGCAATAAGCTCTCAGGGCGGTGTACAACAATAAAAACAGGTTAAAATACAAGTGAGTATAAATAAAATGCACTATAAAACATATGTGAAAACAAGATTGCAACAAAAAAAAATAAAATTAACATATCCAAAGTAGAGTTGTTGCCATATGTGGACAGTACTTATCATTTCCCCCCAGTACTGTGACCCCAAGAGGCATAGTTTCTATATGTGCAGTGACATTTAGGGTTGAACCTTTTCACCATGCCTCATTTCCCATACCTTAGCACAACTTTGACATCTTGTTATGGCCATTTCAAGTTTTTGTTTTAAACTGGACACATTAGAATGTCATAGATGTCCCAGTGGCTGATGTTGGGCATGGGGGAGATTGAATGTAGGTGTGGGTGAAGGCAACTACTAAGCCATGGAGGTTGCGGGTGAAGAGGGGCACACTTTGCATGCTACAAGAGAAGCTCAAGATCTAGCAGCCCTGCTGGCCATTGCAGGAGAGGAGAAGGTAGCAAATTAATAAGCAAGTGAATAAATCAAGGGTGAGAAGAGGAAGCTGGAGTGAACATAGGAAGCTGCCATATACAGAGTTGGACCATTGGCCTGTCTGACTCAGGCCTGTCTACACTGACTGGCAGAGGCTCTCTAGCATTTCAGACCGGGGTCTCTCCTACTGCTACCTGGAGTTGCTGAGAATTGATCCTAGGATCTTCTAGATGCAATGCAGACGCTCTAACACTGAGTGACGTTTGACATGTAGAGGCCCAGTAGCTATGATCTGCCTGAGGATCAGCTACCTCTGGCTTCACTGGGCTCACCAGCCAGCTTCAGAATTAGAAGGAAGAGTGGAAGAGCCCTTGTGAGCCTGCAGTTGAGAGGAGGCAAGAGAGATAGTGGGATGCACATTTTTGCCATTTTCTAAATTACTGAAATAATTGCACAATAACACTAAAGTGCCTATTTGCTTTTTGTTCTGTTTTCATGGCAGGAAGGAGAGTGAGAAGTTGCTCTCTCTGATGAAGGGCTCATCCCCTCAGCCCACCTCCAAGCCCCATGCCATGGAGGAGCCAAAAAAGAGGAGGGATCAAGGGAAGGAGGGTCAACAGCAGCTGGAGAAACACAAGAACTGCCTTCCCTAATTAAAAAAAGGATTAAATGGAAATAGCCCCCATTCCCAGAGTGAGTAAATGGCCAGACACTTTGACACAGCCTCTCCATTCCCCCCTCTCACTCTGTGTCTGTCTGTCTACCATAGAAGAAAGGCAGTTGTCTTCAGTAGCACCATCTTCAGGAGTGGGGGTGGGGAGAAGGAACAGAGGTTCCTTCCCCATCCACACAGCTTTGTCCTGCTAGTGAAGATGAAACAAAGGTGGATGTGCACTAAAAGATATTTTGGAAACTCACTAAATCCCTGGGGGTGTGGAAAGTCCATTAGAATTCTGCTGGTACCTTTCAGCAGAAGAGTAGTGACTGGAGCTCCCCATGTGGAAACACCGTCCACAATTTGTGGAGAAAATCTAGAAGACCCCTAATAATTTGCTCTATAGAGGGAATGTGTTGTGCTCTTCTCGTCTAGCTTATTCCTTCCTGCTATCCTGAGAACAGTGGCATTCATAAAAAATGAGAATTTCACCTACCAACGTCTCTGAAGGTTGAATAAGAACACATGAAAGCCAGGGCTCTTGCCTCTAGCTTTGGAAAAGGTTCACTTTGCTTCTTCAACAAATACCTCCCCTTTTTCATGTGGTTAGGAAGCCGTCAAATAAAGTACGATGAGGTTTTAGCTTGTAACAATGGCTTTGACCTATGTGTAATAAATCTCAAAGAGCAAGCCTGGTTCGGAAAGGTTGCTGTTATAGCAGAAATGATGCTGAAACACAGTGCTCTGAATCAGTGATAATGTCATCAGTACTAGGGTGTGAAAAGGTTTGCTTTGTTTAAACAAATAGCAGTTAAAAACCTAGAGGAAAAAGAATATTAAGATATCCAAGCACAAACGATAAGTAATACAGAGAAAAATGTAAGACAGAAATGAAAACTAAAAAGCTGCTGAAGCTCAGGAGATACAAAGCAGAATTGATTATATATTGTGACTTAGCCGCAAGCTCAGCAAAGCAAAGTTTCTATGCTTAGAAATCCCTGATTCAGCTATTACTATTGCAACTGCAACACGGAGGGGGAAGAGAAGAGGCCGGCTCCAGTTCTACCAACATCTGTCTCCACAGTTAAGTCAGTAGAAGGGGAAAGATAATTTCTGCTGATGTATTGACCAGTACAGAAACTCAGATCAGCAAAATCTGCAGTTGTACAAATAGTTGCAGTCCTATCCCATGAATGTTTACTTAGAAGTACATGTTTACTCACTGACTTTGATGGGATGTGTGCAGCACAGCCCTGTGCAAGTTGACTTGAAAGTGGGTCCCACTGTACAGTGCTCTATGGAACTTACTTCCTAGGAAGTGTATTTTGGATTGCAATCTTACATCCTAAATAAATGTGCATTTGTCTATGTACTACATATCCATGGCCAAGCTGGATTCTCACATTATTCATATGAATTAGGTGGACACTGACTGGATAATTAAGATAACAGATTGTATACAATTCTCAGAGGAGACTCACTGAAATTAATGTGCCTAAATTAGTTATGTCTATTAACTTCAGTGGGTGTACTCTGACTAGGACTATCACTCAACATCAGCACTGAATATCCTTCAACATCAATAGTTGGTGCTTTTAGGAGCAATGTGATAACTACAGAAGATCTCAGGTGTAATAACATCCCAGCAAGCCAAACCCATATCGTTCAGCGCTTTGTCTCCAGAATGCATAAGACCGGGCTTAATTTAAAGATTAGCCCAATGATGCTACACAAGAGAATGTGGCATGATACGGTAGGCCGGACTTGACTCTATCCTTCCTTATTTGTCTCAATAAAAATATAAGCATCAGGCAGCAGTTTGCAACACTGTGATGCTGCGAACTGTAGCATGAATGCTCCTCCTATGTGCATGCCACTTGCAACTCTCACCCCCTGCCTTGGCAAGCAGCCAAGGCAGTGTTTGTCCAGGGGAGGTGGAGGAGCGGGACAGTGGCGGCAGCAGCCTGGGCTGATGGGTGGGAGGCTGGTCTGTGGCCTAGCTGCACTGTGCTGCACTGCTCAGTGGCACTGTTTGTCTGGAGCGGTGGCAGCACTGACACCGGAGGAACAGTGAGGGAAGCGGGTTGGTGAGGGGAATCGGGTTGCCTAGGGGGTGGCATGGGGAGTTGGCAGGGATGGGGGGCTGGCAAACAGAGTGAGCGGGAGAGTAGACCTCCCTTAGCCTTTAACAGGATTACTCTTTATTTGCAATTATACAGGCCACTACTTGTGTTGTTGCAGCTTCTGCAAATCTGTGGGATCAGATTTTAAGCTGGAAGGGAAGCAGAAACAGAACCAAAAGTCTATAGCCATTCTTTTTCCTTAAATGAGACAATTGAAGAGTTTTAACTCAAGGGATTCTTCTGTTATTACATACCATTACATTATGAAAGAACCTCTAATCCATTTATGCTATGCCAGAAATATTGCGCAGCAGATTAAGCTTGGTTTTTAGCAAATAAAAACATGAAAGAAACAGGATTTTGATATACAGGCTTTGGGGCACCAAAGACAGTGGTATGTGTTCACTTTTGTGAGATTTTTTTTTTTTTTTGCTGTTCAAATGAAGGGACTTCAACTTGAAAGGAATTGGACCTCAACTCAGAAGGAATTATTTCCAGATCCTGCATAGGAGGTTGTATTTGAGCCCTTCCCAGTTGTTACTCACATGAAGAAGAACATTGAGTACAAAGGGGGCTATGCTGTCAGCCTCATGGTTGTGCTGGTCATGCTAGTTCCTCATGAGTTCAGCCATAACTTCTGTAACTGGGAGCCTTTTCTGTTCATAGAGGTCCCCTGCATGATAGAGAATCCTCTACCATAACGGCTCTAAATTGCATAATAATAATAATAATAATAATAAATTTTATTTCTAGGCCGCCTATCTGGCCGCACAAGCGGCCACTCTAGGCGGCGTACAAGATAAAGTAAAATACAACATACAAACTACATAAAAACCCAAGAACTACAATATAAAATGAAACCGAACCCACCCATAGCTAAAACCAATGGCACCCAAAAGAAAAGGGGAAAAAAGCAGCAAAACAAAAACAAAACAAAAGACAAAACCCCAGGCCACCTCAGCCAGCCGGCTTATGTATCCCTCCAAAGAGGGACAGGTGATGGAAATTAGTCACAGCTGGCTGGGTACCTGGGACCTGGTCCTGCAGGAGGCACGTCTGCCAGGCAGCAGTCCCACTGGGAAGGGTGGTGGAGGTGGTGTTCCAACAGCAGCAGCAACAGCAGGCTCTCCTTCCCTGGGTGGCGATGTTCTCCTTCTTCCTGCAGGCACTGGGTCTCCCAGGCCACCTCAGCCAGCCGGCTTATGTATCCCTCCAAAGAGGGACAGGTGATGGAAATTAGTCACAGCTGGCTGGGTACCTGGGACCTGGTCCTGCAGGAGGCACATCTGCCAGGCAGCAGTCCCACTGGGAAGGGTGGTGGAGGTGGTGTTCCAACAGCAGCAGCAACAGCAGGCTCTCCTTCCCTGGGTGGTGATGTTCTCCTTCCTGCAGGCACTGGGTCTCCCAGGCCACCTCAGCCAGCCGGCTTATGTATTCCTCCAAAGAGGGACAGGTGATGGAAATTAGTCACAGCTGGCTGGGTACCTGGGACCTGGTCCTGCAGGAGGCACGTCTGCCAGGCAGCAGTCCCACTGGGAAGGGTGGTGGAGGTGGGGAGTTTATCACAGGTTCTCTACTGCGGAAGTTCAACCTGAATATGTGGAGGGTTACAGGGACAGGCCATTGTGAGCCTGACAGAGTGGGTGAGGTCAACAAGCATATCCTCTCTCATAACTGGAATTGCGTGAAGGGAATAGGCAAATAGGGTTAACAGTTCCAGATACTAGTTTATCTGCAAGATCCACAAGTGCCGAAGGGTTAGTTTGGAGCTAGCATAAGTAGACCATAAGAGTATGCTGTAAGGCATGTTGGATACATATTACTATTGTTGTTGTTGTGAAGGAGAAGGAGGAGAAGGAGGAGAAGGAGGAGGAGAAGGAGAAGGAGAAGGAGAAGAAAGAAGAAAGAAGAAAGAAGAAAGAAGAAAGAAGAAAGAAGAAAGAAGAAAGAAGAAAGAAGAAAGAAGAAAGAAGAATGATATCCTGCCCTTCCTCTCAGGACTATCCTGGGACTATAAATGCCTTCAGCATACATTGTAGAGAAAATTCAACTAAGATGAAAAAGGTGAATACAGCAGACCATTTACCATCAGGAATTCACACAGTAACCAGTCACACAGTCCAGATTACATGTGATATGGGTAATTTGTGGCTGGATCTTCCTACATCATCCATTGATTCAAAACATTTATACCCTACTCTTCAGCGAAAAAGGCTCCTAGAACAGCTTGCAAAAGAAGTAGAAAGATTATCAGTAGTGAGATAATCACTACCCTAAGGCTTACAACCTAAAGGACATGACACATGAGGAAAAAGGATAGGGAGTGAGGAGGAGGAAAGCAAGTTCAGGCACCCTCTCTTAAAATGATTAAACTTTTAACACAGTTATATGGATTTGTTACACAGTTGTCTTAGAAGGCAACTCCCTGCCCAGAAAAACCACACCCACGCACACACACACACACCCTGTTGTCCAGGCCAGCAGGGCAGAGCTGCTCATGCCATATAGTTCGTCCCTCAAGCAGGTGACTTGAATGGAATTGCAATCCTCACCCTCCTCCCTCAAGTAAAGGTTCTGGCTGTCTTGGCTTCTACAAAGGATCATCGTTCCTTAGAGATGGAGAAGAGCAAACGATCGTGTTCCGGCCAGAGCTGCACCTGTTCTTTCCTCAGACAGTTCTTTTTTTATTAAAAAAAAAAAGCAAAAAAGCAGTTGTGTGCAATTGGATTAATCTGTCAATTTCAGTTTCTCCTTAATTGCTCATTTTTTCCAGTCTTAAATTTGATTTACCCCATTTCTGCAAATGTTTGCTTTAAAAAAAAAAGCCTTCATGAAAATTTGTACACATTTTCATGTGCATTTTTCCTAGGATAATGTTTTTGTACATAATTTTACTTAGTATATGCATTTTTGTATTTTCACTAATATATGCATTTTTATGCATTCTTTGGCTGGAAAACTGCATCGCAAAATTCGGAGGTACAAATTTCAAGGGAGAGCTACATTTCAATATATGTATTGGTTCAGGAAGTGTGAATTTAGGACATCTGCATTAAAATGCAAATGAAATGAATTTCCTCCTGATCCCTAGCAGCCCCAGTAGTAGTGATGGGTGAATTGGCTCAAGATAATGGCAGTGAGGAAGGAAGGGTGTGTTTAACCCTTTTCCATTGAGCTATTTTTGTATCTGAAAATCGTCGTCCTCCAAAATGGCTAACAGCCTTATTGGGAGGTGGGAGTAGAGACATAATACAGATAGCATTAGCCTAAGCCCCTTGTGGAATGCAGGTTTCACTCAGGAAAATGGCATACGGTTAAACAACACCTTCCCCAACCCTACTGCCCCAGGCCAATCCCACTGCACCATGGGTGCCTTTGAGCTTTTTAAAAAAATTGTCTAGAACAAGATCCCTGTTTCTCCCTCACGTGGTTTGGTTCTGTGTTACCCTTTCCAGTAGTGACAAAAAGCAGCATGAAAAAAGTGAATGCATCTGATCAGAAGCAGGAGAGTGGGATGATTAAGGATGGAGAAGAAATTAAGTTCCATTCGCATTTAAAGGCAAACCTACCTAATTTGGACTTTCCTAAATAAAACACAAGCCAGAACACAGGGATCCTTTGAAATGTGCACTTCGAACTTTGCAATGCAATTCTCCAGCCAATAATAGGTACAAAAATACACGTACAAGAGTGAAGTGTGCATAAAATGCATATATTAGTGAAAATAATATATAAAGATAGAGAAAATTAGGTTGCAAAAATGTGTATATTAGGCAAAAGTGTGTAGAAAAATGTAGGTATTAGAAGAAATTCACCCTAAAATATTAATGAATTATCATGGGGACATTTTTTAAAAAAAACACAAACTGATGTGGAAATGTGAAGAACTAAATTTAAGACTGGAAAAATGAGAAACAGAGAAATTGAAATAGACAGATCTCAGTGCTTGATGACAAGAGAGTAGGGACTATCAGCTGACCAAATAATTATATGAACACTGCAGTAAATTAGCCATTAGCAAACCATCATCTCTATTGACTCATTCTGAGAAATAAATGATAAAACATCAATACCCTACAACTGACAAAAATGACACAGGAAGCAAAAACTGCATTATCTACTAGTTATTGTTCTCTCTCTCCCTCTCTCCCTCTCTCCCTCTCTCCCTCTCTCCCTCTCCCTCTCCCTCTCCCTCTCCCTCTCCCTCTCCCCCTCCCCCTCCCCCTCTCCCTCCCTCCCTCCCTCCCTCCCTCCCTCCCTCCCTCTCTCTCTCTCTCTCTCTCTCTCTCTCTCTCTCTCTCTCTCTCTCTCTCTCTCTCTCTCTCTCTCTCTCACACACACACTCTTTTAAAAACTGTGGCAAAGGAAGCAGAGGTCAAGGAACAAGGAAAGGAGTGAGCTGATACAACCAAAGATTCATTCTACAACTTAAGTGCTCACATTTTGAAATGGTACTGTGCATATATAACTTGTGCTTTTTTCTGAAGAAGGATTTCTGGTGCATTTTTGGTTTTGGGTAAGCATCACAAATTGCATGCCATAATAGGACTCTTTGATTGAATGTTCTATCCTGATTATGGTGGCAGGCTAGGTCTCCATCCACCACCTGCACCCAACCAGGTTAATATGATTGCTTATACTCTGATTTTGCTGATGCCTTCCTTTTAAACTCACAGTTGTCATTACACTTACAGCTATGCATATCTAAAGTGATAATTTGCTTTTGTCTATAGGAGTGCCAGTCCCTTTGATAACAACAGCAGCTGCTTTCGCTCTGTCTCCTTGGATGCCTTTTCTTTCCTTATCAACCCCTACATGAGTACGTTTTTGAGGAGTTAATCAATAACTATGGCCTTACTAAACAGATATCTGTTTGTCTTGAGCTATGACTGACTAAGTATGATTACTCATTTACAAGTTTCATACCTTGGTTGCTATGAAGAATGAAAAATAGGAATTCCGGTATAGGGTGAAAGCAGCATGCCTTGCCCCAAGCTCAGCTGTCTTTTTAAAAAAAATAGTTTTACATTTTATATTTTTTCACATTTTAGATCATCTATGTGTCCATAAGCAGTACATAAGGAATGCAAAAAGCTGTCACAAGTAGAAGGCTTTCCCCTGTGAGGTCCACATGGCAAAACATTCATTTCAGTGCTAGGCAATTTCAGCTCTCTGTTTCACTCTTAAATTCCAATCTTCACATTCCTGCAGCAATTTGCAATTTTTACAAAATTCTCATGAGAATTCTTCAACATTTCAGTGTGAATTTCTCCAAATAAACACATTTTGTATGCAGTTTCTCCTAATATGATGCCTTTTGTATATTATTTTCATGAATATGTTTATTTTTGTGTACACTTCCCCCTAACATATGCATTTTTGTAAACAGTGGTTGGAGAACTGCATTGCAAAATTCTGAGAAGTGTACATTTCGAAAGATGGTTGTGTTTCAACTCTCATATTGTTTCAGGAAGTGTGGATTTGATCCATCCAGCTTTAAATGTGAACTGAATCAAACCTCTCCCCCATCTAGGGTTGCGGCCTCCAAGAGGTCTTTTGTATCTTTAAAAGTTGTGCAGGGGGGAGGGAGAATTCCACCTTGTGGTTTTTCTCATTACAACATTGCAAGAACACCTGCACTTGGCTGACCTTCTCTTCTCCTAAAGTTACAGGATCAGTCTCAGGGACTGAACCTGGCAACCCTACCCCCATCCCTAGTGCTAGGTAAAAAAATATCTCTTCTCCCAGGCCTTTGACAAATTGGGATGATTGTGCTGTTAACTAATTATGTGGTTTTGCTGTGCTTTTCCTGGATCTGTTTCCATAGTGGCCAGTGGAGCAGAGTGGGGCAGCATTGCACGCTTGCCTTCCCAACATGGAGGTTGCTGCCAGTAACTGAGAGTGGGAAGGTCGATGACCAAGGAGGTTGAAGCAATGCGGGCACAGAGGCAGGAGTGGTGGATTGGTCATGGTGCACAGCTGGTCGTGGTGCATGCAAACAATTGCTCAGTTTTCTGCTGTTTGGGTCATTCCATCTGTAATCGCAACAATGTTGCAGAACAAGTGAGTGGTGTGCAAATGTAACCCTGGGTGACGTTGTCAATGTCCCCCTTTCATTACAAGGTGCCTCATTCCAAGTACTTTGAGGGTTCATATACCCTATTAATTCTTTAAAATTGTATCCAAGGTAGGAAGATTCTCATCATCCGTATAAATATTTCAGCACTTCTTATTTGCATTTCTCAAAGCTTATGATTTCATTAATATTTGAGAGAGGGAGGGAATGGGAAAGTAGAAGAAATGCTGAGAAAAGGGCTGGAGCAGCGGACATCCCTTTTAACATTTTTCTACTCTTCCAGCTGTCAGTGGTCAAACAATTTGAGATAATAGTAACCTAAACTAACTTGTTGCCTATGTCAATGTAATATTGAAGCATACATTTAAACAGCCTTGTAAGCCCTATCTGGGTATTCAAGCAGCATTTGGGGAGTGTATAGGAGGCACAGATGGGGCATGCTGCCCCTGCCCCCAGTGTCTCCATCAATTCTGTATTAAATGGAAAGTTCTGAAGGGGGCTTCTATGCACATTCAGACAACCATGCTTAGAAGTGTCCGGACGATTAGGAGCCCTCATAACACAGAGTTCCTGATCACAGGGAGCATTTCACTGAATGGAGTTGGAAGTCCCATTCCCACACAACATGCAGAGTTCTCAATGAATTGGCAGTTGCATGCGCAACACTCACTGTCTGCTTTCTCACATGCACTTTGAAAATCTGAAAAGGGCTAGTGTTATAAAAGTTTCTGTTCCTTCGCATGCCCTCACTAACGGAGTTGTTTCAGGAATACAATAGGATAACCCCAGAGTTGCCAACGTGTTGCCTACTGGTAGCAAGGATCCCCCAGAGGTGTCCCATGGTCCCAGCTAGTCACTCCACATCAGATACCCCCTTGCTCCAAATCAGATTCAAATGGCTTCCCTGTATTACTCCTTGGCCTGCTTGCAGCTCCTTGCAAGGCTTTTGCCGCACCCACTCACTTCCATTCTGAATGGATGGCAGCTGGCCTTTGGATTAGTTGGAGGGGAGAGAGAAAAGGGCCAGTGGTGAAGGAGCCCTGCCCATGGAGTGAGGAAGCCAGAAAATGGGGTGGATGGGTCCCTGGGATGAGGATAATGAGAAGGGGAGCCAGAACCACGAGAAATCTGTTTGGCAAAATACGTCTCTTCTCCATCTGTGCTTTGTCATTTCTTAAGGAGTAATTGTAAAGGGGCTGCTGCCACAATGGTGCTGATTTACTCTTCCTTATATTGTGTTTTTATGGCCATGCTGGGCAAACGGTTGCTTTTTTTGTGCTTGCTAATTGGCATAGTGATTTGAGTGTTGGAATACAACCTGGGAGACCAGGGTTCGAATCCCCCATAGCCATGAAGCTCACTGGGTGACCTTGGGCTAGTCACTGCCTCTCAGCCTCAGAGGATGGCAATGGTAAACCCCCTCTGAATACCGCTTACCATGAAAATCCTATTCATAGGTTCGCCATAAGTCAGAATCGATTTGAAGGCAGTCCATTTCTGTTTTCAGTTTTAAAATCTGGGGGGGGGGTTAGAACGTGAAAACTGTCCTTGGTATTGTTAGCATATGTTATGAGATTTTCCTAAAATACATGGGATAAGTAAAATAAATAAGTTTATTTAGAAACAGTAGTTTAAAAAATAAACCAAAGGACATAACTGAGCCAAAATGAACAATTTTAAAATCTCAGTGGCAGAAATTTAAGTGTATATTTTCCTCTGTCATTGAAATCAATGAGATTTGGCTGGATTGTATCCAAAGTTTCCTGTTTATTTGAAGAGCTTTTTCAAATTACTCTTGATTTTTCCCTCTCCAAGTTGGAAATTGGACTACTTCATTTTCAAAACTGAAATAAAACAAAACTTAGAGCAATTACTATCAGTGATGGAAAATGAATTATGCATGTATGCAATCTAGTATATGCATTATATACAGAAAGATACATTAATAATGAAAACCTCATTTCTACAAAGGATAGATAGTTTGGGCTGACATTCTGGAAAGGGAAAGTAATTACAGTTTGTTTTTTGCCCCCAAACCATGAAAATCCAGTACATGTAGATACCTATAAACTGAGCTTTGAATAGACATATAACCTCCTTGCACCAAAGCCACAAATTATACCTTTGACTGATAATGTTACACTTTACCACCCAATCAAAGAATACTATTGCACTCTGCTAAAAATAAACAAGATTTAAAATGCATATAAATTAAGACCAGGTCTCTAGTTTTCATCCAGAGACTCCAGATTTTTAGGGTCCTTTCTGTGTCTCCAGGTGAGTCACCTTAATCTCTGGACTCTCAGCTTTCATTTAAAAAAAAAGTTTCTAGATGGTCTGGTTCATGAGAAAACATCAGCCCTCCCTGTAAATTCTGTTAAATGAGCTGGTAGCAGGTTGCTCTAACCCTTCCCTGTCAGGTCTGTAGCCAACAGTTTGTAACAGCACAATCCAAACTATATGTACTCAGAGGTAAGTCCTATTGAGTTCTATGGGACTTAGTCCCTTACTAAGTGTGTTTAGAATTGCAGCTTCAGGGGCATCCATCTTTACTCCTGAGTACTCCCATCTAACATCTCCACAACACTAGGCTCCTTTCTTCCTACAATGGCCTTCTGGTGACTGGCCTGGCCTGAGGGCACTCAAACCCTTCTTGCCAGAAGCAAATATGCTAGATTAAATGTTCCCTACCTAGGCTCCATCTTTTAGCTAAGATTTCTATCTTAATTTCCAATCAGAAATGTTTTTGTTTGAATTATATGCTCCAAGCAACTGTGATTGATGCTTAACAGGAATATGATCCTTGGCTGGAAAATGTTCCCGATCCTTGGAGCAGATGTATACATGTGCATCTCTACTATGATGGGAGTTACAGTCAGGTCTAGGCATAAAGGTGTCAGTTTTAGCTTTGCACCAGCATTGAACCTCTGAAGCTTCAGGACCAGGTCACCTGAAAGACCACCTGTTCCTGGAAGATCACCTGGATCATCTGGAGAAATTCTACTCTACACAATATCATAGGGCAATGACCCGAAAAACTGGCATTTTCTGCTATTGTCCCTGTACTATCAAATGCTCTTCCCTCTGCAATACATGAAGAAGCAATGATTGCTTGCTTCAGACATCTTGTGAAGACTTATCTTTTTGCCTAGGCTCTCCCTCACCCATAAGTCTGGGCCCTGCTTTACATGTCTGAATTTCTATTTTGTTCACTTTTATATGCTTTTATGTTGCTGTTTTACTGGTTATTATACACCCACGTAAGTGGCTGTATACTATAGCCAGCATGGATTTTTCACATTCCACAATGTTAAATTGAAAATACCCCTCATGCCATTCTGATGCTTCCCGTAAGCTCATTTCAAAACAAAACCTTACAAAATTTATAGTCCTGAACTCAGAAAAACTTGCTTAACAACCCTCTCAATGTTCATGGAGATACACAAAACAGTCAGAGAGACTAGAGAGTTCAAAGTCTAAAAGGGGGGGGAACCCAGAGCCCTTTTGGACTTTTTTCTGCTAGAGTTCATAATCTGTTGAAATTCATTAAAAATCAGTCATGTTCACAGAGTACCTGTAATCCTATTACTGACCTTGCCCCATACTCTGACCTTCATCTTCTGCAGTTTAAAAGTTAAAAAAATGAAGAGATTAACCTCAAAGCCTATTTTTGTTGGGACGACCAGATCTCATTAATTTATGGGACGAGGTCCAGCCGACGAAGGTGGGACGGATTTTCAACAACAAGCTCTATCTGATAAAGCGAACGTTCATCTTTTCTTCAAAGAGAGAACGCACTAACAGGCAAGCACCCTTCTTTCTATATTTTTCTTTTACTTGACTTAAATTGTTGCTGTTTAAAAGAGATTTGCCAGATTGATCAGTTTTTGACATCTCACCGGGGAGCCATAACTTTTCTCTGCTATTCACTAATTAATAGCTTATCTCTGTTTTTGTTGCAAAAAGCTGTCCTGGATTTGCACCCTAAAGATATACACGGAAGAGGGATTTCTATTCCTGATTTTTATTCTGAAGAATATTATATTGTCTGAGATTACTTTTTTCCTAGTTCAGATTTTGACGAATCTGTTTTTTGACGACGCCATTAATTGTTTCGATCCTGGGAATTGCATTTTGTTTACTTAAGCATGGAGAGATAAGGCTGTCTGTTCTGTTTACGCTGTGATGTCACCAAGTTTGGAGTATTAACCCAATTGTTGCTGAAATAAGAAGTGGTTCTTTTATATTTTTCTTTTAAAATGGCAATTAAGAAAGTGGCTGAGAACCTGGAAGTATCTATGTTTCAGAAAATAATGGATGAAATTGAGATAACGAAACGAACCCTGCGACAGGGTTGTAAGGAGCTGAAAATTGAAATGAGCAAAATGATAGGGGTCCCTGTGAGAGAGGAGACTCTGGAGACTGGAACAAACGTGGAACAGGAAAAAGACCTGCGACAGGGTTGTAAGGAGCTGAAAATTGAATTGAGTAAAATGACACAGGAGCTTAAAGAAATAGGGGTCCCTGTGAGAGAGGAGACCCTGGAGACTGGAATAATTGAATTGAGCAAAATGTCACAGGAGCTTAAAGAAATAGGGGTCCCTGTGAGAGAGGAGACCCTGGAGACTGGAATAATTGAATTGAGCAAAATGTCACAGGAGCTTAAAGAAATAGGGGTCCCTGTGAGAGAGGAGACCCTGGAGACTGGAACAAACGTGGAACAGGAAAAAGATTTGAAGCTTATGGATTTTAGAAATAAAATCTACTGTTTGGAATTTAATGTTATCTCTGAAGAAACTAAGGAAGATTTTAGAGAGAAAGTTATCAATGGCATGGATAATCTTCTGGACTGGAATGATGTGATGGAGCCTAATATAGAGAAAACCTATGGAATTAACTGCAGCCATGTGACAATGGAAAAACTTTCAAGAGATGAGCCAGTGCATTTTGAAAAAAAGAACAGAGATATGATCTTACAGCAGTATTTCAGCAACCTATTCAGAATGGTTGGCAAGATAATATTTGGGATAGAGGTAATTCCCATCAGACTCTTATTGTATGACTATGGTTATGACAGCAAGATTATTATGGAATACTGATAATGGAAGATTGGACACTGAAATTACTGGATTTAACAGGACTATCGGAAGATTGGACACTGAAATTACTGGATTTAACAGGACTATCGAAGATGGAAGATGGAAGATGGAACTAATAGGGACAATAGAATAATGGCTATTGAAATTATTGAACCTAACAGATTCTGATGAGACGGATTGTTTGAAATGTTTATTTTGACTATGGTTATGACAATAAGATTATTATAATTAGTAATGAGATGGATTAATCGATATGCTTATTTGGAAAAAAATTGATAGATATATTTCTTAAAGAACTGAAACCTCTCTTTGACTTTTTGTGGAAAGAACAAAGTAATGTTTATGAGATCTGAGGATTAAGTAAGATAACTATTGGAGGAAAGTGATTTTATAATATGATTTAAGAGACAGGATTGTTATATATTATAGACTTATAACTGATTTGATATGTGACAAATGGGAAGTCAATATTTTACTTTTTATTTTTTTTATTTTTTTTTCTTTTTGTTCAATTATTTTTGATTTTGTTTTTTGTCTTTGAATGTTTAGTTTTGTATGTTGTATGAAAATCTGAATAAAAATTATTGTTAAAAAAAAAAAACAAACACACTTTTAAATAAGCAGTTTTCAAGAAGCAATGGCCTGGGTTGCACTTCACATTAAACCATAGTTTAAAACAAACCATGGTTTGCTGTGAATAAACAGCATGCTGGTGCACACTGTTTAAAAGTTCCCACAACATTCTTCTTCCTGCTGTTGTGCTGCAGATGAAGCTGGTCAGAGTCTAGTTTGCTGTGTTGTCTAAACCCAGGCTTGTGCTTTATTTCTCTCCAAACTACACATGGTAACCAAGGTTTGTTCTTGGATTACCACTCATGGTGTGTTTGGGAGAAACAATTCAGTAGCTTGGATTTGGATGCATTTTTGTAAACATTGCTTGGTTGGAGAAATGCAAAATCCAGATAAGTACGAATTCCAAAGCTGCGTTTGATTCTCAAATTGTTTCAGAAAATGCAAATTTGATAAGTTCGCCTGTAAATGCAAACTGAATCCAATTTCTTCTCTATTCTTAAGCAGCATGCTGCTCATTCACATTAAATCAGTTTGTTTTAAACTATAAAAAAAAAAAAAAGTTAAAAAAATGCCTGGCTGATTTTTAATTAATTTAATAAGTTTTGCATTGAACTGAATGATAATGTCGGGCATGCTCAGTAAGAACCAACTGTCAGTATTCTAAAAGCCAGATTCACAGCTGCTGGGCTTGCCTAATCAGGGGGCCACACCCACATCAGACTTTGATTTCATGTGAGACAGTCATGGCTTCTCTCAGAGAATCCTGGAAAGTGTAGTTTGTGAAGGCTGCTGAGAGGAGACTCCAATTCTCCTGAGACCTCTCCAGTGGCCAGAGTGGTTTAACAGTCAGCCTCTCTGATTGAAGGTCTGTGAGGGGAACAGGGCATCTCCTAGCAACTCTCAGTACCCTTCACTAACTACACTTCCCAGAATTCTTTGAGAGAAGCCACAACTGTCCAAAGTGAAATAAAGGCCTGGTGTTGATGTGGCCAGAGACAGCTTTGGTTTAAATTTGGGTGGGAGGCTACATGTGCCTGCTATAGAATAACTGTTCACAATGTTTTCCTTTTGGAAAGGAAAGGGGCTTCCCCTCTGCCCAGTGCCCACCCACCCAATTTCCTTTCCTCCCCCTCCTGCCCTCCCTGCCCCTCCCCTGTGTCAGTGTTGGACTACAACCTGGGAGACCAGGGTTTGAATCCCCACACAGCCATGAAGCTCACTGGGTGACCTTGGGGCAGTCACTGCCTCTCAAACTCAGAAGAAGGCAATGGTAAAACCACCTCTGACTGCTCTTTACCATTAAAATCCTATTCATAGGGTTGCCATAAGTCGGGATCGACTTGAAGGCAGTCCATTTCCATTTTCAAACATGATCGCACTGAAATAAATCCCACTGAACTCAAAAAGTATGCAAACCAACCCTCCCCTCTTGCCCCATCCCCATCCCCTTGCAATACCCTCCTTCCCCTCCCCCTCCCCTTCCTCCTTCCCATGGTCAGTTTTAAGCATGATTGCACAGGAGTAAATACCATTGAACTCTATAAGCATGCAAATGATCAAACCTGCCCTCCCTTCCCCCTTCCTTTGCCCCCTCCAATATGCCCCTTCCCTCTCCCCTTCCCTCTCCCCTTCCCCCTCCTCCCCCCCCATGGTCAGTTTTACCTATGCTAACCATGATTGCATAGGAGTAAACCCCACTGAACTCAATAAGGATGCAAATGATCAGACCTGGCTTTCCCCTCCTTCCTCCTCCCCTGCCCACTCCAGCCCTTTCTCCCTCCATATGCTCAGAGGCACATGTTACCAAATTCTTCCAAGCTACACAGGAAGTGGATTGGACTGTGAAAGACCAACCCAAATGGTGTTTGCATTTTGACAAATTTGTAGGGCAGTACAATATCTCAGAGAGGAGGTCAGGTCTCCTGCTCCCCTGGTGCATTCACTATAGCTGTCCAATTTCCCTGCTTTTTAAAGTTTGATAGAAATATCTGTGGGCTCTAGGTACGTTCTTAAACCGCAAGGTTTTTTGCCTATTAGTGAATTTATTTTAATAATATATTGTTTGTTTGTTGGACTGTACACCGCTTAGAGATTTTTGAAATAGTAAGCAGTGTTCTTAAATCAATCAATCAATCCCTTATGCTGAGACAGCAGTATGTAGCTCAAAAGGTTAAGCCCTAAATGTTTCCAGCATTGTCACAACATTGGGGGTTTTTTTCCTTCTCAAAGTTAACCAACATAACTTTGAGGAACTCTTCCGCTAAGGTCAACAATGGTAGTGGCTTTCATAAGTAGCACATAATCCAGTCAGAAATCTTTGAAATGCTTTCCTTCAGAGGAATAGGTTGGAAAGACATTCTTAAAATATAGGGTCATTGAGAATGTTTTATTATTCAAATCCTTCTTACTCAATGCTTTATTTTCTCCAGACTTTCTGCCTCATTTGTCAAAGAAAGACAACAAATAATTCACTTCTGTAGCATTTCTGTGCATTTATACAGCTATTTTATGCAATGAGCTAACTTTTAATTGCAATAGAAGTTTGAAATATTCAAAATATTTTAAAGAGCTATTTGTTGGCAAAATAAAAAAGAGTAATGTCCTTCAGAGGAAATGTTTTCAATTTTAGTGACATGTTTGGTATTGTCTTCTCAGTATCATTTGATACAATTAATTTTTAAAAAATAAATCCAATTTTTTATATTTTTACCCTCAGCAGAAAATAAATGTTTAATAAACCGGAATAAAGTTGAGTCTGACTAGGACACTTGAAACCATAAATTTTCAGCAACCAGCAAATGTAGACTATTGGGAAATGTAATACTGCTCTATCATTAAAGGGAGGAGGGACATTCAGAGTTCTCAATTTTTCATACTGTTTCCCAATATTGATGTGAACTGATTGCATCTAAAATATGTATTTTGACAAAAGTAATTAAAGGGTGGACATTTTGAGTTACTCTGAGATTTGAAATGAAAGCTTGTCTCTGTTATTATTTCTCATCCATCAATTGTTTTCCACTTGGTATGACCTTAAAGCTACTGCAGCGTAGTATAGTCACCTTGAAGGCAAATTCTAAAACTCTCATTAGAAGTCATTTCTTTATTTCCCAGCAACACTCTTGACTAGAGCAATAGCAGGTGTACTGACTTAGGGAAAAGATAGAAGTATCTGGCAGAGATCAAGCTCTCTAATCAAAGTCAATGCTCCTCAAGTTCGTAATGTAAGTAAACCAGGGAGCAGATTCAACTTTACCAAGTCATTGTGCTGTATATTTTTTTTAGGTACAAGGAATTGCTGTGAGGTATTGTTTCAGCTGAATGTAATATTTCAGGGTTTGCTCCAGTCACATTGGTGACATTGCCTCCCCATACTTCTGCACTCCCTCTCTTTACCCTTTATCTCTTACTTTACAATATTTCCACTTCAGCCCAGTTGTTTTGCTGGTGTAGTCAGCTCTACTAAGCTAAGAAACATATTTTGTAGTTACTTACTTCTAGGGCTGGCAAAATGGCTGGCGTGGACCAGGACTATGGGCTAGACATGGGTGAATCTGTCAGTTTCTGTTTCTCTCACTTTTTCATTTTCCCCATCTTAAGTTCCATTCTCCACATTTCCACATCGGTTTGTGATTTTTTTTTTAAAGCCCTTATGAAAAGTCATCAGCATGTTGTGTGAATTACACACAGTAAGCAATTTCCCCTAATTATGCAGCCACAAGAGTGGCTGTACACTATAGCTAGCATGGATTTTTTGCATTCCGCAACATTAAACTGAAAATACCACCCATGCCATTCTGCTGCTTCCCATAAGCTCATTTCAAAACAAAACCGTACAAAACGTATAGTCCCGAACTCAGAAAAGCTTGCTTAACAACCCTCTACATATTCATGATGATACACAAAACACTCAAAGAGAATCTAGAGTTCAAAGTGTAAAACAAGAGGGGGGGAAATGTGACCGCTGTTGGACTTCTTTTCTGTCAGTGGTCTGTTGAAATTAATTAAAAATCAGCCATGTTCACACAGTACCTGTAATCCTATTATTGGCTTGCCCTATCTTTCACCTTCTGCAGTTTAAAAGTTAAAAAAATGCCTGGGTGATTTATAATTAATTGAATAAATTTAACATTGGAGTCAATGATAAGAAAGGGCATGCCCAGTAAAAGCCAACTGTCAGTGTACTAAAAGCAAGACAGAGCTGTTTGGCTTGACTAATTATTATTATTATTATTATTATTTATTAAACTTATATACCGCCCCATAGCCGAAGCTCTCTGGGCGGTGCACAAGACTAACATCAAAAATGCAATGAACACATATTAACAATTTAAAGCACATTAAAAGATTTAAAAAATTTTCCAACACATGCTAAAACATATTAAAATGCCTGGGCAAAGAGGAAAGTTTTAACCTGGCGCCGGAAAGATAGAAGTGTTGGCGCCAGGCGTATCTCCTCAGCGAGATTGTTCCATAAGTCATAATCAGGTGGCCACACCCATGACAGACCTTTATTTCACTTTAGACAGGTATAGCTTCTCCCAATGAATCCTGGAAAGTGTAGTTTGTGAAGGGTGCTGAGAGTTGTTAGGAGACTCATATTCCCCTGACAGAGCTCCAGTGGCCAGAGTGGTTTAACAGTCAGCCTCTCTTCTGGGGATTGTAGCTCTGTGAGGGGAATGGGGCATCTCCTAGCAATTCTCAGCACCCTCCACAAACTACACTTCCCACAATACTGTTGGGGAAGCCATGACTATCTAAAGTGAAATAAAGGTCTGATGTGGTTGTGGGCAGGGACAGCTTTGGTTTAAATTTGGGTAGGAGACTACATGTGCCTGCTGTAGAATAGAAAGGTGGGGAAAACCCTGAAAAACAATGATGCTGTTCACAATGTTTTACTTTTGGAAAGAAAAGGGGCTTTCCCTCTGCCCAGTGCCCACCCAACCAATTTCATCCTCTCCCCTTCCCTTTCCCCTTCCTCCCTTCCCATCCTCCCCTTCTCTCCCCTCCCCCTTCCCTGCCCCTCCTCCAGGACAGTTTCACCTATCTTAAACATTGTACAGGAGTAAATAACACTGAACTAAAAAAGCATGCAAATGACCAAACCTGCCCTCCCTTTCTCCTCCCTCTTACTCCCTCCTTCTTACCCCTTTCCTAACCCTTCCTCCACCCCTCCCACCCCTCCTCTTCCAATTCCATCCCTTCCTTTCTTTCCCCTCCCCTCCCCTCTCCCTTCGTCCTTTCATCTCCTCTTCTCTCCCCCCTTCTCCTCCTCCCCCACGGTCAGTGTTACTTATCCCAAGCATGATTGCATGGGAGTAAATCCCATTGAACTCAGTAAGCATGCAGATGATCAGACCTGCCTTTCTCCTCCCCACTCTCCCTCTCTCTTCTCCTTCCCCTCCCCACTGTCCCCTATCCTTTCCCCTCCTCTGATCTTCTTCCTCCCCTCCCCTCTTCCTTCCTCCTCCTCCCCTGCTCACTCCAGCCCTCCCTCCACCCTCCCTCCACAGTGGACAATTTCACCTATCCTAAGCATGATTGCATGGCAGTAAATCCCACTGAACTCAATAAGCATGCAAATGATCAAACCTGTCCTTCTCCCATCCCCCTCCTCCTCTCTGCCCATCCTCCCCTCCCTCCTCTTCCTCCTCCTCCTCCTCCTCTCCCCATCCCCTGTGGTCAGTTTCACCTATCCTAAGCATGATTGCAGGGAGTAAATCCCACTGAACTCAATAAGTATGCAAATGATCAATCCATTCTCAGCAAACTTGCACAGGATTCCATTTCTTACCTCCTGGATTAAAAAGCAGAGAAATTCACTAATAGGCAAAAAAACCCTTGCGGTTTAAGAACGTACCTATAGCCAACAGATATTTCTTTCAAACTTTTAAAAAAGGGGAAATTGGACAGCTATAGTGAATGCACCAGGGGAGAAGGAGCCCTGACCTTTTCTCTGAGATATTGGACTGCCCTACAAATTTGTCAAAATGCAAACACAATTTGGGTTGGTCTTTCACAGTCCAATCCGCTTCCTGTGTAGCTTGGAAGATTTTGGTAACATGCCTCTGTCAGTGCAAGAGTCACTACACTGACCCATGCTATTTGTGACGCTGCTAGAAACCTGCTCCCCAAGGAAGGATTTGTTCCAAAGTGCATTGGATGTGGAATAAATTTATTTCAAGCAGTTGGTGTTTCTCCCTCTTTTTTATTTTTTGCTTTATATCAAGTTAGACCATTGGCCCATCTAGCCTGATATTATCGACTCTGATTGACAGCAGGTTTCCAAAGTCTCAGGCTCTTTTCTGGCCTACTACTCAGGCTCTTTTTCACTGAAGATGTCTAAGGATTGAACTTGGGGCCTTTGATAGGAGCCTTACCATTATGTTCTTGTCCCTTCCCAAACTGGATCCTCGCTCATCTAGGAAATATAGAGGAAGAAGACAAGAAAAGGCTCAGTGCCTTGTGATTTTTACACAATATTTCATATTTGCCTCATAGAAGTATATATATTCCAGCAATTTTGCTGCAATTTGGCATTTAAAGCAATTTAAAGGTCTTGAACAAGCAAAGCTTTATTGAATAAATGGATCCTTGACTGCATGCTAAAAATAAATAAAAATGCAAGGACGAGGTGAACACCTACTTCATAGTCCCAATATATTTAAAAACTAATGAAGCAGCCCTTTGTATAGGCCTTGATTATGAAGAAAGGCTGTCTGCAGACAAAATATTATTAACCCACCCATATGGGTTTCTGTAAATGCACATTATTCTGTAAGTTTTGTGGGAAACCAAGCTGAAGTAAATTTATTTTGCAAAAAATGATTGCATACTGTGAACTGCCGTTCTTGTATTAGGGGGAAAAAATTATGTCCCAATTGCTTGCAGAAATTCAGGTCATATGGTCAGTAAGTATATGAATTAATTGTCTCATTGTGACTGATTGGGGTTAGACCAAATAATAGCTTGTTAGCATTCAGCACCACCAGCAAGCTGTATTTGGCATGCCAGGGCATGGCCTGCCCTTTTCTATTTAAGTCTTTCTCTTTTTTTAGTCATGCTACACTATTTGATATCACTAAGGAATGAAACTGCAAACAGAAAATGAAGGTTCAGAAAATAGCAGCTGTCATGACTTAATATAAAAACATTCATTTCTCTGATCTACCAGATTGCTCACTTTTGGAGATAACCTTCTTCATCCATGTCTAAAGCTTACTTACAGACATGAAGGATCAGCCATAAAAGGCAAACTACACATTATGCAGGAGAGCCATGGTAGCTCTTCCATGTTTTAATTTTTATTTTAATGTAGCCAAATGGCTCTCTGATTTTGATTGGAGCAACTATGGGAGGGGAGGTTTAGCCCTTTCTCCCTGTACTGTTTTTCCAATATAAATTGTATACACTCCCAAGCTGTTAGCCCTGCAGGGGAACTAGGGATGGAATCCTCTCCTTTTCTACTTTTCTTCCTTTGTTTTTTTAAGGGTGGTTGGTAACAATTCAATTCCTTTTTCCTCCAATATCTTTTCATTTTCCCAAGCTCCTCCAATTTTTTTTTGCTTTGCAGAGAATTATCCATATTGTAATAACTATTTATTCACAAGTCTCCATTGGGATTGATCTTTCTTCTGAACTCTGTCATGATTGCCTGTTTACATTCCTTTTCAAATGCACTGCAGAGCAGATTAAGGCAGATAATGAAGTCAGTTTCCCCCATTCCACTGCTTACAATTAACACCTCATTGCCCCCTGCTGCTTTCTGTCTGTCAGTTGTAGTGGACAGCACAATGAAAATGTCAACCCAGTGTGCGGCAGCTGTGAAAAAGGCAAATTCCATGCTAGCGATAATTAGGAAAGGTATTGAAAATAAAACAGCCGATATCATCATGCCGTTGTATAAATCTATGGTGCGGCCGCATTTGGAATACTGTGTACAGTTCTGGTCACCTCATCTCAAAAAGGATATTATAGAGTTGGAAAAGGTTCAGAAGAGGGCAACCAGAATGATCAAGGGGATGGAGCGACTCCCTTACGAGGAAAGGTTGCAGCATTTGGGGCTTTTTAGTTTAGAGAAAAGGCGGGTCAGAGGAGACATGATAGAAGTGTATAAAATTATGCATGGCATTGAGAAAGTGGATAGAGAAAAGTTCTTCTCCCTCTCTCATAATACTAGAACTCGTGGACATTCAAAGAAGCTGAATGTTGGAAGATTCAGGACAGACAAAAGGAAGTACTTCTTTACTCAGCGCATAGTTAAACTATGGAATTTGCTCCCACAAGATGCAGTAATGGCCACCAGCTTGGACGGCTTTAAAAGAAGATTAGACAAATTCATGGAGGACAGGGCTATCAATGGCTACTAGCCATGATGGCTGTGCTCTGCCACCCTAGTCAGAGGCAGCATGCTTCTGAAAACCAGTTGCCGGAAGCCTCAGGAGGGGAGAGTGTTCTTGCACTCGGGTCCTGCTTCTGGGCTTCCCCCAGGCACCTGGTTGGCCACTGTGAGAACAGGATGCTGGACTAGATGGGCCACTGGCCTGATCCAGCAGGCTCTTCTTATGTTCTTATGTTCTTAAGAGCTCACATAGAAAGTAGATCAATAAAATATCACTCACACTATCAATGATTTCAAAGCAATTTTTTTAAAAAACAAATGAATTAGAAACCAGGCATGGAGAGTTGCAAAATTCATTCCGTAAAGATAGAGAATATCAGAAATAATAATTAATTCAATGGCAAATCTGATTATTGTTGAAAAGGAACCCATTGCTAAGGGGAACACACTGTACTATTTTCATCCAGTAGGACTAACAGCAACTTTGTAGGGGAGTGTGCCTGTGGTTTCAATCAGGGAAATGGCACAGGGGGAAAGGGTTAAACATACACTTCCAGTGCCACCACTCCAATTAAATTTGGAGTCTCCCATGGCTGATTTCAAGTGAAAAATAATATTGGAGTATAGAGTCACAGATCTTTTGACCATATAATACATTGGTTGGATCCAAGTTATAGACTCCAATTTTTTTCTTACAGATCAGAAAGTGCCCAACAGATGGCATTATGCTGATGGCTTTCATTGATTAATTCAATCATTTATTTATTTATTTATTTATAAATATATTTGTATACTGTTATTTCATTTAAAAACATCAAAGCAGTTTACAAGTAAAAAAGAACCTCATACAGTAAAAACCATTAAAAATACATTAAAAAAAGAGGTCAGCTATTTCAAAAAGACATCTTACTTGCCTGCATAAGCCTGGTGGAACAGAAAGGTTTTCAGCAGGCATTTAAAAGTTAAAACAGAAGGCGCTTCTTGAATCTCTGTTGGCAGAACATTCCAGAGAACTGGACTTCCGACACTGAAGGCTTGATTTCATGTTGATGTTAAAGGAACTTCACCAACTCGGGGAAGACCAAAGCCGCTCCTGCAGATGATCTCAGTGATCGAGTTGGAATATAAGAGTTCAGACAGTCCCTAAGATACCCTGGACCTTGTAAATTAATATAAGGACCTTGAACCTGACTTGGTAGTGGATGGCAAGCAGTGAAGGTGTTTTAAGAGTAGCCAATTGTCAGCCATGAGCCCCCATCAGCAGTCTGGCCACCACATTTTGCATCAGCTGGAGCTTCTGACCCAGGGCCAACAGTAGCCCCACATATAGCTCATTGGAGTAGTCCAGCCTTGAGGTTACCAATGCATGGACTACAGAAATCAGGCTATCCCTGTCCAGGAATGGCTGTAGTTGATGAACCAGACAAAGCTGATAAAGGGCACTCCTACCCACAAAGGACACTTAGGCCTCTAGTAACAAAGGTGAATCCAGGAGTACCCTGAAGCAATGGACGTGCTCCTTCAGAGGGAGCGTGACCTCATCTGGAACAGGTAAGTTGCCTATCTCCTGGACATGGGAACCACCTATCCACAGAGCTTCCATCTTCCCAGATTCAAGCACAGTTTATTGGCCCTCATCCAGTCCACTACAGCATTCAGACACTGATAAAGAACATCCACAGCCTCTTCTGATTCAGATGTTATGGAGAAATAGAGCTGTCACCAGTATATTGCTGACACCTTGCTCCAAAACCCCTAATGACCACTCCCAACAGCTTCACATCAATGTTGAATAGTACTGGGGATGCCCGCAGGAAAAAGTTGGCCTAGAAATTTTAAAAGATTTTATTATTTTATTAGTTTTTATGGACTGCATTTTGTAAGTATACATTTTATGATTATGTTGTCTACTTTCTATTTGCTGGTCTTTGACCGAAATAAACTTATTTACATTTACAATAGTAATGGGGAGAGAATAGGACCCTGTGGAACTCCATAGCACAAGCACTGGAGGATGAAGAATACTCACCCACTGCTACTTTCTGGACATGGCCCTGAAGGAAAGAGCAGAACCAACATAATACAGTGCCTCCTAAACCCATCCCATTGCGTCAGTACAAGAGAATGCCATGTAAATGGTATCAAATCCCACTGAGAGATCAAGTAGAAGTAACAGGGTCACACTCCCTCTGTCTGTCTCACAATAAAAGTTATCCTTCAGGGTGACTAAGCCTGGTTCTGATCCAAAACCGGGTCTGAATCCAGATTGTAATGATCCAGATAATAATTCTCATCCAGGAATACCTTCAGTTGTTCTACAACTACCTTCTCTGCCACCTTTGCCAAGAAAAGGGTGTTGGCGGCTGGTCTATAATTGTTACACTCCATTGTGTCCAGTGTGGGCTGTTTAAGAAGTGGATGCACCATCACCTCTTTAAGGGCAGTGGGCATCACACCATCAGTCAAAGATCCGTTTACCACACCAGTGATCCATTCAGTTACCCCACTCCAGCTAGCTTTAATAAGCCAGGGTGGACAAGAATCTAATGAGCAGGTGGTTGGGTGCATCACTTGCAAGCATCTTTTCCACATCATCAGGCCTCATTAACTGGAATTGATCCCACAACATTGGTTTTGACGTTGCATTGGACTCCTCGGCTACCACAATAGCAGTGTCTAAATCACTGTGGAGCCAAGTGACTGTATCCTCCAAAACTACACCTGTATCCTCCAATACTACAGCCTGCTTGGTCAGGGAGGCTGTTGAATAGCACGGTGGGTGGTACACCAACAGCATCCCTAATCTGTGTCTTTGGCCCAGCACCAGATGCAGGCCTCCCAGTCGTGCTCCAAGAGAGGGGTTTCCTGGTGATAGAGAGTGGACTTCTGTGGACTACAGCAACACCTTCTACATGAATTCCTACATTTTAAATTATTTCTATCTAACATCCTATCAAATGAAAGCTTTCTGTCAGTATGTCTTTGGCCAAACTAAACATCACATTAGCCAAACAGTTTGACATTGCATGATTCTTTTTTGCAAACTTGAATTTAAATCACAGCTATGTGGGTGGAGGTGGGATCAGGATCAGGGCCAAGTTGAAAGGGGAGAGTATTTTAAAGCCTTTCCCTACACACAGGTCACTGACAAAAATCACCCCACGACGCTGCTGTTTGGCTCAGGACATAAGTTGTCACTGACATAATGGCGTCTTCCCCTCCCATATAAAATAGCAGCTTTGGCATGCTGTTATTAACACAATGTGAAGTGTGCATGGAGTTAACTATGGTTAATGCTAAGCACAGTTACCTTTAATCAAAGTTTGGAAAACAGTTGATAGTCCTGTTTCCTAACTCTGCTTTAAAAATCCACAATTATTAGCGCTGGTTTGATTGTAATGTTAACCAGAGAAGGAAGAAGGAATTTGTTCAGGTGGGAGGTGGAGGGAGGGGGAGACACTGTGCAAACCCATAGCACCTCTTCTTTTGCTAACTATGGTTAGGCAATTTCGAGCATTATGTCCACAGGCGAGAGGGTATTTATTTATTTATTTCATATACAGCTTACTTTCAAAACAGTTTGGTATTTAACAGTTTTCAAAAGGTAATGAGCTCTGTGTGTGTGTCGGTACACACACACACGGTGCATTTTTGGTATAAAAAAGAAGATGCTGGTACACACACACCCATACTAGTGGCTTTGTCCCTGTGCGCTTTGCACGCCAACCCCCACCATAGGACTCCCAAATACACACACACACAGACTCCACACAGCGGTGTCACTAACGGGAGTGTGGGGGGGTGCGGACCTCCGGTGTGCGCCCTCCCAGGGGCGTGGACGAGGTGGCTGGGCTTGCATGCGTGCGTGCACTTAGGTCTAATTAACTTAAATAACGAAAAATTATTTTTGTGGTGAAGCAGAGTGAGGAAAATGCTGCCCTTCCACATCCTCCACTGTCTTCATAATGTTGTGTTTCTCTCTCCCTAATCTGTCACTGTTGGCCAGAGATCAGTGCCTCCTTCTTTGTATAACTCTCTCTGTGAAACATGATTTATTTCTGCCCAGGTTTCACATAAACTTTTTGAAGTACTGTGTTTTATCGGTATGTGTTTTTAAAGGTTAAATGAAAGCCGGTGTTGACCATTAAACTCTTAAAACATCCCTTCAATTATGAAGTGTGCTGGCTGTCACATGTCCCTACACTTCACAACAAACAGCGGAAAAAGCTACATACATATACTTATATATATGAAATGGAAATGAGTCGATCCTGACTTATGGCGACCCTATGAATAGGGTTTTCATGGTAAGTGGTATTCAGATATGGTTTACCATTGCCTTCCTCTGAGGGTGAGAGGCAGTGACTGGCCCAAGGTCACCCAGTGAGCTTCATGGCTGTGTGGGGATTCGAACCCTGGTCTCCTAGGTCATAGCCTAGCACCTTAACACTGGCTCTCCTAGTGTGTGAACCTCCCCTAAATTTTAAGTGCACCCTTGACAATGTAAACTAAATGTAGGAAACGTGTTTGCAACATGTGTATCATGCAGGGTTACTTAATTTTTAAAATAAATTTATCTCCTGCATTTTCCTCCAAGGAATTCAAGGTGGTATACATGGTCCCTCCCCCTTTATCCTTCAGCAGCCCTGTAAAGTAGGTTAGACTGAGAGATGGTCACACACACACACACACACACACGAGGAAGTGGACTGGACTGTGAAAGAGCAACTCAAATTGTGTTTGCATGTTGACAAATGTATAGGGCAGTACAATACCTCAAAGAGGAGGTCAGGTCTCCTGCTCCCCTGATGCATTCACTCTGCCCAATTTCCCCACTTTTAAAGTTTGATAGTGTGGAAGACTGGCCTCGACCCTTTCCCATAAATCATAAAAGCTTTGATATACCTGCATATTATAATTAATCAAGCTGCATACTGCTGATGTTTAAAAGTGGCTTGCATTTTCTTGGGATATAAATGAGGAAGTGGGTAGACGGCATGGAGGGAGTGTTCTTAGAAAGCAGAAGTGGTTAAGAGAACGATTTGTAATATCAGAGAAATAGATATGGGTAATGAGGATTAATTTATGGTTAAAACTTAACTTTAATCCAGTAGGAATTGCGCCAGATATTTTGTTTGATATTATCAATCTCCCTGGGTGAAATTAATTACAGATAAATTGTCTCAGATAGGCTTCTCTCTTCACCTTATCAAGTTTATGGGATATGAAGCAGCATCAGCCAGTATACGACAGCGTTTGATAGACATAGACCATCAACAGCAATTACTTTTAATAAAAAAACAAAGACATAATCCTAAATTCCTCAAGCCAATGTCATACTTGTTGACTTTAGAAACACCTAAATATCGAAAAGCCTTTTCTAAGATACGATTAGATGTATTGCCTTCAGCAGTTATGGATGGTCGACTACTTAAAATACCTTATAAAGAACGTGTATGCCTTTGCGGCGAAGATGCAGTGGAGAACAATGTACACATACTTCTCCACTGCCCTCTCTACAAGATTTTAAGACAACAAATTATTACTCCTTTGTTAGCGATCATTCCTTGTAAATCTGAATCTGATCAGATGGAATATGTCCTTGGGGATACGTCCTCTAAAATAACGAACCAAGTAGCAAAATTTAGTGTAGCCGTACAAAACTTACGATCTGATATCATAAAAACCTTTCTCACTGAAAACGAAAAATCATAATCTGATATATTGGTTGATATTTAGTGTTAAATATGATGATTCCTTAATAAATAATAGAGCTCCACATAATAGGTTATAGTTAATCCTTGGATGTTATGTTATGTTATTTAATGATTAATAAACAAATTAATAAATGGTTATTAATATAGTTACTTAAGGTTTAACTTTGATTTTATAGAAACCAATTAACAAATCAAAGTCTTTTAATGTTTTATACCTTTTTAATAATTAATGTGCAAATTTAAAACTGTGTATTAACTAAAATGCCATACAGCATATTGCTACATGTATGTTTTATTTTACTATGTTTTAAGCTGACCTATTGGTCGAATAAAGAATGAATGAATGAATGAATGAATATCAGAGAAATGTGTACTCAGAACTGGAGTCATCAGGATATACAGGAAATGACTTTGTGACTTCTGACTTGTATGTGTGAAGACCCTACTCAAATGTATAATCTTGTTTCCTTATATGGTATTCTGGATTGTGCTTTGCCATGCCTATATAACTGTGTGTAACTATGTCTTAGGCAGAGAGACTTTCCTTCGTGTTTAGGCAACTGGCACTAGGCTCTCTCTCCTGATGTACATCAGTACTTTTTATTGCAATAAATACTTGTCCAATCGACAGTTCTCCTAAATTTATTGTGAAGAGTTTTCCTTCAACAATAGAAATATCTGTTGGCTATAGGTATATTCTTAAACCTCAAGAATTTGTTTGTTTGTTTTGCCTATTAAAGTTCTGTGAATTTCTCTGCTTTTTAACCTGGGAGGTAAGAAATTGGATCCTGTGCAAGTTTGCTGAGAATGGATTGATCATTTGCATGCTTACTGAGTTCAATGGGATTTACTCCCCTGCAATCATGCTTAGGATAGGTGAAACTGACCAAGTGGGAAGGAGGGCTGGAGTGGACAGGGGAAGAGGAAGAAGGAAGAGGGGAAGGGGAGGAAGAAGAGATGAGGAGGGGAGGGGAAAGGGGGAGGAAAGGAAAAGGAAGGTCTGATCATTTTCATGCTTACATTGGGATTTATTCCCATGCAATCATGCGTAGGATAGGTAAAACTGACCATGGGAGAGGAGGAGAAAGGGGAGAGGAGAAGAGAAGGAAGGAGGAAGAGAGGGGAGAGGGGAGGGGGAAGGAGGGGTGGGAGAGATGAATGCTTCTCCCAGGCATTTTAGCATGTGTTTTTAAATTTATATATTTGTTTTTAATGTTTTTAATTGTTGTAAACTGCCCAGAGAGCTTTGGCTATGGGGCGGTATACAAATGCAATAAATAAATAAATAAATGAAGGAAGGAAGGAAGGCAGGAAGGAAGGAAGGCAGGAAGGAAGGAAGGAAGGAAGGAAGGAAGGAAGGAAGGAAGGAAGGAAGGAAGGAAGGAAGGAAGGAAGGAAGGAAGGAAGGAAGCGGGAGGGAAGGAGCAAGAGGAAGGGGATAGGAGGGAAGAGGAGGGGAGGGCAGGTTTGATCATTTGCATGCTTTTTGAGTTCAGTGTCATTTACTCCTGTACAATCATGTTTAGAATATTTATTTATTTATATCCTGCCCTTCCTCCCAGCAGGAGCCCAGGGCAGCAAATAGAATAGGTGAAATAGGATAGGTGAAACTGACCTGGAGGAGGGGCAGGGAGAGGGGAGAAGGGAAGAGAAGGGGAAGAAGGGTAGGGGTAGGGAGGAAGGTGAAGGTGAAAGGGATGGGGGGAGATTGGGTGTGTGGGCACTAGGGTTGCCAGGTTCCTGGCCTGAGACTGATCCTGTATCTTTAGGAGAAGAGAAAGTCAGCCAAGTGCAGGTGTTCTTGCAAGACTGTAATGGGAAAAACCACAAGGTGGAATTCTCCCTTCCCCCTGCACAACTTTTAAAGATACAGAAGACCTCTTGGAGGCCTTGCCTGGCAACCAAGAGGTCTTCTGTATTGTTAAAAGTTGTGCAGGGGGAAGGGAGAATTCCACCTTGTGGTTTTTCCCATTACAGTCTTGCAAGAACACCTGCACTTGGCTGACATTCTCTTCTCCTAAAGATACAGGATCAGTCTCAGGCCCTGAACCTGGCATCCCTAGTGGGCACTGGGCAGAGGGAAAGCCCCTTTCCTTTCCAAAAGGAAAACATTGTGAACAGTATCATTGTTTTTCAGGGTTTTCTCCACCCTTTTATTCTACAGCAGGCACATGTAGTCTCCCACCCAAATTTAAACCAAAGCTGTCACTGGCCGCATCTACACCAGACCTTTATTCCACTTTAAACAGTTATGGCTTACCTCAAAGAATCCTGGGAAATGTATTTTGTGAAGGTGCTGAGAGTTGCTAGGAGATGCCCCATTCCCCTCACAGAGCTACAATCCTCAGAAGAGTGGCTGACTGTTAACCCACTCTGGCCACTGGAGCTCTGTCAGAGGAATAGGAGTCTCCTAACAACTCTGAACACCCATAAATGATAAATAAGAGAAATGATGATGATGAACAACACTTTGGCATGTGATTAAGGCAGATTATGTGACTATGTGCCATGCTAGTGAAGCACATCTAGTTTACCAAAAGCACAATGGGAACAGCCACAAGATGGTATTGTAAGTAATACATGAGAAAGAAAAATATAGAACCATTGCCCAACTCACCACCATAAATGCTGAGCCACACTAAGGGCAGAGGCATGAAGTATCTTGCATTTACTGAGAAAGAGTAAATTACCAACATTGTTGTGGTTGTTGTTGCTGCTGCTGTTCTAGACTGCTTTGCACAAGATAAAAATATAAAAACAGAAGTTCTAAAAACAATAAAATCATTTCAGCAATCTCTAAAAACAGTAAAACCATGTTTACAAATTCTAAAAACAATAAAACAATTTCTTCAGATATACAATTGTTCCATATGTGACTGGGTCACATCTCAGGAAAAGCCATCTTAAACAAAAAATGACTTCAGTAGGCACCTAAACATCATGACTCAAGGTGCCAGCCTGTCTAATTGACTTCAGAGAGCTGGAGCTACAACACTAAAAGCCTGGTTTCTAGTACATGCTAAGCGCACCTCTAAGGTATTATCTAGTTCCGTTAAGGCGAAGCGGGCAAAGAAGTTATGGAGCATTAGTAACCTCTGCAGCAAGGCCTACCATACACTGTCTTGTTAATAGTTACTTGTTAAATGCTTGTACAGTAATACCTCAGTTAATGTATCCTCCAGGAACAAAGCTCTTTTTAAAGGTGAAACTGAGCAGATTTGCTTTGCTATGGATAAACTTTCAAGCCTGTGCCTATACTTTGTTAGGGTGAAACTGACAAGCCTATGTGTTCACTTTGCATTAAAGAGATCTTTTGCTTTCTCCCAGGGCTAGGGAGGGAAGGATCCAATACGATTCAGAGGAAGAGGGGGAGGGGTGCTGGGTAGGCACCCTTTAAAGCCCCTGTTGAAGCTGCCCCCACCATCTATGAGTGGGTGTAGGAACCTATCCCTAATCTTTCCATGTTGTTCCTACCTCTGGTACTAAAGTTTCTGTTAAATAAGTAATGTCCAGGAATGCATCTACTTTGTTAACTGAGGTATTACTGTATGTAAAATTTTGAGGACCACTTCTTTAAGTCAACCATCCTGGAAGCATTAGCAGGTGAAAATAACAAAATTGACACATTAAAATATACAATGACTCAGTACTACATTGTTTTAGAAGCTTTTCTTTTACACAGTATGATCACTACCATCAAGACAGGGGAAGTAATAACACTTTTCTCTGATAATCCTTCTTCCTAAGTGTTGGATGATGAAAACAGTTAAGTGTTTTATCTCCTGCTTGAAGCTCTAAGTCAGCAAACACGGGCTGCAGCAGGGATCCCACTCATCAGAAGACAAGAGGGAGGGATACACAACGTGTAGTTGGGGACGCTTACTTTTCCTGGCAAGCCAGCTTGTCATAAAATTTTTTAGCAGGTACCGAACCACAACGAGCAGCAGCTGGGAAAAGATGCAGATCTGCATAAAATTTGTACATGCTAATTAATATACATAGATGCAAATTCAGAAATACTATAATTTAAATACAATTACTACAATTTAAATAGAAATATAATATGGTTCTTTTTCTTTAAACCAGACTTGGACCCTTCAAATAGAAGGCAGCGTCAAATAGAGGACTGTTCCATGATAGCCCTTCAAATAGAGGATTGTCCTTTGTAAAATAGGAAAGATGGCTGCTCTACTCACATTAGGCACAAAGTCAGGAACAGTATACATATCTGGTATTGCCCACTGAGAAACGCAGTATAGGGAAGGGGGACGTGGAAAGAGACACATGAGATTTGCATGTGATGTCTAAGCCAAATACTTAATCATGTGATTCTTCTGATTGCATAGCTTGGGTCTCCAAAGCTTCCACAGTCAAAAGAAAGTACCACTGAGTGGAGTGTGATTTATTCCCAGATAAGTATGTATAGGACTGCAGCCTTAGTGCTGATCATGATTTCTAACTCTCCAGACAATATTATTATACATTGTTATAATTTTGAATAAATTTGTTCCTCTTGTATTATGGAGAACCCATAGCCTTTGGCTTTTGGAAGTAGTAAAAGTCTAGCAGAGAGGTGATGGCCACATTGGGAAGAGGTCATCCTATAGCGTCTTGCCCACTGTAGCTGCTTTCATGCCTGGGGCTTATTGCATCAGTTTTGTGGATTAAAATGGTAGTGCTTCTGTCCTGATTTCTAAAACTCTTTTCCCACTGCAGTACCTGTTGAGTTAAGAAACGGTGACTTTTTCAGCCAGTATACCAGAATTTCACACAAATGTCTTTCACATTGCCACAATGAATGTCTTGTTTTCATCCCTCACTCATTAAACACATGTGCGCTATAATTTCCACATAATTTACTGTGTGAGTTAGTGTCTGGTCACGGGGGGGTGGAAAAAGGAGGAAGGGGAAGCTGCTATCCACTTCTAAGCTGGAATGCCAGTACAATTTTCATCGAGCAAAAAAATTGACGCACACCTAAAGGGTAGGAACACACTGTGTGCTAGGATGCCTGTCACGTGATCAACTGCAGCTAGCACAAAAACCCTGCAATTTTCTGGGTTCTCAAGCTTGCAAACTGATTATTTCTGGAATCATTTATCACAGAAATTAGCACTAAATTTCCACTAGATTCCACTAGATTTCGGAACTAGCTTTTACATCATGTGAAAGATCAAATCAAATACACAAATTACCAGGAAAAAAATCATTGGAATAATGGAATAAAGTGCAGTGTAAAAGCAAGGGGGGATAATGAGTTGTGCTGGAAATTGCCCTTCTTAAATTATATGCGGTAGCAGTCCACGAAAAGAGAAGACCTAAATGTGATGGGGGTGGAATGAGAGAAATTAGAAAGATATATGACCACATGAGGATTGGAAAGCAAGTACGAAGAAGATCACCCTTTTGCATGGAGCTTTATTTTCTTAGCCCCAGCACTAATCTGGATCCCTTGATCTTCTAAATGGACTGCCACTCACCGAAAGAGTGCTCCAAGGCCTGCTAACAGAAGGGAGGAGCAATTTTCAATAATTACCTCAGTACCCCCTACCTGCTCCAGAAGATTGGAGGCCTTCTGGAAAGTTTGGGAGGAGGTGCAAGGGACTACAGGGGAAGGAGAATCAGCAAAAATCTCCTCCCTTTTCCTGCACTAGATCACAGCCCTCCCATAGACAGCATGACTTCTTACATTCACAGAAGGGCAGCTTAGGATCTAACCAATGCATCTGAGTCTTTTTGCATTTAGCATACAGCAGCAGCAGCATTACAGAATGCTTTAGAGTATTCAAAGCATTTAACATAGGTTATCTCAGTTACTTGTAAAACAACAAATTACTCAGTAATTTGAAAAGGTTGAAGCATGTGCTTAACTTTCGTTGAAATCAATGGGACCTAAGTACTTAACTTTGGCTGGATTGTGTCCAGTATAATTAAATATACTGTAGTACAAGAAGATACTCTAACTTTTCTGTAAGCTGCGCACGCCCGTGCACACACACACACACATCCATCCAGGTCAAATGTTATGAAATTAAGCCTTTACGGTTATCTGATGTTTATCATTCCAGATCTTCTTAATAATTTCTGAAGGAGGTGGATGAGGTCAGCATTGTTTAGAGAAATACCATATACAACACAATTATGTCATATGCCATGCAAAGGAATGTGAGTCTTATCAGAGAGATAATTTGCTGGGGGGGAGGGTTTTTAAAAGATGCAAAATAAATCAATAAGCCTTGAGGCATCCTTGGGGAAAGACAGTAATAAATCAGACTGATAGCCTAAACACTCAATGATTCTCTGTATTAACCAAATAACATCAGAAGCAGGCCATTATTCCTGATGAAAAGCAAAATTTAATTAGCTAATCTACCAGTGTAATTTAGTGAATCAAAAGCTTTTGAGGGGTCAGTGAGTCTTGCTCTCACAAGCTTATTATCTTCCATCACTAACAAGATAATCATTAAGCAACTTCACAGGAGCTGTTAATGTATGAGAGTGCTGGCTACTACCGCCATCATTAAAAAGAAGTCACCATTTATTTTCAATTAGAAGCTTTTAAAAGTATTACATTAAAATGTACATAAATGTGTATAAAGTATCCTGCTCTTTGAAGTAAAGTTGTCTGCACTTTCGCTTGAGTTCATTTTTATTCTCACCTTTAGTCCAGTAAGACCCATTAGGTTCTAATCACATGAACAGAAGACAACAATATTAAGTATTTTGTAGGCATTATATAGACCTCTGTGCCATATTTCTATATTTTCTTTTTGCACTGTTTAGTTTATGGAAGTACATAACTCAATATCCCCAAAAAATAAGATCAGGGACATCATGAAAACAGCTATTTCAGAGCTCCTGTACACTGATTTTTGAGAAGATACATTTGTCTGTAATGAAGTCATCAGGTGGAAGGAGATGTTACACAACGTAAAAGCTAGTTCCAGAAATCTAGTGGAATTTAGCACTCATAAAATGATTCCAAAAATAATCCATTTGCAAGCTTGGGAACATGGAATATCATGGGAGGTTTGTGCTAGCTGCAGCCACTCACATGACAAGCATCCTGGCATGCAGGTGTGTGTCATTTTTTTGCCTGATGAAAATTGTACCAGTATTCCAGCATAGGCATGGGTAGCAGCTTCCTCTTCCTTCTTCTCCCACACACACCCCTGTGTCCAGACACCCCATAAAAATAATATCAGATACTTAAGGGAGAGGGGTCTTTCCATGGAACCAGAGCTTTGAGGGCAACAAGATTTTTCATTGAGGGGGCTGCAATCCCGGCCCAGCTTTGCATCTGCGTAATAAGGGCACATCTCCTCAAAAAAAGTTTCCTCAAGAAAAGAGGATCAACTTTCTCCGTTTCTGCCTCTGCCGTTTCAAGTGGATTAATATGTTTTGGACCGTTGTTTTTAAAACAACAAATCAAAGTCTGATGAAAGAGCTGAATGACGTTTAATAAAACTTTTTTTAAAAACCCAGCCGCACTCTGTAGCTCTGTACTACCGGTATATTTGCATGCACCAGCAGAAATCATTTTTTAAAAAGCCCATGCTAACTCACTCAGTGAATTATGGGGGAACTACAGTGGGCATGTGTATAACGGGTGAGGGGCAGAAGCAAGATGTTGTTCATTGCAGCAGTGTCAAAGATACTTGCGTGAAATGCCAGTATATCAGCCAAAAAAGCCGTTGTCCCTTAACGTAACAAGTACTGCAGTGTGAAAGGAATTTTAAAAATCAAGAAAGAAGTGCTACCATTTGAACAATGTTAAGAAAAAGGACATGGAAAAGTCCTCCACAATATGTACCACTTCAAAACACAGGTAGACGATTGCATTGCATGATTCATTCATGATTTACAAGTCCCAGCTGTGGAAAGTTGCATGCCAGACAGAAGAATTCTTGCCTAGCTTATAGAGCTGGAGTCCTAGAAATGTATTTAAAAAAGAAAAGCTTTGTCCATATATTTAATAGCAACATATATCTGATATCCCCTGCTCACAATGTTGTTGTCCAGTTCCATTCTTAAAGTGAAGATAACTTACAAACTTCATTGCCCTCTCTATTGTCCATGTACCAGTTGCCCAGGGCCTCTACTTGTGCACATTACGCACTTGCCTCATTGCCACCACTGGCGACATGCACAGCTCTGTACCAGACCACAGAAATGGACATCTGTCTGCATCCTCCAATACTTTGAGCCTCAGCAAACAGTTGTGAACCAATTTTTCCATTTAGTCATGAATACAGCAGATGTGGTTTGTTCCCACTCATTGCAACTTGCTGCCTTGTGAATGGAAAAGGCTGATGCTCCATTTAGCCTTTTATTATCTGCATGTGTATTGAGATTGGTAAAATAAGGCTGTGTACACACTTACCCATTTGTAGCACAAACAGGTATAGTTTTTTTCTGAACACAGTATCATTCATAGTTGTCCTCAACATGCTGCTTTTGATCTGGATTGATAGCAGATCCTCCCATCCAGACGGGTGGGTGTGGTTACTTCATATAAGTTTGAAAACCCTCCCCTTGTGATCCCAGCAAATGCCCACCCACAGAGTTACTGGGCAGGTGTGGATACACCTCCTCCCACCCCATTGCTGGGACTGCCTGCAATGAGCATTTATTTTTTGAATGAAACCAGTTTGTCAAGAAGAACTTTTCAGAGACAAAAAATATGTAAAAGGTCTAGATTGTGTATGCACTAAGTAGAAAAAAACAAGAATTCAGTCTCCATTGATTCTAGAATAAAAGGGCATGTATGTGCAGCCTAAATTAAACCAATAATGAAACAAGGGGTTACTGTGAAATTATAAGCAATAATAAGTCTTTAAACTTATTATTATATATGTCCTTATATAAAAAGACAGTGGCGTAGTGGTTCGAGTGCTGGACTACGACCTGGGAGACCAGGGTTCAAATCCCCATACAGCCATGAAGCTCACTGGGTGACCTTGGGCCAGTCACTGCCTCTCAGCCTCAGAGGAAGGCAATGGTAAACCACCTCTGAATACCACTTACCATGAAAACCCTATTCATAGGGTCGCCATAAGTCGGAATCAACTTGAAGACAGTCCCATATAAAAAGACTACCAATCATCTACAAGTTAATGATTGCTGAGCACATTCTATTATGAGAGCCAGGTGTATTTGAGTATGGCAACCCAAAAGAGTCCCAGAGGAAGTTTAATGATCAATTGTGGCCCCAAACCACAAAATTAAAGATCCTTAATAATACACAGTGCCAGGATAAACCGTTAGGTCTCTGGAAAAACCTTTTCATTCTATCATGCCAAATGATCCATGGCTTAAGGGCTCACATTTATATAACACATTGTAATGGGTCTGCGAGAGCCATCCCCATCCCTCATGTCAATGATCCATGAATAACTGGAAATGTCTGAGGAGTGTCTGGGCCCATGCCACATTGCTTTGGGGATGCATGAGAGTGTGCTAAGATTTAGTAAGCATTAATGTTCCTTAGTGAATATCTTAAACCTTCCTATTTGCACTTTTTTTAAGAAAAGGCACTAGAATGTTACAATGACTAAACGGGTGAACAATCATTTTAAAAGGCATCGAATCTAGGACCCTTTCTCAAAGATTTCTCCAACTTTGGCCAAGCACCCTACAACTTACAAGTTGGGTCCATATACCCCAATGACTGGTGAAGGATGGGATGGATATTTTAAGGCCTATTGGCAGTTTACTTCAGGGTGGGAAATGTGTTGTGATGGGGTAGATCTGGGTCAGAACCAGAACTGCCGATAGGATTTGGAGGGAACCCATCATTTGCCCCTATTTCAGAGTCTGTGTACAGACCACAGTTTCCAAAACCTGCAGAAATGGTCTAAAGGCCTCATGTGCCTCTAGTGCCGCCCTGGGGTCCTACTGGGAGGAAGGGTGGGATATAAATAAGATAAAATGAACCAACAAATAAATAAATAAAAAGTGATGCCATCAAAAGTCTGCTATGGGCCTAGAGTTTTCTATGTGTCGGGATGCGGAATTGGGGTCCCGTGGATTTAGAGTCAGAAGACGAGGGGGAGGGGAGCCCCCTGTCAGACTTGAGCAAAGGAGAAGGAGAGGAATGTCCAGAGATACGGTTGCCCAGCAACGGAGATACTGGGAGCGCCAGAGTCTCAGAGCCAACCTTGAAAGTTCACACGCCTCCCCCTCTGCCAGGACCTCCCCTTACGCCCATACTGGAGTCGGAATCTTCAGAGGGGGAGGGGCCGGCGCTTCCCCCCTCACCGTGTACTCGACGACAAATGAAGAGACAAGAAAGGAGGAGGGGGAGACAGGTGGCCCTGGAGGGTGGATTGAGGCAGAGTGAAAGGCTTCGCGCCCGTTTGGGTCCTACTTAAGAGTTGGGCGGGAAAGTGCACTTCGCTCTGTCAATTATCTTTCCATGTCGCAGGATCTGTAAGTCAGTGGTGCTTTATGAGAAGGCGTAGCGTTTGTGTGGATGTCACTCTAATAAAAACTGAATTGCTTTCACCCACTGGTCTGGTCCCTCAGTCTCATCCTGGACCCGACAGCTTGACAGAGCCACCTAAATCGCTCTCAACGCTCTCTCCACGGGACGAGGACAAGATGTCAAAGGGAGCGGAGGGAGGAACAAATCCCACTTCTGAGACGGAAGAAGTGAGACTCTTGAGGACTAATGTGGCTGATTTACAGACGGATGTCCAATCCTTGCTGGCAGCAGTCGAGGCAAACGGATAATCAGGCCTTGAAAGCCACGATCGATCGGATGCGAACCGCCCCTCCAGCCGCTGCGGTAAAGGTGCCCATTGGATTACCCCCAAAGTATGCGGAACAAAGTGATCAGTTGGCAACCTTCATGGCTCAATGTGAACTATACTTGGATGTCAGGAATGCAGAATTTCCGGGTGATGGGGCTAAAGTGGCATTCGTGATCAGCCTCCTGGAGGGAGAAGCTGCAAAGTGGGTGACTCCGTATCTGGTGAGAAAGGATGCTCTCCTAGGAAGGTACAGAGGATTCATACAAGAAATGACCGAGATGTTTCAAGACCTGCAAAGAGCGGAAACTGTAGCGCGGCAGCTAGGCGCCCTGAAACAAGAAAAAGGAACTGTTTCCGAGTATACTAATGCGTTTAAAATTTTATCCCAAGAGACTGGCTATAATGAGGCAGCCCTGATGTTCATGTACCGAAGCGGACTGAACGCGGAGATCCTGGATGAACTGGCCAGGACCGCCCCCCCCCACCGACCTGCCAGAACTTATTCGGCTGTGCCTGCAGATCGATCACCGACTGGAGGGGAGACGCCTGGAGAAGAGACAGGAGGCCCCTAGATACTCCACCTCGGCACCTCGCAGCAAGAATCCCTCCACTTCGGGAATGACGGGTAGCGCGACCGAAGGGCGGGGGGGGCAGACCAAGGCTCTTGGAAGAAGAGAAAGAGAGACGACGCCGAGAACGCTTATGTTTCTATTGTTCCAAACCGGGTCATATGGCCCGAGATTGTGGGCTAAAGAAGGGGAAGACGGAGCCGTCGGAAAACTAGAACACCCAGTCCACATGAAGGCCAGTGGACTGGGGGCAGCGTTGTACAAAGGCCCCCCGATGACCCAGCCTCCCTCCAAAGGAGTGCTGGTTCTACCTGTGCGGATTACAACTGCCAGAGGAGTGTTGTTCAACTCTACTGCCTTAATCGACAGTGGAGCCTCCACCAACTTCATTGACGCAAAGCTGGCCAAGCGTTATGGCATCTCTAGCTGGACACTGGACACCCCCCTTTCCGTGGAGACCATTGACGGGAGACCCCTGAAGTCAGGGGGGGTAACGCAAGCCACGGAGGAATTGAAGCTTCAATTCCCGGGCATGAAGAGCTCATCTCACTGTACGTGTCAGATCTTTCAAGCTTTGAGGTGATTCTGGGGATGCCCTGGCTCGCCATGCACGAGCCTAAAATAAGTTGGAAGGAGGCGGTGGTGTGGTTCACATCTCAGTACTGTCAGGAGAACTGCCAACCAGAAGGAATCAAGAACACCTTAGCGGGAGCCATACAAGAGGGCACGCCAGCGATGATCCCTCCGAAGTATGAGGAATTCAAAGATGTGTTTGACGAAAAGGAAATGGAAACCTTACCCCCCCACCGTCCTTACGACTGTACGATCGATCTTGTGCCAGGGGCCAGCATACCGGCGGGAAGGATTTACTCGCTCACAGAGACTGAAAGGGTGGCTCTGAAAGAGTTTTTGGAAAAGAACCTGAAGCGAGGATTCATCCGCCCGTCACAGTCTCCGGCCGGGGCGCCTTTGTTGTTCGTGAAGAAGAAGGGGGGGAGCTCAGGCCGTGTAATGATTACCGCGCACTGAATCAGATCACCACCCCTAACAGCTATCCACTGCCTTTAATCTCGGAGTTGCTAGATCAGCTACGTTCAGCCAAGATTTTCACGAAGTTGGACTTGCGGGGAGCGTACAATCTAATCAGAATGAAGGAGGGACATGAATGGAAAACGGGGTTCCTCACGTGTTACGGTCAATTTGAATACCTTGTCATGCCGTTTGGGCTTTCGGGAAGTCCAGGAATTTTTCAAAAATTCATGAACGATGTATTTAGAGACTTACTGGACACGTATGTAATCTGTTACTTAGATGATATCCTGGTGTTTTCGGAGAATCAAGAGGATCAAGACCGACACGTAACAACCGTGTTAAAGAGACTGAGAGAAAACCACCTGTATGCTAAGTTGGAGAAATGTGGGTTTGACCTCGAGTCTTTGGACTTCCTGGGGTATCGAATCTCAGCGGGAGGAGTGGAGATGGACCCAGGGAAAGTGAGTTGCATAAAGGACTGGGGGCAACCCGTCACAAAAAGGATGTGCAACGGTTTCTAGGGTTTGCTAACTTCTACAGGAAATTCATCCCGGGGTTTTCCAAACTAACGGCTCCCCTGACCGACTGTTTAAGGGGAAAGAAAAAGTTCCAATGGACGGAGCACGCTACGAAGGCTTTTGAGGAGTTAAAAGAGAAATTCGCTACCGAACCCATTTTGCGTTTCGCTGATCCAAACCGTCCCTTCATAGTGGAAGCTGATGCCTCGGACTTTGCCATCGGGGGGGGGGTTGCTACAAGGAGATCCCGAGGGAAAGGAGTTGTACCCCTGCGCATACTTCTCTAGGAAGTTAAAGCCTGCAGAGAAGAACTACACGGTCTGGGAGAAGGAGTTACTGGCCATTAAGGACTCTTTTGAGAACTGGAGGCAGTATTTGGAGGGAGCCTCTGATCAAATTGAAGTGCGTTCCGACCACAAGAACCTGGAAAGTCTGCAAACGGCCAGGAAGCTGAACCAGAGGCAGATCGGATGGTCCCAGTTCTTCGCCCGGTTCAACTTCAGGATTACGTATCACGCCCAAGCCAAGAATCAGAGAGCCGACACCTTGTCCAGGCAGCCGCAATTTAAGGAGAGTGAGCCCCAGGACCAGCCACAGTACGTGATCCCGCCGGAGAAATTAACACTAGGATCATGCCAACCTTCATGGGAGGAAGAGCTCAAAAGAGCGCAACGGGAAGGGACGGGCATACAGCAGTACATTCACGAGGCGGGGCAGGATCCAGGCTCAGAGGTGAATTTCTACTGGCGAGATGGGTTGTTGTGGTTTAAAACGGCCAGGGTCGTGCCAGAGGGAGACTTAAGACTCAAAATTCTACGCCAGTGCCATGACTCTGTCACTGCAGGACACTTCGGGATTTACAAAACCATTCAGAATATAGCTAAAGACTTTTGGTGGCCGAAGATGCGCCGGGACGTTGAGGACTATGTGAAATCCTCTTCGGTTTGTATGCGAGCTAAACATCAAATGGGAAAACCGGCAGGGCTGTTACAACCGTTAAAGGTCCCCAGTGAGCCTTGGAAGGACCTTTTCATGGACTTTATAACTGATCTACCAAAGTCACAAGGGATGACTGCCATTCTAGTCGTGGTAGATCTACTTACCAAGATGGCACATTTTCTCCCTTGCCCGGGGCCCTTAGAAGCGAAAGAAACAGCCAAATTATTCATCAAGGAGGTTTATCGGTTGCATGGATTGCCCAACAGTGTGGTCTCAGACTGAGGGACTCAGTTTACGGCTAAGTTTTGGAGGGCGCTCTGGAAGCAGCTGCAGACGGAGTTAAAACTCTCATCTGCCCATCACCCCCGGACAGACGGTCAGACGGAATGCTTGAATGCCGTTTTGGAGAAATATTTACGCTGTTACGTTTCTTATCAACAAACTGACTGGACTTCGTATTTACATTTTGCAGAGTTTGCCTACAACAACGCCTTACACTCCAGCACTCAGCAAACCCCGTTCTTCGCAAATTATGGATTTCATCCTAAAGCCTTTCCTAGCAGTTCGGAGGGAGTGTTGGTGCCCGCCGCTGAAGAATTTCTACAGGAGTTACAAGCCATCCAACAGACCCTGAAACAACAACTGGACGAAGCCAAGACGGAGTACAAGCGAGCTGCCGATTTACACCGGAGAGAAGCCCCCCCCCCTTCAAGCAGGAGACCAGGTATGGTTGTCCACTCGTTTCCTCCCCATGCCAGGCAAATGCAGAAAACTGCAAGATAAGAGGGTGGGGCCTTTTGAAATAGAGACTCAAATTAATCCGGTGGCGTACCGGCTGAAGTTACCCGATTCATTCAAAGTACACCCTGTGTTTCATCGATCTCTGCTCACCAAAGCAGCCTCCCCCCCAGTGAGTTGCGGCCAGTGGAACCTCCAGGGGCTCCGATCAGGGTAAATGAGCAGACGGAGTATGAAGTTGAGGACATCTTGGACTCCCGAATAAGACGCAAGAAATTGCAGTATTTGATCCATTGGAAAGGGTACGGGTCTGCAGATAGGAGTTGGGAAAATGAAGTTGATGTGCACGCTCCAGAGTTAGTGAAACGGTTTCATGAGTTATTTCCCCACCGTCCCAAGCCAGGTAGAGGGGGGGGGCTCAGCCTGGAAGAGGGGATGATGTCGGGACGCGGAATTGGGGTCCCGTGGATTTAGAGTCAGAAGATGAGGGGGAGGGGAGCCCCCTGTCAGACTTGAGCGAAGGAGAAGGAGAGGAATGTCCAGAGATAGGGTTGCCCAGCAACGGAGATACTGGGAGCGCCAGAGTCTCAGAGCCAACGTTGAAAGTTCACATGCCTCCCCCTCCGCCAGGACCTCCCCTTACGCCCATACTGGAGTCGGAATCTTCAGAGGGGGAGGGGCCGGCGCTTCCCCCCTCACCGTGTACTCGACGACGAATGAAGAGACAAGAAAGGGGGAGGGGGAGACAGGTGGCCCCGGAGGGTGGATTGAGGCGGAGTGAAAGGCTTCACGCCCGTTTGGGTCCTACTTAAGAGTTGGGCGGGAAAGTGCACTTCGCTCTGTCAACTATCTTTCCATGTCGCAGGATCTGTAAGTCAGTGGTGCTTTATGAGAAGGCGCAGCGTTTGTGTGGATGTCACTCTAATAAAAACTGAATTGCTTTCACCCACTGGTCTGGTCCCTCAGTCTCATCCTGGACCCGACACTATGCAGCCCGAACCATTCCTGACTGCAAAAGGGACCCACTCTCTCACCACCGCCACTTTGTGTTCCTTACTGGAGTTTGGGATAGTGGCAAGGAGGTTACCATCCACACCAAGAGGAATGTTAGCTATTGAGAGGTCTCAGACCCTCCTGCCCTTGTGGAGTGCACCCAAGGTATATGGACATCTTGAGAACTACAAGTTGTGATTTTATCTATCTATTTATTTATTGTACTTATATACCGCCCCATAGCCGAAGCTCTCTGGGCGGTTTACAGTAATGTCTTGTATGAGGTCACTTTGCAGATGCATCTTTTCCAGCCTCAGTATGATCCTGTATGCCATCTTTTCCCCACCATAAGTAACATGAAGTGGGGGTGGCAGGGAGCATCCCATCCAAACTGGTTGGGGGCAAGCTGCAAGGGCCAAGTTCAAGGTTCTCATTTTAGTGTACAAAGCCCTATACAGCTTTGGACCAGGATACCTAAAAGACCGTCTTATCCCTTATATGCCCAGTCGATCACTGCAGTCTGCAGGTGAGGGCCTCCTGCAGATACCATCTTATCAGGAGGTCTGTTCTGCACAACATAGGAAATGGACCTTTAGTGTGGCAGCACCTACCCTGTGGAATTCCCTACCCTTAAAGATTAGACAGGCGCCATCTCTGTTATTTTTTTGGTACCTATTGAAGACCTTCCTCTTTCAACAAGCCTTTTAAGTTGAGACCTTATCCCAGTCTGCATCTGTGTTGGCATTGGTTTTTAATATTTTTTAAACCTTTTTAAAAAAACAATATGTTTTAACCTCTTATTTTGTTTTTAAGATATCTTCAAAGCTTTTTTAAAAATGTTTTTAAAGATGTTTTGTTTTAATGTATTTTAAAGTCTGTTTTTATGATGTTTTAAAGTGCTTTTAGTACTTTTGCTTGCTGCCCTGGGCTCCCGCTAGGAGGAAGGGCGGGATATAAATCAAATAATAAATAAATAAGGAGGCCTCTAAACCCATGTACAATTCCAGTGCCATTACTAAGATGTCTTGCCAATATGGAACTGAACCAGGTTCAGAAAGGTTAATTGAGGATGTCTGCTGAATTAACCGATTTTATTTATCCTCCAGAATGTGGGAATAGGGGAGTTCACCCATCCCTATAAATACCATCTAAGGTTGTCAACCAATTAAATAATTTTGAATTTTCCCCACCCTCCCAAAATCAAGAAAGCCCCTCCTATTAACCCTGTGTATATTATTTATTTATTATTTATTTATTCATTACATTTATACCCTGCCTTTCTTTTCATGACAGAAACTGCAGGTGGCTTACATATGTTTCCCAGGTGGTCTCCCATCCAGGCACTGACCAGACCTGACCCTGCTTAGTTTCAGCAGGGTGCTGGCCTCATGTGCCTTCAGACCATACCCTTGGAATGGCAAGTTTGGGGAGGCATTCCTTTTTAGCCATGCTTGTACATATTGCCAGAAATGTATAAACCGCAGTCTGCAGCCGTTGATGCAATGAACAAGATAAAAATCAATTTAAATTTAAAAGGTACAAGTTCTTTAAAAAAAACAATTTCTGCAAAGTGTAGAAACAATGAAACCATTTCTACAGATGTCCAATTAGTATTCCATAAATAACTGGTGGTACCTCAGGGAAAGCCTTCTTAAACAAGCCTTCTTGAGTTGGCGCCTAAACATCAAGATGCTTAATAATTAAAAGCTACCATGCATGGTTAGAAGGTCATCTTTTATATTTTCTTTTTCATTCTTTATTCCAGTGACATACTAGATTCATAAATACCTTAAATAATGAAACGTAGGTGCCCTCGGCTGTTAGCAACTACATTGCCATAAGACAATGGTAAGGGGGAGATCCAATATCAGAGATGCAAGGCATCAGATGTATCTTAAGGAGAAGAAGAGATAACTGGGCACCCCACTCTGCATTTCTGAACATGTTTGATCATTGTGCACAAGGACCAGTCATTATATAAAAAGAATTAAAAGGAATCAAAAGCAACCACAGAGATTCCTCTTAAAATAGAACTTTGTCTTTCTAGCCTTCCAGTTAACTCTTGTCCTCCCTACTCTGAAATATAAAAAAGTTTTAAAAAACTGAAAAAATAAAACTGCTGTTATAATGCCATTATACAAATCTATAGTACAGCCGCACGTGGAACACTGTGTACAGTTCGGGTTGCCTCAACTCAAAAAGGATATTGTAGAGCTGGAAAAGGTTCAGAAAAGGGCAACCAGAATTATCAAGGGGATGGAGCAACTCGCCTGCGAGGAAAGGTTGCAACATTATGGACTTTTTAGTTTAGAGAAAAGGCAAGTAGGAGGTGACATGATAGAAGTTTATAAAGTTATGCATGGCATGGAGAGAGTGGATAGAGATTTTTCCCCTCTCTTGTAACATTAGGACTCGTGGACATCCAACAAAGCTGAATGCTGGAAGATTCAGGACAGATAAAAGAAAGTACTTCACACAGCGCATAAAGGAGGCAGTGGTGGCCACCAATGTGGATGGCTTTAAAAGAGGATCAGACAAATTCATGGAGGATAAAGCTATCAATGGCTACTAGCCTTGCTATCTATGCTCTCCCTCCACAGTTGGAGGCAGCATGCCTCTGAAAACCAGTTGCTGAAACCTCAGGAAGGGAGAGTGCTCTTGTGCTCAGATCCTGCTCATGGGCTTCCCAAAACCATCTGGTTGGCCAATGTGAGAACAGGATGGTGAACTACTGCAGATGGGCCACTGGCCTGATCCAGTAGGCTCTTCTTATGTTCTTGTGTTAAAATGACTGAAAGTATTTGTAAAAACAAATGTAACTTCAACACTATTGCACTTTTCCCAGTCAGCCTTTGCACATGTGCTATCCAGCAGGGGTTCACTCCCTCGCCCCTGATCACTGCCCAGGCTGGATGAGCTGATGGGAGTTGAAGTCCAATAACATCTGAAGGGCTACAAACAGTCGTGGCCAGTGGGGCAGCACAGGCAGGGCAGCACTGCTTACCTGGCTTACCAACACCAAGTGTCTAAGAACATAAGAACATAAGAAGAGCCTGCTGGATCAGGCCAGTGGGCCATCTAGTCCAGCATCATATTCTCACAGTGGCCAACCAGGTGCCTGGAGAAAGCCCGCAAGCAGGACCCGAGTGCAAGAACACTCTCCCCTCCTGAGGCTTCCGGCAACTGGTTTTCAGAAGCATGCTGCCTCTGACTAGGCTGGCAGAGCACAGCCATCACAGCTAGTAGCCATTGATAGCCCTGTCCTCCATGAATTTGTCTAATCTTCTTTTAAAGCCATCCAAGCTGGTGGCCATTACTGCATCTTGTGGGAGCAAATTCCATAGTTTAACTATGCGCTGAGTAAAGAAGTACTTCCTTTTGTCTGTCCTGAATCTTCCAACATTCAGCTTCTTTGAATGTCCACGAGTTCTAGCATTATGAGAGAGGGAAAAGAACTTTTCTCCATCCACTTTCTCAATGCCATGCATAATTTTATACACTTCTATCATGTCTCCTCTGACCCGCCTTTTCTCTAAACTAAAAAGGCCCAAATGCTGCAACCTTTCCTCATAAGGGAGTTGCTCCATCCCCTTGATCATTCTGGTTGCCCTCTTCTGAACCTTTTCCAACTCTATAATATCCTTTTTGAGATGAGGTGACCAGAACTGTACACAGTATTCCAAATGCGGCCGCACCATAGATTTATACAACGGCATTATGATATCGGCTGTTTTATTTTCAATACCTTTCCTAATTATCGCTAGCATGGAATTTGCCTTTTTCACAGCTGCCGCACACTGGGTCGACATTTTCATTGTGCTGTCCACTACAACCCCGAGGTCTCTCTCCTGGTTGGTCACTGCCAGTTCAGACCCCATGAGTGTATATGTGAAATTCAGATTTGTTGCTCCAATATGCATAATTTTACACTTGTTTATATTGAATTGCATTTGCCATTTTTCCGCCAAGTCACTCAGTTTGGAGAGGTCTTTTTGGAGCTCTTCGCAATCCCTTTTTGTTTTAACAACCCTGAACAATTTAGTGTCGTCAGCAAACTTGGCCACTTCACTGCTCACTCCTAATTCTAGGTCATTAATGAACAAGTTGAAAAGTACAGGTCCCAATACCGATCCTTGAGGGACTCCACTTTCTACAGCCCTCCATTGGGAGAACTGTCCATTTATTCCTACTCTCTGCTTTCTGCTTCTTAACCAATTCCTTATCCACAAGAGGACCTCTCCTCTTATTCCATGACTGCTAAGCTTCCTCAGAAGTCTTTGGTGAGGTACCTTGTCAAACGCTTTTTGAAAGTCTAAGTACACTATGTCCACTGGATCACCTCTATCTATATGCTTGTTGACACTCTCATAGAATTCTAGTAGGTTACTGAGACAGAACTTTCCCTTGCAGAAGCCATGCTGGCTCTGCTTCAGCAAGGCTTGTTCTTCTATGTGCTTAGTTAATCTAGCTTTAATAATACTTTCTACCAGTTTTCCAGGGACAGAAGTTAAGCTAACTGGCCTGTAATTTCCAGGATCCCCTCTGGATCCCTTTTTGAAGATTGCTGTTACATTTGCCACTTTCCAGTCCTCAGGCATGGAGGAGGACCCGAGGGACAAGTTACATATTTTAGTTAGCAGATCAGCAATTTCACATTTGAGTTCTTTGAGAACTCTCGGGTGGATGCCATCCGGGCCCGGTGATTTGTCAGTTTTTATATTGTCCATTAAGCCTAGAACTTCCTCTCTCGTTACCACTATTTGTCTCAGTTCCTCAGAATCCCTTCCTGCAAATGTTAGTTCAGGTGCAGGGATCTGCCCTATATCTTCCACTGTGAAGACAGATGCAAAGAATTCATTTAGCTTTTCTGCAATCTCCTTATCGTTCTTTAGTACACCTTTGACTCCCTTATCATCCAAGGGTCTCTGCCAGCTATTGAGAAGAAGGGGCGAGATGGTAGGGAACTTGGGGCGGGTGCAGTGGTGGAGCCAATTTGATGCTCCCGCCACCACACCTGCACCACCCCATGCTCCCTGCCACTGTCCCCTTCAGTAACTGGCAGTGATGCTTGCCTCAGCCATGCTGCCCCAGCAACCACTACTGGCTACAGGTTAGCCACTATTGTTCTAGAGGTAAACCTGAGAACATTCACTTTTTCTGAAAGCACAAGGCAAACTAGATGTGACGTGGGAAATCTATCATCATCATCACCATGAAATGTATTACCCAACCTTCATCAGTAGGTCCCAGGGCCAGTCACAACAATATAAAATACATTATTTAAAACAAATTACATTGCTTTATGTCCCACACCTTTAAAAAAAGCAGGTGTGGAGGGGAGGTTTTGCTAATTCGGACAGAGGACTGCAGTTTTTTGTAGCTGCAGTTTTTCACCCATGACATTTTTCTCATTGAAATTACCCTCTTTTCAAAGTGCCTGTTTGCCACTGGTAAGGGCAAAATATGCATGTGCTCCCCTCTCCAGCTGAAAGTGGGCCTTTTATTGGGAAAATGACACTTCCAAGAGTTTCATATAGGACTCCCAGTTTTAGAAGGCACAACGTAAGCACCAATTCTTCCCTGACTCTCCACATACACCAAACTCCTTGCTTCACAGTGTCTCACAGGCCTTCCTTTGCCAACATCAAGCTTTGAAACGCTTTCCAAAAGTTTCCCAACTTTGACATTTGAATGAATAGCAAAATTGAAGCAAACTGCCAGAAACTTGCTTTTTGGCACAATTCATTCTAACGACAGAACTCAAATGTTCTCAATGCAGAGTTTCTAGTGAAACCTTTTATGCTCTCATGAGATAAGCTGCACTCGCAATTTATATCCAGGGAGCATAGCCCACAATTCCATAACAAGGTCATTAAAAGGATTCTTTTGGGCCATCCAACAAACTAATACCTTTGTTAGAATACTAATAGATAGATATAGACATGGATACATATATTTTTTTAAAAAATTATATACCACTTAATGCCAAAACAGGCTTCGCAGCAGTTTAGAAAGTATAAAAACTCATCATACAGTCATTAAAATATAATACCCATCATTAAAACACATAATAAAACAATCCTGTCGAAGCAACACAACAATTAAAACAAGAGAGACCGAGCTAGAGAGATATGAGCTGGAAAGTCTTTTAAGAATTTGCTGTACTATGTATGTAGATACTGTGTGAGCTTCAAACAGAATCCCTTTCCATTTGTCACTGCTTTGCCTAACATTTCATAAAAATGAAAGGTTACCCAATAACAAAAGAATTCCGGTTCACTGCATAGAAAAATGGGCGAGTATAGTTTCTTCATGAGCTAATAATAGGAAAACATTAACTCTCTCCAACAGCTTGGTGAGCTTTCAAAATGTACCTTATTGTATGATATCAAGTTGGTAAAAATACATGTGGATTAGGTACTTTGAAAAGGCAAGGAAACTGAGCCATTTCCTGCTTGAATGCAGCCACCAGTATTTCAGGTGTTCTTAAACAATATAGTGAAATGATGCTTTCTTTTCATTTCAACAGCTAGGGCTCAGCTTGGAGAATTCTGTTCACCGGAATGATTCTTTCTCAAATATCTGATTTCCCCATCTTGCACAATTATAGAAGAATGGTAGGGAGGAACCCCCCCCATTTGACTGGTGAATGGGACCCATGCTATTAGCCATTGCTATACAGTATACATGCTGGCTGTAATTCGCCATCATTATGGGTAGGCATAAGGCCATTTTTTAGTATTATTTGTGGGACACAGTGGATTGGATTCAGGCTTAGTAATGCTTACAGCAGACCGACTGAAATAAAGGACCTAGTAGTCGTCATGATTAACTTCAGTCCCACTGATTGCACTGGGTCCAATAAGAACATAGTAACAGCTCTGCTGCATTAGGCCAAAGGCCCATCTAGCTCAAAATCCTGTTCTCACATTGGCCAACCAGATGCCAATGCGAAGCCCACAAGCAGAACAGCACTATTCTTCCCACTTGTGATTCCCAGAAACTGGTATTCAGAGGCATTATTACTATTATATTTCATCTATGAATCGTTTCCCATGAAACATCTCAAAGCAATTTCACAATACAATGAAAATATTTTTAATTACATATGTAAAAATTGCATACAAAAACAATTTAAAACAATTACATAATAATAATAATAATATAAAAATAATTTCAAATCTAAGCAATGTCTTCTCTAAGCACGACTAAGTCTGAATTCAACTCAAACAGCCCAGGATTACTGGTAATGTTTCTAGTGAAGCCTTTGATCTGAGAAGAAATAATGCTGAACATCAGATTTTCTGAAGCAGGTTTTTGAAACATGTCTGAGAATATTCCTGCAAGTGATGCCATGTTCAAAACTCACACCCACACTATACGTTTAAAGCTCTGTTACATCCTTTTAGCAGTTATGGCTACTCCCAAAGAATCCCAGGAACAGGTATGGAATAATCTGTCAATTTTGGTTCTCTCGGTTTCTTAATTTTTTCTAATCTTAAATTCAGTTTGCCATCCTTCTGCAGCAATGTGTTGTTGTTTTTAAAAAATCCTTCTGAAAATTCTTCAGCATTTTAGTGTGAATTTCTCCTAATAAATACAATTTTGTATGCAGTTTTGACTAATGTACAATTATTTTGCAAGCAATTTATCCTAATATAATGCATTGTGTATGTTGTTATTTTTACTAATATATTCTTTTGTACACACTTTTCCCTAATGTATATATTTTTGTAAATGTTGCTTGGTTGGAGAACCATATCACAAAATTCAGATAAGTGTGAATTTTGAAGAGTGGCTTGTTTTTCTATTGTTTCAGAAATTGCGAATTTGATAAATTCAGCTTAAAATGCAAACTTAATCAAATTTCTTCTGCATCCCTACCTGGGAACTATAATTTTAAGAGTGCTGAAAATTGTTGAGATTCTTTACCACCACTCACCATATTGCTCAGAGGAGCATGTTACCAAATTCTTCCAAGCTACACAGGAAGTGGATTGGACTGTGAAAGACCAACCCAAATGGTGTTTGCATTTTGACAACTTTGTAGGGCAGGACAATATCTCAGAGAGGAGGTCAGGTCTCCTGCTCCCCTGGTGCATTCACTATAGCAATTTCCCTGTTTTTTAAAGTTGGACAGAAATATCTGTGGGCTATAGGTACATTCTTAAACAGCAAGGGTTTTTACCAATTAGTGAATTTTTCTGCTTTTTAATCTGGAAAGTAAGAAATGGGATCCTGTGCAAGTTTGCTAAGAATGGATTCATCATTGGCATGCTTAGTGGGATTTACTCCCCTGTGATCATGCGTAGGATAGGTGAAACTGACCACAGGGGATGGGGAGGGGAGAAGGGGAATCAGAGCAGGCAGGAGGAGGAGGGCAGGTTTGATCGTTTGCATATTTATTGAGTTCAGTGGGATTTACTGCCATGCAATCATGCTTAGGAAATGAACAGGCAATCATGAAGATCTTTCATATAATCCCTGCCAGCTGCCCCAGTCAACATTCTCACAGCTTCATTCTGTGCTAATTGTAGATTAATTGTGCTAATCTCAAAGGGCACCTCCCCACCCCTCGCTGAGCTCATTACAGTAATCGAAATGAGAGGTTACCAGAGCGCAGCATCACTGTGGCTAGGCCATCTCTGGCTAGAAATGACTGTAGCTGACAAACTATCCAGAGCTGGAAAAATGCACTTCATGCCACCAAGGCCATCTGAGCCTCCAGTGTCAAAGCTGGATCAAGGAGTACCTGTGGACTATGCACCTGCGCTTTCAAGGGGAGTAGATCCCCATGCAGAAGAGACAGTCTGCCTAGTTTCCAGATGTGAGAACCATCTACCCACAGTGCTTCTATTTTAATAGAATTCAGCCTCAGTTTATTGGTCTGCATCCTTATTGCTCACCTGATTCCGATGATGATGAGAAACAGCTGGGCCTCAACAGGGACTTGCTGATGCTGTGCTCCATACTTCCTGATAACTTCTCTCGGCAGTTTCATATAGATGTTGAAGAGCTTGGGGATAAGATGGAGCCCAGTGGGACTCCCACAGCATAAATGCAATGGAGTTAAACAGAAGTTCCCCATTGCCATTTTCTGGACCTGGTCTTGCAGTATTACTGTGCCTCCATCTCCCAACCCACAGAGCTGGTCCAGCAAGATACCATGGGCAGAATTCAAGAAAGTTTTTGTGCTAACAAAGCACTAGATTTAACACTAGCGCAACATGGTTTTCTCGTCTCCTCCCCATGCATGTGGCTGCATGGGGTGTTCTGGAGAACCCCCCAAACATGTGTAAAGGGCATGGGGAGGAGGAAAGGGGGAGATAGTTCTGTTGGGCAAGGAGAAATCCTTGTACAGATGGAACGATTGGCTTAATGCTATACAGAATACTATCCCATGTCATTAGTATTAAAAGCTGCTGAGAGATCCAGAAGATTCAACAGGAATACACACTCCCTGTCCCTCTCCCAGCAGAGATCATCCCTCAGGATGGTCATTTCTGTGCCAAAAATGGGTCTGAAGCCAGATTGAAATAGTCCTAGAGAGTCTGCTTTCTTCAAGCACTCCTGGAGCTGCCCAGTTACCACTCTCTCAAGCACCTTGCCTCAAAATGGGATATTTGCAACTGGGCGATAGTTGTTGCAAACCTCTGTATTCAGGGTGGGCTTTCTAAGGAGGGGAAACGCTGCTGCCTCTTTCAAGGCAGTGGACACCACCCCCTTCTTCAAAGGAGTTTGCCACCTCCTTAACCCACCCAATCTATCCTTCTGGTCATTTGTTGTTGTTGCTGCTGCTGCTATTACTATTGTTAAATTTATTACCCACCTTTCACCCAAATGTCCCACGGCAGGTGACAACAGTTTTAAAATACATTATTAAAAACAGTTTAAAAGAGCCTAAAATCACTATATCACAAAAAATAGGATGGGTCCTTAAAATATGCAACTTAGGTGTCAAAGGCCTGGGTAAAGAGATGTGCCTGCAGCATTGTCCAAAAACTGTACAGTGAAGTTACCAGACACTCCTTTGTGGGGAGGGAGTTTTACAATTTAGGGGCCACCACAGAGATGCCCTCTCCCAGGACACCATCACTCCAAATGTCTGAACATGGCAGAACTACCAAGAAGGCCACTTCTGCTGATCTCAACATCTGAGAGGGTCTGTAGGGAAGGAGGCAGTCTCTTAGATGTTTGGGGTCTAAGTCATTTTGGCCTTGAAACACTAACATGAACACTTTGAATCTGACCTAGAAACTAACTTGCAACCAATGCAGTAGCTTTACAAAAGGGTTTATATGAGATCTAAAGTGAACCCCAGCCAGAAATCTGGCTGCTGCATTTTGGACCAGTTGAAATTTCTGAGTAGTCTTCAAGGGCAGCCCCATGTAGAACGCATTGCAATAATCCAGTCTGGAAGTTACCAGAACAGTACCAGAGTATTGCAGCCAAGTAATCTCTCCAAAAGAAGCCAAAGCTGCTGAACCCGCTGGAGCTGGAAAAAGGTATTACTAGCCACTGATGCCATCTGAGCCTCCAGTGACAATGTTGGATCCAGGAGTACCCCCAAGTTGCAGATCTGCTCCTTCACAGAGAGTGCAACCCCACCCAGAACAGACCATCTCCCCGCATCTTGGACATGAGAACTATGAACACATAACACCTCTGTCTTTTCATGATTCACCCTCAGTTTATTTGTCCACATCTAGACCATCACTGCCTCTAAGCACCAATACTTCAACTGCCTCTCCTGATTCAGATGGAATAGAGAAGTGGAGCTGGGTGTCATCTGCATATTGATGGCTCCTCACTCCAAATGTCCTGATGACAGCTCCCAGTGGCTTCTTTAAATAGTATGGGGGACAAGATGGAACCCTGCAGAACACCATAGTTCTCATAATGTCAAACAATAGTCTCCCATAACTACTTTCGGAAGTGGTTCTGGAGGTATGAGCAGAACCACTGAAGCACAATGCCTCCAACCCCCACCTTCCTGAGATGCTCTAGAAGGATACCCTGGTCAACAGTATTGAAAGACATTGAGAGGTCAAGGAGAACAAGCAGGGTTGCATTCCCCCACTCTCTTCTGAGATAAAGATCAAGATCCAAGTATACATGTAGTTGGCTGATATTTCCAAGAGCCTTGCCCACATCCCTTGGGGGAAGTTGCATGCATGGCAAAGTGCACATGTGTCATTTCAGGCAACAGGGAAAAAAGAAAAGAGACAACACTCATCATGGAATCTGGAGTGGTTCTGAAGTGGACCGATATGAGTCCACTTGGTGCAGATCAGGTGAGTCTGCTTCAGAACTTGTATTTGTCAAGTTATAGTTGGATACAACCCATTAAATAATTTTTTTGGGAAAAATGATATTGGGAATGGGTTGAAAAAGTATATCCATATGACTACAAATAGGAAGCAGCCCTCAGTATCACCTTTGAAGCTTCCTATGTACTTTCCTTAGTAATAAAAAGCCTCCCTATCTCATGTTAGTTTAGTAATGTAAGAGTAGGTGAGAGGCTTCTTTGGCACCCTTGTGCCCACTCTCTGGTGCATCCAGAAAGTTAACAACGTGCTAGCAGCAGGTAGCTATTTCAGCATCTTGTTACTTCCTTGTATTTTGTAACCTTATAGGAATCTGGGGGTGGTGGAGGAGGGAATGTCATTGGCATTGTTTTAGCGGGAGGCCAGACTCAAAGAGAGGGACAAACATCTGCAGATATGGGATTTTTGCCAGCTAAATGTGCCATTGTCCAAATAAGGTATTTAGCCATAGTGGACCAATCAGCAAGTGCTGGACCAAAAAAGGGTTTCATGCAATTTCTCTTAAATATGAAAATTGTAGAAGTTGAAGGATTAAACCTCAGGAGCTCACAAAGTCTGCCTCAAAATCTGAACCAGAAAAGAATCTCCAGTCCCTGCCCATCACTGCAGCCCTCCCCTGTCCCTGGACCCCTAAGCACACTTCAACCTTGCTCCCTTTAGAGTTTGATGGCAGCAAGAGGCAGGGATGGAAGATCTGTCAATCTTGGTTATCTCCGTTTTTCATTTTTCCAACCTTCAGTTTGGTTCTCCACAATTTCTGCAGCTGAGAATTTCTCATATGAAACACATTTTGTTGTCATATTTATTTGTTGTCAACATATTTATTTATTTGTTGTAACATGTTTGTTGTATTTATTCCTATTTAACATATTTATTTGTTGTCAACCATGTTGATGTTTTCAAAAATGAAACAGCAGCATACAAACAAATAAATAAATTTGGTATGCAGTTTTGACTAATGTACACATTTTTGCAAGCAGATTCTTCTAATATAATGCATGCTGGTATGCTACTTTCACTAATGTATTCATTTTTATGCACACTTTCCCCTAATATATGCATTTTTGCAAACATTGCTTAATTGGAAAACTGCATCATAAAATTCGGATAAGTGCAAATTTCAAAGGATGGCTGTGTTTTGGTTTCATGTTGTTTCAGAATGCATTTTTTTTTTAAAAAAATCAGTTTCAACTGTGCCTCTTCTCAGGCATTTTAGTATGTGTTTTTAAAATGTTTTTAAATTTTATAAATTGTGTTTTTTAAATTTTTTTTGTGTTTTAAAATTTGTGTATTTGTTTTTAATGTTTTTAATTGCTGTAAACTGCCCAGACAGCATCGGCTATATTTATTTAAATAAATAAATAAAATAAACTGAATCAAATTTCTCTCCCATCCCTAGCAAGAGGAACAGTGACCAGGGAGAAGGGCATACAGGGAGAAGAGTGCAGACAGGGTTTTTTTAAAAAGAAATTCCCTCCCTCTTCATTGCTCTGTCAGGCTAGCTAACCACACGCCAGCAAGTAGGAGCTTATGGAAGCTGTGGTTTTCCCTTGAGCACTTCTCCTGCAATCAAAAACACCTTAAATTGATTACCTTTGGCTGGACTGTGAACAGACTGCCATACTTTTGACCGAAACAACCCTCTCCCAAACAAAGTAAGCTTTAATTTTGTTTGTTTGCTTGCTTTTAAACCGCTCAGTTTAAGCCTTATTTTGCAGCCAATGAGCCAAAAGTATTAAGTGGGTAGCTAATCATCTGAGCTATCTCTAGGAACTAGTTGTTTTTCTGAAAGAGTTAGATAAATAAACCATTTGCTGATTCTATTAGCGAACTATCAACATCCTCTTCTCAATTACCTCTAGGCAAATCAAACTGATTTTTCAAATAAAATCTGTTAGTATCTGGACAAATAATTAAATGAGTCATTATTATTTTAAAAACACAAAGGCAAAAGCTAAGGAGCTACTCATTCCAGCAAAGAGACTAAGAACTGTTTCACTTTCATTTAGGTACAAAAATAGCACTTTCAAAAATTGTGAGCGTATCAGTGCAGGAAATATCCTCCCTGCATATGCCAGTCTGAATGTGGTAGTCTAACCTCCTCACTAACAAGCTAGTTTTGAAGGAACGGGCATTTTCACATGAAGGAGGACTCAAACATTTGATTCTCCATCTGTAGACTAACAATAGATGTATCATATGTGATTTGCCATTTTGAAAACCCAGTTAGGCCCAAGGTTCTGACCTTCATTGACTCAGGAGGAATGTTTCCACAAACATTAACTTTGCTGGGAATCCAACTGAAAATTAAAGTTGGTGAGTTCTACTTAATATACCACTGTGTTTTGAGGATTATGTCCAGCAGTGCCAACATGTATTAGATCTGGTAAGGCTTTTTGAGGTGCATACACAGTGAGGTAATCACCAAAAAATTTCATCTCTAGCCTAATTCAGTGCTGATATGCTCCATGACATTCTAAAATGGCATACATCGTGTGCATGGCCACTCCGAAGTGTTTCATTGTATTGAGTTAAATGAGAATTCCTCTCAGTTAAGTGTGTATAGAATTCTTGCAGCCCTAGGCCTGAAGGTGTTTGGAAGTCAATTGGAGCATTCAGAGTCATGAGCTGCTGATGGAGAAATTATCGGACTTAATGGTTAGGTAGGGGTATATCAGGGACAGCCAATGTGGTGCCCTTCAGATGTTGTTGGACTCCAATTCCCATCAGTCCCAGGCAGCAAGGCCCATGATCAGTGAGTCCACCAGCATTGGCTATCCCTGCGGTATACAATGCCACTATGCCAGTGATAAAGGTGAAAATTCAAAATAATAATTCATTTTTAATCTTCAGTAATGGGTGGGGTAGACACATCTACAATTATTAGCTTTGTACAATTTCCAGTTCCATTTTAAAAAAGTAGAAAGCTGGTTATTGGGGGTACAAGATGATTTTCTGAAAAAGGCAACTCATTCCTATGAATGTTTTCGTTAAAGTTTTTTAAATGCAGCTTACTCCCAGGCAAAGGATCATAGCGTTAGCATTTTAAAATTTCTTTGCCAAAATGCTTGTAAATAAATTTGAAAAACAAGAGATCTCTGGTTTGTTGCATAACGTTTGGAAATACAATCTGCAAAAACAATAATTTAGATTTGGAGACGTGTCCTTACACCTCCACACACACATTTACAGAAAACTAGGGAGGAAAAAAGGCATTTATTTATTATTGTATTTCTATCCCACCCTTCCTCCCAGTAGGAGCCCAGGGCCGCAATATTGCATACATGCAGTTTGCTACATGACTCACTGGTTCATAGGAACATAAGGAGCTGCCTTAAACTGAGTCAGATCATTGGTCAGTATTGTCTACACTGACTGGGAGGGGTTTTCTCCAGAGTTTCAAGCAGGGGACACTCCCAGTCCTACCTGAAGATGCCGGGTGTAATGTGAGTAGGAACTCAAGTGAATTAGAAGCAGTTGTATGGGGAATCCGTTGGGGGTGGGACCAGTAGGAAAACTAAAGTAGAGCTCTTGGTTATGTTGCAACAGACTGTTCAGTAAAGTTTGTTTCTTCTAAACAGTGTTTGGAGTTCATTTCAACACTTGCAAATATTACACCGGGGACTGAACCTTGGATCTTCTATATACAAAGCAGATGTTCTATCACTGAGCTGTGACCTAGACAGCCTCCCCCCACATGTAGCAAAGCAATCTAACATTTAATCTTAGCAAAATACAGTGGTGAAAGTAAGAGAACAGATATGTAGAGCACCAGGCCACATGCATCACTAAACATTCACCACAGGCTGAATATGAACACAATATGTCCCTTAATAAGTATGCCTCAGTTCTATTTCTTTTCTATAAGCCTGAACAAAACCAGGATAGATAGGATAGTCATGTGTGTGTTTCTAAAAGGGAAACTGCTTGGGGGAGGGAGGGGGGATGAAACCTTCCAGTTTATTTGTGCAGTCTTACGTTTGTTGTGTGAGTAGATAAAGTAGCTTGAGAGTAAGTTCCATTGAACCCATAGATATGCATAGGATTGGACTTTTCATAAAGTCATTGTCCATCACATCAAGGGCTGCTGGATACAAAATGACTTCCATCTGGGATCTGTTTAAAATTTCTCATCATGGCCACTTGCCTTCACAAGGCCAGCTGTTCACGCGTAGATGCTTGCACAGCTTCTTCATGTGCAGATTACTATGCATATATTGGGCCATTTTCTCCATGCCACTGTAAACCAAATGTCTGTTTCATATCCACGGTTCTTCCAGAGGGACCTCAGAAGCAGGTTTAACTGCACACATCTACGGGAATTTCATTACCTGCAGCATGCAAGGTATGTAATTTGATTTCCCAAAGGCATATTTCCAGGATCCAAACGGGGACCTTGCAAAAAGAAGGGCACAATGTTCCTGTAGTTTTCAAATGCCTGGTTGAAGCAGCTTCACAAGCCAATTCCTTGATGCATTTTCACATCTGAACTCTCTGTGACTTTTCATGAGCCAGCTCAGTTTCCTGTGAAGGATATTGGGCAAATTGCTCTTAAACAGGGATGCTAAACAAAAACATGTACCTTGTTAAATAGTTCTTAGCAATGGAACGCCATTTTTGTTTCAGATCTACTTGGATTAGTAAAAGGATGCCTGTTCTTCACTTGAAGCATGCTAGGGCATTGATACCTGCCCAATCCAACATTCTGTTCCTGGGCCATCTGACTTGTTTACACAAGTTGAATTCTTTTTTGGCTTACATATTTGCACAACACCACACTCAGAGTTGATCATATTGTTTAACCATCACAGCACTTATTATCCAAGCCCATATCTAATTTCCTACTTAATTTGGACCTTTATCCTGCTCAGGTAATGTTTTAAAGAATGCAGTCTCAGTGTCTGTGGGATCTAGGAAAAAAATTGTTTTAGAGTAGTTTGAGGAAGGGCCATAGCTCAATGGTAGAGCATCTGATTTGCATGCAGAAGACCTAGGATAAATCCCTGGCATCTCCAGGGACGGCTGGGAAGGAGTCCTGACTGAAACCCTGGAGAGCCACTGCTAGTCAGTGATACTGAGCCAGATGGCCCAATGGTCTGACTCAGGGTGTAAGGGAGCTCCTTCTGTTCCTATGTAATAATGCTATACACTGGCTGAACCATCTTTTCCTCTGTGTACATACCGAGTATAATCCTGACATCTGTGGTGAACCAATTCTTCCAGTATTCAAAACTTTTCCTTCCAGGTAAATATGTATAAATAAGTAAATGGACACAAGTTACAGAGCCATCTTAACCTTCATGCAGGCATATCACTACTTATGTAAGAAGATCTCGCTTGACTAATGCAGGTGTTTAAAATCTGAAAGATATAATGGAAAGATATGTCATAACTAAGGCTACAGTCCTACACAGAATGATAAAAACATGAATGTGACGCTCAGGGTTTGCATGTGGACAACTGCATGTACCTTAACCACGTGGGTTACATTCAGGCATTGTGCCATAACAGAGCCTACTCTGGTATCCTCTGTTGTGTAGCATCCATGATAAGAGGGCAAATCAGTACAATTTACTAGTGTGTTAAGCCATGACTTCAGTGCAGTTGGATGGCCTTTGCTGTATGAGTAACATCTGTATATAGCTCCTTCCCATGCGTACCACCTCTCCCTGACATTTTTTGAGAAGTCCTTAAAACAAACTAAGCATTCCTGTGCATATCCAATAAGAGTTGGCAGAAAACTCCAACTCTTTCTAGGGAAAAAGAGTATGAATGAGGCGGCACTGATGTGCCCAGTGGGAAAAGAGGCGTGGTCCTGTAATTCTAATCTAAGCATCACATTGTTGCAATGTTTGTAAGAGTTTATAAGCTTTATAAAAGTTACATGCAAAGATTCTCTAATAATTTTTGGTATATAAAAACGAGACATTGTAAAAAATATTTTCAGTTTGTGACAGTTCCAAATATAAAAAATAGTAACATGATATAATAAGTAATGTTTTGCCCTGTCTTGTATTTTATCTGCACTGTTCCAGGATATTTTCACATTTTTGATAAATAAGCATTCAGAATAAAAACTGCAATAAGGTACTATAGGTTGGGGGAGGGCTTGCTCTGTGATCACAGTATTTGATTTCACAGAAGGTAAATCCTATCCATCATTTTGTCCTTTGCTGTCAGGAAAACAGCTTCAAGTTTAATTCTATAAAGCAGGTAATAAAACAGGCAGAGTCAAAGCAGATCAATTAAATTAACAGCCCAAAAGAAGAAATATATCAGTTGTGGATTTTTCACATTAAAAAAAAAAAATCCACATGGAAGTCAAATTGGATGTGCAGTACTGTTGGTGTGAAAAGGGTGGGTGTGGGTGAAATTAAAAGATACTCTGCCATTTGTCATTGTGCACCCATTCATGCCAGCTGCACAGGGTGAATTTGTCACAATCAGCCAAGCACTGTTGCGCTATGTCCATTCATTTCAGCAAAGCTTGCACAGACTGTCCTGCAAGTTCCATTGAAATGTATGGAGGCAGCAATGCCTGGAAGGCTGCATCATTAGACCAGCAGACAGTCCTGCTCTGGGGTGGGAACGAAGACTCTGCATTTCATGATAATGTTACACTCAGCCCACTTCTCTGTACAGGGAAAAGTTGCAGTAGGAAGCATGCTTACTCAGGTTTTGTTTCTGTTCAAGGAGGTCACTGGATGCTTATTGACGTTTTGCAATATTTGTGTGTATTTGCAAATACATAAGTTGAGCATAAGTGGAGGCGCAGCTTAAGTGTTCCAACAGACAGCCAGATCCACTGCCCCATCATACTGGGTTTCTGGACAGAGGCAGTTAGCACTCCCAAATGTTGTTAGCTTGCAGAGCCACAAACTCAGCTCTCTGTGGCACTTCCAGACATTTGCTCTTCTTGTGTGGGACTGAATCACATGCAGTTAATCGAGTTATGCAATTAAAGATGATGTGGCACTCTTGTACAACAATCCTGCTTCACACACCCTCACATGCACCCCCATCAGACTTTTTATGATAAAGAAAGTGACAGGAAAATGCAATGGAAAGTGTGGAACATCATGTAACCTCCCCACTAACAAATCAGAATGAATGCTTAATAAATAGTCAGTGTTGTCTAACGTCCCTCCAAAATTTCTACAAGCAAATCAGAATGAATGCTCAATAACCAGGTAATTTGGAAGTGACCCAAGTCTCTGTGCCATTCTCAGTCTCTCTCAATCTACAACCAGGCCCTTGGTTTCCTTCACACCAAGGGTAAAAACATATACACTGTTCTGCTGGTTCCAGTGCATCTCCACCTCTCTCTTCTGAAAACAGGGGCACACAAACCCTGCCCCAGTGGGAGCAGTTTGAGCGCATTTTTTTTAAGTCAGTTTTAAAGAGATTTTGCAACTGATCAGCAGATCAACATGTTCCTCCTCCAGGTGTGGCGAATGGAAATGCTTTGCTCTGGTGACTAGTGTGTTCACAGCCCAAGATTAAAAATTTCAGTTATCAAAGTGCATGAGGGGCGACAAAATGGCTCTCACATTCCAGATAACAGGTAGATTTCTCCAGTTGTTTCCTAATCATTGTGGACTGTTGATCTGTTATTTCTCCAACAAGGAAATAATATCCCACCTTGTCAGGGCCATTAAGGCAATTATCAGCAATGTTACTGGCTCCATTAACCTCTTCTTGTCTACACCTGCCCTATATTGCATCTTTCCAGTCCTATGATTTGATTTGAAGTGGCCTTTAAGTCTCCTTTCCAGCATAAAAATTATTTGATTCTCTGGATATTTCTTAGTAGACAAAGGATCCTCTTATCTGAATAGTTAATAAAACAAATCAAAGGATATAATGTGCCCATTAGTGTAACAGAAAGCTCTAAATCCCCAGAAATCTGTAACTATGATGAACGTTTATATGGTTCACTGCTGTCTTAGACCTAGTAAATTACCATTAATGCATACTTAAAATTACATTTTGTAGATCTTGATTTCTGATCCAATTGAGAGTTTTACTCTTTTTCATTCACTTTGTATCTTGCAGCATACCTGAGACAATCCTATGCTTCACAACACAATGACCTAATTTGCACGCCATGCTAAACCAAACCATGGATTGGTGTGAAAGCACAAGTGTGTGGGCTGGGCTCCCAGTTGTTTTGCTGCTGTGCTACACTGAGCTAAGCCATAGTTTGGTTTAGCATGTCATCCAAACCAGGGCTTGTAGATTAGCTCTCTTGGACAAACTATGAGCCATAAACCAGAGGACAAACTTTGGTTACATCTCATGGAGAGAGTTTGTGGTAATAAATAAAATGGAATCGTTTGAAACAGAGTATCCTAGAGGCCAGGGGGATCATATGCACAACAGCCATTCTAGAATAGTCTATCAGACACTATTTCTGAGTATCTTTGTGAATATGTTAATAAACAAATGAATAATTAAGTATGTAAGTCAAGGAATGTGTAGTCAAAATCACTGTTCAATGGTTTGGTGGGCTGGGCCAAAGAATGTTCTTTTTCAATATCAGATTGAATGCTGGCAGAGAAATATCTTATTACTTCCCAATTCATATTTTTTAGGCAGCTTAAATATCACACATATGAAGGACTAATAAAAATAAATATGGGTGGAGTTTTAAAGCCCTTACAGAAGAGGTTATTTATTTCCCCCCATATGGATGTGTGTTTATACAGTTCCTGACACTCATAGTCAAAGCGGATGCAGCATCTGTCCTTCAGGCAAGGTCTGGAGTGGCATTACATAAAAGCTTTAAAAACACGAGGTCAAGCAATTCATGTCAGGTTACATAGCCAGTGAATTCCAGAGTTTATTTTCAGTCTACCCTGGGACTTTTCAGGTTTCCTGCTATCATTGCTGGACTGTAACACCTCTCCCTTGACTAATTTCTTAGCAATGGACTCTCCTGAGTAAAAGTAGAGAATGTATTATAAATCAGAGGGAACGCTTGCCTAACCCATCAAATGTATCCAAAAAACCTCAGTCCATAAGCAATATATTTATTCAGTGAAACTAGGTGAGGACAATAGCATTGGAAATATACCCAAGCTTGTCTTACTACAATGTTTAAAAAATGGTACTGTTTTATAACATAATCTTTTCTTAAAAATTTAAATTCATGTATGTGTGGTCAATGAGTTTAGTTCAGCTCTCACAGCTCTGGTTCACGTGTGTTACCTGGAGCCTTTGCATGATGGTGAGAGAAACATTCTGCCACTGTAGAAGGGTTCCACATGAGCAAGTCTTGCTTTGCAGGAGACTTGATGATGCTGCCTTACTCCTCGTAATGTCTCTGGTCTAGGGGTGGGGGAGAAATTTGATTCAGTTCTCATTTAAATAATAATAATAATAATAAAATTTTATTTTTAGGCCGCCTATCTGGCCGAATGAACGGCCACTCTAGGCGGTGTACATAATTAAAAATACAACATATAATACAGTTTTAACATAGAATACAATTATAATCCACCAACCTACATCTATACACTAAAGGCAAATCTATCAAATCTCCCCTTTCCAAAACAATATGAAAACAGAAACAGCCAGTCTTTGTCCTTTGCACTTATCTGAATTTTGTGATGCAGTTATCCAACCAATGTTTACCAAAATTCTATGATGGGAATTTCTGATGGAAAAGTGTGCATAAAAATGAATATATTAGTGAAAAAATGCATACAAAAATGCATTACGTTAGGAAAAATCAGAGCTTGGAAGTAACTCATTATTTTTAACGAGTTACTTGTAATTCGTTACAATTTTAAATAACGAGTGGGTAATTCCATTACATTTGGCAAGTAACAGAACGACTAGTAATTTCCCTACTTTTCAGCTGCAACTTTAACGTTTCCACGTTAGGTTGGACGTTACTTGGGGGTGGGAACAAGGAGAAGTCAGCTCCTGGCTGTGATTGGTTAACACAAGACATGTGCCTCACACTGATTGGACCTCTGCGCAGACTGTCTCTTCCCTCGTGATCTGTGTTAGGAGGCACGAGGGAAGAGGTGAATAGGCAGGGCCTGCTAGCGTCTGAGAGGAAAAAATGGACGCCGGAGGAAAAAGCCAGGGCAAGGACAACGGAGGAGAAGGCAGCAGCAGAATGGCGAAGAGCTGTGGAGGTGAGTGACGATGATTTGTGTGTGTGTGTGTGTGTGTGTGCCCCCCACGGCCCCTTCTGCACCCCATGGCATTTTTGCCCCCCCACCCCCCGTGGCCCCTTCTGCCCCCCCACTGCCTCTCCTTGCCTCGTTGCCGCCCCCTCCATCAATCACAAGGCACTTCTGAAACTTTGGCCTAATTTCAGAGCTTGGAAAAGTTACTTTTTTGAACTACAACTCCCATCAGCCCTAGGCAACATGGCCACTGGATTAGGCTGATGGGAGCTGTAGTTCAAAAAAGTAACTTTTCCAAGCTCTGGTCTACTTCTCTTCCTTCCCCCCCTTTTTGAACTCTCCCCCTTGTTCCCATGCATAGCTGTGTGCTGTATTTATCCAGACAGAGCACTCCTAAATGTCGGCTAGCTTTTTATTGTATATTTATTTGAACTCCATCTTTCTTTTTATTTGTATTTTTGTCCTGTTTAATCACAAGACTGAATTGTATGTGGGACAAAAACTGTCTCAGTAATAATAATAATAATAAATAATAATAATAATAATAATAATAAATCATTAGGCATATAATAAATGGCTTAAGGCTGATTTTTTTGTTCTTGGCAGAGATGAGGTGAGAAGTAGGGTCCTTGCAGCTCCTCCTCTCAGTCCCCCAGCTCTCAAACTCATGTTCTGTGAGAAAGAGAGAGATTCCCAGTCCCAGAGAGAGATAGACTGTTGACAATCTCTGCTAATATCTATACAAATGTACATAACATGCATCACCTGAACTCACATGATCTAGAGTTACCTTAGATCTTGCAAGATTTGCAAATGAGAAGCAATAGGGTTTTATATTAGTTCTGATTGTCTATTGGGCAATCATAGGTTATATTTTTTTTCATTTTCTATGGCAAAAACTCCAACATCAGTGGAATTTATGTGATGTGTTCTAATCATTTGAATTTGGCTAATGAATGCTTTATTCTTTCATCAGAACTTTAGCAGTAGTACTAAAATATTAATAAAAAAGAAAAGGGAAAGAAAAAATACTTTACATACATCATTCAGCTGTATTGCTAATTATAGATATAGATATAAAAGATAAACGGCATTTTGTCAAAAGTATTTTTGTCTACATTTTATACCTCATCCTTGATTTTCCAAGCTTGGCATGGAATGCTTCTCATACAGAATTAATTTGAAATGCTGCATATTTATTATCATAATCATCATATTCAAAATAAAAAATATATGTACCGCCTTCAAGTTGATTCCAACTTATGGTGACCCTATGAATAGGGTTTTCATGAGGCTGAGAGGCAGTGACTGGCCCAAGGTCACCCAGTGAGCTTCATGGCTATGTGGGGATTTGAACCCTAGTCTCATTTTGTTCTGACAACAACCCTGTGAGATAGTAGGTTAGACTGGCCCAGGCAGGGTTATTCAGTGAGCAAAAATGATGCAAATAGGATCTCTTTTAATTGTGCTATTGACCTGCTTACTTCCACTCTGACTGGGGGATCTTGCAGCATGGGGAAGAGATGGGGGCACATCACAGCTGAAGTTCACCCATATAGGAGCATTATCTCTTGTTTATTACAGAGACGCCTGTTGCAGGTTTTGCTGCTGAGAGCAGCAGTCAGTTAGTGCGGCCACTTGAGTCACAGCTTGTTGATCCTGAGGAGGCAAAACTAGAAAGTGAGGTTCAGAAAGGAGGCCCTGTGCACGAGGAGGAGGAGGGCATGAAGCAGTGCCAGTTGCCCACAGCCACATCTGCAGAACAGCAAGTACCATGGTTTGGCTTTGAGAAAGCTTGTACATTTGTGAGCCAGAGTGGGAAAAATGTTGTTGTACGATGCAATTACTGCCTTCCAAGGATCAAAGATCTGAGATCAGCTGTTTCCTCCTCATCCAATGTGAAGAAACATTTTGAGGTAAGCCTTTGTCATGCTGGTCCTCAAAGAGTGTCCATTGTCTATTTATGTTTCAATTGTGAAGTTCCTCTTCCATTTTTTCTTGGATTCATGCGTTGTTCTTCTTCCTCAGAGGGCACACCCTGAGAAGCTGAGAGCAATTGAAGAAGCAATAAAGGCAAGGAGACGTGGCCTTCCTGAACCAATGCATGACACCCCTCCTCCCAAAATGCTGAAGCAGCAGCAGACAACCCTTGAGAGGTGGGGATCTGGCAGGGAGCCTGTCACCCAGAGCAGTCTCGACAGGAGAATCATTGATTTCATTGTAGAGGAGACATTACCACTTCAGACTGTGGACAAACCATCATTCATTAATCTGGTTCGCATTGGACTCCCCAAAGATCTCACCATCATATGTGCCAAGACTCTGACAGACAGAATTGAGAAGAGAGCATGCCACATGAGAGAAACTCTTGTAAACCAAATGGGTGCTGTGGCATATATAGCAACCACTGCAGATTGTTGGACCAATGGCAAGAAGAGTTACTTTGGGGTAACAGCCCACTGGATCAACCCAACTACCCTGAAACGTGAGGTCGGGGCCTTGGCTTGTAAGCGTCTGAAGGGGCGCCATACATACGATGTCCTTTCAAAAGCACTGCATGATGTACATGTGCAGTACAGGATCCACAACAAAGTTATGTGCACTACTACAGACAATGGCTCCAACTTTGTGAAAGCATTCAGAGTTTTCATGGCCAAAGAACCAGTGGAAGCTGCAGGCACCAGTGACGATGATGGTGATAACCAGGAGGAGGAGGAGGCTGAGGTGGAGTTTGTGCCTATCTGTGAGATCCTGGACACAGGACCTGAGGCAGAGGAAGAAGCTGCAGACTCAGGAGAGGATTTTGTTTTACCACCACACCAGAGATGTGCTAGCCACACCCTCAACCTTGTGGCAGCACAAGACATAGAGGCCATGCTTTCTGACTCCTCCAAAAGTAGTCTTCTTGGTCCTTTCAAGAAACAGTTTCGTTCCTTGATGGGAAAGTGCAGCAACTTGTGGTCCAAGCAGAACCAGTCAGCCCAGATTACTGAGTATATCCGTGCGCAATGTGGTGTGTATCTGAAGGTACCGAATAAGACCAGGTGGAATTCCACCTTTGATGCGTTGAAGCAACTACATGAGCTCCTGTCAACTGTGCCACTAAAAATGCATGCCATAATGGACCGCTGCTCCTTGTCCAGGATCACAGCTGCTGAGATTGAAGTGGTACAGGAATACACAGAGTTATGGAGCCACTAGCCCAGTCCCTAGATATCCTGCAACAGGAGAACGGCATGTTCATGGGGTATTTGCTACCAATGCTCTGCAATCTGGACCGCAAGTTAGAAGGACTGGAAAACAAACCTGAGAGGTACACATACTGTTTTCAGCTGCTGAGAGGTGTGCGCGAAGCCCTAAGAAAGCGGTTTGCAGCTATCTGGGAGGACAAGAGGCTTCTTCTGGCAGCCTGCCTACACCCTCACTTCAAACTAGATTGGCTGGAATCGTGTCAGGCCGCCACCCATACCAACAAGTAAGAACATTAGGGAAGCCCTTTGGGTGGATTACTCCAAGGGAAATGTTGTCTCAAGGGAGGCATCAGAGGGCTTAAGGTGGTAGGCAGGGGCTGGGCCTTTTCTTCCTGGGGCTCCTCATCACAACCTTGGGTTGCTGCAGGTAATCCTTTTTTTTTCAATTAATTTTTATTTAAATTTTCAAAACCAAAACAATACAAAAAGAAAAAACACAAATCAATAACTAATACAATAAAAAAGAAGAAAAAATAAAAATATTGACTTCCGATTTGTCGTAGTTCAGCTATAAATCTATAATATATAACAAGCCTGTCTCTAAATAGATTATAAAATCACCTTCCTCCAGCGGTTATCTTAGTTGGTTTCAAATCTCATTAGCATCATATCATTTTATTCTTCCACAAAAAGTCAAAGAGAAGTTTCCAATCCTTGAGATATATGACCATCATTTTTTTTCTAGATAAACATGTCAATTAATCCAACTCATCAAGTCTACTAAGTCCAGTAATTTCAAATCGCTCTTCTTCCATTATCCATATTGGTTCCATCTTCCATCTTCCGTCTTTACGCACCTAATAATCTTGCTGTCATAGTCATATAATAAGAGTCTGATAGGAATTTCCTTTATCACAGATATTTTCTTGCCATCAATTCCGAACGTATCACTGAAGTATTGTTGCAAAGCCGCATCTCTGTTCCTCTTTTTTACATGATACACTAGCACATCTCTTGAAGATTTTTCCATTGACACAAAACAGGGATTTATTCTGTTAACTTTCTCCATTTCAAGTTCCATCAAGTCCTTCCAGTCCAAGAATTTTTTTGAACCAATAATATCTTTATCTCCAATCTCTTCAATTCCTTCAGGGACAGCGCTGAGTTCCAAACCGTAATATTTGTCTCCAGGATCCATCACAGCCAGGAAATCCAAATCTTTTTCCATATCCATATTTAATCCAATCTCCATAGTTTGAACCTTGGCTTTGATTTCTCTTTCATCCTTTTTTGGTTTTCCAGATCTATCTTTATTCTCCTTTCTCATAGATTCCTGAATTTCTTTCAGCTCCTGTCTCATTTCGCCAAATTCAATTCTCCACACTTGACAATCATTTCTCAGTTCTTGTTTTATTGACTTAATCCCATCCATTATTTTCTGAAACATGTCTAAAGATTAAGTCCCTTCTTGTACATCCATGATCTTCTTAATTGTCATTCTTAAAGCCAAAGGAACAAAACTCCTTCAATTTTCAATGTCCCAAGCAAAGAGCATTTTATTTCTTTATCCAGTTACAAAGGAGTTAATCTTTCAAACCAACTAGCGTCACACTCTAGACAGCCCTTATCTCTTATATGCCCAGAAGTGCAAAAACAGCTTTACTTCACAGCGTCCAAATAACTAGTAGCAGAGAGAATGAGCAGATTCGTCAAAAAAAAGTAGATCAGAAAAAATAGTCCCAGACATATATTACACAAAAGTCTTATAAATCAAAAAGATTTCTCTTTTCTCTTCCAATCAGAAACCCCCCATCCGTTGTAATCGTTATAATGCTATTTTCCATGTCAGCTTTTTGCAATAAGAAAAAAGATAGGCTATTTTTATATTCTTCCCCCTTAGTTCCGTGAGTAAAAAAAAAAAGGAAAGTTTTGGTTTACCCAGGTTTTCTTAATTGCTGTTCCTTTGACAAATCTCTTTAACTGTAGAGATAAGAAAGTGATAAGCATAGAGAGGAGAATGCTTGCCTGTTAGTCCGTGTTTCTTTAAAGAAAAAAAAACGGATCACTTTTACAGCTGAGCTAGCTAAAAATCCTCGCTCTGTCCGAGCTGCTGGGAGACCTTCTTTCACAGACAATTCTGACGAATTCCAGTCTCCAACAATCACAACAAAGCTATGTGGGAAATCTCACGTTTCTTCCTTATCCAGAAGAAATTATCCCCAGTCAAAAAAGACCCTTCTGACTGGATTTAAGGCTGAAAAAGTTTCATCCAAGACAGGAGCCCGTCTCAGAGGCTGCACAGGCGGAGGGATCCTCCGGGAAGACCTTAAGGGTCTGCTGTGCTGCCCCATGAGTGTGGTGACTTGGTCACCTTCCTACCTTCCATGTCATCATCCACAGGCTCAGGCTGGACCCTGAACCAGGGGACATGACAAGCATCAGGAAATGAAGAGCAGATGATGGTTTCCTAACATATATGTGTTAACATATCCTCTCTCTTTCTTAGATACACAATGGAAGCCTTGTTGAAAGCTGAAATAAAGATGGGTGTACTTAATGAGGACAGTGATCAGTCTTCAGATAAAGACCAGGAAGGAGATGACTTAGAAGATGACTTCTTTAACTTTCTGCCCCAGGGCAAGAAGTCAGCAGTGGACACTGCTGAGGAGGAACTGGTGAGATACCTGACGTCTCCCAGCAGGGAAGTGTCATCACTCCATGGCTTTCCACGTGTGCTGCGGTGTTTTTTGCAGCACAACACAGGCATGCCTTCAAGCGCCGCAGTAGAACGCCTGTTCAGTACTGGTGGCAACGTAATGACTGTAAAAAGACATTCCTTGTCTGACATGCTCTTTGAGCATCTTGTTCTTTTGAGACATAACAGAAACATATTATAAAAGCATTTCAAGTGTAAAATTTGATTTCAAGAGTTGGGGTATCTTCATTGCTTGGGGGGATGTGAGATTCTGGTATGCCATTATGTTAATCTTATGGATAATTTTTTTTATTCTACTACCCCCTGTGTGTGTGTGTTTATTTTTAATATTGTTTTAGGCTTCTTAGATGTGCAGCAGCCAAGGCCAGCACCTTGTAGGAGTTTTTTTAAAAAAGTAACTGAAATGTAATTGTAGTGATTACTTTTGAGAAAAAGTAAAGTAATCAGTTACTTTCGGAGCAATTGTAACTGTAACGGTAATTACTACTTTTTTGGGCCAAGTAATTGTAACTGTAATTTATTACTTTTTAAAAGTAACCTTCCAAGCTCTGGGAAAAATGGCTTGCAAACATGTGCACGAGTCAAACTGCATACAAAAATGTGTTTATTAGGAGAAATTTGAACTAAAATGCTGATGAATTTTCATGAGAATTTTTTTTTAAAAAAATTGAAAATTGCTGCAGAAATCTGGAAAACTAAATTTAAAACTGGATAACTGAGAAACTGAGAAAAACAAAACTGACAGATCCTTCCATCCATACTCAGATCTCATAGCATCATTTTTATGCACACTTTCCCATCATATATGCCTCTGAAATGTTTTCCCAGATCATACACGGTCTTCATCATCTGAAAGCAACAAGGGTTTTTTTTAATGTGCAGTTGGATACAAAATGTTAAGTTGGGGAAAATGTGCAGTTGGAAAGCTGATAATGTGCCGTTTGAAAAATGGGGGTGGGAGGAGTTAAGACACATCAGGTGCATGTGTTTCTTAAGCACTTAAATGACAGGCAATGTCAAGGACAGCATGTGCAAAAATTATACAAGGATAGAATGTGTTCAGTGTCCATACTTAAACTGCCCGAACCATATTAAAACACCTTCTTCTTTTAGGCTGGAACCTCCTCTTCTTCACCTTGATCTTTGGGCAGGAAACATTTCATCACTTCCTTGTAAATGCCCTTAATCCTTTTGTGTGTGTGTGTGTGTGTGTCTGTTAGTTACTGAACTCAGGCAGATTACCAAATGAATTGCTACTGTTTAGTAGATAAGTACTATTGACTTCTATGGAGAAACCACCACTTATACAGGGTGTAAGAAAGGAGCAAAACACACTTTGTGTTGGTTCAGGTTTTTTGTTTTGCTTTCTTTTTTAGTGCGGGGTGTCTGATGGGGAATTTGTGCAGTTGGACATTCCCCTGCCATTCTGAGGTCACATCCACACCACATATTTAAAGCACTATTATACCACTTTAACAGTCACAGCTTCCTCCAAAGACCCATGGGAACTGTAGCTGTTTGAGGGATTTCCTACCAACCTGTTTCATTCTGTTGTTTTCAGCTCAGTGCTCTAGTCTATCAAGTTCACTTTGAATTTTGTTTTTATCTTCCAGAGTATTAGCTATCCCTCCCAGTTTTGTATCATCTGCTAATCTGATAAGCATACCTTATACCTCCTCATCCAAATCATTAATAAAAATGTTGAAGAGCACTGGGCCCAGGACTGAGCCCTGCGGTACCCTGCTCGTTACCTCCCCCCAGTTTGAGAAGGAACCATTGATAAGCACTCTTTGAGTATGATTCTGTTGTTCAGCTTTTGATCAACAACAATTCCAAGATCCTTCTCACGTGTAGTATTCCTGAGTCAAATATTCCCCATCTTATAACTGTGCATTTGGTTTCTTTTTCCTAGGTGTAGAACTGTGCAATTATTCCTGTTACATTTCATTCTGTTTGATAGCCCAGTGCTTCAGCCTATCAAGATCACTTTGAATTTTGTTTCTGTCCTCCAGGGTATTAGCTATCCCTCCCAATTTTCTATTATATGTCAGTTTTCATAAACATTCCCTGCAAGTCATTAATAAAAATGTTGAAGAGCACCAGACTCAAGACTGAGTTCTGCAGTTCCCTGCCAAATTTCAGGTGAGTAGATCTGGGGATTTTCATGTCAGCCACCTTAAACTTTGCTTTTACAAAAGATAGTTTTAAAAACACTGTAAATGCTCAGTCATACCAATTCTCATACTCCTGTATTTCCCCTGTTCCTTTCTTCAACATTTTGGAAAAAAATTAGGGTTTTTTAAAATTAGGTTTGCAATCCTAGACATGAGTGGGTAGCTTTAGACAGGCACAGGCTGGCAACACAATGAAGGTAATATGCACATAGGACATGAAATTTGCGGGCATGGTAGAAGAGATTAATCATATCAAATTTCAGGTAGGTAGTTCCAGGGGATTTCATGCTAACCAACTTTAAAATTTGCTTTTTCCAAAAATGAGTAAAAAAATAAAAGACTGAATGTTCAAATCATGCCATACTTCTGCTATACATATATAGATAGCATCAGGCAGGCCCAAGCTGGCAGCACCATGGAGATAATATGCATATGGGGACATGACATTTAGGAACATGGTAGTCTCTATAGAGGTTATTAACACTGACAAATTTCAACTGAGTAGCTCCAGGGCTTTTCATGCTAGCCACCTATAGCATTTGTTTTTTACAAGAAAGATTTTTTTTTAAGAAAAGTCCGTCATATAGGGGGCATCATCATCATCATCAATTCTTAACTCAGAATGCTGGCTAATAATGCCCATAAACTTTGGCTAGATGGATGATGATGATGATGATACGTGTATAGCCACAAGCTGTCTGCTTATTGTTTGTGGGTAGCCACTGGAAAATAATAATATAATACTGAATTCAGAACGCTGTGGCTAAATATGCCCACACTGTTCAATAATAATTCTAAGCAATAAGAATCAAATAAAATAATAAAAAACAGAGGAAAAAACTTTTTTAAAAAATATGTAAATAAGGATAGGATCGGTATTGATTGGGAAAAAACAGAAAACATACACAAGCTAAACAAATACCACCCAGCTCCCACCAAAATCTCTAAAAGGCAGAACTTACAAAATATTTCTGCATTTTAAGACTTCACCCCTTCCAAGCACAATGATTGAAAAGTGTTGGGTAGGGTGATAGCATTCTTGCCTTCTTCCTTCTCTGCCCACCCTGGTGTTCTCCATATATGGTGTTGCAATTGCTCTTCTTTAGAGACACCCTATCTGAATTCATTAGAGACTGTTTTGAGCTACAGATCTGTACAGATCTCTACAAATCAATTTGGGACTAGCCAATCCACTCTGTAGAGATTTGTAGCTGCTACAACCCTATCTGAACAGCATACACATAGGACCAAAGCAACCCGATTTGGTTTGTGATTTGTACAAATACAGTGCACAGCTCTTACAAAATCTCCCACACATATCTGAGCTTTCAACAGGAATCCTCAGGTACAACTGGTGGTTCAGTTTGAGTGCAATCTTCTCTTCATGCCATTCACTTTCCCCCCATCCCAATTATCTCCCATTTTCCTCTCCAAATCATCATCGCTGTCACCACCAACACCACTGGTTCTGCAAGGGCTCCAAGGAACTCATAGTTTGCCTGTGCTTGTGCTTTACCCAGAAAAGTTACGTACTATATGAGGCCCAGTAGGATCTACAAGGGCTCAGCCAACACTTGTTTTCCCATCATAATCTTTTTCCTGCATGTTTATAAATAACAACCTCACCATGTTATCTTAAAGCTGTTCTTTGAGACTTTGTAAGGAAGAAGAAAGCGATTCTGATAACTTGCTGCAAAGGACAACCTCCAGATTCACAACAGACCCCTGAGAAAGAATCTTCTTCTGCACCAGGAATGAGGAAAACTGTGGCCTATCATATGTTGTGGTCAAACAACCTCCTAGAGGGCCACAATTTTTGTCATCCCTGTTCAACCTCCTTTTCCTACTCCCTCCATAGACCTAACCAAATAATTGGTGGCCTAAACTGAATTGTATCTATGTATTTAATCTGTGCATTTTTGCAGAGCTTGGAAAAGTTACTTTTTTGAACTATAACTCCCATCAGCCCAATCCAGTGGCCATGCTGGCGGGGGCTGATGGGAGTTGTAGTTCAAAGAAGTAACTTTTCCAAGCTCTGCATTTTTGCAATAAAGCGCCTATTTTATAACTCTAAACCTAGGGTCCCCAATGTGGCATCCATGGGCACCACTACACCCCAAGACACTCCAGCACCCACCAAGGTCTCCTTTTTATTTTTAAAATAGGGAGGGGTAGCTGGAGTGTGATTGCTTGATTGTGGGACTACTTATCTTTAAGGGTGTGGCTGTGTTTTGGGGAAGGTGTAGGTGTTTCCTCTATTAAATTGGTATTTTGTAGTACCCATAGCAGTTTCTTAGATTTCTAAATGTGCCACTGGGCCAAAAAAGGTTGGGAACCCATGCTCTAAACTCTGGCTTGTTGTCTTGTTAATTCTCTTTCTCAGAAAAACCCAGTTTTTGCTATGGCGCACCATAACTCTTGGTTAAAGATCCAACACATGTTCCTGATGTGTAATTGTATAACTGTATACACATCAAGACAAGGAACATCATTTATTTATTTATTTATTGCATTTGTATACCGCCCCATAGTCAAAGCTCTCTGGGCGGTTTACAACAATTAAAGACAAATATACAAATTTAAAAACACATTTTTAAAAAAGCAATTTAAAAACTTGATTTAACAATAGGCATCTCCTGACTCTTTCTTTTTAGAGGATAGAAATACAAAGGACCTGAGGGTTAGATTATTCCTGGCCCACTGAGACTCTGACCTTTTGTATGCAAAGTATATGTTCTCATACTGAGGTATAGCCTTCTCAATAACCGGGAAAGGTCTTGATATTATATTGAAGAAAGCTGTGCCCATCTGTGTCAAGGGTAGGTACTAAGTATAACTGTGGTTGGATTTCATCTCCTTGATACTACTTAAATTTGTTTGAAGCTTTCTCAACCACTTGCAGATATGTACAAAAAATGTAAGTCTCATTTGATAGCAAGATGCATTGAACTGAGTGGGATTTGCTTCTGAGTAAACAGTTTTTGGATTGGGTTGAAAATCCAACAAGCATAACACTCGGTTTCACAGCAGGCTGAAGAACAGGTGGGCAGATCAAAGGGACCACAGCCATTAGCCAAGCCACCCATCTCTCTCTACATGGTAACACCTTAAAACAGAACAAGACAGTAAATTTCTTTTCTCTGCAATTACAATGCAGGTCAAAGAGGACACAACTAAATATACACAGGAAGACTTATCACTCAGCAGAGACACATCTTATGCCTTCTACCTGTTCGAGAGAAGGTCTCTTATTTTTTTCAAATTAATCTGATAATTTTACTCAATAAAACTTTGTTAGGGTGCTCTATCAATCTACTACTTCCTCTCTGTGAGCAAAAGCATTTCCTGACATCTGCTCTGGATTTGTTTTTCTTCCACATCTTCTGCACAAACTGCATTGGAGTGTTCAAGTATTACAGTAAGGTAATTCACTTTTTACTTCCCAAGATATAACAGCAGGGACTTCCTTGACCAGCAACTGATATTGGGTGCTTCCATAGATCTGTTTATTGAGCATTCATCTTAATTTGTTTGCAGGGAGATTAGACAATGTTGGCTCTGTTAATTTTAATTAACATTCACTCTGATTTGTTTGTGATGAGGTTAAATGATGCACCAAAGCAAGTGTTATCCCACAGTTTCCATTGTATTTTCTCATCACTTTTCTTATGACAAAAAGTCCAAACTTTTGGGAAAGCAGGTTTGTTACACTAGACCTCCAAATCAGCTTTAATTGGACAACCTGAATTTACTGGTATGTGATTGAATCCTACCACAAATAGCAACAGTCTGGAAGTAAAGTGCCCATATTGCTCATTTCTATATCATGGTTGGTGTCGTGAGCCACACCCCGGCTCAGTCCCAGGACTCAATTTCCCAAACCCAGGGCAATTGATCCTGGCAAGGCACAACCTGTGCCTCCCTTACCAGGGCTGAGTAACCCAACAACAACCCTGCAAGGTAGTTAGAGTGCTACCACCCCTTAATCAGGTCACCCACTCTGGGCAAAGGGGAAACCCAAAGTGCCAGAAATAGACCTGCCAAGGATTTCAACAGACAAGAGCCAAACTACACTCCTTGTCTTGGAGCCTTATGCAAAATATCCATATATATGGTAGTCCATGGTTAATTGTCCAAGGTACTGGATTCAGAGCCAAATCCCCTCCTGCATTGAACACACACTAGTAAATAAGAAGTAGCTTTATTAAATAACATGTAAGTGCATAATTACAGCAGCACAATGGTTCCTTAAAACCCACACCCTTGAGGGCTAGGTACAATACAGAGAGTTACAGTCACAAACAAAATAACAAAACTGTCTAGTCTAGTCTATAGTTACAAAGAGGTAAAAAGCAAAATAACTTCATGGTCCGACATCTCAGACATGTATAGCCTGGATAGCAGATGGAAGATGGAACCCCACCTAGGTAGCATCAGCAACCATAGTGAACATTGGAAAACAAAGACCTAAGCTCTGAATCCTTTTCTTATGGGAAAATGCCCAGCAACAGCCAGGAATTAATTAGCCGATCAGAGGGCTTTCTGATTATGAAACATTTCTGGAGTTTTCACACCTAATGGTCGCACACTCCCCAACTTTCCCAGGCCTGTGGCCTTGAAGTACCAGCCTCCATTGATAAGTCTTCTTGCTTGCAGCCTAATTAACTAGCTTCAGCTGTGAAAACTGCAAACTCATAGCATCTTGGAGGCCCCATCTCAGACAAGATGATTCCCCCCACAATTCTTTGCCTCAGAACCATTTTAGAACCAAGTATTCTTGACAGTTGGCATATGCCAATGGTCTGCATAAAAAACCAAATGTGGTGTGTATTTATTGCTAAAACATGAGTAGAATTCCAGAGATGCACCATGTTTTTCACAAATGTTTTTACAAAGAGTAGGAGAACAAACATGGTATCTTCATTAAGTCATGTCTTCATAGATTGTTTTTAAAGATGAGGGATGCTGCACTGGAAACTAGCAAGATATATTATTTATTTTATTTTGTAAAAGTAAGTTCAAATACAAAAAAGTTAAAAATCAAAGTACTAAAACAGAAGAGCCGCAGAATCAATACATCAACAATCAAAAGCCACTGTATTTCAAATACTTTTGGAATGCTCAATACAATACAATAATTGGAAATCCCTCTCTATTAATGTAGACTTGTTATAATATTTCTGTATGGTTTGTATACTGCATTTACTGAAATAAATCCACAAAAGATGGGGTGGGGGATCTGTTTGAAATGAAAATATTATTGAGGAGAAAGTATCAGAGAATAAGTTCAGACAAGAAAGTGATGAAAAAATGATTTTTTAACAGATAGAATGAAAGATGGGGATGCATCTGAAATTCTCATCTTAATTTCTTTCTGAATTTGGGAGTTAGAAATTACCTGTGCTGGATTCTGAACTGGAGCTGATGCCCTAGGACTCGTCGTTCAGTTTTTTAATTCCTGATTTCTTTTACTGATTGCTGTGTTCTGCAATTTGCTGCAGGTCTCAGTTCCTTTAGTTCATTTGTGCCTTTTCTTCCCCCTCCCCCACAAACACACTTATATGCTCATGCACATCAATAAAATGCTACAATCTGAATGTAGTTGCACATCTGGATGCATCAAAGTTGCATGCAATTGCACATCTGGATGCATCAATATCTGCTTCTGGGAAGTTTTGCTACTGCCTACAAGTGTCAATAAAACATCACACAAACATACCTTGCCCTTTCCAATCATTTCTCTTAAAGCAATCTCAAGTGCTCTGTTCTGGCCCCTTCCTAATATGTCAACAATGTAGGTATCAAGGGGCATGACAGCCTGCAAGGGGTGAGCATGTGTGTTCCTACTCTCTCTCTCTCCACATGATTGAGATCACGTGGAGAGAAACACCTGCATAAGCCCCATATCTACAATCACATCAAGATTGAATTTTTTGCAGTGTTTCTTTTTTCAATGCATACATGGGCATTAGTAACAGACGCAAAAAATATGAAAAAAGACTGAATGAGCTGAAAGTTGCAGCAAACTGTATGTACCAATTCCAGAATTAATTTTAGAAATTATTCTGTTTAAACTGATTTAGGAGAGCACAGCAAACCCACGGAACACTAAAAGTACTGAACTGGGAAAGTGATTACAACAGACAATGTAGAGTTAATAACATATTTAAACAGCTTGCGTTTCATATCTTTTCATACACTTTAGCTGTTTTCAATTATGTTATTAAAATGCATACAGTTTAGCTATATAGTGTAACACATATGGGATGCTCAGTTGAAGACACATCCTGAGTGGCCAACCAGATCCCTTGCAAGCAGGACGTGAGTGCAACAGCATTATCCCCAGTTGTAAGCAATTATCATAAAGTGAATCACCAAGTCAGTTGTGTAGAACTAGGAATGCAACATCCTGCCCCATAGAGCAATTTCAACTAAGCTCCCTCAGGCCTACATACCTGGTAGTAATCCATACCTCCTGAAAACATGGGAGGCGGTGGGGTGAGAGAGAGATGTTTTTTCTGGAAGTGAGGCAGAAATCTCACCACACACTTATTACCAATGGACATTTGAGTAAGTATGGATATATATACTCACAGACACACATATATGATACATATACTTTAGCCTTCAGTGTCCAGTTCTTGTTATTTTGCTATTCAGGATACACCTGCTGGTCAAGATATTCAAGGAGAAGTATCTCTACACTCTCCCTTTCTCCAACTTTAAACCAAAAAAGGAGAAAACTGCATCCAAGTTAAACACATACCCACACAGACATTTTCAGGAAAAATAGGAGCCACTAAAAGAGGAGTGGGGAACCTGATCTGGCTAGCCAGATCCTTGTCTCCCCTTGCAGGAGGGCCAAGTTCGACAGCTGGGCGGGGTAAAGAGCCCTGCATGGTGCTTTGAAGTGCCACTGATCGGCAGACTTGAAGTCACCGACCAAGCTGATGGGTGGTAACTTCAAGCCCACTTTCTGTAGGGATTGGCTTCACAACTGAGTTCCCCATGGGGAATTTGGTTGTGCAGCCAATCCAGCAGGCTTGAAGTCACCGCCCATCAGTCTATGGGTGGTGACTTCAAGCCTGCTTTCTTCAGGGATCAGTTGCATGATTCAATTTTTCACAGAGAAGTTGGTCATGCAGCTTATCTAGCCATATCTCTGCCTGCCTCACACCTGACATCATGTATGATAGTGAATGTGGTTTGGGGAAAATGGCTCTGTAGGCCAATTTGGGACCGATGCCACGCCAAATTTGGCCTCTGGGTCAGAGATTCACCACCCCTGCTTGAAAACTGTATCCCTGTTTAGGTAACAAATTCACAGAATCCTGGAGTTGGAATGGACTTCTGGGCCTACCCCTGCCAAGTCAGGAAATCCTCCACTACAGCATCCCTAATGGGTAGGCATCCAACTGTGCTGTCTGAGGAAGTGAGGTAATAAAGGGAGAGATCTAAGCCCCTATACTAGGGTTGCCAGGTCGGGACCATTCAAAAACCTGAGAAAATGGGGGTGGGCCCTAGTGACATCATGGGGCGGGCCCTAGTGATGTCACGGGGCAGGCCCTAGTGATGTCACGGGGCGGGTCCTAGTGACGTCATTAAACGTGATACATTGTATCAACCACAGTTGCTTGGAGCATACCATTCAAAAAAAAATTCTCTGATCAGAGATTAAAATAGAAATCTTACCTAAAATACAGTGTTCCTAGGTCCATCTGAAGTGACAAGGTCATTCTTTCTCACAAGCTTAGGGAGTATGGATGGAAAATGGAAATGGAATGCCTTCAAGTCGATCCCGACTTATGGTGACCCTATGAATAGGGTTTTCATGGTAAGAGGTATTCAGAGGTGGTTTACCATTGCCTTCCTCTGACTTTGGACACGTATACTTTGGACACATAATGAGAAGACATGATTCATTAGAAAAGACAATAATACTGGGAAAAACAGAAGGGAGTAGAAAAAGAGGAAGACCAAACAAGAGATGGATTGATTCCACAAAGGAAGCCACAGACCTGAACTTGCAAGATCTGAACAGGGTGGTTTACGACAGATGCTATTGGAGGTCACTGATTCATAGCGTTGCCATAAGTCGTAATCCACTTGAAGGCACATAACACACACATACAATATGAAGAGAGATTCCATTCTATGCTTATATGTAATTAACCTATGAAAGTGATTGTCACATAACGTCTACTAGGATATAAGGGTAGACTTATAGTTGGCTAATAGCATCATTGGGCAGAAGTGAAATCTCCATATTTTTAGAGATGATACAGTACATCTGACTACCAGGCATAAAGGAACCTAGGGGAAAGAGATCATCATGTCATGCTTGAAAAATTCTCGTTGTGTCTTCTGGCTGGCAACTATCGAAAGATAAAGTTCTGAATCAGATGCATCATTGTTCTGATACTGCATGGCAATTTTGTTGGAGTAGTGGAGGAATTGGTCAGAATTTAATAATCAGAATTTGGTGATGCAAGCCATGTTGCATATATGACACCCTGTCTTCTAATGATGAAAGTTTCTTGCTGTTTAATGCTAGAAGAGTAAGAGACATGACATCCCATCCCATCCCATCCTGTGGCTCAGTGCAACATACAGTAAAGTGATGTTAGTTGTGCACCCAGCTATATCATTGCAATGGGCAGTTTGCATCTTGAGTGCTCACCTGGGTTTTTGCTCAACATGTTTCAGATTTTTTTTGGAGGGGAGCAGAATTTGGAAAACATTGTTTCTTGTCACAGAGTTGGGAAAGCAACTTGGGATGTGTAGGAAAAAATAGAAGCAATAATTTAGAGACAGAGGAACCCAAATGTAGAATCCTAGGGAGGAATTTTTGCTGACTGAAGACCTATTTTCTTGAACACCGCTACTTGGATGGGAACTCTACCCAATTCTTTTTCTATTTATTTACTACATTTGTATTTTGCCTTTCCTCCAAGGAGTTCAGGGTGGCATACATGGACTGACTCAAGAACACCTAGTGAGCTTCACGGCTGAGTGGGGGTTTGAACACTGGTCTATAGTCTACTACTCTAACCACTACATCACACTGGCTCTCTGGTGCTTATAAAAAAATTTACCATGCTGGTTCTGTAATTGCCTATCTGCAGCATGGGCAAGTAAGGGACAAGTATGTTCTGAAGTTGTTACCACAGATGACTGCGTATATGCCTTGGGTTAGCATTACATCTGTTGCTGCTCTGAATAGGAAAGGCCAAATGCTCTTTTGCCACTGAATGACAGCGCAAAAGTCACATCTACAGAAGGTGATGGAAAGAGAATGAGTTGGGGGGAATCAAGAAGATACAGATGTATTTCCATGCTTTATAAAACAGTATTCAAGCTTTCTACAGCAGTGGATATGGGCAAAATATACTGGAAGGTCTCAATTTGTTGACACCACTAAATCCCTTATTCTTTCCCTTGATACAGTATTATCATGTTCCCTGTTTGAGGAATGTGGAATACCACTCCCAATGGAAATTACCCTGCAATTTTCCAGTTTCCCAATTTTTAGCTTGTGTGCACACATTTTATTTTCTCTGTTTTCTAATCTTTCCAGTCCTTATTAAATGTGAAGTATTTCTGGGTCTGTACTTTCTCCGTATTCTTTCTTAATAGGGACTGGATGAACTGTACAAAGAGATTGCGTTTGGTTTTCTAAGTCAGGCCACCTCTCTTTAGATTACAGGGATAGTTTGCAGAGGCAATGTACCGTTATGTCAAAATTTAATTAAAAATTGAATGATGCAGTGGAATATGAAGCATGTGCTTCCTGATTCTTATTAGGTCTGGAGTCTATGGTGAACCTGCCTTGAAGTAAGTTAAAATAGCACAAAGACACTGCAGGTGCAGCCAGGAACAGAACTCAACTTTTCCTTAACTGATGTTTGAATACTGAGGTGTAGACTTCTAAGCATGGGATGTGGCCTAATGACGCTTTTGCAGGGGAAGGTATAATCCAAGAGCATAACATTTTTTGAGCAGGTGAAGCTTTGTGGGAGAAAATAAATGGAGTACAAAGAGGCTTCAGATCAGCCTTAAGAGTTTTAAATCTGGATAATGTGCAGAGGCATGTTATTTTGCCTGCACTTGGAAACTAGGCAAAGATGGCAAGAATGAGCCTTTCCATAACTATTTCCTGTGGGTTTTTTGTTTAGTATGTTTATCAAACAAGGAATTTGGGGAGATTGTTCATTGCTTTAGGTAGAAGTGGTGGTCTTAACATGATGGCATACTGTATCTAATGTCTGGCTCTACTTCTGTAAATTAAGAGAGCGGCCTTATAGATAAATACATACCACATTGTCCTTGCCTCAAGAGAGCTCCCAGTCACCAAAGAACAGTGAAGTGGTACAATGAAAGAGAAAATAGGGATTCAGTACAAATGTAGATTGCTTCCATCATCATGATCTAGAATTCTAACTTCTTGGTCTGCCTTTTCACATTTTTCTGATGAAAGGGAAGTATCCTCAGGATTTTTTTATATTGAGTCCAGTTCAGGCATAGCATCAAGGAGGAGATTTTAAAGTTGTGTAGATCCTCCATAAACTAACGGCTTGTGGATGACTATAAGGACAGCACCATGTAAAGGTTTGGTAGTCAAGCTTGAACAAATCGGAGTTTCTGTTTGGTTATTTTACCCTCCCAACTGTGATTTCAACATTCAGATTAAAACAAGGTTTGGAAACTTTCTTTAAGCAAAGCTCAGAGATTTGCTACTGATAATGGCAGGGGTAGTAAGATCTAAGAAATTCTCTCTCTCTCCCCAGCCTGTCTCTCTTTCTCTCCAGCCAGCCTCTCTCTCTCTCCAGCCTCTCTATCTCTCTCTCTCTCCAGCCTCTCTATCTCTCTCTCCAGCCTCTCTATCTCTCTCTCCAGCCTCTCTATCTCTCCTGCTCAGGCTGCAAGGCCGCATGGGCCCCGTCTCGGCAGCGGTTGCTAGGAGACGGCTTCCGAGCGGCCTGCAAGCCTCAGCAGGAGTGGAGGCCGGCCAGGGCCGGCTCCTTCTTAGCCCCAGAGCTGTTTCCCTTGCTCCGGAAAGGACGGCCGGCCCGGCGGCTTCACCCCTCCTGCTGTGGGTGCCACTGGGCGGCAGCGGCTGCGATGGGGCTCAGCAGTCTCTGGCTGGGGGGGCCCATCGCGGCCGCTGCCGCCCAGCGGCACCCACAGCAGGAGAGGTGAAGCGGCCAGCCGTCCTTTCTGGAGCAGGGGAACTGGCTCCGGGCCGGGGCTAAGAAGGAGCCAGCCCAGCCTGGCCTCCACTCCACTGCCACCGCCTCTTCACGGGCTCCTGCTGAGGCTGCCAGGCCGCTGCTGCTGGGGGGGGTCACTGAAGGGGCGGCGGCTGGACGGAGCCCACGTCATCATGGCAGACGCGGGCCAGGAGGCTGCCCTCGCTCAGCCAGGCGGCTGCGGGCTCCACGTCCAGCAGCACCCTCACCTGCAATTGTGTGTGGGCTCTGGGTGGTGGCTGCTGCTGCAGCTGCGTGCTGGGGGGGTCCCTGCAGGGGCGGCGGCTGCTCAAGTCCACGCTCTCCAGTGGTCCCTGCCTGACTGACAGGGCGGGAAGGCGGCCAGCCACAGCCCAATGTATGTGTGTGTCAATCACGCATGCGTGGCTGAGGGGGCCAATGAAAAGCCGGAGATCTCCCTGTTTAAACAAAGTATTGCCGGAGGCCGGAGACGGCCCCCTTTTGCTGGAGACTCCGGCAGAAAACCAGAGACCTGGCAACCCTACCCTATACAGCCTGATGATTATTGGCTTGTGGTAACACAGAGGCAGGATTTTTCACTGCTGACACCAGTGTTGTGGAATGCCCTCCCTGCTAAATTACAAGAGGCCCCATCAGTATTGGCATTCTGCCAGCTCTTGAAGATAAACCTGTTAAGGCAAGCATTCTCCTGAACTTGAACTTCCTGATCTAAAATTGTTTTTTAGCTGTTTAATGTTGTGCTTTTTAACTGGCTTACTGTACTGTATATTTTAATTATGGATGCTTTTAATGCTTTGACAAAATTGTTTTATTATGTATTTTAATTATGTATGGATTTTATACTTGTAAATGACTTAGAAGCCATTTTGGAATGTAAGCAGTATATAACTTAAATAATAATAATCTATATAAATAAAAATGAATCTGCCCTTAATCTGTTATGCTGCAGTTCACAGCCCAACAGACAGGTGGCACTGCAAACTATATCCCAGCAGCAAAGAAGGAAGGAGGGAGCAGGGAGCAGCTCCAGCAAGCTGTGGAAGAATATTCCGGACAGGCCAATCAAAAAGAGGAGGGGGAAAGCAGGGGGGCCTAAGCCAGCTCTAAAGGGGAAGGGGGAAAGAGGGGTGTGATGTCCCTGTATTTTGATAACTGTAAATATGGTAAGTGCGGGTTTATTAAAGTATACATGGTAAGTGGATTGAGTGAGAGGGGGGAGTACATGGGCTAGAATGCTGGAGAATGCTGTATGATGATTGGCTGAGCATTTGAGTGGCTGAAGGTATAAATGAGAGGATGACAGTTGGTTCGGAGCTCTGTTGGTGGTCGGTTGGTTGTGGAGTTTGGTTTTTGGAGTTGGTTGTGGGTTGGATTATATTTGGCTGGTATTGAGGCAGATTATATATGACTAGAAACATAAAGAGGAACACAATATATGAAACCATACGCTTGTTAAATATCCCATAAGTAATCTTGTTATTTCCTGGTGTTTATAAATAAATATTATTCTTGGTTTACCAAAAGCCTGATCCTTGGCTGGGGCTTGCACAGACCAGAAGGGTGGGCAGGGCATATACCAAAGTTGGGAAACAGTATCAATGGTGGCAGCGGTGAAGAGATAGTGTAACATCATCAGGTATCCAGAGCAACCCAGGGCTGTATGCTTTATAGGCACAAAGATACAGGGGGGTTGTGGCCTGCAAGTGCACCCAGACACGAAGTAACAATAAGCCAGAAGGGGACTAAGGCAAAGTCCTAAAGCAATATTGTGAAACAGGGAGTGGCTGGTGGTGCTGCCTAGCGGTGGGATCTTGCAAGATCTGTGCTAGAGCCAGTGAGAGAACAAATAAAACCCAGGATCCTGACTGGAGGGACCTAACAGGTGGTGGTCTGAGGTGGGATCCTCACAAGGGGCAGTTCAGCCGGCTCTAAAGGGGAGAGGGAAAGTGGGGAGGGCTTAGACAGCTCCTGCTGGGAGGAAGGGTGGGATATAAATCAAATAAGAAATAAAATAAATAAATAAAGGGGTGAAGTGGGAGGAGGCTTAGCCAGGTCTAAACCCCACATACTAACTCATTAGCCCAGCAATAAATGTAAAGTCAACAATCATGTGGGAAGGAACAATGTGCTAATCCCACCTACATGGTGATGGGCTTTCAGCTGTGGAGGCTGGTCTATTAGGGCAAATGGGGCACTGCCCCACCAAACTCAGTCTGCCCCCAGCCAGTCCTCACCTGCCTGCCTTCTTACTTACAACCAGTCCAGGGGTTGGATCTGCCTGGCATTGGCTCTGTCTCTGTCTACTGCTGGTCTCTTTACTTCTGCCCTACCAGTTCCATTGGGCACCAACCACCACTGGTTTTCAGCATGATAGCGGTGGCTCACCAACAGAAGGAAATATGTGTTAATTTCAGGCATTTGGAAACCATTGATAGAATTAGCTGAAAATGCTAACCTTAAACACACTGACAGACTCAGACCCATACATTTTCATGATTGTTTTTTTTTTTTAAAGATATATCTGAAGAATTATAAGCTGGGTTTTATATCCTCTTGAAATCAATTTACATTCAATTTCACCATGAATTTAATTTTGACTAGATTTAATTTAACTAGTTAGTTATTCCCAAATATTAACATTAGCAATTAAAAAACACAAATATTTCACCAGTGACCCCCACCTACCCTTGTATTGGAAGCTTCCACTGCAACAGATAGTGAATAGTACCTACAGTGGAAAGCTGCTATTAAATTCTATATTAGAAATGTTTATGTTAAAAGAATTATGCCACACAAATGAGTCACAAATCTGTGTTGCATCTGTCTTTAAGAAATGGTATTCAGCTCATTAAATTCATGTCAAAGATATATCTGTAACCAGGATGTGGATCTTGAATGCGTTCAGAGACATTTCCTATACTGGTGGTTACTAAGTTAATAAAACCATTTTTTCATGAGATCTTGGGAAGGTTTCCCCTCCTGTGTTTTGTTTTTTTAAAGATTATAGGAGTATATCAAGAGTGACAGAGGAAAAGCCAGTTTGCTGAGAAAAGCTATTTCCTGATGGGGCATTTGTCTTCTCACTATAACTTTCTTAAGGAAAACATTTACTATAACAGCTATCTTGCAGACCTTCTGAAGGCAATCAAAACACTGAGAGAGCTATACACATCAGTGATGGAATGGAAGGATTGCTGTCAAAGATGTAAGGAGCGGCGTACTTCAGTCAGACGTGTGAATATTCTCTACACAGAGACATTTTCTCATATCTCAGTTGCCATCAGCCTTCCACCACCTTTTTAGTTCTTCACCAATTCTGGAAAAGAATAAATAAATAAATAAATAAATAAATAAAAGTTTAAATAATTTTTTTTTAGGATACAGATACAGTTGGAAAGCTTATTATATCGGGTTTGTTTGAGACTGATCCAGGGCAGATCAGTTTGATTGGGGTGGGAGTGGGGAGGTTGGATAAAACTTTGGTGAAATCTCTCAAACTTATGTCAGAAGTGGGTCAGGCCAGGCTGCTCTTTTCCCTAAGCTTGAGCCAGGCTGTTGTAAATTTAAGCTGCACATGATCCTGCTCTTCAAATCACTTCTAGCAGAAATAAAGCTGAGTAATAGGAGAATGGTTCAAAGAGAGTGGCGTCAAGGGGTGCAACTTTCAAGCTGTGCTTTGGAAGTTTCATTTTAAGTGTAGCCTCCATGTATCTTGGGGGAACAGCATATGGCATGTGCTGCAGATGGACAATAATGATACATGTACAGCTGGATGTCTCTGGCATAGGTGGTCCAGCTTCTGTCGTGCCAGCTGGCTAGCAGCAGCTAGGTCTGGCAGAGTGATTTGATAACCCACAGCTGTTGCACAAAGTCAGCATAAAGCATGGAGGGGGGAGAGGGAGGTGGAAGATACTGTGACAGAGGAGGCCAGAAGGGGATTGTGCGCTAATCCTCACCTCGATGAGGGGCCAGGTTTTTATCAAGCAACAATACACCTCTGCAGACAGGACTTTAACACACTGCAGACTCATTTAAATTATGTCTTTAAGAGGAAGGTTAAGATTGGCTAAGTTTGAGTACTTTTGTGGAAGAATTCAGGGCAGCCAGTTCTGAATAATGTATGAATTGCATTGGCAGTCCCACCCCCTCCCTACCCAGAGCACAGCTGGCTTTTGCTTTGTTCTGCTGTCTACCATCTCAAAGTAAAAGAAAGCCTAAGTATGTATAACTGCATGTATTACTTGCATTCACCCCTTTTGCACTTGCTGTTCCCATCTGGTCTCTCTGCTGGCATGTAGAGACACCTTAACCCCACCACCCTCTACTCCCTAAATTTAGATTAAATGGTCCTTAGGTCAGGGCCCAGTCGTTTGCTCATGTTGCTCTGTTATTACTAGCTATGCTATATCACGGGTGCAGAATGTGGCCCTCCGGGCCTCTATACAGTCCTCAAGATTCTTCCCAGTCACATCTCTTGTCCCCAGGCCACACTCATTACTGGCCCTGCTCTATGTCCTCCTTGAATGTTTTTGCCTGATAATGCCTGTTGCTTCCCTGGATAGAGGGTGGTGTGTGAGTGTGTACAGAAACTAGCCTACTGTACAAAGGTAACATTTACTCTATCCACTCTTTTGTCATCACTGGCATGTGTCGTGCCCCCTCACCACACTAACCCACATTCTTTATTAGCAGAGGGGGACATGGTTTCTATTTCTTATACGCACCACCAACTATAGCAATGCTATGTTAAAGGTAAAGGTGTCCCTGCACTTGTAGTGCGAGTCGTTTCCGACTCTTAGGGTGACGTCTTGCGACGTTTACTAGGCAGACCATATATATGGGGTGAGATTGCCAGTTCCATCCCTGGCCTTTCTTTACCCCCCAGCATATGCCGGGTACTCATTTTACCAACCATGGATGGATGGAAGGCTGAGTGGACCTCGACCCCTTTTACCGGAGATTTGACTTCCTCCTTTCATTGGAATCGAACTCCGGATGTGAGCAGAGCTTCAGCTGCGTTACCGCCGCTTATCACTCTGCGCCACGGAGGATCTAACGCTATGTTAGGCATTCCCTTATACAGTATATTCCCCCCAGCCCTGTTGCTATACTGACTCAGGAAACCAGGGAAGCCTCAACTCTCCTGTGACACTTTGTCTCTTTAAAGATCACAGCTATGAGTTGAACCCCTGTACCTGATACTGCTTACTTCCTTCAAGTTCTTGCTGCCACCACAGATACCATGTATCTGATTTAACCTTAGTGTAGCCAATGATGAGTCACATGTGTGAAACAAAACAATATTTATTTATTGTTCACTTGGGGTTCATAAATGATCTTTAGGTCTTTCACTTTAGTTACTGGTTGTTCTTTCAACACTTTGAATCCTACCTGGCCTATCCACACTAATATTCCTGCATTAACTGCACCCTCTCACCATCTAAATCCAAAATAATACACCAACACTGTGTCAGGCTGAACCTACACTGTCTACCGCTCTTTCCCTACCAAACAATCCCAATCAATTGCACAATCAATCCCAATACAATCCCACTCCAAATCACTCCCACTGCCAAACTGTCATGCACTCAAATGTAAACCTCTCACTCTGACACTCAGCCAATCACCATCCAGAACACTCCAGCATTCTACTCACTCATTTCCCCCTCCTGACACCCACCACTTACCTTAATCATACTAATGCAACATCTTACTATATATATATATAAGAATATAAAAGCGTGAAACAATATAATACAAAAATATAGAACATCAATGCCTGCAGCACCCAGAAGGTTGCCCAGAAAAGAATTTTGGGACAGTATTTATACCCCACTTTCTGAGGGGGAAAAGCCTTCCCAAAGCAGCACCACTTTGGCACTTTCCTCTCAGATGGCTGGCACACTTCTCAGATATGACAGGAGTTAACAGGGCAAGGGTGCATACAGCCTGTGGGCTGCCAGTTTGTCATTCCTGCCACAGACCTTTTTTGTTTGCCTACCAGCAGAAAGCAAAGGGGATGGCAGTCTGATCTGCTGTTAGGAATGTAGGAAGCTGCCTTATTCATTCATTCATTGCATTTGTATACCGCCCCTTAGCCGAAGTTCTGTCGGCTGTTTACAACAATTAAAAACATTAAAAACAAATATACAAATTTAAAAACACATTTTTAAAAAGCAATTTAAAAACACATGCTAAAATGCCTGGAAGAAGAGGAAAGTCTTGCGCCGAAAAGATAACAGTGTTGGCGCCAGGCGCACCTTGTCGCAAACATCATTCCATAAATCGGGGGCCACCACTGAGAAGGCCCTCTCCCTTGTTGCCAGCCTACCAGCTTCCCTCTGAGAAGAAACCCGGAGGAGGGCCTTGGATGTTCAGCTTAGTGTATGGGGGGGTTCGTGTCAGGAGAGGCGTTCTATCAGGTATTGTGGTCCTAAACCATGTAAGGCTTTAAAGGTTAAAACCATCACCTTGGATTGAGCTTGGAAGCATACAGGCAGCCAATGCAAACAGGCCAGACTTGGTTTTATATGTTTGAACCATCTGGTCCCTGTTACCAATCTGGCTGCTGCATTTTGCACAAGCTGCAGTTTCCGAACTGTCTTCAAAGGCAGCCCCACTTAGAGCGCATTGCAGTAATCTAACTTGGAAGTTACCAGAGCATGGACAACTGAAGCCAGGTTATCCCTGTCCAGATAGGGGCGTAGCTGGGCCACCAACCGAAGTTGGTAGAAGGCACTCTGTGCCACCGAGGCTACCTGAGCCTCAAGTGACAGAGATGGTTCTAGGAGAACCCCTAAGCTATGAACCTGCTCCTTATAAGAAGTCAGGCCATTGTTCCATCTAGGTCTGTATTATCTACACTGACAACGATCTTCCCAGTCTTAGCTGGAGATGCCGGGGATTGAACCAGAGAGCTTTTGCATGCAAAGCATGTGCTCTAACCACCCAGCTACATTAACTCGGCAGGCATTGGACACATTCAGATTCAAAATTTGAGATGGTTTCCAGACAAACCTGTTCCAGACTTCTCATTAGGTTTTATTCCTTCTGCAAAAGAAAAGGTTTTCTAACGAAAGCAACAAAGCAGTAAACTCCAAAATGAATTCTTTTCTAGTGTGGCCATCAGGGCAACAGCTTTTGCTGCATTAACGTGATGCAGACCTAGCTAGCTGGCACAAAAGTGTCATTCTGAAAATCCATTTAAGAGGGAGCTGGAGGACATGAACTCAGGTTGACATGAAAGCTGCATGTGTTTCATTTAAAAGTACATTTATTCAATTAATGCATTTATTAGGGAGAGTACATTTGTAAATCAATTAACGGTGTTTGTTGCCTTCTTTTCATACATTTTGGCAAAACAATTATGATCTCATCGTTACCATTACTTATGGACATTTCTGTCCTCCTTTGTCACCATGCAAAATGGTTATAAGCATGCATAATATCAAATAAGAGAAACCCAAAACTTTGCAAGTCCTTAAGGCAAAAGCAAAGTGCTGTTGAGGAAAACATTAACTCCCCTGCATGCAAAGAGTGATGTAAAGAGGCTAGCAGAGTTGATTTTGATCCTGCTATTCAGTCAGCACTAATTTAATTTGAAGGTCCTTGCAGCAAGAATAATCTTTGGTCACAATGAAATTAAGTGCTTACTGGCACTGCTTCAAATATGAGGTTGATATTTTATAGAATAATAATACAGTATAAAATGGACAAATTCTGGCCACATACTCCTGCTCATATTCAATGGCAGAAACAAATGATAAAGGCTGCAGTCCTATGCATAAATCCAATTGAGCTCAGTGGAAACTTCTTCTGAGTAAATTTGCATAGATTTGCCCTGTGCGAGATGAGTTACAGACAATACATGCCACAGAGTTTTGTGTCTATTATAGCCAGTTCTTTCACAGCTGGACACAAAACATTTCAGTACCCTCTAAATTTGGGGTAGCCAGCTTAGATGTTGTTGGACTACAGTTCCCATCATCTCTGATCATTGGTTATGCTGGCTGGGTCTGATGGGAATTGGAATCTAACAACATCTGGAGGACACCACAGTGACTACCCCTGCTCTAAATAGTTGGTTTTCCCCTAGTAGGTGACTCACAACTAGAGATGGAATCCACATATCTGCAGGAATTTGCATTTTTTTTTAAAAAAAGAAATTATCATGAAAATTCATCAGCATTTCAGTGTGAAATTTTCTCCTAATAAACACATTTTCTGTATGCAGTTTTGACCAGTGTACACATTTTTGCAAGTACTTTCTCCTAATCTAAAGCATTTTAATATTTTCACTAGTATATTTACTTTATGCACATTTTCCCCTGATATATGCATTTTTGGTTGGAGAACTGCGTTGCAAATTTCAGATGTGCAAATTTCAAAGGTTGGACGTATTTTGATTGTCATATTGTTTTGGAAGGTGCAAATTTGATAGATTTGGCTTTTAAACCCAGTCACACCAGCACCATCTTGTAGGGGTTGTTCTCAAGTTGGTTTTAAGAGATGTGAGGAGGGGCAGGGAGAAGCAGATGAAGAAAGACTGAGAAAAGCAGAAACAAATATAAAAATAGGGCTACATGAAATTAGATATACCCCCAGAACGTTTTGTCCTTGTGGGGATTTTATTGTATGCTGCAACAATTTTATTAGCCACAAAATGGCATCCATCCAAAATAGCTACAGTAAATTAATGGTTGAAAAAGTTATAGTAATGATGGCAAAACTTACAAAGTTAGTTTGCTTTGTAGTAGTAATTTATTATTGCTTTTAGCCATAGGCCATCGCAAAATGCAACAATTATAAAACAACAGCAGATAATACAGCTAAAACCATTTACAAAACATTAAAAAGCTTTATAATCTTGAGTGTGAACCATACGCAGCTTCCTAGCGGCCAGTAAGAAGTTGGCCATGGAGACTATCACCTGTTTAACATTGTCGCTCAATAACTCCACTACCAGCTCCTGGGGGCATTTGTCTGGCGAAAGATGAATGAGAGGAGCCAGGAATTTCCGTCTGGGGTTATCGTACAGCGGACAGTACAACAGATAATGGGTGATGTCTTCGACAGAGTTACATCCAAAAATACAACTCCGTTTCTCTAGTGGGGTTCCTAGATATCTCCCTTCGAAATAGGCAGAAGTCATCTGTTGGAATCGGAGTTCCGAAAAGGCTCTGCATAAGGGAGCGTGTGTTAAGACCTCCAGGTACTGTGACTTAACATGATTAAGTTTGAGTTGGGGGTACCAAGGGGAAAAGGAAGCTATTAAGATAGACACCCAGTCTCGGCCTGCGTCCTGGTTGAAAATCCAACCCCTAAGGGCACGCCGACTAAGAGTCAAAAACTCCCCCAAGGGGAGATTGTACTGCTCCAGCATTTTTTGGCAATTAGAGGCCCATCCCCTATTTTCCAATTGCTCCATCCAGCACTGTTTGGTAAGGGAAGAGTCGGGAATCCTATATAATCTGTGCCAGTATTTAAAAAAAGCCAAATCTATTCTGGCTGCCAGTGAGGGTAGGTCAAGCTCCGCTCTAAGATGCACAGCAGGGGTTCCCGCGGGGAGCCCTAAGGTCTGCCTCAGGAACTTGTTTTGCAGGGTTTCTATCTCTCGCTTTATGAGTTCCCCCCAAAGTTCCGCTCCATATAATATAGAGGCTAAGATTTTTGCAACGAAGACCTTAATCATTGGGCTGACCAGTTGGCCCCCTCTAGCATAAAAGAACCTTCTAAGTTGCGCTGAGGATCTGGCACCAAGAAGTTTAATTGACTTTAGGTGGGACTTCCAAGAAAGGTTCTCAGTGAAACAAATGCCCAAATAATTAAATAGGCGAACCTGTTCGAGGGGGTGTCCATTAAGGACCCAGTTTGCAATTGTCTTCTTCTTACCAAAGGTCATAATCTTGGTTTTAGTGTCATTAATTGTCAAATGGTGCTCTGAACAATAGGTGCCAAGCCGAGTTAGCATTCTTTTAAGGCCGATTTTATTTAGAGATAACAAAGCCAGATCATCAGCGTAGAGCAGGAGGGAGATCTTGTGGTTGCCAATGGAAGGGGGGGGGAAAGAGGGAGAGGTTATTGCAGGGACAATGTCATTTATGAAAAAATTAAGTAAAAAAGGGGCCAAAATGCAGCCCTGCTTCACTCCTCTTTTGATCTGAATAGCTCAAGAGAGAGTACCCTGCAGGCCCAGATGCACCTGCAAGGAATTGGCTTGATGGAGAGACTGAATAAGATGAAACAATCTCTTATCAACATTGGTCTGGACCATTTTTTCCCATAATAGCTCCCTATCTATAAGGTCAAACGCGGAAGTGAGGTCTATGAAAGCTACGTACAGGGATTTGTTTGGGCCCCCGATAGATTTGCGAATTACGTGTTGCAAAACAAATGCCTGATCGATGGTGCTCCTGCCTTTCCTGAATCCCGCTTGCTCCTTGTGAAAGATGGTATTACTGGCTTCCCAGACAAGGAGCTTATTTAATAAATATCGTCTGTATAATTTGGAGGTGACATCCAGAAGACTGATAGGTCTATAATTCCTCGGGTCCGAGGCATCTCCCTTCTTGAATATAGGGACAACTATACTGGAGCGCCAACCTGAGGGAATAACGCCAGTCGCATTAATTTAGGTAAATAAAGACGCCAATACTGGTGCCCACCAGTTGGCGTCTGATAAGAATGCCTCAGGGGGAATCATATCGTCACCTGGGGCCTTGCCAGGGCGGAGCTGGGAAATTAACTCCAAAATTTCAGAGTTGGTGACAGGTGTCCTCACCAGCCACAAACAGAATCCCAAACTGTCCTAAATCTTGGTTTGACAAGGACTGTAAATCCAAGAAAAGGGAACTGTGAGCCCAAATTAGATCCACAAGACGTGATAATTCTGAAGAAGCCATTTCCCGTTTGCTCCTATTAAAAAGGACATACAAGACACTACTCCAAAAGAAAAAACAGGCCTTATATACTAATAACTGGCGGGCCCTGGGGTTGGCTTCACTTCAGGGCAATGACACTGAATTCTGGCGGTTAGTTCAGGGGGGTCTTGCCCAGAATTATTTTGTACCAATCCCCCCTATCCTCCTGGAAACCTGGGTCTCTCATTTTCGTGCCATTTTTGGGAACACAGCTTCATCGATTTTATCTCCTTCTGACGTCCTGCCCTCCCTTCCATCTTGGCCCGCAGTCACCAGTGCAGACATTGGTGAATTAATTTCGACCCTCCATCCAGGCAAGGTTCCCGGTGAGGATATGCTGCCCCCGGAGCTATTCCTTTCAGAAATTACTTGGTGGGGGCCCCTTTTAGCCATACTCTTCTCACATATCAACTCCACCAGCACTATTCCCATAGGTTGGCATACTAGTATTGTAGTGCCCATCCTCAAGAAAGGCGACCCCTCGGACCCCCGTAATTATAGACCCATCAGCCTACTAGATGTGACATCTAAGCTGTATGGGCGCTTTCTCTTAAACAAATTAATAGAGTGGGACTCCAAGAACTCTATCATTTACGAAGAACAGGCCGGATTCAGGAAAGGCAGGTGTACAGTAGACCACATTTTCGTACTCCATCACTTAATAAATAAGACTATCACAGGACAAAGTAGGTCCTTATACGTGGCATTTGTCGATATTACCTCTGCCTTTGACTCAATTGACAGAGATTTGTTGTGGCATAAATTGGGGCAGTCCAGCATCGATAAAAGGCTATTGCGGTTAATTCAGTCCCTGCACCAGGCCAACTTTGTGCGGGTTCACCTTGGTTTGAATGGAACTCTCTCCCAAGCCATTCCAGTCAAGAGAGGAGTCAAACAAGGGTGCATACTGGCCCCTTTCCTGTTCAATTTTTATTTAAACGACATCATTCCCGCAATGGCTTCTCCCGCTTTTTTTCCTCCATCAGTTGGGAATAGGAAGATTTCCTCATTGCTATATGCAGATGACTTGGCCCTATTTTCTTTAAAGAAAATAGGGCTAAAAAGAATGTTGACCTGCCTGGAAGAATACTGTAAAGACCAACGCTTGCTCGTCAACTATTCTAAAACTAAAATAATGATCTGTGGGAAGCATAAGAAGTCCAAATTGAACTGGACCCTAAATGGACATTCACTTGAACAGGTACAGACCTTTAAATATCTAGGCTTATGTTTTAATGACAAGCTCTCATGGAGTCACCATCTGGAGGCCACCAAATTATCGGGTGCTAGAGCCAGTGGCCAATTAAGAAGGTTCTTTTATACACGCGGTGGACAATTAATCAACCCAATGCTAAAAATCTTTGTGACTAAAGTCCTGCCAAAAATTCTTTATGGGTCCAAGTTATGGGGCCGCCTAGTTAAATCTAAACTTGAGGTCCTACAAAATACATTTCTGAAGCAGATCTTGGGGCTCTCGCGTGGAGCACCGTCAGCCCACATAAGAGCAGAACTTGGCCTCCCCTCTCTGGCAGCTAATATAGATCTGGCATATTTAAGATACTGGAGAAGGATTTTCACCATGGACGATAGCTCCCTTACAAAGCTCTGCTGGCACGACTAGCAGCGGTCAGGGGGATGGGCCCAAGGGTATCAGGAAATACTTAAAATTTATAATCTTACTCAAAGGAAGTTTTTAAGCCTTAACCCCTCTGAGGTCCGTAACTGGGTTTTTTATTACGATGCGACCCAAGATAGGGCATCAATTGTTGCAGCCCCTTTTTCACCTTAGTTTCCTTTATTTAAACTCAACCACACAAAATCAAGCTACTTCGATATTTTGACACGTGCCTCCTTACGAAGAGCTTTTACAGAACTCATATTCCATACAATGCCCACAGCCTACCTTGAAGGCAGATATTCGGGAATCCCACCCGAAGAGCGTCATTGCATTTTTGGTTGTAAGGAACCCGAGGATATAGTCCATTACTTGCTTTTCTGCCCCTTGTCTAAGAACCCTAGAATGAAACTCCTGGCCCCTCTTATTAATTCTAGAGGGGAGATTTTCTCTGGCGATTTGGTGGTGGAGCTCTTGGCTGACAAATACATCCAGGTTACAATCTCAGTGGCTAACTTTGCCTTGGCCGCAAAAAAACTGAGAGCAAATTACATAAAAACCCAAATGACTACATGTCTGACATGACTGCATGTTTTATGATTTTAAACGTGTATTCTCCAGCTGTGCGATGGCTTATGGCTAAATGCAAATAAAGAATTTGACTTTGACAGGTGGCCAAGATGGCAGGGTGGAGATATTCCCTGGAGCTACAGTGGGTGAACTTATATTGCCTCCAAAGATACTGGAAAAGTGAGTAACCCATGTTTCAGATGGAATCGGTGGAGCTACCCAGTAATTGAAACATGTAAGCCCAGCTTGTATCAATTCCCAAAATTTAGGCTCATTCCTTTCACTCAGTGCACGGTCCAGGGCTTTCCAGTTGTCGGCATGAATGGTCTCCAGTGATGGGCTAAGCCTGCTAACATTGGAGATGATGATCCCTGGATGTATGTGGGATATGCCCAGGGGGGCCTGTTCCTTCCCCAGGGAGTCCAATTTGCCACTCTCTAAATAGCGCATGTCGGTCCACGAGGGACAGGCAGATGGTTTAACATTCTCCGTATTTAGGTTAGTTTCCTCTTTAGGTGGTTGGACAGATGGAGGCAGTCCCTGACCTTGCGGACTCGTCTCGATATCCCAATGGACGGCTGCTGCCGCCAGCTGGCCCTCTTGCGATTTTCTTGGCAAAGTATAGCTAAGTTGCATGAGCTGTAGCTTTTCCAGATGCCTTTTCAAGAGGTCCAGTTTCCTAACAATTTCAGTTTGTTCTTTAGTAGGTAAAGCTAGAAAGGATTCCACCAGCTGCTTTTCTTCATTATCAAAGGATAAAGTCATCATGGGCATTGGGCACCTTACAAAGTTAGTTCAAATAAGGGAGGGGAGACAGAAAAGAGAGTGCTCTGAGAAAACATTTATTATTATTATTATCGCCGCCGCCGCCGTTATTATTATTATTATTATTATTATTATTATTATTATTATTATTATTGCCTGTCCTTCACCCAAATGTCCCAGGTCTCCTGTTATGGTTTTCAAGAAGCAGAAATTCAAAATAAATTTGCTGAATGCTTTCTCAAGACTGAGAAAAAATAATGGAATATATAAATATGAAATTTTCAATAACGAATGCTTATAGAGTTGTATATATATATATATATATATTCCTATTATAAATTACTAGGAAACAGTACCAGTCATTGCCCAGGAATTCTTAGAAACCAAAAAATACTGAGATTTATAAATGGTTAATGTAATTTGTTAGTTTGTAGGGTTGTGCACAGCTTCCCTGACCCAACCTGGATCGATCTGGGGAACACCCAACACAGATTCAGCCCCAAATTAATTTGGGGTTGGGGCTAAAGTTTAATTGGGATTTGTTTATATACAGTCAGGAGGGGTGAGGAAAAGAGATGCTCTGTCTCCTCCTCCCACCCGACCACAATGCAGAGAGCAGGAACATTAAATCCATCTGGCTGCTGTTGTTGTTGCTGCTGCTGCATTGTGGGAAGCAACTGGCTGAGCCGGACCCACCTCACTTCCTGCTGCCTCCCAAACCAAATCCTGCAAGAGCCACTGTCATCACCATAGGGGTCATAATGGATGGTGAGAGACTGACCAACCCCCAGTTCTGGCCCAGCCCAGGAGCAGTGGCTGTTTCTTCTCTCCTAATCTCCACCCTACCGGTCCTGAGGTTAGATCTCCTCTTCCTGCCTTGGGACCTCTGCGGTCTCAGCCAACCCCTTTTGAATCCTGCTAGAGTCTGCTGTCCCAGTGTGTACCCTGTGGATAACACACTAGTGAAGCAGACCTCTGCAGCCAGCAGGATTGCAACACACACACACACACTCACCAACTTGTGAGCAGAAGGTTCAATCCTGGTCAGCTTGACATGTCTGTTCCCCTGCTGAGAACAGGCACACATAGTCAAAGCACAATGCGGGGCGTTTTGAAAATTAACTGTGTGGGCTTCTTCCCTATTAATTGCTAATAAACTAGAAATTTTTTTATTGTGGTTGGAAAAAAAGTGGGCTTGGCTGGGCTTTTTTGTTTTGTTTTGGGGCCAGTTGCCAGAAATGCAAGGACCAAGGCTAGTCCTCTTTTTGTCACCTCAAACTTCTCTCTCACTCTCTCTTTTTGGTAAAGCTGAACCCACTAAAAGCCTTGAGCTCCATCCCTGAACCCACTCTTGGTTCTGCCTCCTGATCTAGAGGGCTCCTCCCAACCTACTCAGGTCCCAGATGTTTTGATTTCAAGAAGCACACTCTATCCCCACTCCCCATCTCTTTCCAGCTACCACTCTATAGCTGTTTGAGCTTCTGAAAGCACAAATATCAGAACACAGAGTCAAGGGGAAGTGTTCCTTATTCTTAAAGTTCCTTTCTCTATGGGAATCCACCTTGGGAAAGTTAGAAATTAACATACTGTATGCCATTTCATAGAGTCATAGAGTTGGAAGGGGCCTATAAAGCCAATGAGTCCAACCCCCTGCTCAATGCAGGAATTTTTTACATGTGTTTGTTTCTTGTAGGCTGTTTTTTAAAAAAAAGATGGAAGGAGAAGATTAAGCACATAGTGTTTGGGGGATTTTTGGAGTGGTGGTTGCTTTTGAGTTACAACTCCCTTTATTTATAGAGAATTCAGTCTGAAAGCTGTTAAAAGTAATAAACTCTGTCTTTTTGAAGAATACAGCTCCATAATTTAATCATGCCTACAGGCAGCAAAGACACTGGCAAATAATTGTGTTCATGTCATTCAAGTGTGAAATCACCAGCATGGCTTGAAATCTAATTTGAACAAACCTCTAGTTGCTTAGTCCAATTTTGGACAACTACAATTTCATTTTTCACTCCCCTGCAAACAGAGTTTAATGAAGTGTCCCAGATTCAGAAAACTGGTGTGCTTCCCTGTTGTCATGCTTCACCTTGTCTATCTTTTTACCAGATCACAAGTGGTGTATTAATATTCCAACAATCTTACAAGACATGCATTCTTATAATTATGTTGTATGAATACCTTAAGCAGATACGTTTCTGGCACTGTGGAAACTGCAAGTGAAGACAGAAGGACAAGGTATGTTCAAAGCTACTGCTATTAAGCAGCCATTTAAAAATCTGCAAGAAAAACACACACAGAAAGTTTTGATAACTCTGCACCCACATCAGGTTCCCAGTTTTCCACCTGGTCCTCATGGAGAGCCACACCAGGGCAAGTTAAGAAAGGTTGCTGACTCCTTCCCAGGCCTGTGGCCAGGGAGAGGGAGTGCTAGGAGGCCCCGATCCCTTAACTTTTTTCTGCCCCATAATTTTTTTACAAATAATTACATTTATTGCCATTATTTCTTCTCCCCTACTTTTTTGTCTCCCTTCCCCCCGAGCTTTTTGGCTGGCTATGGGCCAGAGATGAGGAGGAGATACTGTACAAACATTACCTGCTATCTGATGTCTCTGCTTTTCTTCTTTCCTCAACAGCAATTTTGAAATGTCTGGACAGTTACAATGCCAATGAGAATCTGCAGTCATGCCGTTGCCTGAGCTGTTCCCCTCTCTCAGCCTCTAGGAAAGCTAGTCCCTGGCCTTTGTTCCACCACCTTGAAAACTTGTTTAACTGCCCCATACCAAAAAGATCCCAGCAAAAATGGCCATCCCCCAGCTTGTGGGAGCTTTATTTACAGCTCCAATTACAGCATGTGGGAGCCATTTTAATCAGGAGTGCAGCTGCAGAGGTAGAGTCTCTGTGTGCTGCTGTCATGATAATCATCTTGGCCCTTGTGCACCTGATTAAAAGGGGGGTAATTGGTGTCCCACGCTGTTAGTGCACTATGTGGTCAGGTGCCTCAGTCAGTGGCTATTTTGCTCCTCTGTCCATGTTTTTTCTAGAGACGATGACCGTAACACTTGACCTAATTAAATGTTAAATAGGGACACATTTGTGGCACCATGATCTTTAACAGAGCATTCCTGGCAGGTCCAGCGCCTGCAGTTGTGGGACCCAGCACCCTGACGCAGCCACAGATAGCAGGGCAGGAGCTCCCAGGCAACACACACACACATACGATACAGGCGGCATGGAATTTCAATAATCTTGCCCATCCCACCTACTTCCCATGTCAGTGCATATGCCCTGCATGCTATACACGCATGCCTACCATCACCCAAGATGGTGGCAGGGGCATCAACCCTTTAGGGACATCCCTGCTGCCATCTTGGATGATGGCAGGCATGTGCACACACCTCACAGGGCGTGTACACTGACTTGCTGACACAGGAGGTAGTAAGGTGGGCATGATTATGTAAGCCCCTCACCGCCTGCATTGGGAGGGGAAGTTGGGGAGTACAATGCTGCAGGTGTCATGCCAGGTGCCAGCCCTGATTCTTGGTTTAACTTACCATGAACACACAAAATTATATTTTCAAGGGCATACAAAGAAAGGCTTCCAAAGAACACCCTTCAACTTTGGAATTTGCTGCTCCTAGACCCAGGGCTGGGGCAAGACATTTTGTTGCATGAGGCAAAGTACAAGATCGTGACCCCTCATTCCATGTATAGAATCTGGCTGGAATGGCCATTGAACCTTAGTTCAACACTAGTGATGGGAGAGCATTCTTCACCATGCTTGAGGGGAGCAGGCTAACTTTCAAGGTGCAGTCTCCTCCAACATCTGGCCACCACTCTCCGCCCCTCAGCATCTGCTGCCTGATGCAGCCGGTTTGCAATTCCTAATGGTAAAGCCAGACAAGTACATCTTCCAGAAGTAGTGTAAGACTTTTTTAAAAATTCAAGCTTGCTTTTGGGGGCTCGGGATAGAGTAGAAAATATATTGTGCTGTTACGTGTCCAAGGCCCTTGAGATGGATTGGGCTATAATTCCAATTAATCAGTCAATCAACGAAAAAGGCTGCAATCCTGCAGAACTCTATTTGAAAGCAAGTTCAGCTGAAATCAGTGTGACATTTTCCCACATAAATGTGCTGAAAGTCCAACCTTTGTATTAATCACTGTTCTGCTGAATCCATCATGGTAGCGCAATAAAGGAATTCAGAGAGAGAGTCTACATTGACTGACAATGTGACCTCCGAATGATCACCACTTAATGATTGTTTGGAGGAACATGATTCCTAGATTTAGAGATGGATAAAGATAAACACATAAAGCCAGTGTGGTATAGTGGTTAAGGTGTTAGACTATGACCTGGGAGACCAGGGTTTGAATCCCCACATAGCCATGAAGCTCACTGGGTGACCTTGGGCCAATCATTGCCTCTCAGCCTCATGGAAACCCTATTCATAGGGTTACCATAAGTTGGCATCGACTTGAAGGCGGTACATTTACATTTTAAAAGATAAACAGTACAGTAATACCTCAGTTAACAAATCCTCCAGGAATGAAGCTCTTTTTAAGGAAGGATTTTTAAAAGGTGGAATTGACCAGCTTTGCTTTGCTATGGATAAACTTTCAAGCCTATGCCTTCCCTTTCCAAGGGTGAAAGTGACAAGACTGTGTACTTGCTTTGCATCAAAAAGATATCTTGTTTACTCCCAGGGCTGGAGAGAGAAGGATACAATACTATTCAGAGGAGAAGACAGGAGGGGGAAGGAGAGGGAATGGGTGGATGCAAGGTAGGCACCCTTTAAAGCCCCTGTTGAAGCTGCCCCCACCATCTATGAGCGGGTGTAGAAACCTATCCCTATTTTTTCCATGTTATTTCTATCTCTGGTACCAAAGTCTCTGTTAAAGAAGTAATGTCCATGAACGCATCTACTTTGTTAACTGAGGTATTACTGTATTCTGTTCTGACAAATCATACTGATGAAACTGAATTCATCACACACGCACAGCTGGTAAATTATGCTTAATACAGTGAGATGTAAAAACTCTATAAATATATTTTTACAGGAGCTCTGAGGTTGCCAAGTTAAAGAAAGTGAGCAGCATTCTTAATTGAAGATAAATGGCTGCTTGGATGGCCTCCCCCTCCTCCCAATCAGATTAACCTCAAAAAGCATCTTTAAAATTCAAGTTTAAAAGACTGCTAAGGGATAGCTTTGCCTCTCTTCAAAACTAATAGCCACAGCTTACCACCTATGCCCTACACATGTGAAATGTTTAAAATATTTGGCAGGAATTTTTCTTCCCACATTGGGCTAGGTTTACTCAGTGAACTCAATGTGAGATAATCCAAAACAATTTAGGTTCAGCAAAGGTTGGGAAAATATTGTAGCAAAACATAGAGCTTGGCTGGAAGGCTTCTTTGATCTTCAGATTATCAAGTGCACGGTTTCTAATTTGACAAATTTTTAGTGGCAAAGCATAATATCTAAACATTCCTCTTTTGTCATAACAGTTTAATCCCTTAAGACTGTGATTTAAAAGCATGGGGGAGGAAAGGTTGCCGCAAGATTTGCAGGAAATAGGAAACCTGCCTCAGACACCTAGGCTAAAAAAGAAATAGCAAAGCTGTTAAATTATATAACTAAATGTTCTATGTGAATTGGCGATATCACTTCATACTCAGTTTAGGTTATATCAAATATAAGTTGACTTCAAAGAGAATTGTGCAGTAGATGGAATATAAAAGCAGCAATGTTTCATCTTTTAAAACTTTCAGCTTGCATTTCAAATCACCCAGATGGCATGGCAAGATCAATACTATCAATAGCGATAGAATGGTTTGATGTAATTGAAGCCTATTCCGTTCACACTAACCAACAAATGTCTTTGAGAAGCATTTACCTAAAAGATTGCAAAGGAAATTAAAGCAATGACAAGAATAAGAGTAGTATCATTGCACCTTATCTATAGGTCCAAGACGAAATAGTAACATTTGATAAAAGGAACCAAAATGTTTCTCACCTAATTATATAAAGGGAAGTAGTTCTGGGACACTCAGTGGGTGAATCAGATTGATGCTGATGTCTCTGAAGATGTTTCCTGTCAATGTGACAGGTGGTCTTGTTGATGCTGTGGTCCCTCGCTGGAATTTGGAGATAACTTAGGGCAGACAGTTACCCTAAAAAGTTGTCTCTGAACCAAGAGAACACAGTTGGCTCAATGAGGAACAGCTTGGGCAATAGGAGAGTCATGATGACTTTAACTGATTGCAGGCTAAAGCCTATCACTGAGGCAGCGATGGCGGCAAAGAAAGCATACATTTCTCTGAACACTGCATCTTCAAAATGCCATCCAACACTACTGTGCCAAGCTTGTACATCTTGGTTCCAAGGGACAGATAATGGAACTCTCTGTGGCCTACCATAACCAGATTGCAAGGCATTTTATGGATAAGTTAACTTGTTCCAGCATGGACTATGAATTTAGATATGAAGGTCTGGATGTAATTGTGGCTTTCTCTTGTGTGCTTATTTGGATACTTTTCAGTTTCTGCAACCTGAGGATGTGGACAGGATTCCTCAATAATGAAATCCGCCATTGTATGCTTGATCCATGCCCTTCCTGGCTTACTAGGGCAGCCAAGTGTACATGGTGAAAACTTTCAGAGCTCCAATAGCAATAACCTCTAAAGTTGTTGTACCAGCTGGAGTAGCTATGGTGGGGGGATGAGCTAAAGAAGATATGTGGGCATCCATCCAGTTTGATTCTGCACACACACACACACACACAAATCCAAGTATTGATTGTGACCTGAAAAACCTTATACAGCTTGATGGCATCTCCATCCAAATAACTCTCTGCTCCTGTATATAAAACCCCTCATTTGTTGAAGCCCTGCTCCATTCTAACCTTCAAGTTTAAGAGCTGGTGACCAGGGACAGGGCCTCATGGTGGCCAACCAGATGCCTAAAACTCTGTTTGCAGGTTCATCCTGTTTCATTGCTGAATTAGTAATGAATGGTCTGTTTTATTTCTTTACATTTTTTAAAATAAATTGATAAATTGCTCTATCCTGAATAAGTAAAGCAGGCTGAATCTACAAGAAGGAAACTTAATTTTGCTCGGGAGAACCTTTGCTAAAGAAAACAAAGTTGTGAGGAAACATAGGAGGATATTTGCCATTGTGAAAGCCACTGCTAGATAATACAGTGCTAAGTTAACTTATTGACCATTTGAATTTATTTCTTACAGTGAGTTGTGTAATTTTTTTCCCCTGTTCATGTTGTGAGCCGCCTTGTGCATAAATTGTTATGGAAAGGCAGCATACAAATAAACTATTATTATTATTATTATTATTATTATTATTATTAAAGTGCCTAAGTAGAGTCCATCTAGTTCCAGCTAAATGCAGAAAAGCAATACCTCAGCAACTTTCGTGAAACCATTTCAAAGAATTTGGGAGTGGTTTTTTAACTTCTGTCATCATTTTATTTGTATTGTACTTTGGATGGGTTTTGAACTGGTAGTTTTGTTTATGTTTAAATGTGTGTGTGTGTGTGTGTGTGTGTGTGTGAGTGAGTGAGTGAGTGAGTGAGTGAGTGAGAGAAAGAAAGAGAGAGAATTTATATTGTAAGCTGTTCTCAAGGATGGAACAGGATCAAAATTAAGGGTACAATTCACTAAGAAGTTCTTATGTTAAACTCATTTATTTTGATGGGACTTACACAAGAGAACATTCTGTATAAATTGAGAATCCTCCAGAACTCACTAGCTGCATCTTCACAGAAGATTGTGCTAGGCCAGCTTTCTCCAAACTGGTGCCCTCCCATTGTTTGAAGCTACAATTCCCATCATCTCTGATCATTGCCCGTGCTGGTTGGGCAGATGGTAGTTGTAGTCTAAAGCATCTGGAGGGCTGCATGGGTGAGACTGTGCTGGGACCACCAGGGACAAGCGTTTTCCACCTGTCTTGCCCCACCCCTCTGCCTGGACCTTTATAAAGAGGAGCTGCAGACGGGGAGGTACTGCTGCAGGGGTGAGACTGCTGGGACCATCAAGGGGCAAGGGTATTCCACCCCCTGCTCTTAGTGACAATTCTCTAGGGACTGTCCTTTACCAGGAAGATGAATGCTTTTGTTTTTTTAGCTGTTGTTGCTTTTTAGAAATGCTAGGATTTTGTTGGCTTGAATTTTTGTAAATTGCATAGTTTTTATTTGTATTTTATATTTGTGTTTTTCTATTCATGTGTAAGCCACCTTGGGGGTCTTTTTGGCCAAAAGGCGGCCTAGAAATAAACCATAACATAACACCAGGTTGAGGAAAGCTGTGTTAGGCATAGGCACTCTCCAAACATGTGAAGAACTGGTCACACTGAAATAGAATGGGCAGCAGGGCAAAAGTCCAAATAAGCACACATAGGATCAAGCCGTATGTGTTTGAAATCAACCATGGTCTTCCTCCCTTTTTCTTTCAAAACTCTTGTGTCTAAATGTATTATCCAAAAGTACTTTTTAAAAATACAGTGGAGTTTAGAATTTTAACCACAAAATGGCTCACAAAGCCTTCTTGGGATGGATTTATGCAAACATTAAACCTATAAGCGCCTAATCTCCTTGAGAATCAAAGAATAGTTGGGGGGGAATCAACGGGGTCAATGTGGCTCAGAGAGAACATTTAAGCGGAGGTAGGTTACACAAACACACACAGACACACAAACATAAAGTCTTGACCCAAAAGCATTCCAAATGGTGCCAACACAGCTGCTTTTGCAGTCAGCCAAACAACCACCCTCTGCTGCCAAAGAGAACATTAAGGGAAGCAGCTTAGTCTTTGGGTGCTGCAATTACTCAGCCACAGTTCCAGATCTATTGTTTCCATTTTTTAGGCTATTCTTCCTGGAACAGATGTTTTGTTTCTCAGTTATCAGCATGGTACTGTCCCTGGAATATTAATGACTGCCAACAGCAGAAAGCAAACTCCCCTCGATGCATCCTCTGCCAGCTTTGGCTATCCTAGATTCCATTCTTTACCCCCTGAAATTTAAAGCCTTGGTTTGAGTTTTCATGGCTGTATACCTACATTTTGAGAGTGAGCCACCTGCAGACATGCAGTGAACACAGATGAGGAATAGGGAAGGTCCCCCTATCTATGCAGGAAAATACAACTATGCCTCTGACCTGCAGACTTTGCAGGTTCGTGTATGTATGTACCAGATAGGAAGGGAGGAGAAATTCAGTTCAATTTCCATATAAAGCTGAATCAATCAAATTCGTACTTTCTGAAACAATAGAACTGAAACACTGCCATCCTTCGAAATTCACACTTATCTGAATTTTGTGATGCGATTCTCCAACCCAAAAATGTTTACGGAAATGCATATATTAAGGGAAAATAACATACAAAAATGCACTGTATTAGGAGAAATTGCTTGGAAAAATGTGTACTTTAGTCAAAATGGCACACTAAGATGTGTTTATGAGGAGAAATTTGCACTAAAATGCTGAAGAATTTTCATGAGGATTTTCTTTTTTTAAAAAATCACAAATTGCGACTGGAAAAATGAGAAACTGAGAGAACTGAAATTGACAGATTCTTCCATCCCTAGTACCGGGGAATAATCCTGCTGCAGTACACAGTGCACAAGCTGAGCTGGAATGAGGCAGGTTAACTGTGTTGGCTTAGGAAATAGTAGTGTGGTGGTAAATATAGAAATCCAGGGTCCCTTCATGTATCATGCCATGGCCCCTCACAGCCTCTCTCACTCTCTCTCACACACACACTACTTGAGCAACTCCCCCTTTAGGGAGTGAGCACACCTGTACTGGTGATGGATCTGCAGCCGCTGCAGATTTGCCACTGATCTGCTGCCACCCTCCACCCCCATGGAGAAGAAGAAGGCAGGTTAGGAGGGACACCTTCCCCCAGGCCAAACCACAGAGTGGAGGCCTCAACAACAGCCTCCCCAGCAGGGCCGGACCATGGAGAACGGAGAGGAACAGGAAGAGGAGATGTCACACAGGCTGCAGGTTGGAGTGGGCAAAGAGCTGCTTAATTCTCCAGCAAATTTTGCATGGTCCACACACTCTCCTTCCAAACAACAGTCCCCAAGATTTTACGAGAATGACCAGCTACAAAGGGCGCTTTCCTTGTGATTGGAACTCACTCACTTTGTGACATGGAAATCCTTCCCACTCTTTCCAGTCTGCGGAAATACCAAGAGACTGATTAAAAACCAAACAGATGTAGTCCCCTTTTGTCTTGGGAGAATAAATACTGGAGCTGAATCCTTTCTAGGACGTTTGTATTTCTGTAAGCAAGCAATCTAATTATAAAGAAGTTAATGCCAACATGAGTCTAGTTACCAAGAGCCTAAGCTGCATCAAATGCCAGCGTTAACTTTCAAATAAAGCACTCTGCATGTTTATTTAAATTTTTAGCCCTGTCCATTCTGAATGCTGCAAGCGGGTCGTTACAAATTTAAATACAAAAATCTGTGTGAAGTAACCATTTAAATGGAATAAAATACAAAGCAGGAAAACACAGCCCTATATGCCCTGAGAGAAGCTACTAAAAGCCAGATCGGATGTATATATAACAACCTTCTGAAAAAAGGGGGCAGTGAAAGGAGAGGGGGGAGCTCAGATTTTGTTGGGAATTACTGAAATGCCACAAATGTCAGAGAAGAGGATTTTTCCCAGTAAAATCGTCATATATCATAAAAGAACATAGAGGAAATATTTTATATTATTTATTTATTTATTTAAAATATTTCTATCCTGCCCTTCTACCCTATAATAGGGCACTCAGGGCAGCTTACAAAAATAAAATCAGACATGTACATAATAAAATTGTAAGCAGTAAAATCACAAAAACATTAAAATAAATTAAAATACATAAAATACAATACACACACACACACACATATATAGGGATTGGTACTAAAAGGACTACAAAGGTAAAATTTAATGTAGAAGACATAAAATCAGTGTCAGGTTCTACCTTCAGTCCCTCCCAAAGGCTCTCCGGAACAAGATTGTTTTCAGAAGTCTCCGGAAAACCAACAGGGAGGGAGCAGAGCGAACTTCTTGGGGTAGGGTATTCCAGAGCTTGGGGGCCACAGCTGAAAAAGCTCTCTCCCACGTACCTGTCAATCTAACATCTTTCACTCCAGGCATGCAGAGGAGACCAGAGGCACATGATCTTAAATCCCGGGCAGGTACATATCGGCGTAAGCGGTCCCTCAGGTACATTGGTCCAAGGCCATTTAGGGCTTTAAAGGTCAGAACCAGCACTTTGAATTGGGCCCAGAAACAAATTGGGAGCCAGTGGAGTCGATAAAGCACAGGGGTGATAAATTTACCCTGGCTTTATTATAAATTTATACTGGCTTAACACTAGCTCTTTCTTTCCTGCAAATTGTAATGTGATGGGGCAGTTAAAGATCTACAGCAGAGAATTCTCAGCATCTCACTAAACTACAGTTCCCAGGATTCTTTGTACAGCATGACCTGAAGTTTCTTTATAACGTAGATATCTTTGAGGACTGATGGGTAGAGACCAATCTATCAGGTCCTTTTTGGCCTTGGCTCATGTTCTCCTTGCTTGACAGGGTTTGTGCCTTAAATAGCTCCATGACAAAGAATGCAACAGATGCAGTTTGCCACAACACAAACCAGGGGAACGTTTAGGCCAGCCTTCCTCAAACTGGTGCCCTCAGGAAGCTTTTGGACTACAATTCCCATCTTTGCTGATGGGAACTGATGGGAGTTCTGGGGTCTAAAATATCTAGAAGGAACCAAGTTGGAGAAGGCTGGTTTAGACATCTACCTGTCTTGCAGCTACTGAAAGCCTAGGAGCCTTGTTAGGATCCATCCCATTCTGGATAAGAAAGCTCTGCAAGCAACATACCCCTCGCCTCACAGAGGTACAAGTCTCAGAGTGGTTTAACAATCAGTCCTTCTTCCCAGGGACCTGTGGGAACTGTAGCTTTGTCAGGGGAATAGGGATCTCCTAACAACTGTCAGCAGCCTTAACAAACTAGTTTCCAGGATTCTTTGGGGGAAGCCATGACTGTTTAAAGCAGGATGTGATACTGCTTTAAATGCATAGTGCAGATGGGGCCTCCGTGAGGTTAAGGTTCCTTTAAGAAGATACATGCTGAATAAACACTAAAAAAAGTGTGCCCAGCAGAGAGAACGGCAGGAGAACCAGTTGGAATGTTTTCTAAAATTGAGTGTCCTTCCACAGCTTAAAATAAAATGTTTGCTGTGAGCCTGCAAGAATGCCTTCTGCATTCTCCCTCACATTCAGATTAACTCAACCCCACACCCAGCAGGGGCAGACTAATCATGGCTCTCGCTCCTGGGCAAGCGAAGCTTTTAACAGCGCCATGCCTTCTCTCACACTCAGCAATAAGTCGTTCGAAAGCACACAAGGCTATAAGAGAAGAGTTCAAAAGTTTTCTCGCAAGCTAGATTACGCCCCTTGGTACTGGAAGAAGACAGATCTCACATGTTCAGCGGTGTATGCCTTTTGAGGGGGGTGTCTATGTAACAGAAATGCATGTGATGCAAACTGATATTTTACTACACATCTACCTCTTGGTTGTGTGTATCTCCCTGCAACATTTCACAAAAGGCTGGATGCAGATGTGGCTAATAGGGTCACTATGAAGAATTATTAACATAATAATTACACAGCCCAGCCCTGGGGATTTTAATCAGAAGCACATCCCACACATACCCCCATGACACTCTGATTACTAGAAAATTTGGAAACATTTTCAAGCCTCCTAGAAATTATGGGGGAGAGGGGAGATATATGTACCCCCAAATGATTACGACACTCTCAGGCCACCCACAAAGCTAAAATATGGTGTGTGTGAAGCCTAGGAAAAGTTGATTACTAGGAAAGTCTGAAAATGAATGCTTTCTTTATAAGTATATATAACATCGGTGAGTAGCTGATAGGGATGGCAGAGAAATTCAGTTCAGTTCTCGTTTGAATGCGAACCTACCAAATTTGCACTACCCAAAACTATGTGACCCAAAATGCTGCTGTCCTCCAAAATTCACACTTCTCTGAATTTAGTGATGCAGTTCTTTAATAAAAATTGTGTACAGTAATATTTTTATTAGGAGAAAGTGTGCATATAAATGCATATATTAGGCCACATCAGACATTTATTCCAGTATTATTCCACTTTCGACAGTCATGGTTTTCCCCAAAGAATCCTGGGAAGTGTAGTTTGTGAAACTGCCGAGAGTTGTTAGGAGACCCCAATTCCCCTTGCAGAACTACAGTTGCCAGAGTGCTCTGGAAAGAGAGACTGACTGTGAAACCGCTCTGAGAATTTTGTCTCTGATCTCTGATCTCAGCACCCTTCACTAACTACCCTTCCCAGGATTCTTTGGGGGAATCCATGTTGAAAGTGGAGAAATGCATGCTAAAATACAAACAGATATATTAGGAGAAATGCACACTAAAATACTGATAAATTTTTGTGAGAACCACTTTTTTAAATAACAGAGCAATCTAACCCCCCACACCTTATGCCTGGCTTGGGATGGTGGTGTTGGATTAGGCAGAAGTGTTCCTCCACCCAGCTCTTCCAGCTCAGCTGGCCTCTTACTCCACTGGAACTTGCAAACCTGCCAAACTTGCAGGTGGGTGAGAGACCCACAGGTGGTATATCCACTGGTGGAGGGCAGTGAAAAGGCTCCAAACAGGGTATTCTGAGAGGGGAGGGGGCTGGGGCCAGCCTTGGATTCATTGGATCCAGAGCCAGTCTCACTGCCATTGTGCAACAGCATTGTTTGTCCTGTCCCTCCCCCACTTTCTGCCATAGCCACAGTAAGTGTCAGGGCCACAGATGCCATGGTGGCCTCTCTGCTCCACAAAATCGTGCTGGGGGGGTAGTTTGGATTGTGCCCTAAATTGGAAACCGATGCATAAATGTGGAAAACTGAATTTAAAACTGAAAAACTAAAATTGATAGATTTGTCTATCCCTACTAGCTCAGTTCTGAGATAATTCCCAAAGACAAACTGTCAGGTTTTTTAGGGAACTAATGACAACTCACACATTGATTATGTTTCAGGTGCAACAAGCATCTGGCAACCAGCATAATACTGATACCTAATAATTTTGCATTTGGTCACTCAGTAGAGGTGTCTCCCACAAGCTTGCTGGCACAGATACAAATTCTGTCATGTTGCCATCTGCTCCTTACGGAACCATGTTTTCTACAACTAGCTGGTATGTTGCCAACAATTTGTTTTATATCTTGATAAATTCTCTTGGTACTCCTATAATTTCCATCACCGTGCCCAACAACCCCAAATATAATTATGTTTAGGCCTGTCAAACTATTACTAGGTTTGTTGTTGAACAAACTTTATTATATTTGGTTGATAAAGATGCCTTCAGAGTGAGAGTCTGTAAGTGGCAGAAGGCTGGCCCTCCCTGGCTGTGAGGTGGGAGGGGAGGAGTAGATGTGTCCTGTTTGAAAGATATTGAGTGGGAATGACTGTTCAGAGGCCTACTGAGAAAACTGGTTCAGGTAGGTTTTGTTGGTGGGCCCTTGTGTCCATATCAGGTGTTTAAGAGGAGTCTTAGTAAGGAGCAATAGGGATGCCACCCCAATTTCAATTATCATGGGTAGAGAGAGATGTTGCCATGGGAAGGTGGTGATCTACCACAGCAGACGAGCGCAAGGCTATATGCCTTGTTCCTCACTCCTACTCCTCTCATGGACAGATTCCGCCTTCGGAGACTATTTTTATTTATTTATTTATTTATTATCTGATTTATATCCTGCCCTTCCTCCCGGCAGGAGCCCAGGGCGGCAAACAGAATCACTAAAAACACTTTAAAACATAATAAAAACAGACTTTATAATACATTAAAATAAAATATATTTAAAAACATTTTTTAAGCTTTCAAGACATCTTTTAGAAAAGGTTAAAATCATATTGATTTTTTTTTTAAATGGTTTAAAAACATTAAAAAGCAATTCCAACACAGACGGAGACTGGGATAAGGTCTCAGCTTAAAAGGCTTGTTGAAAGAGGAAGGTCTTCAACAGACACCAAAAAGATAAACGAGATGGTGCCTGTCTAATATTTAAGGGGAGCGAATTCCACAGGGTAGCTGCCGCCACACTAAAGGTTTCCTATGTTGTGCGGAATAGACCTCCTGATAAGATGGTTGTGATGTCCCTGTATATATATAATACTGTAAATATGGTAAGTGTGGGTTTATTAGAGTATATGTGGTAAGTAGACTGAGTGAGAGGGGGGAGTACATGGGTTGGAATGTTGATGAGTGTTGTATGATGATTGGCTGAGGGTCTGAGGGTCAAAGGTATAAATGAGAGGATGACAGTTGAGAGGGGGTTCGTTGGTTTGGTTGATACTGTGGGGTTGGTTGGTTTTGGGAGGCTTTTGTTGGGTGGATTGGATTAGGCGGGTAGTGAGGCAGGTTACTGACGACTAGAAACATAAAGAGAAAAGCATCTGATGAAACCATTTTTTGTTAACTATACCTTTAAGTAATCTTGTTATTCCTGTGTATATAAATAAATATTTCTTGGTTTACCAGAACGCCTGATCCTTGGCTGGGTTTACACAGAGCAGAAGGGTGGGCAGGGCATATACCAAGGTTGGGAAACAGTATCAATGGTGGCAGCGGTGAAGAGATAGTGTAACATCATCAGGTATCCAGAGCAACCCAGGGCTGTATTCTTTATAGGCACAAAGATACAGGGGGGTTGTGGCCTGCAAGTGCACCCAGACACAATGTATCAATAAGCCAGAAGGAGACTAAGGCACAGTCTCAGGGCAATATTGTTTACAGGGAGTGTCTGGTGGTGCTGCCTAGCAGTGGGATCTTGAGAGATCTTTGCTAGAGCCGGTGAGAGAACCGTTAAGAGACCAGGACCCTGAGGTGGGACCATGACAAGGCGGTGACCACAGGAGGGGTCCTGACAATGGTATCTACAGGAGGCCCTCACCTGCAGAGTACAGTGATCAACTGGGTATATAAGGGATAAGACGGTCTTTCAGGTATCCTGGTCCCAAGCTGTATAGGGCTTTGTACACCAAAACTAGAACCTTGAACTTGGCCCAGTAGCAAATGGGCAGTCAGTGCAATTCTTTCAGCAGCAGGGTGACATGTTGGCGATACTCTGCCCCAGTGAATAGTCTCACTGCCGCATTTTGCACCAGCTGCAGCTTCTGGACCAACCTCAAGGGCAGTCCCACATAGAGCGCATTACAGTAATCCAGCCTAGAGGTTACCAGTGAGTGGACAACAGCGGTCAGGCTATCCCGGTCCAGAAACTGCCACAGCTGTCTTACCAGCCGAAGCTGGTAAAAGACACTGCTAGCCACTGAGGTCACCTGGGCCTCTAGCAACAAGGATGGAACCAGGAGCACCCCCAGACTACGAACCTGCTCTTTCAGAGGGAGTATGACCCCATCCAAAGCAGGCAACTGACCAATTATCTGAACTTGGGAACCACCATCCCACAGTGCCTCCGTCTTGCTAGGATTCAGACTCAGTTTATTGGCCCTCATCCAGCCCACCACCAAGTCCAGGCAGCGGTCCAGGGCTTGCACAGCCTCTCCTGATTTAGATGTTACAGATAAATAGAGCTGGGTATCATCAGGATACTGCTGACACCTCACCCCAAAGCTCCTGATGACTGCTCCCAAGGGCTTCATATAGATGTTAAACAGCATGGGGGACAAGATTGTACCCTGCAGCACCCCAAAGCACAACTGCCAGGAGGCCAAAAGACAGTCACCCAATGCTATTCTCTGAGAGCGACCTTGGAGATAGAATCGGAACCACTGTAAAACAGTGCCTCCAATACCCACCTCGCCAAGTCGGCCTAGAAGGATACCATGGTCAATGGTATCAAAAGCCACTGAGAGATCAAGTAAGAATCACAGGGTCGCACTCCCCATGTCCTTCTCCCGATAAAGGTCATCCATCAGGGTGACCAGGCCTGAACCCAGACTGGGATGGGTCAAGATAATGTTTCATCCGAGAGTACTTGCAATTGTTGCGCCATAATCTTCTCAATCACCTTCCCTAAAAAGGGGGTATTTGCAATCAGTCGGTAGTTGTCACAAACCAATGGGTCCAGGGTGGGCTTTTTCAGGACTGGTCGGATCACTGCCTCTTTCAAGGTGGCTGGAACCACTCCCTCCCATAACGATGTATTGACCACACCCTGGATCCACTCAGTCAGACCCTCTCAGCAAGCTTTAATAAGCCAAGAAGGGCAAGGGTCCAGAGGACACGTTGCTGGCCACATAATCGCAAGCACCTTGTCCACGTCATCAGGCCGCATCAACTGAAACCATTCTCAAGAAGTTGCAGCAGACGTTGTACTGGACACCTCATTGGCAACTACAGTAGATTTATTTATTTATTTTATTTTATTAGATTTTTAAACCGCCCTATAGCTTTCTAGCTCTCAGGGCGGTGTACAAAAGGTAAAAACAGATTAAAATACAGTAAACATGATAACAATACACTGTAAAATATAGAAACAAAATCAAGACAAAGACAAATTAAAATAAAATTAAATTAAAATGCCTGGGCAAAGAGGTAGGTCTTTACCTGGCTCCGAAAAGATAATAAAGAAGGCGCCAGGCGTATCTCATCAGGGAGGGCGTTCCATAACTCGGGGGCCACCACTGAGAAGGCCCTAGCTCTGGTTATTACTCTCCGGGCCTCCATATGCGTTGGAACCCGGAGAAGGGCCTTCGATGTCAAACGTAGTGAACGGGCAGGTATATAGCGGGAGAGGCGTTCCACCAGGTATTGCGGTCCAATGCCGTTAAGGGCTTTATAGGTAAGAACCAACACTTTGAATCTGGCCCGGAAACATATTGGTAGCCAGTGCAGCTGGGCCAGGACAGGGGTTATATGATCATATTTTTTAATCCCAGTAAGAACTCTGGCCGCAGCATTCTGCACCAGCTGAAGTTTCCGAACCGTCTTCAGAGGTAACCCTACGTAGAGTGCATTACAGTAGTCCAATCTAGAGGTTACCAGAGCATGGATAACTGTGGCAAGGTTCTCCCTGTCCAGATAGGGTCGTAGTTGGGCTACCAGCCAAAGCTGGTAGAACGTGTTCCGTGCCACCGAGGCTACCTGAGCCTCCAGAGACAGGAGCGGATCTAATAAGACCCCCAAACTACGGACCTGCTCCTTTAGGGGGAGTGTAACCCCATCTAGGGCAGGTCGGACATCAGCCATCTGGGCAGAGAGCTCCCCCACCAACAGCATCTCAGTCTTGTCAGGATTGAGTCTCAGTTTATTAGCTCTCATCCAGTCCATTATCGTGGCTAGGCAGTGATTTAGTACATCAACAGCCTCACCTGAAGAAGATGAAAAGGAGAAATAGAGCTGCATATCATCAGCATATTGCTGGAAATGCACTCCAAATCTCCTTATGACCTCACCCAGCGGCTTCATATAGATATTAAAAAGCATGGGGGACAGAACCGAACCCTGCGGGACCCCATATTGGAGTACCCAGGGATTCGAGTAATGCTCCCCAAGCACCAGCTTCTGGAGACGATTCTCAAGGTAGGAGCACAGCCACTGCCAGGCAGTGCCTCCAACTCCCAAATCCGCAAGCCGCCCCAGAAGGATACCATGGTCGATGGTATCAAAAGCCGCTGAGAGATCTAGGAGAACCAACAGAGTTACACTCCCTCTGTCTCTCTCCCAACAGAGGTCATCATACAGGGCGACCAAGGCTGTTTCTGTACCAAATCCCGGCCGAAAGCCCGATTGAAATGGATCCAGATAATCAGTTTCATCCAAGAGAGCCTGGAGCTGGCGAGCGACCACACGCTCTAAAACCTTGCCCAGGAATGGAATATTTGCTACCGGTCTATAGTTGTCAAAATTTTCAGGGTCCAAGGAGGGTTTTTTTAGGAGTGGTTTCACCACCGCCTGTTTCAGACTAAGTGGTACCACTCCCTCTCGTAGAGAGGCATTAATCACCTCCTTGGCCCATCCGGCTGTTTCATTCCTGCCAGCTTTTATTAGCCACGAGGGGCAAGGATCCAGAGCAGACGTGGTCGCCCGCACCTGTCCAAGCACCTTGTCCACATCCTCGAGCTGTACCAACTGAAACTCATCCAATAAAACAGGACACGACTGTGCTCTGGACACCTCATTAGGATCAACAGCTACAATATTGGAGTCAAGGTCCCGGCAGATGTTCGTGACCTTATCTTGGAAGTGTCTCGCAAACTCATTGCAGCGGGCTATTGATGATGTTATTGCATTCTGGGGACCAGAATGTAAAAGTCCCCGAACAACTTTATAAAGCTCCGCTGGGCGGTTAGAAGATGACTGAATGGTGGCAGCAAAGTACTGCTTCTTTGCTGCCCTCACCGCCTTCACATAGAGCCTGGTAGAGACCTTCACAAGTACAAGACCACGGCCGTCGGGAGTTCGTCTCCATTTGCACTCAAGCCGTCTCCTTTCTTGCTTCATCACTCTTAGCTCCAGGGTAAACCACGGAGCCACTTGTGCTCTGCAAAGGAGAGGGCGCACTGGGGCGATCGTGTCAGCTGCCCGGGTCATTTCCGTATTCCACAGATTGACCAGGGTTTCGACAGGAGTGTCAGTTTTATCAGCCGGAAAACTCCCTAGAGCCTTCTGAAAACCCTCAGGATTCATTAGTCTCTGGGGATGGACCATCTTAATTGGTCCTCCACCCTTGCAGAGGGAAGAACACATTGTGAGTCTAAACCTCAATAGGCGGTGGTCTGACCATGACAAAGGAATAGATGTAAAATCTCTCACTCCCAGATCACCATCCCCTAATCCAGTGGCAAAAATCAAGTCTAGAGTATGCCCCGAAATATGCGTAGGGCCAATAGCAAATTGAGACAGCCCCATGGTTGTCATGGAGGCCATGAAGTCCTGAGCCGCCCCGGACAAAGTGGTCTCGGCATGAATGTTGAGATCCCCCAATACCAAAAGTTGGGGGGATCGCAACACCAAACCCGCGACCACCTCCGTCAGCTCAGTTAGGGAGGCTGTTGGGCAGCAGGGTGGACGGTACACCAACAGTATTCCCAGTCTGTCTCGTTGACCCAACGCAATATGAAGGCACTCCAGACCATTAGTCACCTGGATAGGGTGCCTAACAAGAGGGATCGAACTTCTATAGACCACAGCGATTCCCCCTCCCCGACCCTCGGACCTTCCCAGATGCTGAACCGAATACCCAGGTGGGCATAGCTGGGAGAGATTAATGCCTCCCAGATCGCTCACCCAGGTTTCAGTAATAAACGCCAGATCGGCCACCTCATCCACAATTAAATCATGGATGAGGGGGGGTTTATTATTTACCGATCTGGCATTAAGAAGCAGCAACTTGAGATCCGAGGGTTGGTTGATAGAACTACCAGCAATCCTGTGGGTGCGGGGAGGACCGGAACACGGTACAGCCACCAATTGTCTGGGCCGAGTTCCCCTAAACTGGCATGTCCTCCTCACAACACCATACCTCCCATTGCCCATCACTACGCTAATAGGGGCCCCCTCTGGTCCTCCCTCCCCATACCCTATCCTCCCGCCCAGGCACATAATAAAAATAAAAATAAAATAAACAACAAAACTCATAATCTATATACAATCACACCCACACTCATACAACCACTCATACCACCAAACAACAACAATGACGATAGTTAGCAAACAACAATAGCAGTAGTCGTCACAACAAGGGCCCAAAGACGGTAAAGGGTCCAAAAACAATGAATGCACTGAATGGAGCCAACCCAGAAAGCAGTGCCGGATCTAGAAACAGCTCGGAGCCGTGGCGCCCGAGGTCAAAGATGCCAAAGATGGAACACGACTCCCACTCTCACCGCCACCAGGGGCTCCTCCGTGGCGCTCTCACCGCTACGGAGTTGCTCCTACACAGTGGTCTCTTGCCGCCACTCTCCCGCAGCTCTCTCACCGCCGCTGGACGCTCCTCTGCAGTGCACTCCCCACTACCACATCGTTCCCTCACAGCACTCTCTCGTCGTCGAGCACTCCCGTCCCGCGGCGCTCTCACCGCCGCCAAAGTGCTCCTTCGCAGTGCTCTCTCACAGCCACACTTGGCGTCGTACACTCCTCCGCAGCGCTCTCACCGCCGCGGAGTTGTTCATTCACAATGTTTCTCGCAGCTGCACTTGGCGTCGGGCGTTCCCCCCCGCGGCGCTCTCACCGCCGTGGAGTCGTTCTTCACAATGTTCGCGGCTGCACTCGGCGTCGGCGTAGGGCGTTCCCCCTGCGGCGCTCTCACCGCCGCGGAGTCGATGTTCGTGGCTGCACTCGGCGTCGGGTGTTCCCCACGGTGCTCTCACCGCCACAGAGTCGATGTTCGCGGCTGCACTCGGCGTCGGACAGTTCGCGGCTGCACTCGGCGTCGGGCGTTCCCCCGCGGCGCTCTCGCCGCCACGGAGTCGATGTTCGCGGCTGCACTTGGCATCGGGCGTTCCCCCGCGGCGCTCTCACCGTCACCAGGGGCTCCTCCGTAGCGCTCTCACTGCCACGGACTTGCTCCCACCCGGTGCTTTCTCGCCGCCGCTCTCCCGCGGCTCTCTCACTGCCGCCAGGCGCTCCTCTGCGGTACTCTCACCACCGCAGAGCCGCCCCTTCACAACGCCCGCTCGCCGCTGCCTCCCATTTCCTCCGCCGCCGCCACAACCACTCCTCAGCACTCTTCGTCCCAACGCCCCGAAGTAGACCAACTTCATTAATTAAAATAGGTATAAGAATAGATGTTAAAATAGATGACAAAAGGGCTTGGCTACGGAGCTCTGACTACCGCGTCCTCCTCCGAGCCGCCATCTTTTCTAATCCGGATGCAGATGGCGCATCAAGTCTGCTATGGAGGTGAGCAACTTTACCCTCAAAGTGCCTTGCAAACAATTCACAGTGGTCTTAGTTGCATTACAAGCTGCCTTTACTGTAAATATAGCAAAGGAAAAAGAAGACACATGATTTCACATCTCTTTAATTTTGACACTGGGCGGAACCTGAAACAACAGAGATTAGAAAATAAAAAGTAACAAGGAAAAAAATTCCAAAATATGCTTGATTATAGAAAAATACTCAACAGAGATGCTGGGGGAAAAAATGAAGGCTCATGCTGGTTCCAAATCACTTGTTCCTAATTTGGATATGTGTTATTAGTAAGAAGGGGTTTACACATGCAGGTTCTTGCCTAATTGTGCTTCTGGAGATGATATGATTAAAGCTGACTGTATAAGTAATATGCATATTAGAAAAAAAGCTCTTTCCCTTATAAATTAGGCATTTTGAGATATGTATCTCAAGTATATAACAAACTACCAAATCTTGAGAACCTTTCAGATGAGACTGATGGCCTTTTCAGAAAAGTAAAATAGTTTTATACAGTTGCTGCTAACATCTGTGTTAACTATTTCCTCAATTCTGGACGTATTAACTATTCTTCTCCAAATAGCTTTGAGTGGACTGAAAGGCTAGATAAAAATGGACACATTAGAGTAAGTCCACTTCGAGACCATTGCTATTTTGCAGATGGGATTCAATTACACACTGACAAATTCAGGTTGCGCAATTAAAGTGACTTAGGTTCTCTTGTACAATAAACCTCTTCCAAAAAGCTTTGATTTTTTAATAAGGAATCGACAGGAAAATGCATTAGGATGTGTGGAATAAGAATGGCTTGATATTACATCAGATAGCCATCCCACAAACAAACCAGCCAGGATTGTATAACCTCCCCACAAATGTTGTGCAAACATATCAGGATGAATGCTCAATAAACAGGTCATCTGGATGTGACCTAAGATGCATATCAAAGCGAGGACTAGAAAGCAGCTCAAAAGCGGTTTGAGAGAAGCTTTGAACTTGAAGTGTATGTAATATAATGTACTCTCATTCTCTCTCTCTCTCTCTCTCTCTCTCTCTCTCTCTCTCTCTCTCTCTCTCTCACTCACTCACTCACTCACTCACACACACACACACACACACTTTTCTCTGGTCAGACGTTTGAAGCAAAGCAAAAAGATATATAAAACATTTGCAGAGGTAAAGGCAGAATGGGCATATACACCCTTTTTTCAAAACACCTTCAGTTCTCTGTCAAAAAGATTGTGCATCTCTTCTCCAGCTTTATAAAATTTCCATCCGTGATCATGCCCTACAGGGTGTTGAATTTTTGCATGAACATTGATTAATCTGCAATGAAATAATGTAGTAATTATAAAGGTCTAATCAAGGAATCTCTCCAGTTGTTTTCCAGAAAGGTTACTGAATTTATTGAGACAAATTTCTCATATAGGTGAGCTGTTGAGGACAATTTGGATGCTAGCTCTTCTTCTGAGGGTGGGAGTTAGGGTTGCCAGGTCCATGGCCTGAGACTGATCCTGTATCTTTAGGAGAAGAGAAGGTCAGCCAAGTGCAGGTGTTCTTGCAACTCTGTAATGGGAAAAACCACAAGGTAGAATTTTCCCTCCCCCCTCCCCAACTTTTAAAGATACAGAAGACCTCTTGGTTGCCAGGCCCCGCCTCCAAGAGGTCTTCTGTATCTTTAAAAGTTGGGGAGGAGGGAGGCCCCTGAGAAATCAAGAATAACAGAGTCGCACTCCCCCTGTCCTTCTCCCGATAAAGGTCATCTATCAGGGCGACCAAGGCCAATTCGGTCCCATGAAGAAGTCCTTCAGGCTGGTTTGCATACATTCCCATTTGCACAGTTAGCAGCCATGCCCTGTCCTCAGAAAATAATTTGTCATAGATCACATGGGGCAATATTAGTATATACAGGCTCATTGCCAGTGGGCAGCCAGGTTGGGCCCTGGCTGAGGGCTCCTGGCACTGAGAGGGGCTCCTGCTGCTGGGGCTCAGCGGGTGTAGCTTCTGCTCTGCAATGTGACCTAGCGTCAGGTCACGGAACATGTGCCCTGCAAGCTAATGTTGGTACAGATTGCAGATCGCCAGCCACCCTCCCAGGCAACTTCTCCCCCACCACTAGCGTGGGCTGGCCATCCAACAGTCTGTGGCGCTAAAGTGCCACATCATTGTACAGTTTGCACATGCTTGCATCAACAAGTCCCCTGCCATCTTGGGTGATGGCAGATGCGGCCTGGTCTATTTAAGCCTGCAGCGGCGGCAGCAGTGCTGCTGCCACTGCTGGGGACCCCTGCAGTCTGGTGTCCAAGGGCCTGATGCAGTCTGAGTATATGACCCGAGCTGTACATGAATAGTCAGAATCAATTTCCCAGTTGTATATAGACTTTATCTGTCCACTGCAATCTCAGGCAGGGTTAAGGCCAGGGCCAGGTCTGAAGGTGCCCATGAGAAAGTGTTCTGCCCATCCTGGTACTTCTCTAAAAGCCAGGTCCTTACATTTTTTTTAAAAAAAATAAAGGTCAATAGGATTAAAGGGCATAGTGGAGCCTCTGGGGAACTGCTGTTTGCCAACCATGTCAGCCCTGGTGGTGCCAGTCCTGCAATACATAGGTATTGTTGCTGCTTACGTATTGGGACTGTTCACATGGAAGGCTATTTACTGTGAACCAATTTTTAGCGATGTTTAAGTTCATCCATTCTTATGTAATGGCAAGCATGTGCCACACACAGCTAATGCTTGAATTACAGGGATGCTAAAGGGGTCGAAGCCCTCTTATTTTTGTATTGGCCCCTTAATAATTGTTTGTAGAAGGCTACAGGGGGTTAGTCTTATTGAGTTCATTAAGACCACCCTCTAGCTTTTCTCCCATAATCCAAGCACTACTCTCAATTTACCTGCCGTGCAGCCAAATCCTACATTTTAGCCAGCGTTCAGTGAAGCTTAAGGTTGTCAGTCTGTATGGAGACTTATAGGGAATAAACCCCTCACCAAAGACTTCTGAGGAAGCTTAGCAGTCATGGAATAAGAGGAGAGGTCCTCTTGTTGATAAGGAATTGGTTAAGAAGCAGAAAGCAGAGAGTAGGAATAAACGGACAGTTCTCCCAATGGAGGGCTGTAGAAAGTGGAGTCCCTCAAGGACCGGTATTGAGACCTGTACTTTTCAACTTGTTCATTAATGACCTAGAATTAGGAGTGAGCAGTGAAGTGGCCAAGTTTGCTGATGACACTAAATTGTTCAGGGTTATTAAAACAAAAAGGGATTGCGAAGAGCTCCAAAAAGACCTCTCCAAACTGAGTGAATGGGTGGAAAAATGGCAAATGCAATTCAATATAAACAAGTGTAAAATTATGCATATTGGAGCAAAAAATCTTAATTTCACATATACGCTCATGGGGTCTGAACTGGCGGTGACTGACCAGGAGAGAGACCTCGGGGTTGTAGTGGACAGCACGATGAAAATGTTGACCCAGTATGCAGCAGCTGTGAAAAAGGCAAATTCCATGCTAGCGATAATTAGGAAAGGTATTGAAAATAAAACAGCCAATATCATAATGCTGTTGTATAAATCTATGGTGCGGCCGCATTTGGAATACTGTGTACAGTTCTGGTCACCTCATCTCAAAAAGGATATTATAGAGTTGGAAAAGGTTCAGAAGAGGGCAACCAGAATGATCAAGGGGATGGAGCGACTCCCTTACGAGGAAAGGTTGCAGCATTTGGGGCTTTTTAGTTTAGAGAAAAGGTGGGTCAGAGGAGACATGATAGAAGTGTATAAAATTATGCATGGCATTGAGAAAGTGGATAGAGAAAAGTTCTTCTCCCTCTCTCATAATACTAGAACTCGTGGACATTCAAAGAAGCTGAATGTTGGAAGATTCAGGACAGACAAAAGGAAGTACTTCTTTACTCAGCGCATAGTTAAACTATGGAATTTGCTCCCACAAGATGCAGTAATGGCCACCAGCTTGGACGGCTTTAAAAGAAGATTAGACAAATTCATGGAGGACAGGGCTATCAATGGCTACTAGCCATGATGGCTGTGCTCTGCTACCCTAGTCAGAGGCAGCATGCTTCTGAAAACCAGTTGCCGGAAGCCTCAGGAGGGGAGAGTGTTCTTGCACTCGGGTCCTGCTTGCGGGCTTCCCCCAGGCACCTGGTTGGCCACTGTGAGAACAGGATGCTGGACTAGATGGGCCACTGGCCTGATCCAGCAGGCTCTTCTTATGTTCTTACGTTCTTATGTAAGCCCACTGAAGTCTGTAATCATATTTAGGATCATCCTCCTTGTTAATAATTGATTAATGTTATAAAGTGCCTATCCTATGTGACATCTGACCCGTGTAAGTAATTTAAACATACATGTTGTCAGGCGATACCTAGGCATCATGGTAGTGTGAGAGGGGAAAGACATGTGAATGTGTGAGCTCATATGTTCAGTTTACATAAACTGAAAGAATTCTGAAAAGATATGAAACAATCACCATGGTTGTCCAAAAGAATTTTTCAAGGGAGCGGGGGGGGGGGGAAGAATAAAACACTGAAAGTGAGGAGCAGGCTAATGTCAGGGCATGAGAAGAATAACGCCTGTACATTTTGGCTCACATTTCAGGCTCTACAAATGCTAGAAATGTACTCTATAAGAAAGAAAGAAAGAAAGAAAGAAAGAAAGAAAGAAAGAAAGAAAGAAAGAAAGAAAGAAAGAAAGAAAGAAAGAAAGAAAGAAAGAATCAGAGGATCATGGGGGGCATTATAACAATGGTTACAGGAGAAGTCTAGAAAGGTAAGGAGTTGACGGAGCTGCAACTTGCCAGTTTAATTTATAAAATATAATATTTCTTGCAACAATTCCTAGGAGGAAAAGAAAAGGAATCCATCCAGCTTATTGTTGTTGGGAGAGTAATCTTCTCTAACATGAATCTTTTTTTCTCTTGCAGTCTTCCAGCAGAGACAGAAGCACATCCATTTTAACAGCTATCAGGCAAGCAATGAGGCTTTTCCTTGGAAAGTAACAACAATAAAAGGTTAAAGAAACCCTGTTGTCTCCTGGCCATACATATTTCCTTGACCTAGGAAGCCTTATTTATTAGATTTAATTAACTCTCCGGCACTTTCCCCTGATGCAGTAACTCCCAGCTGGTTGGTACTGCTGTCTTCTTGTGCCTCAGAGGAGGAAGGTGGTCTAGCCAAGGTAAAGGGGCCAAAGAGACCATGCTTTAGTGACAAAGCTCCACCTATTTTGTTTCCAGATGCCAAAGTCAGTTAAACAGCAACAGCATTTCCTTTTGCAAAGAGTTCACAAATCCTAAGAGTCTTAAGGCCACACTTCATAGATTTCCTTTTTTTAAAGTTAGTACCATCCAGAAGTTAAAATTAAAACTCTGAGAATGACAAAACTAGGGTGGCCAAATGCATTTGACAATAGGGATCCCGCTTTGATAGCAGCTGTGTAGAAGAGGGAAGGGCAGCAGGTGTGGCTTGGCTTTTATACAACTGTATATATTATATACTGGCTGACAGCCTACCTGTGCTCAAATTTCCTCTTCTGCACAAATATTAAAAGTACAAGAGCCTTGTCTTCTTTTCCATCTGGCCCCCTAAGTAAAACTTCCTTCTCCAAAGCCCACTAAATATCTGCCAACCTTATTATTAACTCTTCAAAGGGTCAATGTAGAAATGCCTGTTCTATCTTTAATATTGTACCTGACTCTGGACTGGAGCCCAGGCCATCATACCTTCTTGCACCCCTGTCCCTGATCCTGTTTCCACTTCTTGCCTCACATTATAGATGGTGGGAGGAGGAGCAGACAATAGGACCAAGGAGGGCTTCTCTAGAAGGGCCTCTGATGCTCAAATCTGACCTCATCTCCTGGCTTGAAGAAAAGGAAGGCCTGTGTGCCCAGGATATGTTGACAGGTAGTTCTCTAGCTACATTGACTCTGTACGTGGCCTGGAAGCGATGGGGTTTTTTCATAGTTCTGCTCCATCTACTTCAGAACAGAGTCTGGCCTTTTAAAGAATTTCCTTGAAATATCCAGCCACCGGCTGGATTCCTCAAAGAACCTCCCTTCTCAGAATGCCTGGCCACCATCACAAACATGGTTTGGCAACACGTAGCTGGACTATTGCAACATGCTCTGTGTGGGGCTCCCCTTGAAGAGTGTTTGGATGCTACAGCTGGTGCAAAATGCTGCCGCTGGGTTGCTGTTGAGGAGCTATTGTCTGGAGCATATTGTTAGCAAGTTGTTTGATGTTCACTGGCTGCCAGTTCATTTCCAGGTCCAGTTCATAGGTTTTGTTATTTGGGTGTGCAGGAGTAGGGGAGAGTCTTCTTACTTATGACCCTGTGGATCTCCCTCTCCTGGAAGGCCTGACAGGGATTCCTGCACTAAGCAGCAGGTTGGACCCTAACCCTCACTCTACTGTTCTATGATTCTGTGTGGCAAAAGCTATGACTGCTTGGGCTTCCAGTGCAGTTGCAATTAAAAGGGGCATTTCTGGATGGCAAGAAACCTGGCAAACCTATCTTTTCCCTCTAGTGTTGCCAGTTTTTATTCATAATTGGACTCTTTCTGTGCCTTTAACAATGGCATTGCAGATGCATTCAACAGGTGCAGCTCTTTTAAGGTGGCCACTTATACATTGCCAAAAAAGGACAAATCTGCATAAAACTTGCAAATACTTATTTACATGTATAATTCCAATACAGATATAGTAACTGCTGCCATTGAAATAGAAATACAATTCATCTCCCCACAGTGGAGAAGACTGTGACCAGGTGACTCATCAGCCACCTCAGCCTGCTGTTCATTGCGAGTGAAGGGGCGAAATAAGACAAGGACACATCAGCTTGGGTTGAACAAGGGCCACTTTATTAAACTATACAAAAACACCTTTTAAAGTGACCTGCAGAGGGAAACCTAGGTGCGGAACTATCTATAAGCAAGCATCTTGCCATACAGCTCATGGGCGACCAGCCCCTGCTTGCGACAAGGGCAAGCCCCATCTGCTTACCCCTTCCGCCAGCCACACCCAGTAGGTGAGTAGGGGGGCCTTCTCAGGTCACCACCCCCCGGGGCCGCACAACCCTCGGGTGGATGAGTTAAGTTGGCCCCAAAAGCAGCCCATATCCTGCCCTCAAGCCGCAAAGCTCTGACAGACAGGCCTCTGGAACCACCAATCACCTCCAAAGGTGCCTAAGGGGGCCACCGAGCTGTCCTTACCTATTTCCCTTTCCGCACCTTCCCACACCAGTGCCCCAATTATAAACTGCCCTCCTAGGGCAATTAAACTTTGACCATAACAAAATAGCCAAATTAGCCAAATTCACCTATTAATCACAACGCCCCCTAACCCGATTCCATCCCACTCTCACAGTGTGGAGTAGGCAAAAAACCTGCCCGCCAAACAAGGGTGGGCAAGGTAAAAATTCCTACTCTGTCCCGAAACGACCATTGAACACACTATAAGAGAGGGAGGGCAGGGTGGGCGTCGCTCGTTGAAAGAGGAGGTAGGAGGGGCGGCCTGGCCTTAAATAGGCCCATGGCCCCTCCCCTCCCTGCTGCACGTCACGCACACATAACGCTGCGACACACGACGTTGCCCTTAACGAAGATGGCCGCGGCAGCATCGCTCCCTCCTCGCAACTATGCCCCGCTTATCCATGCTGCGCAAGTAAGTGGGGCTTCATTTGCGAGTGAAGGGGCGAAATAAGACAAGGACACATCAGCTTGGGTTGAACAAGGGCCACTTTATTAAACTATACAAAAACACCTTTTAAAGTGACCTGCAGAGGGAAACCTAGGTGCGGAACTATCTATAAGCAAGCATCTTGCCATACAGCTCACGGGTGACCAGCCCCTGCTTGGGACAAGGGCAAGCCCCATCTGCTTACCCCTTCCGCCAGCCACATCCAGTAGGTGAGTAGGGGGGCCTTCTCAGGTCACCACCCCCTGGGGCCACACAACCCTCGGGTGGATGAGTTAAGTTGGCCCCAAAAGCAGCCCATATCCTGCCCTCAAGCCGCAAAGCTCTGACAGACAGGCCTCTGGAACCGCCAATCACCTCCAAAGGTGCCTAAGGGGGCCACCGAGCTGTCCTTACCTATTTCCCTTTCCGCACCTTCCCGCCACAAAAAGGGGACAAATCTCTATTTAGTCCCCTTTTACCCACTGCCGAGAAGCACCTCTCACAGACACCTCTGCAGGTCTGCCAAAAAGACGTTACCTGCGTCAGACAGGTGAACGCCATTGGCCCTGTACAGTTCACTCATCCAATGCCGAATGCAGGGTGTGAAATAGCCAACCCCCCTGCCCCAGAATAGCCAACCGAATTTGCCGGTTGACCTTTCGTGCTTGGTCCATCCCTATCGGGCTCCAGACACCACGCCAAACCCTTCGCGGGAGTATGTCTGACCAAAGCAGACGTATCCAAGGCCGACGTTGCCTTATTAACTGCATGCCATGCATGCCTGCCAAACTGAGGACCATGCCCTTTCGTTGCAACTTAGGGCCATGCCCTTAAGTAACCGAGGCCATCGTTGCCTCCTGAACTGCATGTCCGCCCATGCCTGCCAAACTGAGGGCCATGCCCTTAAGTAACCGAGGCCATCGTTGCCTCCTGAACTGCATGTCCGCACATGCCTGCCAAACTGAGGGTCATGCCCTTCCGTTGCCTCCTGAACTGCATGTCCGCACATGCCTGCCAAACTGAGGGTCATGCCCTTCCGTTGCCTCACCAACTACATGTCCGCACATGCCTGCCAAACTGAGGGCCATGCCCTTCCGTTGCCTCCTGAACTGCATGTCCACACATGCCTGCCAAACTGAGGGTCATGCCCTTCCGTTGCCTCCTGAACTGCATGTCCGCACATGCCTGCCAAACTGAGGGCCATGCCCTTCCGTTGCCTCCTGAACTGCATGTCCGCACATGCCTGCCAAACTGAGGGTCATGCCCTTCCGTTGCCTCACCAACTACATGTCCGCACATGCCTGCCAAACTGAGGGCCATGCCCTTCCGTTGCCTCCTGAACTGCATGTCCACACATGCCTGCCAAACTGAGGGTCATGCCCTTCCGTTGCCTCACCAACTACATGTCCGCACATGCCTGCCAAACTGAGGGCCATGCCCTTCCGTTGCCTCCTGAACTGCATGTCCACACATGCCTGCCAAACTGAGGGTCATGCCCTTCCGTTGCCTCCTGAACTGCATGTCCGCACATGCCTGCCAAACTGAGGGCCATGCCCTTCCGTTGCCTCCTGAACTGCATGTCCGCACATGCCTGCCAAACTGAGGGTCATGCCCTTCCGTTGCCTCACCAACTGCATGTCCGCACATGCCTGCCAAACTGAGGGCCATGCCCTTCCATTGCCTCCTGAACTGCATGTCCGCACATGCCTGCCAAACTGAGGGTCATGCCCTTCTGTTGCCTCACCAACTGCATGTCTGCACATGCCTGCCAAACTGAGGACCTTGCCCTTAGGTAACCGAGGCCATCGTTGCATCCCGAACTGCATGTCTGCACATGCCCACCACCTGAGGGCCTTGCCTCAAATACTGAGGTCATTCCCAACTCGGGGAATGACCACCACATGCGGAGATGTCCGCACTGAACCAAGCTGGAACAAAGTGGGTAGGAGCCCGTCCCAAAGTATTCCTCGCCAGCCAAGCCACCACACGGCAGCCCATTGACTGAGGCCTCACTGTAAGCCCAGGATAGGGTGCGCAGCTGCTCCATCCCTGTCCAGCAACATTGCCGGTCCATCAATGTTATACAGGTACAACTCCGTTCCATGGAGACATCTGATTGCTGGAGGGCCCGTCGAGACAAATCTCCCTTGGATCCGGCCACCACCTCACCTATCCTAAAAGCTCCAAAGACCAGCATAAGGGCTGCTGCCTGGAATAGTCTGGCTTCATAGCTTGAGGAGCATACTGTTTTTCACTGGCCCACCATACTCAATAAAATGTCCCGTGAGAAAGGGCAACGGGGATCGAGGGTGGCAGGGTGTTCTCTAGCCCACCCAGCTAACATACAGCAGACTCTAAAGTCCCTGGAATAAGTGGCGAAATCATCAGCCTTTACCTCGAAGTGCTTGGACTGAGAGGCCCAGTCTCCAGCCACTCACTAGGCAATCCCAGCAGGTGACTCACTGAATAGGCCACTCTGGTGCATAGCCCTTGCCGGCCCAGAAGTCCTGGGAAAACCCCCTCCTGCATTCTGATAGCTGTGGAGCATGCTGGGGCGACAGACCGGCTTATGGCCATCTTTGACTCTGCTCCCCAATCTCCCAATGTGCAGTTGCACAGCACAGCTGAACCGCTCCACCTGAGTCTACCTTACCATGCCCCAAAAGAAAACATTAAAATCTGGGCACTAGAGAACAAAGGAACAGACAAGGGCCATAACCCTACCTAAAATGGACGGGAGAGTTCCCAAGCCTCACTGCCTATAAGTCCAAGCCTGCAGCCAGCACAAAAACCCCGATGCATCCATGGACTTCCAGTTCTACCTCCCAGCCCTACCTAGAGATGCTATGGACCTTCAGCCTGCAGTTCAGAGGCTCTAGCCCTGAGCTGTGTCACATAATTCTACAGCAAGTTTGTTAGTTCTTCCCCAGGAGTGTGGGGAAACTAGACCAAATGATTTGGGCAAGAATATAAAATGTAACCTGCAGTTTGGCTCTAATTTCTTGATCAATATTTGATCACAACAAGCATTAAATTATTATACAGCCACAAACCTGAACCTGTAGTAAGGCTGTGGAAGCCCTGCTACGACCTCATAAACCACCGGAAAAGACCTCTAATACCTGGAGGGCAGACAAGAAACACTTTCTTGGCCTAACTGGCATGAAGCCCTTACTGACTGACCACATGAGTATGATTGGTGGTGAATTAGGTGGTATGCCCAGGAAGGTTAACACCGGGCAGGATGGTCCATTGACACAGCCATTAAGATGAACCAGTTACATAGCCATTCCATAATCTGTGACATCAGGTGTTAACATGCATCCAAATTTTTTTTTTTTACCCTCTCATCCCGACAGCCCCTTCAAGGAAGGAGCTGAAGCGCTCCATGAGAGAATAGAGCAGCCTATATGTAATGCTCTACCTCATAGAATTGACTGAAAAGGCAAAAACCCAGCAGCTATAAATCCCCTTGTATCCCCACAGTAGATGAAAAAACAGATTAGATGTCATACTTTCCCATACGCAGTGCATTAACTAACTGGTAGGAAGCCATTACTGATTGCCATTGCGTCTATTAGACAAATTTAAGAGCACAGGCCCTTAAGGCAAGCCCTGAGACTACAATATGGGATCCAGAAACTGAAAGAAAACCCCATAACAAAACAAACCTCCCCAGGAACCGGGCAGTCTGCAAGCAAGGTCCCAGTACCTTGAGCTTAACAGGGGAGGAACGCTTTCCTTGAGCAGCTACTGCTGGGTGCTTCTCCTCACCGCTGTGAGGGCCACTGGCCTCATATTTCCCTGTTTCACATAAAGAAAGGAAATAATTTATGAGTAAGCACACTTTCCCAGCCACCATTTTAGTGCAGCTAACCCAGTTCCCCAAAGCACAGATACTGGAGATATGGCGCTGCCACCCATATTTGGCCCACTGCAGCGGCCTCCCCCTTGTAGGCTTCCAAACACCTATCATAATAGATGTCCAAAATGCAAAATTAACATCCTATATCCCTTTCTAGTAAATGATATCATAAATCCAAGAGCAGCAGATGCTGAGGATGTGTTGCTGTCACCAATATGTGGCTGCACTATAGCAGGTTTTCCAACACATATCAAAATAGATGAGCCAATGCAACAGTTGCACGCTATATGTAATTCCAGGTAATGATATCAGAAGTCCTAACTAAAATGTAATTTCAGGTAATGATGTTTCGTTGTTGGTGCCACAATCCTCAGTAAAGGGGGGAAGAGTCTGCCTGGACCTTAAAAGGCAGCCCTATGTCAATAAGAGTCTAAGATCGTGTAATATGAGGGATCCCTATTAGGCAAATCGGGCTTTCCTCTTTATTCCTATTCCCCAATCAATATGACTGCAATCCTATCACCAATTTATTGGGAGTGGGCCCCAGTGAACTCGGTGAGAAGTACTTCTGAGTAGACATGTGCTGATACAAAACAAGCCTCCCCTCTGAATAATGTTTTGTAGGAGATACAGTAAATGGTTTTCTTTAGGGGTTTGGGGTGTTAATGGTTACTTTTTTGTTTTTAAATAATTGTTTTATTATGTTCATAATGTTGAAAAGTTGTTTTTGGTTATTATATTTGTTATGTCACTGTTTTATTATTTTTTGTTATTAGGAAATTGTTTTTGCAATTGTTTTTGACATGTATTTTTGTTCACCTTGTTGTAAGCCGCCTTGAGCACAATTTTATGTGGAAAGGCGGCATACAAATAAAATGATGATGATGATGATGATGATTACCATCTGCTAAACTTTCCATTCCTAACTAAATTCAGGTAAATGCCTCTTCTGTCTCAGAGTGAACAAATAGCCTGAAATTAACACTTGGAATGCAAAAGGACCGCTCACTTAAGATACAGCGATTTAGACATTTTCTAGCAAACGGTTATCTCCGCCCTTATTATCATATAACTATGAAAGGCCCAAAGGCTAAAAAGGCTCACTAGGCCCCATCAATATACTAGTATGTAGTATAATAATCATATAATTAAGTACTTCAAACCTAGGGTTGCCATATTCCAGTTCCACAAATCCAGGCAGGTTAATTTGCATATTATGTAAAGTATCTGCATATTATGCAAATTATTTGCATATTATTTGCATGTTATGCATATTATTTGCATATTAACATTTGGATTGTCCAGTTGTTTTGTTTTTGTGCCTAGGAATTACCACCAAAAACTGGGGAAAGATGTGAGAAATCTTTTTTTAAAAAACAACATTTTCAGCCTTAAATGCCTAGACTCTAGTTTCCAACACTATGGAGTATTTATTGATTAATTAAGAGAATTTATATCTTGCCCTTTTGCTGTTAAAAACAGAGCTCAGCACAGCTTACAAATATAATAAAAACAATAAAAATACACAATCAATATAAAAACATAATAAAAACACAAAATAGCAACAAACAAAGTAAGTCAGGGCAGCAGTACAGTTAACCATATACGATATATTTCAAAGATGTGGTGGGTGGAGAAAAACAAGAAGCCAAAATGTTAGGAAAAGGAGTCTTTCACATCACATGCTCAGTTCTAAATACTGTTGCAGCAAGTTTTACAAGTTCCTCCAGTATTCCACTGGTGCAGGCACTCAGACATTCAAAGTATTTGTATGTTTCTTAGGTTTTATAAAAGCAGAGCTTTGCTTAACTCAAAATTTCTTCTCCCTTTAATCAACCACATCTACACAGGTTCCACCTCCATACTCAAAATGAAACTGGGCCTGGAAGTGTGCAACAACTCCACACATACCTTGCTAATTAGATTACCAATGCCAGGATGTCTGTCTTATCGACTACTCTCCTGCTCCCCCCCCCACCGGGCATCATGAAAGACCCAGTCCTGGGCTCAGAAAGAAAATAAATATCTGGTCCTCTTCAAAGTATTGATAAGCCTCTTGTTTTAATTGAAATAATAATTATAAATTCTTGTTCTTATCACTAATGGGAGTTAATTATCTTGCATATGCTGCTGTTGCTTCTATAGCTGTAACAGAGTGAGGTTAAAGATAAGTGAAATGCAAATAGGAAAAAAAAAACACAGAAGGCAGTAACACTTTCCTAAATGTAATACCATACCAACCACAAAAAGATTCCTGTGTGTAAGGCAGAAAACTAAGCATCTCACAACCAGTCAGGATTCCTAACCAAAACGAAAAATATGATAAATGGAGGAACATTTATATAAGCATGACTATCAAATATATTTATTATTTACACAAACTGTAAAGATATTTATAGTACAATCCTAGGTTTATTTATTCAGAAGCAAGTCCCAGCATATTCAGTGGGGCTTACTCAAACAGGGACAGAACTGCAACCTCAAGTGATAAGCAACTTCATTCACACAACCCAAAATTCCGAATCATGCCACTTTACGCTGTTTTGCAACTGTTTATACTTGTTTTTATGGTTATTGGATTTTAAATGGCTTTATTTCTTGTTGTGAGCTGCCTTGGTTTCCAACCCTACCTCACAGGGGTGTTGGAAAGACTCCATACACGCACACGCACACACTGCAGATGTATAAATACATACAGCCCATATAATAGTTTATTGTCAAACCAGCTGGTCATTGCAGAAAAATCAGTATTAGTTTTTTAAAAAATCAGTATTACTTTCCTACAGAATAAAAACTGTAATACCTAAGTAAGCCCTGCCTACTTGCTTTAAAATAGGACTGGAGGGCACAAACACAATTCTTTTTTACATTCACTCCAAAGTCCCATTGATTTTCAGCACATTCATAACCATGTCTACTCAAAAGTAAGTCCAATTGAATTCAATGGGATTTACTCTGGGCATATGGGATTAGCATGCTTTTACCCACACAAAAGCAAGTATTGGGAAGGTTTTGAAAACACTGCCCAGGATCTGACTCCTGCACACAAGTGGAAAAGAAACTGAAATGTATATACTTACCCAATTTATGAGATTTCAGATAAACAGGGGGGGGGGGAACCACCATTTTGTTTTCTAGACACTGCCTCAGGTGAATGAAACTGAAACACAATCCCTGATTGGCTGCAATGCTGAATGGGTTAAAGCTACGAAGTGCTATAGTACTGTATACAGTACTGGTTAAAGAAAGATTTAACAGTCGGGGGGGCGGCTGACATTTTTATGTATATCTCGAGGACCGGACCACCTAGAAACTTAATTTTTCTTTTTAAATTAAAGCTGAGAATCCGGGCCACCTAAGGGGCTAGCCGGGCGCCGGGTGGCATGCATAGAATCCGGGTAAAACCTGGCTAACCGGGCAATATGGCAACCCTATTCAAACCTCATACATGCCCAGGCCTAGCAAGAAGTTGTACCTATGCCTGGGCCAAGCAAGAAGTCATAAGCCTCATGAAAGGGCTCTGCCATCACATCATGCATCCACCCTATAATAATATAATAAAGAACCAACCTGTGTATATCATCAGGGGTGGCTAAGCTGGATAACCTGCAGGGGTGGGCAATCCTCCCCCTGTCTGGGCCTAGCAAGAAGTCATAAGCCTCACAAAAGGGCTCTGCCATCACATCATCCATCCACCCTGTAATAATATAATAAAGAACCAACCTGTGTATATCATCAGGGGGGGCTAAGCTGAACCTGTTGGGGGGAGAGTGCTCAGAGGGAACTTAAACTAGAAGGATTAGATACAATTTCTTTTGTTCGTCCCTTTTATTCTGATTTATTTTTAATTTCCCTTTATGTGCATGAGTCTGTCTTTAACCAGTGTATTAGCATGACTATATTTAATTTTGTTTGTATATCCAGTATAGTCTCATTTATTTTTAAACTTCCTGTGTCTTTCTTTTAACCAGTAGCAGCACTAACGTGGCGCTGCTCAATAAAAAGCCTCAATCAACCCCTCCACAATTGCTAGGTGGGGGGGGTATCGGACATGCCGCTGCTAGGCCCCACTACGAGGCCCACTGGTCATGCCCCTTTATGAGGCCTGCTCCAGTCGCAGCCACGCCGCAACACTACCACCCACTGCTGTTGGGGCTCCCAAAACCCCCTCTGGGGGTAACCAATTAGGCCTAATAGGCCCAACCAATGCTGACTGTCCTGCAGCTTTCTCTGCTACGTCCCTCATCGTCCTCTCGTTGCTCGTTGAAAGAGGAGATAGGAGGGGCGGCCTGGCCTTAAATAGGCCCATGGCCCCTCCCCTCCCTGCTGCACGTCACGCACACATAACGCTGCAACACACAACGTTGCCCTTAACAAAGATGGCCGCGGCAGCATCGCTCCCTCCTCGCAACTATGCCCCACTTATCCATGCTGCGCAAGTAAGTGGGGCTTCATTTCAGATGCTAACTGTCGAGGGGCAACTTCAAGGCCCCTGCTCTCACTTCGTGTGGCTCTTTATCGCTAAGATAGACTTGGACTGGACAGTCCTTCAAAGGGAGGACTGTAGAAAAGGATACATGGCCACCCTGAACTCTTTCCATTATTGTACCTTTCTGTGTAAAAATGGGGCCTCTGTGTGCATGCAGCTGTATTTGCATAGGGGTTTCTACATATTCCAAAACCATGGTGCTAATGCTATATGCATATGGCACATCAGGCCATACATATATAGCATTAGCATGTCAGTGTTGTGGCAGTTACTTCTCTGCTGCTGTGCCAACCCTGGTGCACTTGTTTGGCCTTGCCTGCGAAGAACAAGCATGTCAGTGAAATGGCAGCCATGTGAAGTGCTTACAGGGGAGAGTGTTATACCCACAGCCAGCAGCACATTGCACTCAGTCCTGAACTGATGTATGGGAAGTGCTTTGAGCCCTTTAAATGTGCCAAGTATGATGGTTATTTATGTTATTAAGACCTTTGCTGGCACAATGTCAGGAGAAGCCCTGAAAATCCAGAAAAAGAGGCAGGGGAATGGAAGAATTGTCAGCACAAGATGATAGTTGTTATCATGCAGTACTGTTTCCTTTCCCAGTGAATTCTACAGTTGTTGTTTTTTCCAGTGTGCCAAGTGTTGGAGTTAACTGATGTAGCGGAATATGCAGCTTCCAGTAGAGGTTTTCTGAAATCAAGGTAATTTGTCAACATTTCTACATCTTTTCAATCGGACTTTCCCTCCTTTCATATTGCAAGGAAACCTTGATAAATATAATGCTCTGACTGCATTTTTCCAGTTTGTTTCTGTTTTGTGGCCTTGAAGCAGCAGCACATTCTCATCAGCTGCTGGGAAATCAACATAGTAAACAAATACAAGGAAAGCAATGACGACTCCAATTGTAGATAAGGGCAAGATTTTCCCAGGGGTTCTGTGGGAGAGCTTATAACGGGTACAGACAGGACAGGGCCACTGTCTGAGCTACAGTGGGTACTAGGAAGGAAGTCTCCAAATGGTGAGTTTACCATGCCTCATAAGCAGTCACATTACAAAGCAGACAGTAGAGGGTTGGTCCCTCTTAGCCCCTACAAGAATCAATCGGAGGAAGCCTGATGCTATAGAACTGTTTCCTGTAGACTGTGTGGGAAAACTAGCCTGAGTGCAAAGTACAGCCAACAATTGGACAATAAATGTTGATAAACAGGAAAAATAACATTTAGCTCCTGAAATCAATGGCTGGAGCTCCCAAAGCATTCACAGCACTGACAAGTGAAGAGAAATTTTAAACAAAAAGCATTGGATTTGGGAAAGAATGGGAGAGCCTTATCTGCATGGAAAAGTTCCGTTTCAACATGAAATTAATTCTGAACGTTACATTATGATGCATAAACTCCAGCACTAAGAAAGGGGGGAGGAGGAAGAGAGAGAAACTCCGAAGTAAGATTGTTTCCAAGCTAGTGGAGAAAATGACATCTAGGTTAATTTGCAGAAGGGGCAGGCCTGGCCTACCAGGTAAAAAGAGCTTAGATTTTTATATGCTACCCATGTGGACAGGCTTTCTACCAGAGTAAGGATTTGAAGAGAGTGGGAGATAGGGAGCTGCTATAGCAGAGACTCTGACATCCTAACACTATGCATTTACCTGGAATCAGTGGAGATCCCTTAGCGGGGACAAGAAACTGGCTGTGTACTCTCCTAACTTGTGCTCATCACGTCAACCTTTCCATCTTCCTTTTTGCTTCATCTTCTGAAGTCCTTTTTTCGTTAAAGCCACAGTGCATGGGTTATATAATTTAAGGGAGTCATCATAAGAATTTGCATTCCTTGGAGAATTATTATGTACTATCGCTACAAGGGACCCCGCTTGAATAAATGCTAGCACTGTATTTAATTATGGGTGAGTTTAGGGGTAGTCAGGGGTTATCCTGTGTTTAAACAACTCAGGCACGAGGCGAGGGGCATGCACCGCCCCCCAACCTACACATTCTAGTCTCCGCCTACTCCACCTCCAACTTTCCCGCATTGAGTGGGAAGGTCTGTTGGGGATTCCTAAGTGCATTTAGTCAGTAGCACCTGGTGGAGCAGTGCAGGGTGGGACAGCATTGTCCACTTGGTGTCTGAACGCAGAGGTCACTACTAGTAACCAAAAGGGGGAGTGAGGGTGAAGCTGCAGGGAGGTCAGGGAGGTGTGGGTGCAGCAGTGGAGCCATCCTGCCACTCCTGCCACCATATGGTGACCTCCCTGCCACCTTGCCCCTCTCCCTCTGTTAACAGCAGCAACCTCTGCACAGTGAAGCAAGATGAGCAATACCATCCCACCCCACCTCTCCCTGAGTAGCCAACCGCTGCTGCATTCAGTTGAGTGTGATTAGAAACCTCCTCACAACTGAAAACACTTACATGTATGGTTTAAACACAATTAGACTAATGCATGAAGGGGGCTCTTGGGATGCTGAATATGAACAAATGTGGCTTCGAAATACTCTAGAATGGCTAGGAAATCCTCTAGATAAGTTAAAGCAGTGGAGACCTGTGGCTCCAGTGTCAGTGGGGCAGTGGACCTGCTCCGGGTTTTGGTCCCAGTTTTCAAGGAGCGGTCCAAGGTGCTGAAACATATTCCAAAACTAGGTTTGGCACCTTGGGCAGCCTCTTGAAAGTTTGGACTAAAATCTGGAGCGGATTCCTTGCCCCAGTGACATCGGAGCCACCAGTCTCCACTGAAGATGAGTTCTAATAAATACCAACAGTTCATAACATTCAGAAAATTTCTTGGCTTTGGGTTACACCAGTGTGAAGGAGCAATGAATGATCTCCCTCTCTTTGTAACTGGATAGAAAGTACATTTGATTTTTCTCTGTGCAGTAAATCAACAATTTATGAACATAAAAAGCTCATTTAAAGCAATCTGATATTTTATATATACAAAAAAACGGACAGCAGAATAATCCTCTATAAGACCAATGGCAGGGCATCTTATGGAACCCAGGGTGTTATCCCACAGAAGAGACTTGTTGGCACCTGCTATTGATGTAAGCACTAAATGAACTTCAGCAGGGTTGATAGTAAGCAGGAAAATCAATGAGTGCCTATTGTGCTCGGTGCTTTGTAAGAATTGCATTGCAGTTGCTCAGGACTAGAAAATATACAAAGAGTGACTTCTCCTATTATCTTATGGGCTTCTCTGCTGTTCCCACCAAGCACGAAGAATGAGTAGTAGTTCAATTCAGTTCTCATTTAAAGCTAATTCTATCAAATTTGCACTTTCCAAAATAATATGAGAACCGACGCACAGCCATCTTTCAAAATTTGCACTTATCTGAATTTTGCAATAAAGTTCTCCAACCAAAAAATGTTTACAAAACTGCTTATATTAGGGTAAAGCGTGCATTAAAATGAATATATTAATGCATTTAACATACAAAAAGGCATTATATTAGGAGAAAATGCTTGCAAAAATGTGTACATCTGCATTTTTTGATCATGTAAGTTAAAAGATATTTGTAAGCTGCTATACTGCATATTTTACTGATATGGTCATAGCCGTAATGAGTTTCCACTGAGTTTCACTAATGCATATGTTTGTATGCACCCTTTCCCATAATGTACACATTTCTTGATTGGAGAAGTGCACATTTAAAGGATAAGTTGCAGTTTGGTTCATGTATTGTATTTTTTGGGGGGGAGTGTGAATTAGGAAAGTTTGCATTAAAATGCAAACCAAACCAAATCCCTCTGCCATCCCTAGTGTTTCCACTGGATAGAAGTGTGCATCTTCCCAGATGGAGACAGACAGCGTATTTCCCACCTTTTGGATAAGACCTCAAAGCATGAGGAGAGGAAGCATAAGTTACTTGCACTTCCTTTCTCACACATCTTCTTGGGAATAACTAAGCAGGTCCCTGGTGAAGCCAATGAATTGCTTTGTAGCAGGGACCCCCTTTTAAGGTGTGTGAGGGGAGCACAAGGTGGACCAATATTTATTGTTGTTGTTGATGATGATGATGATGATAATTTGGATACCTAGAGTATGGGCATTTGAAGTCATCTCTTTGTCCTTTATTTGTCCCCCTCCCTTCCTTTGTTGTCCTCACTTTATTTTATTTAGATTGTATCTCTTTTGGGGCAGGGACTTGTTTTTATTGTTTTATTTTATGTACAGTGCCATGTGCATCTAATGGCTCTATGTAAATAAGTAAACATTAAATTCAAAAGTGGACCCAACAATACTGAAAAGATGTGGTTCAACAGTATTACAGAATGGTAGAAAAACCAGAAGCTCTTTCTGTTCAGGGCTCAGCTGCTTCCTTCTCAACTCTTTCCCCATCACACATTAGGGTTCAATTCCTCATCTCACAGCTAAAGCTGTTAAGGCAGAGCAAGCAACACTACAACAGTAGTTATTTCTACTGATCATCCCTGTAAGAGAGGCAATCTTGGGGTGGGGTGGGGTGGGGTGGGTTAGCCACTTCATCCTACCCCTCTTCTAGAGTTCCTGCTTTGAAGGAAAGGTAAAGTACTTTGCTCAATCAAAATGAAATTATTTGTTGGGTTTGATGCTCTTTATTTTCAACCTGAAACTGTAAACCTGTACAATAAAATGTTATCGTCCAAGTATTTAGTAAGTTCTGTACCTACTTTTTAGTTATTGTGATGTGTAGTGAACTAAGAAATGTACTTTAACCAGGGCTGTATTAAATTATGTGAGAGTAGCATATTTAATCAGTTTCCACTCATTTTTGGTCTACAAGCCATACAGTGATATATGTCCCTGCTTAGATAGTATTTCAGGGAGGCCTTCAAACCCCAAAGGAGAGGCTGGTGACAGATTACTTGTTGTAAAAACCTAAGCCACTGAGATGGAGCAGGTGAAACAAATCCATAACACATAATATTTTGTACAGTATTGCTCATTTGCGGTGGGATGGTGCTCAGTTTCCTATGAAAGTCCTGCTGGGAGCAGGGGAGATAGAAGAAAGGCCAAACCTTTACAAGTGAGAAGTGGCTATAGCTCAGTGGCAGAGCACATGCCTTTTATGCAGAAGAGACTAGGTTCGATCCATGGCATCTTTAGTTTGAAATATTTCAGGTAACAAGGGATAGGAAAGACCCTGTAGCTGAGAGCAAAGGTGGTCAGATACAAAAAGGAAATCCCCTCTTCCGCACAACCATTTTTATTTATTTATTTATTTATTTATTTATACCCCACCTTTCCTCCCAGTAGGATCATTAAAAGGTGCAGGAGCCCAGTCTTCTTTTGGAACAAGCTAAGGCCCTAGAAGTACTTTACAGAGGACATTCCTCTGTTTGGTGGAGTGTCTGGTCCAAACCTGAGTTTAAAGATAAAGAATTGTAAGAAGGGAGACCAGGGGCCTTCAAACTGGCTCATCGACAGTTAGCAACTGGATGGAAAGCAAGCTTAGCAGGCAGACAGCTCACCCTGGCTAGAGTCTTTTCCACTATGCTGCGGAATTCTAAAGTGATATAACAGGAATTCTAAATGGACCTCTAAATGCATTAAAAGCTAGCACGTGCAATTTCAGTTATGAATGTTTAAATCAATCAATAACATCCTTTTATTGAAAGAAAATGCTTATTTTATTAAATAAATACTTGGACGAAAGACAGCATAAAATGTAGTACATAAAGAAAATAGATTAAAGAACAGCCTTTGAAAAACAATATCAGTTCAATATCTACATGCTCTTCTAACGTAGGCCATTAGTTAAGAACCTTGTCAAGTTCTGTATAGGGCTGGTACTAAATAAATGCTAAATAATGCTTAATAATTAATATTGCTGCTGTGTAAGTAGGCACAGTATCCAATACAGTAATATCGCTTTTTTTAAAAATAGAAATTATATTGATATTCTCAGTATTTTGGCAGTGTCATTAATTATTTAATTAGGTGCAAAGAATTTTAGATGGTAGAGCTGCAGAGTGTTACTGTTTCATAGCCAAACACTGTGTGCATTTCTTGCCAGAAGAGGGCAGCATACACCAACACACTGCTGAATGAAGTCTGGGCAGTTTTTTGTACGTTCCCTGCCTGCAAATGTAAACCTTTATAATGGGGGACGGGAGGGATCTTGGCCTATGAAGTTTGGTTCCCACTGTTTTAATATGGTTTGCTACATTTTGAAAAGTCCATGGCAAAAAGGTGTGAGCTGAAACTTGCACAGTGTGAAGTACGGATAGATAAACCAGGACCAACCAAATATTTTTACCAGATATTATATGTTTGTTATCTGGGTTTTATTACCCCTTCTCTGGAAATATTAGAGACATAGCTCTGGTCAGACAGAATTCCCTTGACTATTTCATACTCTTGGCTGTACACATGAAACTGGAGGCTGTGGAGGCCCTACCTGCTCATTGTCAACAGGTATTGTGTGTGCCCCTCATTAGTAACTCTCTGTTGTCTGAAGTTTCTTTCCTCCTTGGCTGCAGTGGGAATTAGGTCAGAACTCCCTCCCTCCCTTCTTTCCCTGTCTTATCCCATCTCAACCCTCTGTCTCCGGGACACAATATCTGAAAATCCAGTGAAAGTGACAGAGAATGAAGCACAGAGACAACGGACTACAGCTCTCATTTCTTGCCGGCTGAAGCACTGCTGTTGCTGTTTTCATCTTCCTAGCTTTAGGTCTTCTTGTACTCCAGTTTCTCTTCTCTTTGCATGTGGAGAGAATCTGAGAGCCAAGGTGGAATACCTCCTATTGAGTTGGCTGTATCCTTTCTTGTTTGTAGTTCCTTGAGCCTACTTTGCATTTTAGCCAATTTACTTTCCCTTTGTTTTAACAGTCAAGACTTTATGCCTCAAGTCCCTTGCCCATTGTTCTGTGTCCTTCAAATATTCCCCTTCCTCTCCATTGGCCTTACAGTTTCGTATTCCTCTTATTTATCCAGTTTGCCATTGTCTCTTTAAATCCTGAGTGGCTAGATCATTAGAGAGCCAGAAAGGGGAAAAATAACTTCTAGTTTTACAGAGTGCTTGGGAATTTCTTCCACGTTCATAGTTTCAGTGTACTGGATAAATTTCCTTCGCTATACGGGGCATGATGGTAGACAATGGGCATGATGTAGTTATCCTGTTCTGTTTCTGAACTATGTTTGTGTGTATTTATTTTTTTACAGAATTGTGCTCATCTGGATCAACTTTTGTGGGTCTTAAGCACACTGTGCATTGGAATACACTTGATTTCTACCTTTTCTCATTTGATGATACTCTTTAGAAAATGGGGGGGATCATTGTTCCATCATCTTTGCAACTGTAGTTTTACCAATTTTTATGCTTAAAACTTGATTTGGTAATTATTATAATAATCATTATTATTTTGCATTTTCACTTTTGGCCTTCCCTGTTTGACTGTGCCACATATAATACTGAGTGGAAACTGTCATGTGAGGTGTGAATAAACATACCCCTCTAGAAATAGCTTATCAAACTTATTCTTTTATCAAAATTTCTTCATTTGTCCTAAGCAGGAATCTCCAGACAAGCCTTAGTGTTTCTAAGCAAAACATGGAGGCTATTTAGGGAAATCTATGCCTCACCCGCAAGGAATTTCCTAAGTCTAATTGAAACACTTTTTGCTTCTCTCAAACTTTCCCAAAAGTTTAATCTAAGCAAGAACCCACAACTTGTCTTGAATTTTTGCTTTTGGCAAAATTCTATAGCAACATTATTTCTGAACTTTCCGCAAAGTACTTTTTTGTTACTGATCACTGCTATAAAAACAACTGTTTCAAGATAAAACTAAGATTCAGTAGGAATTTGATATGCTGTTTAATGAGAATGTGTAGCATGATTAGGGGAAAGGGTTTTAAAAAAAACTTCTGTCATGAATCTTTTCTGTCTTTTTTGTAGGAGCTGGTGGAAAGAGAAACAGAAAGGTTCTTGATTTGCTAACAAAATGTAATCAGACAGGAGAAAAGCAAAGCACCTAACTCCCACGTTTTATCACAATGAATAGTTGCATGTTAATAAGCCTATACTTCAACAAAAATTGAACTGATGACAAACGAAATGCGTCAATTTCTAGTTAATATAAACAGAGTACTTTTGCGATTAGCAATTACTGTCTGATATAAAACATACAGAGTTATATAACCATTTTAGTACAGAGCAGCAGCATTTGTAGCTCAACAGGAGGGTGTTTTTTAACCTTCCAAGGACTGTAGTATAAGGGCTAGTGTAAGATTCCAGAACTGGACAGCCCCTGTTCTAAAAGAGCCACAGGCATCTGTTCTGTAGGAAAGTGAAATGACGGTTGCCATTTCTCCCCTCTCAGTAAAGAAAATAGCTATTCCTCATTTGCATGCAATAATGGATTTAAATCATTAATATTTAAAGTTGCCCATTGTCCAGGTTTCAGGCATGCTTTAAAAAGAAGCTAGGCTGATTGGCAAAAAGCAGGTCAGATGGCAACCCTAATTGGTGTGAAGGATATTAGTCATTCGAGTGCCTATAGATGCACTTCAACCCTTTTGCCTTTGTTTTATGCATAGTAGGTTCTGTTTCATCAAAGCAGATTTGCAACCTGAACATTCACACATACTTGACAAAAGAGGGAGCCTAATTAATCTGCACCAAAATCTATACAGAACTACAAAATGTATTGACTCCATTGCTAACATAATGGGCATTACCCACTGTTAGTTGTACTCAGAGTAGACCCACTGAAATAAATGGGCTTAACATAATTAAATCCCATTGATATCAATTGGTCTACTCTGAATATGGCCCAGCTTTGGATATCGCCCTACACATTTTCCTGCGTTAAAAGATATATTAGAATGTAAAATCAACATTTTTCATTCTGTGGAAGAAGAACAAGTTGCTTTGAGCTCAATCCTGGATTTACAGAGACCTGTCTTCAGCATAAGAACATTGCTAGGCATGCTGTTCATACAGCCTTGTTTTCAAAGCTTTGTGTTCCTTTGTTGGTGTTGCAAAGTCACATCTATTCATATCTGTCAGCAATCTCGCCATCTAAGTACTCTAGATTTCGACAGCAGTTAACTTAATACGGGATAGTCTGCACAAGGACGAATATTTGAGAGTTACGTTTTTGTGTATTTCAGGGAATGTCAAGGATCTCTTTACTGAATGAAAAGCAAATCTGTAGACAAAACCTTTGCATGCCAATATGCATTTAAAACTTAGCTGCCAAAATGCTATGTGTTACTTAAACTCCTCAAGTCCTGAATATAAGAGAACTTAATTATTCAGTCTTTAATTATGTTTTTCATCAAACATTTTCCTCATAAAGATGTTTTTATCAATGAACTGCTCCATAAAACAAAAAGTGGTCCAGCAGTCCAATGTAAATATGTCTAAATGAACTATATTAAAATGTATTTATTTATTCATTTCATTTATGAATTGATTCCCACAAAACATCCCTGATTACCAATAAAAAATAAAAATATCAATAAACTATCAACAATAAAACATATAAAAACAATTTCAAAAATAAATACATAAACACAACAGTATTATATTATATATGAATTTTTTAAAGCCTAGATTTGAATGGCCTTTAAATAATTATTTATTTATTATTTATTTATTTATTACATTTATACCCCGCCTTTCTTTTTCATGATAAAAACCCAAGGCAGCTTACATATGGTTCCTAGGTGGTCTCGCATCCAGGCACTGACCAGACCTGACCCTGTTTAGCTTTAGCAGGGTGCTGGCCTCATGTGCCTTCAGACCATAGCCTGAGACAATTATTAGTCCTAGTATATATATTGTAGGAAGGTGGAAGTTCACTCCTCCTCCTTCTCCTCTTGGAGCTGGCAAAACTCACATTTTTTTTGTTTCTGTAACTGTCCCGCAACAAACAAACCTGTCTTCCAGGGCTGATTGTGGTGTGTGTGTGTGTGTTTGGGGGTACAGCTTGTTTTCAGTACTTCTAGAGGTAACTACTGAAACATTACTGAATTGCATACTCTTGTCCCCAGGGCCACCAACAGATGAGTAGACAGTGTAGGTTTCTAGTGTCGTCCCCCCCCCCAGGCCAACCCGGAGCCCAGACTCTTAGCCTTCATTTATAAAAGCAACTTTCTACCTGCTCTAGAACAAAAACTAGACACCAAAATGTGAGTGAAGTCAGAGCTGTGAATGACACTTGGGCACCAGTGAATCAAAAGCTGTTGTTGCCCTCCTCTCTGGTTAGTGGCTTTTCTCTTTGTAATCCCTATTTTGGCATCAGGTAGTCCCCAGAGTTATTTTCTGCAGACTCCATTACACAGTAAATGTGACTGGGTGTTAAAGAATCTCTCTCTCTCACACACACACACACAAACACAAAGGCAAAGGCAAACGGAACACTTTGTATAGAGGCTTGTTTGTTGTAAAAAAATCAGGAGTGTAATTAGCAATCAAAGCATGGAGGGAGGGGGAATGCCTGCTTTCCTGGCTTTTTTTTTTTTGTAGTGTCTCATCACCCCAGTTCAGTAGGACTTAACTTTTAAATAGACATGGTTAGAATTGTGCTGTAAGTTAAAGCAATTTTTGAGTGGACACATATGATTTTGTTATTAATCTTTATTTCTTCCTCTCTTTCTCTCTCTCGCATCCAATCCTATTTTTAAGCAATTAGACAGGGCTCACTTAGGTGTCACTGCTGTTATTTGGAGGAAACAAATACTGATTATTTTTTTTAAAGTTCTACAATGACCTACTGGTTTTGACAATGAACTATTATATGTGATGTATATATTTTTATGTCTTGAGTATGTGTGTATGTGGAGTCTTTCCAACAACCCTGTGAGGTTGATTAGGCTGAGAGTTGGCTCAGTCAAGCTGCACATGCTTAGAGTACAGTATTAGTGTGTGTGTGTTGGCAAGCTTTTTAGGGGGGTTGGTATTTTGTTGTAAAATATCAGACCTGTAGAATGCTGCTGTTAAAGCAATGGGAGGTGGCTTTGTGTGTGTTATTTCCCTGTCTGCATGGTCTGTGAATATGACATATATGTACACCTCTCTTCCTCCTGGCTCCTCTCTCCCACTTTTATTTTGCAACAACCCTGTGAAGTGAAGCAGGCTAGACTGAGAGTGAATGAAAAAACTATGTGAATGAAACAATGAGAAGATAATACTGAAAATGCATGTTCCAAGTAATCTATTCATTATGATGCCATTTGATCTAGTTCTGCCATTTGATTATTGATTTTCCCCCCAGAAAGATATGGGTATTGTTGAATACTTTTCTTATTCATAAAGAATTCAGACTATTTCCTTGTTTGAAATGTGTTTTAAAAAAGTTTTAGCTGCTGCTATCTTTTAATATGATTTTAATATTTAAATGTAATTTAATGATTATTATGCTTATTTTCCCTGTTTAAATTTTTTTACCTGCTGCTATCTTTTTATGTTATGTTAATGTTTAAATGTTATTTAATAATTGTCTGTTGTATGATTGTGGTTTTTGAACACTTTATAACTGTTGTAGAATGCCTTTGTGGGGAAGCAGGAACTCTGAAAGGCAGGTAAAAATCTGTCAAACAAATACATTTTTAATCAAGACTGTGGATTCAAAGTAACTGCCCATATTGATAATATATGTACATAAGCAGCAGTTCTTGTCAAACCAATAGACTACTGGGAGGTGGGAGTGGGTGGAGTTGTAGGGAGCCCAACCTACATATAGTGTACTGGGCACAGGAAATCCTGGTGGCAGCCCTCAGGGCTGGTTCTAAAGGGCAGCCAGGTTGGGCACTGGCCCGAGGGTCCTGGAGCTACAGGAGCCCCTGAGGGGCCCCTGAGGGGCCCTCCACTTCCCTTTCATGATCCGCACCCCCCCACGCCCCCCACTTACCTGTCAGCCGGCTTTTTAGCATTGCCCTTAATGAAGATGGTGGCCGCAGCTTCCCTAAGGTACTGAAGCCACTGCCGCCATCTTAGTTGATGGCAGAGATGTGCACGTAGCACACACGTGTGCCATCAACAAAGATGGCGGCGGAGGCTTCATTCCCCTTAGGGAAACTGCGGCCGCCATCTTCATTAAGGGCAATGGTAAAGACTAGACAGGTAGGGGGGCCATGGGGGGTGGGGGCCCCGTGCACGGGCACACCCACCCACCCACCGGAGGGCCAGGGCAAGCTGATGCCCAAGGGTCCCCGCATGCCTGGAGCTGGCCCTGGCACCCCTGCTTGTACCATCATCTTAGGTGCTGTATGTGAATCATTGCTGATACCTTCCTTCTCTGGTCCATGCAAACTTTTAAAAAAGAGCTTATTGACTACACTAAAAGAGTGCTCATGTCGCTTTTTTGGAAGGAAAAATGTGCAATGAAGGAGATCTACTCAACTCACCGCAATATGCTAAGAGGAAAGAAGCCATTGTTATTCTGAAAGCACCATCATCTGTACAAGCCTTCAGAATCACACAAAGTTGTTCAAGAAGTGATGGAATATTGCTAGGGTGCAGAGAGCAAAGAAGAGACTAAAGCAAATTCTACCCAGCACAATAGTCTACAAGCAAACAGTGTGGATCCCCAGGGAACCAGCAATGATACTGGTGCTTAGGTTCTGACAGCAATAAATTGCACAGAATAAGAGGGGGAAGAGTGCGATCACAGCTGATAGTCATAGCTGTTGAAGCCATTAAAAGTAACAGACAAGCGCAGCAATAACCAAGTCAAAACCTCCGCTCTTCTCCTAAATCTGCAGCAAATATCTGCATATCTATGGTTCTTCAAGCAGAAGGAAGCCCATAGGACAAATTTGTTGTATTTGTAGTTTTCTATAAACAGGCTTACAAGAACCTGACTCTCTGTCACCGGTAAATTAGAGAGGCTAAGAGAGTCATGCACAAGATATAGCTGGAACTAGGGATAGGGGAGAAATTTGATTGCTTTAAAGGCAAACCTTCCATTTTTGCACTTTCTGAAACAATATGTGAACCGAAATACAGCCATTCTTTGGAATATCACACTTCTCCACATTTTATAGTGCAGTTCTCCAGCCAAGTAATATGTGCAAAAATGCATATATTACAGTAAATCGTGCATAAAAATGTATATATTAGCTAAAGTAATACATAAAGTAACACTTAAACACATAAATGTATTATATATAATATGTATTATATATATAAGGAAAATTGTTTCACAAAAATGTGTATATTAGGCAAAAATTCATACAAAATGTGTTTATTAGGAGAAAAGTGCACTAAAATGCTGATGAATTTTCATGAGGATATTTTTTAAAATGTAAATTGGTATGGAATGTGGAGAACTGAATTTAGGATTTAAAAAGTGAGAGACTAAGAGAACTGAAACTGGCAGATTCACCCATCCCTCCTAGCCCATAGTTGGAACGTGGAACCATGGGTTGTCTGGTTTAGAACAAAATCTAAATATCTCAGGGACAATCCATGACTCCAATACACAGGATGGGGCACAGTGAGGTTTTCTTGTTCTTTGCCAGATGATGATCAGGAAGGGCTGGCTCTACTAGCATAAAACCTTTCGTATAATGACAGTATGGGACAGGTAAAGCCGCAGCTACAAACAGTGTCAGATTTGTTGAATTCTTTTTGAACAATCTTCCTTTGCAGTTAAGGCCAGGAAAGGAAGCTTGCAAATGAAGACTCTTCATTGCAGAGGCAGATTGAAGTTGAAAATGACACAAGGTGATTGACATGTCGGTGGTCCTGCCCATCTGTCACTGGCCCACAGAGGGTAGGCCACTTCTGGATCCAGTCCTCCAGCATCATGGGGACTTTGGAAGTGTGTTCAGAGAAACGTGCTTAGAAACTCCCTTCATAGTAAGGTCCGGGTGGAGAGGGTGAGTCTTGGGAGTGGGATAAGCATGCATGCCCACATGTCCCTAACCCACTTTATGCCCTCCTGCCTTCTTTGAACACCTGAATAAGGCTACAGTGTTTTCTTGACTGAGTCAGAATGGAAGCAAATAAGATTTGACTTGCACACCTTCAAGAGTTCCCAGGCCATTGTATAGGCTGGGGCACTCTCCTTTCCATTTCAATAAAGGATGTCAGCAGGAACTTCAAATGTATTCTGTTCTAATTTGTTGGTCCCTGCCAGCTAACATTTCAAAGAGATTGGAAGCTTCATAGACAGGCTGCTAGTGTGGGGCTCCAAAATGGAGGCAGGATGGTGCTCTCCAGCAATACTGGTTCACTGTCACAGGGATCCTATGGGTATATGGGCACAGAGCATCCCCCATGTGGCTGGAGACAGAACTGAGTAATTATGAGATTTGTGTTTTGAAAAATGTTCAAGGTTCTAGTTTTGGTGTACAAAGCCCTATACAGCTTGCGACCAGGATACTTGAAAGACTGTCTTACCCCTTATACCTAGTCGATCACTGCGTTCTGCAGGTGAGGGCCTCCTGCAGATACCATCTTATCAGGAGGTCCGTTCCGCACAACATAGGAAACGGACCTTTAGTGTGGCGGCATCTACCCTGTGGAACTCCCTCCCCTTAAATATTAGAAAGGCAACATCTCTGTTATCTTTTCAGCGCCTTTTGAAGACTTTCCTCTTTCAATAAGCCTTTTAAGTTGAGACCTATCCTAGTCTGCATCTGTGTTGGCTTTGCTTTTTAATACTTTTTTTTTATAAACTATGTGTTTTTTAACCCTTTAAAATGTTTTTAAAGCTTTAAAAAATGTTTTAAAAGTTGTTTTGGTGTATTTTAAGGTCTGTTTTTATGATGTTTGGATGTGTTTTTAGCACTTTTGTTTGCCACCCTAGACTCCTGCTGGGAGGAAGGCCGGGATATAAGTAAATAAATAAATAAATAAATAAATAAAAATGAGGGAATAGTCATTGTTGCTTTTTTTGGCCCACTGGCTCTGGATGCATCCTGCAGTCTATCTTGTTTGTACCCAATGAGGCTGATCCAATTATATCTGCTTAACTCTTCCTGTGCTCCATTTTTATTGTTTTGTTGTTATGTGCCTCCAAGTCGATTATGACTTATGGCGACCCCATGAATCAGTGACCTCCAAGAGCATCTGTCATGAACCACCATTCAGATCTTGTAAGTTCAGGTGCTCCATTTTAAAGCAGTCATAAATGGTAGGTTTGGGTAGATTTGGGGGATGCTATGGCATCAAGCCTATACAAACTTAGCAATAACTGAAACAGAGTAAAAAAAATATATGAGAGAGCAACTTATACATGGGAAGCAATATTAGGAACATAGGAAACTGCCTTAAACTGAGTCTGACCACTGGTCGATCTAGCTCACTATTGCCTGCACTGACTGGCAGCAGCTCTTCTGGGTTTCAGGGGACATTTCCAGCCCTACCTAGAGATTGAACCTGGGACCTTCTGCATATAAAGCAGATGCTCTACCACTGAGCTATGAACCTTCCCTGTATTAGAATGGGAAATAAAATCAATTAAACAAACAGCTACCAATAAAGCATAAGCCCTCAGCTACATTTTCCTAAACCTTCCACCAGTCCAAAATAGTTAAAAGCTTACTAAATTTCTAGCCACATAGCAGTTTAACCTAAAGAGGGAGGATAATAGCTATGAATCCAAGTGATAATCCAAGAAGCAGGCTTCTGAGGACTCAGGGGAAAAGTTGAGAAAGATGACTCCATGATCCAGTCTATATGCTCCAGAATAGGAAAATATGCTGAGGTAAAAAATAGAGGGGAAATGTTTAAAATTGGAATAAACAGAAGACAGCATCAAAACAAAAAGGAATTTAGAGGAAATAAAAACCTATAAAACTATATATTCAAAACTGTTCATGAGCCAAACTCCCAGACCCCAAAAGATTGGCTCAGAGCAGAGCTTGGAAGATTACTTTTAAAAAGTAATAAATTACAGTTACAATTACTTGGCCCAAAAAGTAGTAATTACCGTTACAATTACAATTGCTCTGAAAGTAACGGATTACTTTACTTTTTCTCAAAAGTAATCACTACAATTACATTTCAGTTACTTTTTTAAAAAAACTCCTACAAGGTGCTGGCCTTGGCTGCTGCACATCTAAGAAGCCTAAAACAATATTAAAAATAAACACACACACACAGGGGGTAGTAGAATAAAAAAAAAATCCATAAGATTAACATAATGGCATAACATAATCTCACATCCCCCCAAGCAATGAAGATACCCCAACTCTTGAAATCAGATTTTACACTTGAAATGCTTTTATAATATGTTTCTGTTATGTCTCAAAAGAACAAGATGCTCAAAGAGCATGTCAGACAAGGAATGTCTTTTTACAGTCATTACGTTGCCACCAGTACTGAACAGGCGTTCTACTGCGGCGCTTGAAGGCATGCCTGTGTTGTGCTGCAAAAAACACCGCAGCACACGTGGAAAGCCATGGAGTGATGACACTTCCCTGCTGGGAGACGTCAGGTACCTCACCAGTTCCTCCTCAGCAGTGTCCACTGCTGACTTCTTGCCCTGGGGCAGAAAGTTAAAGAAGTCATCTTCTAAGTCATCTCCTTCCTGGTCTTTATCTGAAGACTGATCACTGTCCTCATTAAGTACACCCATCTTTATTTCAGCTTTCAGCAAGGCTTCCATTGTGTATCTAAGAAAGAGAGAGGATATGTTAACACATATATGTTAGGAAACCATCATCTGCTCTTCATTTCCTGATGCTTGTCATGTCCCCTGGTTCAGGGTCCAGCCTGAGCCTGTGGATGATGACATGGAAGGTAGGAAGGTGACCAAGTCACCACACTTATGGGGCAGCACAGCAGACCCTTAAGGATTACCTGCAGCAACCCAAGGTTGTGATGAGGAGCCCCAGGAAGAAAAGGCCCAGCCCCTGCCTACCACCTTAAGCCCTCTGATGCCTCCCTTGAGACAACATTTCCCTTGGAGTAATCCACCCAAAGGGCTTCCCTAATGTTCTTACTTGTTGGTATGGGTGGTGGCCTGACACGATTCCAGCCGATCTAGTTTGAAGCGAGGGTGTACGCAGGCTGCCAGAAGAAGCAGATCCCTGCCAGATCCCCACCTCTCAAGGGTTGTCTGCTGCTGCTTCAGCATTTTGGGAGGAGGGGTGTCATGCATTGGTTCAGGAAGGCCACGTCTCCTTGCCTTTATTGCTTCTTCAATTGCTCTCAGCTTCTCAGGGTGTGCCCTCTGAGGAAGAAGAACAAAGCATGAATCCAAGAAAAAATGGAAGAGGAACTTCACAATTTAAACATAAATAGACAATGGACACTCTTTGAGGACCAGCATGACAAAGGCTTACCTCAAAATGTTTCTTCACATTGGATGAGGGGGAAACAGCTGATCTCAGATTTTTGATCCTTGGAAGGCAGTAATTGCATCGTACAACAACATTTTTCCCACTCTGGCTCACAAATGTACAAGCTTTCTCAAAGCCAAACCATGGTACTTGCTGTTCTGCAGATGTGGCTGTGGGCAACTGGCACTGCTTCATGCCCTCCTCCTCCTCGTGCACAGGGCCTCCTTTCTGAACCTCACTTTCTAGTTTTGCCTCCTCAGGATCAACAAGCTGTGACTCAAGTGGCCGCACTAACTGACTGCTGCTCTCAGCAGCAAAACCTGCAACAGGCGTCTCTGTAATAAACAAGAGATAATGCTCCTATATGGGTGAACTTCAGCTGTGATGTGCCCCCATCTCTTCCCCATGCTGCAAGATCCCCCAGTCAGAGTGGAAGTAAGCAGGTCGATAGCACAATTAAAAGAGATCCTATTTGCTCACTGAATAACCCTGCCTGGGCCAGTCTAACCTACTATCTCACAGGGTTGTTGTGAGAACAAAATGAGACTAGGGTTCAAATCCCCACATAGCCATGAAGCTCACTGAGTGACCTTGGGCCAGTCACTGCCTCTCAGCCTCATGAAAACCCTATTCATAGGGTCACCATAAGTTGGAATCAACTTGAAGGCGGTACATATATTTTTTATTTTGAATATGATGATTATGATAATAAATATGCAGCATTTCAAATTAATTCTGTATGAGAAGCATTCCATGCCAAGCTTGGAAAACCAAGGATGAGGTATAAAATGTAGACAAAAATACTTTTGACAAAATGCCGTTTATTTTTTATATATATGAGCCTGGGTAGGGAACATTTAATCTAGCCTACTTGCTTTCAGCAAGAAGGGTTAAGTGCCTTCAGGCTAGGGCAGTCACCAGAAGGCCACAGCAGAGACAAAGGAGCCTAGTGTTGTGGAGATGTTAGATGGAAGCTTTGGGAAGTAAAGATGGAGGCTCCTGAAGGCTGCAATTCTAAACACACTTACTAAGGGATTAAGCCCCATAGAACTCAACAGGACTGACTTCTAAGTAGATATAGTTTGGACTGTGCTGTTGGTAAACCTTGACTAGGGTTCTTCTGCAAAGACATCCATATCCAAGCAGGGTTGGCAACCCCCTGCCTGGAATACCCTGCCCTTATCTTTTAATGTGGCTGCTCCAACTGTTTTTACAGATTTGACCCTTTACTTCAGAAAGAGGTCTGAAAAATGAGTAAGAGTAAGAAGTATCTTTTAAAATTGTTCTTTTCAATTCACTCTTGAATGAACATCATACCTAGGGCAGATCCACACCATTCCTTTAAAGCACATTCAACACCCATTTGAAGCACATGAATCCCACCATAGAATCATGGGAACTGCAGTTTGTTAAGAGTGGTGAGAACTATAACTGTGAGGGGGAAATGACACTTCCCAGAATTCTTTAGGGGAAGTCATGCGCTTTAAATGCGAGTTGGATGTGCTTTACACATATTGTGTGAATCCGCTTAATAAATTTTGCCTGCATGTAAATTGCTTTAATTAATTTTTCAAAATGAAAATAAGCTATAAAGTGTAGTGGGTGACCATGGGCTACTCACCATTTCTCAGCCTATCTGCCCCTCAGGATGAAAACAATGGAGAACCAAGACTACCCCAAGGCATACTTAAAATGTAAAGGAAGTATTGTACAACCATAGTATGCAATTGGATACTTATAGGGACACAGCATGACAAAACTGGGTGGAAGTAAAAGTTCTACACTTAGGAAAAAGAAACCAAATGCACAGTTATAAGATGGGGGATACTTGGCTCAGCAGTACGACATGCAAGAAGGATCTTGGAATTGTTGTTGATCACAAGCTGAATATGAGCCAACAGTGTGATGTGGCTGCAAAAAAGGCAAATGCTATATCAGGCTGCATTAACAGAAGTATAGTTTCCAAATCATGTGAAGTATTAGTTCCCCTCTATTCAGCACTGGTTAGGCCTCATCTTGAGTGTTGTGTCCAGTTCTGGTCTCTGCACTTCAAGAAGGATGCAGACAAACTGGAACAGGTTCAAAAGAGGGCAACAAGGATGATCAGGGGACTGGAAACAACGCCCTATGAAGAGAGACTGAAGGAACTGGGCATATTTAACCTGGAGAAGAGAAGACTGAGGGGAGATATGATAGCACTCTTCAAGTATTTGAAAGGTTGCCACACAGAGGAGGGCCGGGATCTCTTCTCAATGATCCCAGAGTGCAGGACACAGAATAATGGGCTCAAGTTGCAAGAAGCCAGATTTCAACTGGACATCAGGAAAAGCTTCCTAACTGTTAGAGCCATACAACAATGGAACTAATTACTAGAGAGGTAGTGGGATCTCCGACACTGGAGGCATTCAAGAGGCAGCTGGACAGCCATCTGTCGGGAATGCTTTGATTTGGATTCCTGCATTGAGCAGGGGGTTGGACTTGATGGCCTTATAGGCCCCTTCCAACTCTACTATTCTATGATTCTATGAAAATATTTATATAAGCATGACTATCAAATATGTTTATTTATATAACCTGTAAAGATATTTATAGTGCAATCCTATGTTTGTTTACTCAGAAGCAAGTCCCAATGTATTCAATGGGGCTTACTCAACCAGGGAAAACTGCAGCCTCAAGTGATAAGGAACTTGTTCTTTTAACAAGTCCTTTAAGTTGAGAGCTTATCCCAGTCTGCGTCTGTGTTGAAATTGCTTTTTAATGTTTTTAAATTTTTTCTTAAAAAAAATGTTTTTAAAGCATTTAAAAATGTTTTTAAAGATGTTTTGTTTTAATATATTTTAAAGTCTGTTTTTATGATTTTTAAAGTGTTTTTAGTGCTTTTGTTTGCTGCCCTGGGCTCCTACTGGGAGGAAGGGTGGGATATAAATAAAATAATAAAAATAAATAAATAAACTTCATTTTTTAAAAAAATGAGCATTAGTTTCCTACATAATAAAAACTGTGATAAACCCTGCCTAATTTCTTTAAAAATAGGGTTGGGGGGAGAGAGATTTACAACACAAACACAAGTCTGCACTTTACTCACAATCATGAAAGGACGGGGTTGCAGCCAGAGCTTTGAAAAGTTACTTTAAACTACAACTCCCATCAGCCCCAGCCAGCATGGCCACTGGATTGGGCTGATGGGAGTTGTAGCTAGAGCATGATCTGTTTAAAAAAAAGTTGTGCAGGGGGGGTTTACGTTTTGGTGTATATCTCGGGAATTAGACCACCTAGAAACTTTTTTTTTAATTGAAGCGGAGAGTCCAGAGAGTAAGGGGTGGTAGCCAGAGAGCCGGAGCCCCCCCCAAAAAAACCAGAGACTCCAGCCGAAAACACACACACCGGGGCACACACACACACAAATCATCGTCACTCACCTCCACAGCTCTTCGCCATTCTGCCTTCCTTGCCCTGGCTTTTTCCTCCGGTGTCCATTTTTTCCTCTCAGAGTCAGACGCTAGCAGGCTCCCCCTGCCTATTCATCTCTTCTATCGTGCCTCCTAACACAGATCACGAGGGAAGAGACAGTCTGCGCAGAGGTCCAATCAGTGTGAGGCACATGTCTTGTGTTAACCAATCACAGCCAGGAGCTGACTTCCCCTTGTTCCTGCCCCCAAGTAACGTCCAACCTAACGTGGAAACGTTAAAGTTGAAGCTGAAAAGTAGGGAAATTACTATTCGTTCCGTTACTTGCCAAATGTAATGGAATTACCCACTTGTTATTTAAAATTGTAACGAATTAAAAGTAACTCGTTAAAAATGATGAGTTACTTCCAAGCTCTGGCTCAGAATATAGATGGCCAAGCGCAGCTTCAAAAGTTGAAGGAAGGATGTGCTCAAACCAAGAAATTCCTTCTTCTCTCAAAGATAAAAAAGCAAACTGGGCTCCAAATGCCTCAGAACAAACAAAAATCCATTAGCCAAAACTGGAGCTAAGGAAAAATAACATTAAGCAAAGAAAAAGAAGGAGGCATTTCTGCCCTTAAAGCAGACATTTAGGCCTCCTCCAAGCATTAGCCAGAGTTTTCTTGACCAAAGTTTGCTTCCATTCCACCTTCACCATGAATGAAGACTTGCCCCCCAAATAAGCTGAGAAACAATTAGCAATTTTGGAGAACTCAAAAACTTGCAAACAACTTTGTGACATTTTAATAATTTTCATTAATAAAACTATTGCCGTATTATCGCTTTTGGACTGCATCCCCCAGGGGACCATGCACAGCTCAAGCCCTGTTTCAGCATACAGCCCACTCACCATAATGGATGGTATTTTATGACTAATAACAACTGGTCCAACACCTAGCCATTGAGCAAACGCTTTATCTCAAACTCAGCTTTTCCAAGTAATTTGTTTTATTTTATTTTATTTATTAGAAACCAGTTTCACCTTTTCTAGTGCATATTGTGCAAGTTTGACAGAGTTCTAATTTTTCCACCACAATTAGGTCTGACTAAATAATGAAATGTAAACATTCACAAAAATATTTCTGCCTAAACGCTAATCCATCAGATTTCAGAAATGTGCATTATGCATACACAAAGGGAAAAGTACATTCTTCTTCGCAATTAGAGGTGCTTTCCATACTTAAAACTTGTTTTAAAACACTTCTTGATTCTGCACCACTGAAGCCAATGAGATGGTTGCTGTTCCATTAATGGGATCTAAATTAGGCATCACATCAGCATCTGTCAATCATATTAAATAAACATACTATAAGCAAGACTCACATGAATGATATAAATGTGCCCTGACAGCTGTATTAGGATATGACAAGCTCTGGTTGAAATATTGTACAAGATATTGATTGACAGTTGGATAGACTTCTTTCAAATGTATAGATCAACAATGAAGCAACTCATCATTGCCTATTTCCAGAAGCATTCAAGTCACACAGTTTTCATTTAATTTGGATCAGTTTTCACATGGTGGATATTCAGCTGCTGAACCAGGCCTATACAGAACTCAGAAGGGCCATTGTCTTTAATTGCTATGCAGCCCCAGCCTACACATATTCTCTCAACAGTACGTTCCGTTGTGTTGACTGGTAGACATGTATAGGATTGCAGCATTTCTCTACAATTCTCTACAATACGTTGCTAATCTATCTCAGGCCAGTTCTGATGCCACATTTTTCTGATATATACAGTGGAGGCTGGTCGATCACAGCAAAGTCCCACCAACATCATTCTGCCTTCAGTGAGCCCCCACCTGCCTGCCTTCCTACCAGCCAGTCCAGCAGATGGCACTGCCTGTCACCTTTCTCCTCCTCCTCCTTTAGTCTCAGTGTAGAACGCAGTGGGGAGGATGGGGACAAAATTAGAATTAGCTGGCTCTACCCATCATTGCCTTCAAGTTGATCCCGACTTATGGCGACCCTATGAATAGGGTTTTCATGGTAAGCGGTATTCAGAGGGGTTTTTCCATTGCCTCCCTCTGAGGCTAAGAGGCAGTGACTGGCCCAAGGTCACCCAGTGAGCTTCACAGCTGGGCGGGGATTCGAACCCTGGCCTCCCAGGTCCTAGTCCAACACTTTGACCACTACACAACACTGGCTCTCTGGCTCCACCTGTTTAGGCTCCCTGCATTCCGACCTACTGCTCTCAACGGACACCAGCCACCACTGTGTACAGATAAACTGCCCTGCCCTGATCTGAGCTTTCTCACCCTGGGAAAGCTTGTTTGTCTGTATCATCCATCGGGTGCAGATGTGTGGTTAAAAAAAAGTAATAATCTTCATGTAAAGTTTCATTCTCCACATTTCCACACTCCTTTGTGTTTTGTCAGCATTTTAACGTGAATTTCTCCTAATATACACATTTTAATGCAACTTTGCCTAGTATGCACATCTTTGCAACACAATTTTCCTTAATATAGTGCATTTTTGTATGTTATTTTCGCTAATATATGCAATATATATAATGTTTGCGTAAGCCCTCACACTGTCATGCAGCATGACAGTAGCATTCCATGGGGGCAGGGGGGAGGTGCCACATGAGACAAGTGTGGCAAGGGCACGAGGCTAGCAAGGACAGCAGGCGGGCAGCCGAGCAAGTGAGCACTGCAGGTGGATCGCCGAGCAAGCAAGATTGGAGCGAGGTGGCCAAGGCGAGCCACAGAGGAACTGTCGGGACAGCCCGGGGTCGCTCCTCATCAACTGTTCTGCTCTGCTGTTGCAGCTCCCCATCTCACCGACAGCCGTAGCCATGGAAAGCAAGGGAGAGGGAAGCAACAGGAGAGCAGGACAGTTGCTGAGACTGTGATCCAGCCACTCCCCACTGCTCCTGTGTTGCTCGCCTCAGCCAGCCACCTTCGTTCCCCTCCCAGGAGAAGGTCTAAAGGGGAGAGGAGGAAGCTTGGAGACATTTGGGGGGGGAGAAGAGGGCGCTTGGCAACTCATTTGGAGGGGACCTGTTTGGGAGCCCCTGTGTGTGTGAACTAGAGGGGGAGAGAGATCCCTGGATGTGTGTGTGTGTTTGGGAGCCCCTCAGAGGGGAGTTGGGAGTCTGTGTATGTGTGCATGTGTGTTTGGGAGCCTGTGTGTTCATGTGTTTGGACAAATTACTGGAGAACTGTACTGCAAAACTGAGAGAAGAACGAATTTCAAAGGGTGACTGCATTTCAGTTTCTGTATTGTTTTGGAAAGTGTGAATTAGGTAGGTTTGCCTTTAAATGTGAACTGAATTGAATTTATTCCCCATTTCTAGCTGTAGCCCCTGTTGACAACCTGATCTGTCTGCAAGACAATCTCAATACCTCCCTCCCTCCCAGTGCTTCCACCCACTCCACAGCAGCTCCTCTTGCAAAGAAGCGATGAATTATACTATGCACAGCAACATGCTGGAACCTTGCCTCTTGCAAGCAGATTGACTGGATTGGAAAGGTGGGGGTTGGGACTCGGGGCTGCAGTCTCCAGCCTGCCTTTTTACATGGCAGACTACAACTGTCCTAATGGTGTGTAGATCCACACGCATAGTTAAAATTCCCAAAGAGATCTGTCCCCAGACATGACAAGCCACTTTGCAGAATAGGTACTTCATTAGAGAGGCTTCAGTTGTCACTTAGCTTTGAAGCTCACACAGTGGTGTTGCACAAGTCACTGTTTCCCAGCATAAGATACCTCACAGGATGGTTATGAAGATAAGCCCTTGTTGCTTAAACTTGATAACCTTAAAGAAAGTATGGGACTCAAATACAATCCCAATCATTTCAGTAGTCATGTATTGTTTCTTAAATTCTGCAAGTATTCATACCTACATCGGTAGTGCTACCATTATTTTTGTCTCAAAAATAATTGAGCCAAACATAGATCCTGGTAATATATTTTTTTTATGTGGACTGACAAAATATAGACAGGGGTGGGGAATCTGTATGGCCCTCCCAGAAATTGTTAGACTCCAGCCCTATCATTCCTGACCATGGGCCATGGTGGCTCAGGCTGATGGGAGCTGGAATCCAAACAACATCTGGAGGATCACAGGTTCCCTGTCCCTGTGTTAAGTAAAGTGTAAATCAGCGGTGGTGTCACAGTTGCATCTGCAAACAGTGCAATTGGGAACCTTACATGCCACTCCTAATTGTTCCTTGGCAACCGGGGCTTGTTTGTGCCTTTTAAATTTGATATCACTAATGGGCAAACAACCTTGCGGTTTAAGAATGTACCTGTAGCCAACAGATATTTCTATCAAACTTTTAAAAGCAGGAAATTGGGCAGCTATAGTGAATGCACCAGGGGAGCAGGAGACCTGACCTCCTCTCTGAGATATTGGACTGCCCTACAAATCACCACTCACCATATGCTCAGAGGCACATGTTACCAAATTCTTCTAAGCTACACAGGAAGTGGATTGGACTGTGAAAGACCAACCCAAATTGTGTTTGCATTTTGACCAATTTGTAGGGCAGTACAATATCTCCGAGAGGAGGTCAGGTCTCCTGCTCCCCTGGTGCATTCACTATAGCTGCTCAATTTTCTGCTTTTAAAAGTTTGATAGAAATATCTGTGGGCTATAAGTAAGTTCTTAAACCGCAAGGCTTTTTTTTTGCCTATTAGTGAATTTATCTGCTTTTTAATCCAGAAGGTAAGAAATGGGATGCTGTGCAAGTTTGCTGAGAATGGATTGATCTTTGCATGCTTATTGAGTTCAGTGGGATTTACTCCCATGCAATCATGCTTAGGATAGGTAAAACTGACCACGGGGAGGGAGGCCTGGAGTGGGCAGGGGAGGAGGAACAAGGAAGAGGGGAGAAGAGGAAGAAGGGAGGAGGCAGGGAGAGGAGAGGGGAAGGTGGGGAAAGGCAGGTCTGATCATTTGCATGCTTATTGAGTTCAGTGGGATTTACTCCCGTGCAATCATGCTTAGGATAGGTAAAACTGACTGAGGGGGAGAAGGGTGGGCAGAGGGGATGGGAAGGAGGAGGAGGGGGAAGGAGGGGATTGGAAAGGGATGGGGAGGGGAAGGGAAGTGTGAAGAAAGGGGAAGGGGCAAGAGGGAGGGAAGAGGAGGGAGGAGGAGGGGAGGGCAGATTTGATCATTTGCATGCTTTATGAGTTCAGTGGGACTTATTCCTGTGCAATCATGCTTAGGATAGATGAAACCGACCTTGGGGAGGGGCAGGGAGAAGAGGAGGAGGGCAGGAAGGGGAGGGAGGAAGGGGATGTGGAGGATATTGGATGGGTGGGTACTGGGCACTGGAGAAGCCCCTTTCCTTTCAAAAAGGAAAGCATTGTGAACAGTGTCATTCTTTTTCGGGGTTTTCCCCACCTTTTTCTTCTACAGCAGGCACATGTAGCCTCCCACCCAAATTTAAACCAAAGCTGTCCCTGGCCACATCTACACCAGCCCTTTATTTCATTTTAGACAGTCATGGCTTCTCCCAAAGAATCCTGGGAAGTGTAGTTAGTAAAGAGTGCTGAGAGTTGCTAGGAGATGCCCTGTTCCCCTCACAGAGCTTCAGTTAGTGCGGCCAACTGTTAAACCACTCTGGCCACTGGAGTTCTGTCAGGGACATAGGAGTCTCCTCCCATCACCCTTCACAAACTACACTTCCCAGGATTCTTTGGGCGAAGCCATGACTGTCTCAAGTGAAATAAAGGTCTGGTGTGGGTGTGGCCCCCTGATTAGCCAAGCCAAGCAGCTATGAGTCTGGCTTTTAGAACAGTGACAGTTGGTTCTTACTGAGCATGCCCAGTCTTATCATTGAGTTCAAGGTAAAATTTCTTAAATTAAATAAAAATCAGCCAGGCATTTTTTTAACTTTTAAACTGCAAAAGATGAAGGTCAGAGTATGGGGCAAGGTCAGTAATAGGATTACAGGTACTCTGTGAACATGGCTAATTTTTAAATAGTTTCAACAAATTATGAGAACTCTCAGAAAAAAAAGTCCAAAAGGGGTCTGTTTTTTCTCTCTCTCTCTCTTTTTAGAGTTTGAACTCCCGATTCTCTCTGACTGTTTTGTGTATCACTATGACAATTTAGAGGTTGTTAAGCAAGTGTTTCTGAGTTCAGGACTATACGTTTTGTAAGGTTTTGTTTTGAAATGAGCTTATGGGAAGCATCAGAATGGCATGTGGGGGGTATTTTCAATTTAACATTGTGGAATGTGAAAAATCCATGCTGGCTATGTACAGTGGCTGTATAATCATATGCAAGCCCACTGGGATTGGTTCCGCTTGGGAGCTTCCAATCAGAGCTCCTAAATGGGGCTAATCTCTACTCACAGGGCCCCCGAGGGGCTTCTCCTTAGGGAGGAGAATAGCGCTCCCATTCTGCGATTCATGGCAGCAGCAGCTCCCAGCCCTGCTGCGGATCATGGACAGGGAGCTCCCAGGCATCTCTCCCCTTACAGTCAGTGTGAGCTTCAATAAGCCCACAAGCATGCCCCACCTACCTCTCTCATCCCTGCGAATGCAGTGTGCACACCTGCCATCAATCAAGATGGCGGTGGAGGCTTCCCTAAGGGGCTGATGCCCCCACTGCCATCTCAATTAATAGCAGGCATGCGTGTGCAGTGCACATTTGCCTGCCATCAAGTAAGATGGCGTCAGAGGCTTCCCTAGGTGGCTGACGCCCCTGCCGCCATCTTGGTTGATGGCAGGCATTTGTGGTCATTTACAGGGATGATAAAGTAGGTGGGACATGCGGGTGGGTTTATTAGCCCCGTGCCACTTGTATGGAGGGATTGGGCTATGATGTCATGGGCCTGGGGCAGGCATGCCTGGCCCAGGCCCTGTCTACTGACATAGGGCTTGAAGACTACTGAACATGGGGCTTGGAATCAGCTGGGATCTTCCTTTACAACATGGCTTGAACTCAAGCTGCACAGCAAAGGAAAAATGGGTCACATGACATCATGGTGACTCCACCCAGTGGCCAGTTCCTGTTCCCTACCCCTGATGAAAATAATAACCTTCCTCTTAAAATCTATAGAAGCAGAGATCTGAGCCTTTTCTTATTGCCACTTCCATGTGCTTGAAAGTAAAATTTACACACAGAGTATGAAGCAAGTCCAAACTTTGCACACCATATTAACTTTTCTTTTTATCTGGGAATTACAGCTACCTCTATAAATTCCATTTAAAGAAATTTTCAGAGAAAAATTTGAATTTTCTCTTCATGAAAGAAGAGCTGAGCAATTTTGAACATGTGTTGAAAGTCTAGCAAGATTTCTTTTGGGGAGAAGCTCCATGGATCTCTAGGGTGTTGTCTGATTTACCTTAAAGTGAAATTTGAAGAAAATGTGGTTGGTTGGTTGGTTTGGAATCCACATTCCTCCTTTCCATAAAAAGATTCAAGGGATTAAACACTTTTTCTGTTCACCCTCCATTGTTATCAAAGGGACTAGTGTGGGGATCCCATTAAAATGAAAGGAAAATCCACAGGCTCAGGAGGAGAATTTGATGGGTTGCAGCTAGCAATGCAAACAAAGGTCATTTGATCTGCCATAGCTACCTAGTTCTCAGCCTTATTGATTTCAATGGGAGAGTTGTGCATGGTTTTAAAGCTCTTCCACTGAAAACATTGGGACTTAAAAAGTACTAAACTTTGGCTGAGTCACACCCATGTTTCTGTTTAGAGCTTGGATTTGCAGTTGCTCTTAAATTATCCATAAATTATTTCTCTTTCTTAAATTTTCCACAAATAAGTGCATTATTTTGAAGGGTATTATTCAGAAAATTGCAATAGTTGTTTAAGTGGGTAGATAGCAGACAGAAGACATTTCTTCTTCCCATAAAATGAAGAAGAAAACGAAAGGCAATAGATGATGACATGGCCAGCATGAAATAAAAAGAAATAGAAAGCAGTCTAGAAATGGAAGAAACATGATGCTGTCATTCAAATAACTCCATTTCAAATTCTTGGTTTAAAAAAGAGAGAGAGAGAGAGAGAGAGAGAGAGAGATCCATTTAACCACTGGACATGAGGGCTATGGAAACATTGTTTGAACACATGGAAAGTGGTGCAGGCTTTCAACATCAAGCCATTAGCCCCATGCTGGTAAAACCACATTTGTTTATGCTGGTAAGGATAGTGTTGCATTTGAAAAAACCAAAAAACAGTTTATTTCTAACAGCACTTAGAAGGAGACACAGGCAGATTGTTACCAAGCAGACTTGTTTGAAATCTATTGAATAGATGGAATTGTATCAGGAAGACATGGTTATCAAGAAAACGGTTTCTTGGCCTGAGAAAATGGTTCCTTCCTACAGACCTCTGGGTAAAATCTTGTTCCTGGGATGAGGTTTGTTCTCATTAAAAGAAATGATCTCATGCTGGAGACATGAGTGTCATCTGGAGAGAGCAGTGCTCCAAGGTTAGAGCTGGGGCCTGCTAATCAGGAAAGTTGGTTAGTTGTGGGAATGCACATCTGCCATGGACTAAAGTTCCATCTTAGAAGCCTTCTGATTGGCTCTTAGGATTCATCTTAGTTATTATGCTTTTTACTGTAAAGCTAGCATCATCCTTTACAGTGCACTAGGGTTGGTGTCACCCAGTGCAGTAACTCATGGTGTCACCCCCGTGTCTGTCCATCTCGTGGGCCTCTGGCTGCCTTGCCTTCCTGGGGGGGGCAAGAGGGAAGCCGTCCTCTCCCACCCTGGCAGGGAGGGCTTGGGGTGGCCCCCGAACCAGGCTCCTTCCTCGAAGACGTCGGTCTGGGGGGAGGGGGCTGCACCCTCTCAATCCAGGCCTTCCCTTGCAGGAGGCAAACAGACTGGGCCTGGCCTCGACGGGGTGGCTGGGAAGAGCCCTTGAAGTTTACCGGCGGGCCTCCGCCCTGCCTGCCCGGGCCATGCGAGCACATGGTGGCAGGGCCTGGCTCGGAGCTGAGCAGCCAATGGGCGCCGCGCCCGACGTGATGTCAGAGCGGCTCTAGAAAAGGTGCAGAGCCTTGCGCTAGGCTGGGACTACAGCAGCTCCTGCCCAGATCATGGCTCCTCCCCCTCCTTCTCCTCCCAGTCACCCGGCCCTCCCCTCCTCCAGCACTCTCGCTTGCTGGCTCGCGCTCCTGCCCCCGTTCCTTGGTCCTCAGAGCAGCAGCTGCCGCCACGCCTGCCGCCTGGAGAGGAACACTCTCAGGCCAGCCCTGCCATGCACCCGGCCCATCCAGCCAGCCCGTCGCCGCCCTGCCCCGTGACAGGGCGGCTCTGGGTGTCACCCCCTCATGGTGTCACCCGGGTGAAGCGCACGCCCCGCACCCATGTAGTGACACTGCTGATCCTTTGTTCTGGTACACCTTGCTCTTCCTGACACTTTTGCAACCTTGCATGCTGTGTTATTTTCTTCTTGGTGGGGTTAATGCTGCAGTGCTCTTTTTGGTATATATTAAAGCTAGGACGAGATAGCTTATTTGTTTCATTCTGTTTTGTATTCCCAAATGTATTCTTGCTAATTTTTTCAAAATGTATTTCTTATTAGTGCTCTGGTCCTCTTTTATGCTGCTATTCTTAATTATTTTTAATATACTTACCTCATATTTACTGGTGTGTGTTCGTTTAGGTTTAGGTCCTTTTAGGTCCAGCACCTTGACCATCTTGGTTAACTGCTACTGAGTAATTTGTTTGCTTGGGACTCGAGGAAGCAGAGCTCTGACTCCCATTAGATTCCTAGGGATGTCCAGTTCAAGGTCTGGGAGTCTCCTGGCCCAGGCTGGTGGACATAAGGAGTGGTGGCAGCATATTACCTTACAGGATTGGATTTCATACTCTGGTAAGATGGCAACAAGAGCTAGTTCTCAGTGGTCTTGACAATTGACAATTGACAATTGCTCTTTCTCTTTTTCTTTTACTCTCCACACAACTCCTTCCTACTGTCCCTAGGTACAGGATTATGTGGAGAAATATAACTGCCACCACATGGATACATTCTGCTGCAGTTTTGGTGATTGCAGAGCAGGTCCAAAAAGTCAAGCAATTATTGAGAAAATTACTGTATAATATGTCTAGAACATAGAATCATAGAATAGTAGAGTTGGAAGGGGCCTATAAGGTCATCAAGTCCAACCCCCTGCTCAATGCAGGAATCCAAATCAAAGCATTCCCGACAGATGTCTGTCCAGATGCCTCTTGAATGCCTCCAGTGTCGGAGAGCCCACTACCTCTGTAGGTAATTGATTCCATTCTCGTATGGCTGTAAGAGTTAGGAAGTTTTTCCTGATGTCCAGTCGAAATCTGGCTTCCTGCAACTTGAGCCCATTATTCCGTGTCCTGCACTCTGCGACGATCGAGAAGAGATCCCGGCCCTCCTCTATGTGACAACCTTTCAAATACTTGAAGAGTGCTATCATATCTCCCCTCAGTCTTCTCTTCTCCAGGCTAAACATGCCCAGCTCTTTCAGTCTCTCCTCATAGGGCTTTGTTTCCAGTCCCCTGATCATCCTTGTTGCCCTCCTCTGAACCTGCTCCAGTCTGTCTGCATCCTTCTTGACGTGCGGAGACCAGACCTGGATGCAGTATTCAAGATGAGGCCTAACCAGTGCTGAATAGAGGGGAACCAATACTTCACGCGATTTGGAAACTATACTTCTGTTAATGCAGCCTAACATAGCATTTGCCTTTTTTGCAGCCACATCACACTGTTGGCTCATATTCAGCTTGTGATCAACGACAATTCCAAGATCCTTCTCACATGTCGTATTGCTGAGCCAAGTATCCCCCATCTTATAACTGTGCATTTGGTTTCTTTTTCCTAAGTGTAGAACTTTGCATTTATCTCTGTTGAATTTCATTCTGTTGTTTTCAGCCCAATGCTCCAGCCTATCAAGGTCCCTTTGAATTTTCTTTCTGTCTTCCACGGTATTAGCTGTGCCCCCCAATTTTGTATCATCTGCAAATTTGATAAGCATGCTCTGTACCTCCTCATCCAAGTCATTAATAAAAATGTTGAAGAGCACTGGGCCCAGGACCGAGCCCTGTGGTACCCCACTTGTTACTTCCACCCTGTTTGAGAAGGAACCATTGATAAGCACTCTTTGAGTACGATTCTGGAGCCAACTGTGGATCCACCTGATAGTTCTTCCATCCAGCCCACATGTTTATTCACATGCTACGTTCTCCTGATACTGTACCTAGAGATGGTGGGAAGGCATTTAATGGAGAGAGAAAAGTCAGCTAGCTTGCATGTGTGTACCAGTTGGTGGTTTATTTGTATTTGAGTTTTCTTATTTCTGTTAAACTAATGTTAGTGCAGTGGCATAAATAGCTTAGTATTTATTACGTTCTTCCATATTTCCTCTAGTATACTTATTTAACCTATTTTATTTTCACAACAACCCTGCAAAGTAGGTTAAACTGATCCATACTTTTGAGGAATGGTCTCCATTCATTACTCACAATAATGCTAGTGACGGATTGCTTTACCCACCAGCAGCACACCTCTCCTTCTGGTCTGATTCATTACTGGCTGCCAGATCTTCCAGTGTATGCTGACCTCTATTTTGCTGATTTTTGACACTTTAATTGTATTATTGTGACACTCTGATGGGATTCTTACATTATGATTTACTGTAGTCTATTCTATTGTTGGTTTTGGTTTTGTTTAAAAAAAATATTTTTCAAGAAAGCTGATAACTACTGGCAAGGTCACTGAGAGAACACACTGAATGTCAGTAGTGTAGTGGCAAATTCAGAAGTGCAGGAGCCCTTCATCATAGTCACAGCCCCTCCCCTCCCCCTTTTTTTGCTGAATGAGATCCTTGTTGATGCCTTCTCCCACAACAACAGACGTCCCTAGGAGCCAATAAGCATGAAAGGGGATAGTGTTAGCTACTGAAAAGAGTCTTCTCAGTGGCTGACTCAACTTCTTACACTCTGATTGGCTCCAATAAGCAGGAATGGACCAGGAAGCATGTTGGAAGACTCTTTTCAGTGGCAAACATACTCCCCTTTCACACTGATCGGCTCGTAGGATGCTGGAGACATAGGGACCCTGCTGGGACCCTGCCTCCAAAAAAGTAAACAGTCTAAGACTCCCTGAGACCCTGGATGACTACACCTCTGCTGAATGCACCTGGTTCTCCCCAGTATATTAAGCCCTTGGCATCTCCAGGTAGGGCTGGGAGAGACCCCTGTCTAAATCCTTATGTGCCACTGCCAGTCAGTGTAGACAATACTGAGTTAGAGAGGCCATTGGTCTGACTCATTGTAAGGCAGCCTCTAGTGTTCCTGTGCTCCATTCTACCCCACTCCTGCTTATTGTAGCTGTGTTCCATTCCATCTTGGCCAAAGGCCTTTCCCTGGATCACCCCCTTTTGTGAATGAACAAGAACAATGAAGTCTGATGTGGTAAAGTGAACATTTGATATTTGGTGGCATTTGATTCTTTGAACAATCCTCCAAAGCAAAGTACATTATAAGAGCTCACTATAACTGAAATAGTGAAACTTTCGTTGTAAGCTGAGAGTCTCTTTTAATTTGCCAAATATACACTGCCGGTAACCCGAGGAAGCTTCAATCGGCTCAGGAACCTCATGTGCAAAAAACTGGCAATAGCAGGAATATTATGTACACTCAACCCTAGCAGCTGTGGCTCTGTGGAACACTTGCCCTATGTACACAGGCTTGGGACAAAATGCTAGACACACACTTCATGATATCTCCCTATTGCCATTTTTTGTTATTTTAATTCCTTACCATTTATGGTTTTATGTCTTTATTATTGTAACCTTTGCGGTCTTTGGACAGGCAGGATATAAGTTTTATAAATTAATCAGTCATTATTGATTGCATACCTAATTGTATCTGGAGAGAGAGACAGCAGGAGAGACAGAGAGAGTGACAGAAAGTGAAAGCGAGTTTCTGTGTCCAGTGTCTGAAATGTTTGGAAGTTTTACATCCCCCAACACCATTACTGTGCCTCAGTCATTGCCTTATGACTTAGTTAGATCAATGTGTCTTTGCTTCTCTCTCAATCAATAATCATTGCCCTGCTATCCCTTATTTTATCTTACTGTACTTACATCCCATTTTTTAGAGTGCAGACACTTGCAAGGTGGTTTACAAACAACCAGTCGTTTTCTCAGTATTCCAAGTGTGTATTCCCTTACAGAGATATTGCTTGGTGAGAACATGTTAATCAGAAACTTCAAACAATTTGTTTAGGTTCCCCCCCCTTCTAGGACAAAATCAGTTGATGGGTCTGGAGTTATAAATCTTGAATATATAAAATAAGCATAAAAGATGCCATTTCACATCTTTTGTTGGAGAAATAAGAGATGTTGCCGGAGATTAATCAGAAACATTCTTCTCTTTCTCCTGTAATCTACCCTGATTGAAAATGACTACGGGCCTTTCCCAGAAGATTTTTCAAAACCTAATTATTCTTTTGCAGTACAATCCTGTGCATATTTACTCTGAAGTCCCAATGTCTTCAATGTGACCTATTTGCACAGGTAACTATGCATAAGAATGCAGCCTTCAGGATGATTTAAAACTAGGTGAGATGAATGTGCCCCCTGTGCATTTTGAATATCTCTTACTATGTAGATGTACTCTGAATATTTTATGTTCAGCATTTGCATTTGACACCCAAAGATTATACAGCAGCAATATTCAACTGTATCTGATATGTACCAGACAATATTTGAAAGTATCTAACAGCTGGCAAGCAGCCATAGGCAGTATTTAATAGTATCTGACATGGGCTAGTCTAGTCTGTGTTGGACAATATTTATTTATTTATTTATTATACTTGTATACCGCCCCATAGCCGAAGCTCTCTGGGCGGTTTACAGTAACTATTTGGTAACTATTCATATTTAACAGTATTCAAATGCAGCTATCATCACTTGACAGTATCTGACAGCAGACATTATTTGATAAATGATCTCTCACGTGATTTAATAAATGCTACTTTAATTACATTCATTCAACATTCAAATTCTCAGGCCAAACACAAAAATCCAAATTTGAAAATTTGCTGGCTTTTGAAAAATTACAACTGAAATTAGAAAATTTCAGTTCTAATATAAATATGATGAAGGCCACATACAGACCACTGAAGGTCATTTATTCAGGATGTAGATGCCCTATGTGGCATATAGTGTTTGTGCGCCAGCAATCTACACTAGCCACATACAGCACTTTCATTGACATGTGCTTTATGGCAACCTCCCTGGGTGTAAATTGGCCCTTCGTGTAATATATCCCAGCTCTGATCCAATGCCAGAAATGCAGTGATCCATTATACTGTAATGAATGGGGAGTAGTTTTATCAAGGGCATTTATCAATGATGACTATGTGCTCACTCCATTGTTGGAGGCAGTATGCCTCTGAATGCCAGTTACTGGGAATCACAAGTGGGGAGAGTTTGGCTTAAGCCTATTATCTGAACCTTTAAGTTGAGTTCTCACATGCAACAGAGTGGCACATGGAAATGAGATGGTAGATTACTGAAGGAAAATAATGACTGTAACACTAATGTAAGTGGGGGGTGATACCACTTTTGAAATCTCCTCTACATAAAAACTCCCTGCAGGTATAAAACTACTGCATCAGGAATCAAAGGCTTTTGCTTGTACTGCTGGCTTTCTATTTGCAGGGAGTTTTGAATCATAAGGGAGCTCTCAGAAATTGGATCCCCCCCCTGCATTTTGAAGTATTTGCAGTCGATTCTACCATTCCAACATTCATCACTTCTGAGTTACTAACAGATGAGAACAAGCCAATACATGCTAATCTTAACACATCTTGAAGTCACTTGAATATGACTACAAGTTAACAAAATGCCATTAAGGAACTTTACTTCCTAAGGAAAATTAATGTGCACGCAAAAGTCTGCAGTAGTGCATGACCAGAATGTTTGCTGATAACCCCCATCTGATGCATGAACAAATAGGGGACCAAGGTAGAGAAAAAGGCCATCTGGTATGTGAACTGCAAAGAGAACTGGATGAGTTGACTTAGCATATCCAAAGCCTAGAGAAAGTTCTGTGCAGATGCAAAACAGGAAATCAATCCTCTGACTTACTTAGAGCAAGGGCAACGAAAGGGCATTGGCAATGGGAAGGGTAAAGCTAGAGAGCAGAAGTATGTGGGAGCTTATTGCTATAGGGCGGTCTAAAAATGTAATAAAATAAATAAATAAATAAATAAAATCAGGAGTAACAACTGAAGGGAATGTTGAGGACACAGTAAAGAAATATGTCACTAATTTTGGGGTACTGCAGCAGCTAGAACAGAAGTTGGAAGTGCATGTTGTGAGCAACTTAATGATGCTTCTGAAGAGCACGCCCATGTCAAGTTCCCACCCACTGTAAAAAGTGATAACCTTGGATCATAATCTCATCACAGTGAGCACTTCAGCAACCTGTTTCCACTTCATTGTTTGCTGTTGAGGAGGTGGGTAAATGGGTATGATGACTCTATTACATGATGTTGTGTATGTGTGTGTGTGTGTTACTACATCCTACAGAGAACTACTCAACACAGTGACACTGCTTTGAACAACACCCCTGCGTTGCTCCTAACATCTATTTCTGCCCTAAGGAATCCAGAGTAGAAGGATAGTTTCTAGGATATTTCATGGCTTGTGGTAGCTTCTGTTAAGTGAAGGTCACTGACTGCCTTTAGTAGGATATCAGAAACTTTCTGCCTAAAAGTCTTAATCTTTATGGACAAGCACAGAATTCAGACTTTGGTGGGATTATCTTTTCAATAGGTTATATAAAATGGATTTTTTTAAGAACATGATTTAACAAAAGAAAGATTCTAGGTGCTTCCAGATGATCTATTTATTGAACATTCATCTTGATTTGTTTGTGGTAAGGTTAGACAATGTTACATCAAACAAGCATTATCCTACCTTTTCCAGTGCATTTCTCTGTCATGTTCCTTATCACATAAAGTCCAAACTTTTGGGGAAGCGGGTTTGTTACACAAGATCTCCAAATCAACTTTAATTGCACAACCTGAATCTGCCAGTATGTCACTGAATCCTAACCAAAAATAGTAACACTCTGGAAACACCCTCAGTCACAGAATTCAACTGCTAATCTCTCATGGTTTAAAGCTGACATGAATTTTAGTACGTCTAACCCCATCCCCAATATCATTGCATAGTTTTACACTTCAAGGCAAGAAGGTTCAAAGCTTTGTCAAAACCCTCCTGAGGGACCTGTCAATCATACAAGGAGCGCAGTTTACCACCTCAGGAGTATATCAAACCCTTTGCTATTGTTGTTGTCCTGATTACTATGACTTTAGTACTGAAGAATTTGAGCAGGGTTGGAGAATGGGAGTTCCACCATGTCAGCGCAACAAAAATATTTTCTAAGAAATAATAAAGTTGTGGGAGGAAAATGTCAGTCATGTCTGATGCTGAGTGAAGCCATGTTTGTGCCAAAGAGTGGGTGAAAACCCCGGCAATTCATTATTATGAGGCCCTGTTAAGCTGCCAACAGAAAGGGGTTGTGTTAGGTTTTTTTGTCAGACTCCTCTGAAACTGAACTGTTGGGTATTTGCAGCAACACTTAGATTTCTAGCAAGCCATCACTTCATCTGCCCCAATGTGCGTTTCTCTTTTGTGCTACTCACCCAGTTTATCCCTCCCCCTCTCCCATTACTGACTCTTTTTAGGATCTAAAAAGATCCCTGAGCAATACCAAAGTTTAATATTGACACAGAACATGTGTTCAGGCATCTCTGCAGTTAATGAATATTGTTGCCAGACTGAACGGAACAGGCACTGCACCAAAATTCTCTCCCTTATATAAGCAGAAGAGAAGCCTATAGGGTATTTTGTTGTTGCTGAAACCCATGATTGTAATAGTCTGACTAATAAAAGAGACGCCATGTTTAAGTGGAATGTGACTTCTTGGCTGCATCTATAACTGTATTAGAAGCATCACAGTGCTCCACATGAGTTACTCATATCTCATATCCCATCTCCATCAGCTTCTTTGACATATTTTGCTTAGTGAACACTTCAGTAGCTTGGCTTGATATTTCTGCTGAAAATTGAAAGCCACAGCTCTTCTTTCTTCCATGAGACTCAATATCAAATCAAAGGCAAGAGCCCCCAACAAGAACAAAAATTTGAGAAAGGTAGAAGGTTTGATGGAACAGTAGGTGACCAGCCTAATTTAAATAAACAAAGTCTATGTTCAGGTTCAGAATCGGTGTCTCGGGGATAATAGACTTGCCTGAGATTTTTTATTTTATTGTAGATGTATTTTCCCACAGGGAAGTGTGATGCTGAATATAATCTAAAGTACATTTTCAATTAAATGTTTATAGTCTACATATTTTACATAACAATGAAGATCAAGGAAACAATTATTCCAAAGCTCTCTGCTCTTTGGGCTCAGATTTTATCCTTATATAAATTACATTCATGAAACAAAATATAAGGAAACAAATGCATATGCATTGGACAACAATTATGCTATGGGAATGTGGTCACAGTAATTACCTGCACTTGGAATGTACCAACTTCAGAACGCACATGGATAACATGTTGATTTTTAATATAGATCACTGTGTTAACCAAACACAGTGGGAGAAATTATTGCTATACCTCTGTCTCCAGTATAATCAAATGTATACCAGAAAAAAATTAGATGGGGAGGTCATTCCATTTATTAAAACTATCTTAAGTTCTCCAGAGGACACTCTCCTAACACAGGTTGAGAAGTATTATTAAACTGTGTATATATATATATATATATATATATATATATATTACTAAAACAAAGCATACAAAGCATACAAAGAAAAAAATGTATTCCTCATCTCACTTATGTTCTCTGGGGATCTTCTTCCAAGATCTAAGCTTCCCCATGTATAAAATAAAGTCTGGTTCAAATGGCCAAACTGGCAGATTTGGGTTGAGTCTGTACAGAGTTTGGACCATGCCTTGCTCTCAGTCCAACTATCATATTTCACATGTGTGCTCAAAATGCTTTTGACAGCTTTGTGCTAGCATGGAAAATGAGAACTAAGGGTCCTTCCCATCCTTTTGCCCATTGATGTTTTACCTCGTTTCTACATGACATGATCACAATGTTGTCCTTGTGTGGGTTTTTTCCCTGTGCTTCTTCCATTTTTTCCCCAAACAGTAAATCTCTCTTTTCTCGTTTCATTCTTTTTTGAAAGAATGGAACAAACTCCCCAGGTATACATGGCCTTAGTGCTTCTCCTCCATCTTTTCCAAATAGCATGGTTTTGACATGTGCATTTGACGTACTAGTTAGGTGAACCCTTTGCTATGGATGTACTTCAGCAGACCTTTAAAATGTTTTGAGTTCCCATTTAAGTTGATAAAAACAAAATGCAGTGCCTTTTCATTTTAATGGCTGTGGGTTGTTGTTTTTTTGTTTCCAATCTTCACTAAAACAGTTTGATTTTGTGTAGATCCCTGCCATAATTCTTCAATAGTCCTTAAACTCCCCTTAGATATTAGGCATGCACCATCTTTGTTATCTTTTTGGTGCCTATTAAAGACCTTCCTCTTTCAACAAGCCTTTTAAGTAGAGACCCTATCCCAGTCTGCATCTATGTTGGAATTGCTTTTTAGATTTTTTAAAAAGATATTTATAGAGATGTTTTAAAGATTTTTTAGCATTTTTATTTGGTGCCCTGGGCTCCTTCTTTTGGTTAATGACTGTGCCCAGGGATTGATAATCCTTGACAAGTTCAATGTCCTCGTTGTCAACTTTAAAGTTACATAACTCTTTTGTTGTCATTACTTTAGTCTTCTTGACGTTCAGCTGTAGTCCTGCTTTTGTGCTTTCCTCTTTAACTTTCATCAGCATTTGTTTCAAATCATTACTGGTTTCTGCTAGTAGTATGGTATCATCTGCATATCTTAAATTATTGATATTTCTCCCTCCAGTTTTCACACCTCCTTCATCTTGGTCCAATCCCACTTTCCGTATGATATGTTCTGCATATAGATTAAACAAGTAAAGCGATAGAATATACCCATCTCACAACCTTTCCAATTGGGAACCAATCGGTTTCTCCATATTCTGTCCTGACAGTAGCAGAGTATAGGTTGCACATCATGACAATCAGATGCTGTGGCACCCCCATTTCTTTTAAAGCATTCCATAGTTTTTCATGATCTACGCAATCAAAGGCTTTGCTGTAATCTATAAAGCACAGGGTGATTTCCTTCTGAAATTCCTTGGTACGTTCCATTATCCAGTGTATGTTTGTGATATGATCTCTGGTACCTCTTCCCTTTCTGAATCCAGCTTTGACGTCTTGCATTTCTCGCTCCATATATGGTAAGAGCCTTTGTTGTAGAATCTTGAGCATTACTTTACTAATAACAATATTTCCCCCCCCCCCAAAAAAAAATTGTTAAAATATTCATCACACAATAGTGACTGGTTAAATTGTAACACCACTTTAGCATAAATTAAAAAAACAAGAACAGATTTTACAAATATTATTTATTTATTTATTTATTTATATATATCCAAAATATATAAATATCTTAAAATGGATTTTTAAATGACACAATCCTAACCCATACAGCTATGTCATGCCCTCTAGTGTGGATGGAGCATGATCTGGAACAGGGATCTCCAATCTTTTTAGGTCCAGGGCAGATTTACAAATGGGAGAAACTGTTCTGGGCAGCACACAAACAGAGCGAGCAAGCACACACCACAGCCTATTCTATTGGCTACAACAGAATCCACGTCTAATTTCAACAAGGTGAGGGGACCCTGTGGGCATCAGAGAAGTCATGTGGACCTGTGGGTGCTGTTGGAATGTATGAGGTTCAACTCCAACTTGGTGGGTTGAGGCTGCATGGGGTTAAAAGGGGTAACTAGGGAGGAGACCTCTTTATTGCTAGGCTATACCTGTCCTTTGATCCTTGCCGTCTCTCCCCCTCCTGCTAGACTGATATGCAAAGGATGTTGATCCCAGTTCCTTCCCGCCTTCCCAGTTCCTCCTTCTCTCTCTCGAGGGGAGCAGACACCTTTTCTTTGTCTCTCCCTCTCAACCAGCTTGAGAGCTGCCCTGGGACCAGTGCAGACTGCTCCAACATAGCTAGTTAGCTAGATATAGGACTCTTTCCTATCAAGCATGTACTTCCAGAATAAAGTAGTTCTTTCTTATTTTAAAGCTTAAAGTCTCTGTCTGACTAATTTGCAAGGAAGGTAGAATCTTAGCAAAGATTCAAACACACACACATAAGCTCACTCAATACTCTCCGCTCTGCTACGCACCTCAATAGAATTCCGATAGGTGCCACACTGGCAACCCTGTTCTAGGATGTACAGACACACAGAAAAGCATTGCACCTCCCCATAAAGCATGGAAAACCAATTACAATTGTAGCTGACAGTGGAAAAGCAATAACTGGAGAACACCAGGAGTGGCCATTCTAAAAACACCCTGAGATGGAAGCCAAGCATACTCAGCCTGTGTTGGCAAATCTGCTTTATTCTGTGAATTGCCCATAACAAGGGATGGGAGAGAAATTCAATTCATTTCACATTTGAACATACGTAGTTCACATTTCCAAAACAGAATGCAAATAGAAACACAGCCATCCTTTAAAATCTGCACTTCTCCAGATTTTGCAGTGTAGTTCTCCACCTAAGTAATGTGTATAGAAATGCATATACTAGGGTAAAGTGTGCATACAAATATATAAATAGTGAAAATAACATAAATGCATTATATTAGGGATGTGCTTTGTGGAGATATGTATATTAGGAGAAATTCTCATTAAAAAGCTGATGAATTTCCATGAGGATTTAAAAAAAAAAATCACAAGCTAATGTGGAACTTCAGATTGGAAAAATGGGAAACAGAGAAAAACAAATCGACAGATTTGCCCATTCCTACCCACAACTGTGAACCATTTTTATTTTCTAAGATTTTTTTATGAATGCGAAATATAACATGATAAAATTAAACCACATCTTTAATGAGGGATGGGGGGAATCATTCAAAATACATTACTACTCAGTATCGAACTGGACAGCACTTAACTTTGTGCAACCGTCCTAACTAATCCTGATTATTGGGATGTAAATCCTTCTGAGTTCAGTGGGACTTGCTTCTGAGTATAAATACTTAGAATGTTATGTCCTTACTTCTTGTCTGCTGTAATGGTGTTCCACTTCTGTTGTGCTGCACTGGGGGACTGGAGAAGACCTGCCCTGGGAGTGAGTATCTGAGCATCTGGGTGCTTGCTTGCTCGCTCCTCTGAGTTGCTGTCTCTTGAGACAGCTGAAGTCCCTGGTAAGTGCTGCAAGGACTGGGACTCCCTGCCTGACCCTGGCTCCAGAGAGAGGCTGCAGTTAATCTTGCAGCGTCTTGCATCAGCTCCTGGCTGGATCAGGGGGCATAAAAGCCCGGCTGCCCTTGGGCGGTGGGTCTGCTGCTGGTCACCACTGTAGGGGAAACCCTAAAGGGGATCATCTCTTGGGGAGTCCCTTAGGGAATCCTGAGGGTGTGGGCACTACCCCTTGCTATTTTTTTTTAACCAATCCAGAGGAGATTGGTAGTGGGGAGGACATATGGCTCATGTGTAGTTCCTGTGCAGGGTGAGAGCCTGTTCAGTGAACTGAATATAGGAGAAAGCCGCCAGATGCCTTCAGAGTGACAGTATGTAACTGGCAGAAGGCTGGCCCTCCCTCGGTGTGAAATGTGCCCTGTGTGAAAGATATTGAGTGGGTCTGACTATTCCCAATTCTCTCAGAGGCCTACTGGGATAACTGGTTCAGGCAGGTTTTGTTGGTGGGCTCTTGTTGGGTCCACATCAGGTGTTAAGGAAGAACATGGGTGATGCCACCCCAATTTCAGTGATCATGGGTAGAGGGAGGTATAGCCATGGGGAGATTGTGAACTACCATAGAAGACTAGGACAAGACTATTTATGCCTTGTTCTTCACTCCCACTCCTCTCATGGGTTCCTCATTGCTCATCTGTTGTGCCCACTGGCCTTTGTGTGTTGTTGCTTAACGCCAGATTGGTACACAATAAGACAACACTCATCCATGATTTGATCGTGGATGAAGGTTACATTTTGGTGTGCATTACTGAGACCTGGATGGGTGAGCTGGGAGGAGTTGAGCTAACCCAGCTTTGCCCACCTGGATACTTGGTGCAACACCAGCACAGGCTGCAGGCATGGAAGGGAGGAGTTGCTGTGGCCTACAGAACTTCCATCTCTGTCACCAGGAAACCACTCTGTCTTGGAGCTGGCTGTGAGGACCTGCACCTGGTGTCGGGCCAAGGAGACAGAACTAGGGGTGCTGGTGGTGTACCCGTCAGCTTCTCTGACCGAGCTGGCGGAGGCCATCTTGGCTGTGGTATTGGAGGAGTCCAGCAGGATAGTCTTGGGTTATTTCAATTTCCGTGCTGAGACTGCCTCTAGTGTTCCAGCTCGGGACTTCATGGGCTCCATGACAACCATGGGGCTGTCTCAAGTTGTCACCAGCCCGATGCATAGGGCAGGGCACACCCTCGACTTGGTTTTTGCTCCAGATGGAGGAAGGGGTGTTCTGGAGATAGTGAGGTAGATGTCACCCCATATCATGGTCAGACTACTTCCTAGTGAAGTTTAGACTTATGGCTCCAGTCCTCCCCTACAGGGTTGGTGGACAGATTAAGATGTTCTGCCCCCAGAGACTAATGGAATCCACAGGATTCCTGAATGCCCTGGGGGAGTTCCCAGTAGACAGAGCAGGTGACCCTGTTGAAGCCCTTGTCACGCTGTGGAACAGCGAGGCACATCGGGCTCTTGACACGGTTGCCCCTGAGCGCCCTCTGCAGCATTGTGGAGCCCAGTTTGCACCTTGGTACACCAGTGAGCTAAGGGCAATGAAAGAGACTGGACAACGACTAGAACGCAAGTGGGAAAGCATGTGCTATGAGGCCAAGTTCAAGGTTCTAGTCTTGGTGTACAAAGCCCTATACAGCTTGGGACCAGGATACCTGAAAGACCGTCTTATCCCTTATATACCCAGTCACTCACTGCCCTCTGCGGGTGAGGGCCTCCTGCAGATACCATCTTATCAGAAGGTCCGTTCCGCACCTACCCTTTGGAATTCCCTTACCTTAAATATTAGACAGGAGCCAACTCTGTTATCTTTCCGGTGCCTACTGAAGACCTTCCTCTTTCAACAAGCCTTTAAAGTTGAGACCTTATCGCAGTCTGTGTCGGTTGGAATTGCTTTTTAATATGTTTTTAAACCTTTTCTTTTTAAAAAAATATGTTTCACTTTAATGTATTTTAAAGTCTGTTTGTATGATGTTTTAAAGTGTTTATAGTGCTTTTGATTGCAGCCCTGGGCTCCTACTGAGAGGAAGGGCGGGATGTAAATCAAATAATAAAATAAAATAATAAAATTAATTAATGAATGAAAAAGATAGGGAATAGGTTAAACAATTCATACGTACACCTACACCCACCCACGCACCCACCCACCCACACTAGGGACAGCCTCCCCGCTTGCTTCACTCGCTAATCCCCCAGCACACACACACACACACACACACACAAACATACACCAGGCACCCCCAAACACACGTCGACACACACACAGAGGGACTCACTCTCTCTCACCCACACACGCGTGCACACTGCACACACACACACAGACAAGAAGACACACACCCCAGGCACCCCCAAACACCCCCCAGGTACTCCCAAGCACACACACAGGGACTCACAGAGAAAGAGAGAGATTTTAAAAACTCTCTTTTTGTGAGAGCTTCCTTCAGTGCTCACAAACCTTACCAGGCTCCCATCTGCCCAGGCCTCCACCGCCGCTGCCCTGCTTGACTGCTTGCCAGTCTTTCACACACACCTTGGCCTGCAGCAAAGCTGCTACCCCACCTAGGCTGCTAACCAGCATCCCACTGAGGTTGCCATTGCCCTCCATAGGCCACTGCTGCCATTGCTATCGCTGTGTGAGGCACTTACCAGCCTAACCCCTGTCCCCAGCTCAAGTTGGGCTTGCTTGCTCACCTGTCTGCCTTAAGCATAAATATATATCACATACATATACACATATTGTAAAGCATTGTATGGTCCATAGGAATATAAACGCGGCGGGGGGGGGGCGATTCAGTTAAAAAAACCAGTGAAAAATTCCAGTCTGCCCACATCAGCCAAAATAACAATCCAGCCATGAAAATGCACATTGCACATTAGTTATACAGAGCTCTTATGAGCTAATGTTTTGGCCTTTTTGTGGATTTTTCAGATAAGGCAAGCTTTTCACGCTTGGACACATTTTTGAGCCAAAAAACAAACATGAAATCTCATCTGAACAAGAAAAATATCCCCTGGTTTGTATAATGCGTTGCTAGCTGTCTGGGCCTGCTCTGGTGGGTGATATCATTAAAACAAGGGCAAATGCAAAGTTGAAAACAGGTGGAGTTTTGTGCTCCAAAAGAAAAGTGAGTATTTTAAAAGCATGTATGCAACATTTAAAGGAGGAATTATGTATTATAACCAAAGAAATAAGTCAACAATGGTTAGCTTTGTGCAGGGTCTACATCTAATATAACCTTGACATTCCATGGGATTGTGCATTAGTTTTAGTTGATCAATTGATAAGATTGCATATGCATACAATATAAGTTACAAGAAGCCTTCATTTGGAAGGGATACGTACAGATTTCAGTGGGGCTGATTCCCAAGTAAATCCCCATACAAGAATTTCAACCTTTCAGCTTGGTTCAGAAGTGCACATGCACCACCATCTTTATCAAACCTCACTCTCTCTAACAGCATCTCTTCCCCCAACACCTTCTGTGCCTTTCTCTCTCTACCCAAGAGCACCTCTTCCCCTCCCAACAAATCTCTGTCATTCTTTAAAACCACTATTTTTCTTTCAGTGCCTCTCAATCCCTGCTAGACTTAAACTTCTGTCATTCTTTAAAACTACCGTTTTCTCTCTGTCTCTCAATCCCTCTTTCATTCAAACCTCTGCCATTTTTTAAACAAATTTTCCTCAGTGTCTCTGAATCCCTGCTTCACTCAAACCTCTGCCATTGTTTAAAACTGCCATGTATCTCTCAGTATCCTTCAACCCCTGCTTCACTCAAACCTCTGCAGTATCAAAAAACTGCCATTTTTTCCTCTCAGTGTGCTTCAATCCCTGCTTGACTCAAACCTCGGTCATTCTTTAAAACCACAATTTTCTCATACTAAATTACCATTCCAGTTCTCTTACTACAGAATAAATGATGTCATAAGTAGGGATGGAAGGATCTGTCAGTTTGGGTTCTCTCACTTTCTTATTTTGCCAATCTTAAATTCAGATCTTCCAAATTTTGCAGCAATGTGTGGATTTTTTTTAATCCTCATGAAAGTTCATCAGCATTGTAGTTCAAATTTCTTCTATTAAACATATTTTATATGAGGTTTAGACTAATGTATGCATTTTAAGTAATTTCTCCTAATATAATGCATTAATATATTTATTTTCATGCATTTCCCTGATATGCATTCATGTAAACATTCTTTGGAAAACTGCATCACAAAATTTGTCTGTGTTGAAATTGCTTTTTAATATGTTTTAACCTTTTTTTAAAAAAAAGATGTTTTGAAAACTTTAAAAAAATGTTTTTAAAGATGTTTTGTTTTAATGTATTTAAAAGTCTGTTTTTATGATGTTTTAGAATGTTTTGAGTGCTTTTGTTTGCCGTCCTAAGCTCCTGCTGGGAGGAAGGGTGGGAATGGGATATAAATCAAATAATAAATAAATAAAATTTGGAGAAGGGCAAATTTCAGTGTATACAATACTGCATATTGTTTCATAAAGTGCAAATTTGATAGATTCAGGTTTAAATGCTAACTAAATCACAATTTTGCCCCATCCCTAGTCATATGGTAAACTATGCAGGTTAATCTGTCATGGATGAGTATTACTCACCAAGACCCTGGACATTTTATACAGCACAAGTTCAAAATGAATACACAACTCAGCTAAGCCCCACACAGCTCATATAAATACATCAGGAAGGTGTCTTTTGGGTGGCGTGGCAACAACAACAATCTGAGCTACATCCTGCCACGTTTAGCAGATTTGGGTTGAGAAGCTTATCTACATGTTATACTTGTTAGCCTAGGCTACATTGAGCTTGACTGCAGTAGAGAACCACTGTGGTTGAGCAAAACCTGTACATATTATGTGTTTTGAGCTGAAAGACTGGAATGTGCTTCTTGCTTGGTGGAAAGAATGTGCTTTATGCTTGGTACAGAGATAAGGAAAAGGTCATTATGTACTACCCCACCGAAAACATTCTAAGAATACAGCAAAACTTTTCTTTTGGTTTACACTTGGTTAACGCTGCAGTTGAGGAGCTTTGAACAAGTAACAGGAATGTATGCAGTCATCAATCATTTCATACAATCAAGGGCTATAAATATTGGCAGAGTTGTGCTTGGAATTTTGTATTCATCATTGCAAACAAGCTATAAGAATACCATTGAGAGGAATTGTCACACCTAGAAGACCCAACCATCTATTAACTGACATTGTAATCATTGCAAAATGATTAATTGATTTTAAAAAATTCCCCAGCTTGAGAGTGAGAGATGTATCCATGTGTTCTTGGCAGCTCTACAAGGAGCCCAGTTGCCCCCCCCCCAGCTGGCAGTTGCGGACAAGGAAGGTGCTGGCTTGTGCAGCTGTGGCAAGCTGACCAGGCCCTAGCCAGCTGGGGAGGACTAGCCTCAGAGGGAGGCAATGGTAAACCCCCTCTGACTACCGCTTACCATGAAAACCCAATTTCCATTTTCACACTAAAAATTCAATTAGTTTCATGGGGATTTTCAGCCCTGTAGCAAGTCCCCCCCCCCCTCTCTCTCTCATCTACTATATATTTTGGAATTTGCTGGTCTGTTCACTATGTATTTGGACACCTCTTAAGATATCATAAACAAATTTTACATGATGGTTCCTGAGATCAGGAAGCAGGGTTTTGTCTCTCTTTGGATACAATTGGATGTCATTGTGAATCAAGATGGCAGACTGAACAGTTCAAAACTGCACAGATTTTAACCACTGATTTCAAAACTGCACTGATTTTTTGGTTTCTTAGAATTTCTGAGCAATGCCAGGTACAAGGCTGCTAGTTATTAATAAAATTCACCTCATGAATCCTGCCCATGTGTTCCCTGGGAAGTGGGATTGTTTGTTAACCCACTCTGGGAATGGTATCTCTGTGATGGGAATAGGGGCCTCCTAACAACTCTCAGCACCTTAACAAACTACAGTTCCCAGGCTTTTTTGGGGGAAGTCATGGCTGTTTAAAGTGGTATAATAGTGCTTTAAATATATATTGCAAATGGGGGCTTAGCCGCACTGTACCTGTTTCATTCTTCAATCCTTCTCTTTTGCCACCAGTTGTTGATTGTATATCATAACATGTGATAGCAAGATGGAAGGATCTTTTCCCTGAGGTGATTGTCCATGCACAAACACCAGAATTCCACCAATTAGAATAGAGCAGGCAGGGCATTGTTGCTACTTCAAAAATTGGTATAATTCTACTGTAGAAACCATCTACATCTTTAGAAGAATAAATGAGTGAAAGAGACTAAATAGCGGGAAATCATAATAACGCATTTCAAAAGCCAAGAGTGGAATTTATTCTCCTCTTCATGGGGAGCATAGAGCAAAGGAAAAATTACAGCTTTTTTCAGAGAAATCCCAAATGAAATGGAGTTCTGCCAAAGGACAGATTGGACAGGCGGACAAAAGACCAAGGATAAATATCAACCATTCAAAAGCAGCTATTAGCATGCTGGCATAATTTGGTGTAAAAAAAAAAAGAACCAAAGGAGGAAAAATGATCCACAGATACTTCTTTGGTTTATGATTTAATAAGCTCATTTTAAATAAAAGAAAATTAGAAAGCATGTGTGGTTCACTAGAAAGTAAAATAATATAAACATATGTTTTCTCAGCTAATTGTGGGGATTGATAGAGGGAACAACATCCCTGAATTGTTGTTGCATTCTTCTCTTGAAGGTAAAAGGATTTTAATATTTTTTTGTATGTACATAGCTGTACTTACTGTCTAACATTCACTCGCTATCTTTTTAAATCTCTCTCTTCTCTTCTTTGTAGTATGGGATTAGATATAACCAGTTAGCTTCATCTCCTGCATTGCATAGTTTAAGATGCATTTTCTATTTCACCATCACCAGGAGGCATAAACCACAGTAAATATGTCAGTATATCATAAAAAGTGTTGATACTTTGGTATGACTCACGCCACCATCTAGCTACCTGTGATGCAGAATTGACTGTACTTTCACATACTTGTGGCAGGTCTGAAGCTGCTGACTTGGCTGGTAAAGCAACTTCCAGAAGATAACTCAAACCAGAAGCCAGGACTAATATTTGAAAAACTTGGTTACTTTTTAGACCACTGAAACAGTGACATGTAGTGTACGAGTCTGCTGTCTAAACGAAGGGTGGGGAAACCTTTTCAGCCCAAGAGCCTCATTCCCTTATGGGCAACCTTCTGGGGACCACACGCCAATGGACAATGGGGTCAGAGGCAAAAATAGGAGGAGAAATAAATATCAATGTTACCTTTGTACAGTAGGCACATTTCTACACACACTATCCAGGCAAGCAGGAGGCATTTTCTGAGTTCAGGAACACGTTCCAGTCAGGCAGAAACACTCAAGGAGGGTGTGGTTGGGGAGGGGGTGTGGTGAGGAGAGTCCCAGGTGCCATATAGAGAGGCCTGGAGGGGTGCATTTCTGCTTAGCCCTAAGGTTCTCTGCCCTTTGTCTAAAGGAAAATAGTTTCAGAAATAAAAACTGGTGTCTTAGTTCAGGTGTTGTGAACCTTGGGCACTGAACCACAATCCCCATAATCCCTGGCCATTGGCCATGTTTGCTGGGGCCAGCGGATGTTGTAGTTCACCAGCTTCTAGAGGGCTAAATGTTCCCTACCTGTGTCTTACGGGTTTTCCTGTTAGATTCCCATGGATAGCATTCCTGAATTCTGATAGTCTTCCTTTTGCCTGTTGAAGGTAAGTTCAGCAAAATCCCTTACAAATGAGGGAGCAGGCACACTGCAGCTAAAAGATCAGCTGATGACCAGAATAAAGCAGGGGACATATTAAATAAGAGTCAGTAAGCTCACTCCAATATGGAATGTGTACGAACATGTAAGGATGATACAACTTGCCTTAAACACCCCAGCACCTTTCTCTTTCTCTAGAATTACTGTGAGAATTGTCTCAATGAAAAATGACCAAATCAATTATTTTATAGTTGTCAGTAAGAGGTGGGACAGATCATTGTCTAATGAGGAGTAATGGTGATAATTCAGAAGACCAGGCTGCACTTCAAGGTGACTGTAAAAAGCATTCTAATTGTGCATATGTGTGAGTTGGGGAGAAGGTGTAATTTGATATACTTGTGTGAATCCAGTCTGAGTGACCAATGTCCTTCTGCTAATTAGCCTGTGATGCATTTACACCAGGGGCTGGCTTCCTGATACTTGAAATCCTCTCTCTTCTCTCTGCTGATTCGTATATTCACTAGGGTCCACCTGGCAAAATCCAGCCCCCTGATGTGAACCAGCTGCCCTATGAGTTGTCAGCCCAGAGGCAAAAAAATGTATAACTACTCTCTCTATAGTAGTACTAATCCATGGCAAGAGGGCTTGTCAGCAGACTAATCTGGAGGGCCAGAATCCAGGGCAGGAGTGGCTCACTTGTGGCCTTCCAAGTGTTGCTGGACTCTAGCTTCCATCTAGCAAGGCCCATGGTGAGGGATAATGGGAGATTACAACATGTGTAGGGCCACAGGTTAGCCATTCCTGATCTAGGGAGAGCCTGGACCTTGGCTTCCCAACCCAAATCAATTTAAAAAGTGGTCTTTTCGGAAAGCTAACTACTGAACTGCATATCATCTGAGATGTGATTGTTGCTGCAAAGCTACTCCCTCTGCCAGCCATACTGTACTGGGTCAACAGTGAAATATGTGTTTGCTCTGAATTGACAAAATCACATGGGTACACCATTCATATGAATTTGTTTTGAACTAGTTTTAATATTGCACTTTAAATTGCCGTAACCCGCCCTAGGACCTTAGGGTGAAGGGCAGGTAATAAATTAAGATGATGATGATGATGATATCAGAATAGCTCCTGCTTTGTGTCCTGGCATTCCCTTTTTGGGGGTTCATTGTCTCTAGTGTGGGAAGTACCCATTTGATATAAACATTCCTTTGTTACATGTCCAGTATGGTAGAAAGAAATGGAGGTGGAAGGTTGCTTTATAGCAGCAACCATGCCACAAAAATAATGTACAAATTGGTCTTCATTGCTGCATTTTGAAATGAGATTGTGACTCCCACAAGGGCCATCAATATACACTGTCCTGTAAAATATGAAATGCTTGGTGCCAGCACTGCAAGCAAATGTAGATGTATTCCATCTAAAATTTTGATATATTTTACACCTTACACACATTCTAAGATTTTGAATTTCAGCCATGCCGAACAAATATAGCCAAAGATTCTGTTTTTTAAATCTACTCACACAACACAGAACTGAAAATATCAAATCAGTCCCCATGATTTCATTGTGTTAAACCAGTCACAACAAGATGCAACCCCTCCTATTATCAGTTAAAAGAGTTTTTACTATTTGACTTTTTTCCTGCCTCATTTATCCACAAATGGGGTTTGATTCCTCTTCTGAAAGTGGGGGCATGCTAGATAGAAACACTGTCCTTTGGTATACTGGTGAAGCTGTTGCCTCCAAAGGTGAAATAATATCACTTCCCTCTGTGAAAAATTGATTAGGAAACTGGAAGCATTAAAACTGATTTGTTAACCCAAATTTGCCTGGTCTAATTGAATTCTTGTCACTTTCAAAGATGGTTTGTGCAGCACACTTAAGTGTTTAATTTATAGCCACATGAAGATTGACCAGGTATCTTTTTTGTTCTCTAATCACTGTTTGTTTTAACTCTCACAATGCAGTAATGTAATTACTCCTAAGGACAGAAAACTGCATTTCCTGGTCTTTACTTCATAGTCAGTTACTGAGTTACAGACTTGGCTCTGACTCCAACAAAGTGATTCTGATTGCATATTGTATGGTTATTTCTAATCATTTGAATGCCTCCTTTGTATCTCCTGGTAGCCATCAGGGCCCTGTTTGCTGTCTTTAACCCCTTCTCAAGCTCCGTCTCCTTTCTGCCATTATTGAAGCTGACCAGATAGTTTTTGTAGTTACAGTTAAGTCAGCATTCATGCATTCAGAACTTTGTTGACTCAGTTGCAATAATACAGATTTTCCCACACAGTCTATTTGACACTTGCAAAGTCCAGTTTGTACCAACTTCCATTATGTTAAGCAAACAGCCATACTGCACAAAAATTCCACTCATTGTTCACACTAAAGCTACAGGATTTTCTCCAGTTCACAGACAGCAAAACCCATTGTTACCCCAAAACTCTCTTAAGATGGAATCTGAAAAGAAATCGTATGACCCTGAACTGGATTAGCCTTCAGGAAGTCTTTGGGTTTTAGCATTTTGGGGAAACATCCCCAGGGGCCATGGGGAAAAATAAAGTCTATATTTCAGAACTAGGGTCCATTCGGAAACACACTTATTCCACTTATATTGTGTGACATGTCCACTGCCAACTATTAACTGCGTTGGATTGATCTCACAAAACAAACTAAAGGGAACTGGACATAAGCCATGTGAACACAATTCTGTTTCAGAACTGCAAAGTGAAGATATGGAATCAATCTTCTGTAAATGCTTCAAAACCCAAATAGAGTGATGTTCCCATATAATCTGACTCTTCAGCCTCAAAAATAAGCTCTAAAATACCTGCCAATATCCATTGATGTGGCTGAAAAACATCCTTAAAGATGTACCATCTGTCAGGATTGCAGCCTAAATTTAGGAGACTGAGAGCAAGTGTGGCACAGTGGATAGAATGATGAATTTAGATTGGGGAGACTACAGATTCAGATGCCTGTTCAGTCATAAAGCTTATTTGGCAGCCTTGGCAAGTCACTTTCTGTTTTAGCAAGTACTAAGGTTGTCTGCAGATGTCACAAAGTTGTTGTGTGGATAAAATGATGTAACTCCCATATATGCTGCCCTGGGCTTTTTGGAGGAAGGGTGGGATACAAATGGGACATATGTTCTTCCATGTGGGATTTAATCGGTGCTCACACTCTGCTCTTTGAGGCATTTGCTTAAAACATGACTATTCAGAAGGCATTTGGCTGAATAGTCTCCTGGCGAGTTACTTTAATACTGCTCCCTTTATGGTTCTCATATGTTTGTAATCTGATTATTTTTATGCTATTATGAGGCTGCGTTTTGTAAGATGCAGCAAGTATGCCTTGTTTTTTTAAAAAAAACAGCAGGCCATACTTTTTAAAATAAATTAATATCTTTCTCCTATCGTGTTTCCAGTTGTTTCACTGAAACAATTCAACTGCTGTTCCATTTTCTATTGAGATGCCAGTCACTCTCTATGCAGTGCAGAGGCAAATGAAGGATCCTCTTTCTTTTTCCTGCCACAACGAGTACTTCCTAGTCACAGAGAGAACATCATGCCACAAGGAATGTGAGGCATTCCTCCAGTTGCAACTTTTATGAAGCTGATGGATGCGTATGAAATGCTGCTAATCCCTGGAAGGCAATGTTTTCTCCTTAAATTAACAGTGGAAGAGAAATCAAACAGTAGAGCTATCAAATGCTTTTAGCAACATTGTTTAATCTCTTCATTGGTCATATATTGCAAACCTTCCAGTAAAGCTGGGAAACAATTCAAAGCCTTTTGCCTCATTCTCATTAAGCCTGACATGTTTTTTCCCATTCCCTGCTTTGGTTGCAAGGCTCAGTGGAGCACATCAGACCCTTTTAACCTCAGTGTTCATCACCATATGGAGTGGGGCATCACTTTTGTTTAGAAAGCATAAGGTTACCCCTGGATAATTTGCTATTTAAGTGCACTATCAACCTGTACATCCATCTAAGGATATATTTGTATATTCCTAGAACATGCCAAAGTCTACTGCTTTAGCCAGTACTGGTTCTGGGTTTTTTAGGTCAAACTGAGCCCTCCTTAAAAGTGAAGGGTAAAATAAATAAATCCACCCTGCCCCCTGCTGGCAGCAACGATGACTGCAACTGGTCATCCTCACCATCCTCCAAACTGCCTTTCCCTCTGAGTGATGAGGAGGAGGAGCACCAGCCACCACTGCCCCCCAACCATGTGAGCCCCTTGATGCCACCAATCCATTGCTCATCCAACAATGGTTTTGCTAGTTGGTCCAGCTAGCTACTATTGCTGCTGCTTGTCATCCTCGCCACCACCTTCTCTGAGTCAGGAAAAGGCAGCAGCAGCCACTGAAAGTGGGTAAAGGAAGTTACTGGATGGGCAATGGGGGTGTGATGGCAACAGTGAGGTTAGGGGTAGGGGTGCAGGAGTGGTTGCTGCGGCTCCTCTGTACTGCCATTACATGGCCAGCACTCAGTTGGAGGGCCCAAGGCAGAGGAGGGACGATGCTGGGTTTTGTTCATTTTATTTCCCACCACACTTACAGCCAAGCACCTAGGGAGGTGATGGGCTGTTCAACACTGAAGACATTCAAGAGGCAGCTGGACAGCCACCTGTCGGGTATGCTTTAATTTAGATTCCTGCATTGAGCAGGTGGTTGGACTCGATGGCCTTATAGGTCCCTCCCAACTCTACTATTCTGTTATTCACTAATAGGCAAAAAAACTTGCAGTTTAAAAATGAACCTATAGTCTACATATATTTCTATCAAACTTTAAAAAGTAGGGAAGTTAAGCAGCTATAGGGGAGCAGGAGACCTGATCTCCTCTCTGAGATATTGTACTGCCCTACAAATTGGTCATAATGCAAACACCATTTGGGTTGGTCTTTCACAGTCCAGTCCACTTCCTGTGTAGCTTGGAAGAATTTGGTAACATGTGCCTCTGAGCATATGGTGAGTGGTGGCAACACCTGCAATCAGCCCAAATAACAGAAACAAAGCATGTGCTGTTCTGAACTTGTTTTAGCAGGGAGGAAGCAACATTATTAACACATGATATAGTTCAGATATGGTTCAGAGGTGATTATGAGGTTAGTAAGTTCTACATGTTCTTTAGGAACAGTAGCTTAACTAGGGTGGTGCAACCGGTGTCCCAACACAGAGCACAAGATCAGGGGTGTGTGTGTGTGTTTGTGTGTATATGCAAGATTGGCCACTGCCCATGAAGTGTAGTTTAAAATCATAATAGCATGATTTTCATAGTCAAAGATTATTTTCATATTTATTCCATTACTGAAAAATCAAAATTTCCCACATGTAATTAATAAAAGTGTTATAAACAGTGTATAATAGCTGTATTAATTGCATGTGTGTAATTTGATTTTTTGATGACAAAATAGATATAAAAATCATATTTAAATGTATGAAATTTATTCAGTTATAATTATTTCAGCTAGAATTTGCCATTGATTCATAAATTGCATTAATGTCATTTTGTGAAATTAGGTTGTTTATTGGAGCCTCAATTTAATTAGACTGAATTAACTCGCCTTCATAAAACAATTGTTGGATATTATTTTTGTTACTTAATTCTTATTCTAAATCTATGGTTCTAATTCAAATAGACTGCAATAGCAATAGACAGCAATATTAGGGTGGGGCAGGTTGGGGACACAATATATGGTTTACACTGAGTGCAGTTATGTTTAGTCATGGCACCATTTAGGAATATGTAACATAGCTATAATAATAATAATAATAATAAAATTTTATTTGTTAGTCACCTATCTGTCCGACTTAATGGACACTCTAGGCGACTTACAGGAATACATTAAAATACACTGTACAATCAAAAACAAAATCATCAATTATTCTAAAACATCAATTTATACATCATAAAACTAATCCCTCCCGAGAATCCCATAGGCCTGCCTGAATAGCCAGGTATTTAAGGCTCGGCAAAAACCAGTCAGGGAGGAGGCATGTCGGAGATCAAAAGGGAGAGAATTCCAGAGGGTGGGGGCCACAACCAAGAATCCCCTCTCTCTGGTCCGCACCAGCCTAGCTGTTTTGGCTGGTGGGACTGAGAGGAGGTCCTGTGTGGCTGATCTTGTCAGGCGGCATAATTGGTGCATTAAAATTTGGATCAGGTACTACCTTCTACCATTCAATGGTTTACACACTGGTATCTTTGTAAATATTTATTAATTACTTTTTTACAATTGTGCAATGTACAATTACAAAACAACCAATGCTACATATCAGGAAAAATATTTAAAATATTAAAACAAAACAAAACAAAACATTAACTGAATAAAGCAGATTAAAAGAGTAGCAATCTAGCAACATCACTTGATTACTTGCAGATTATATGAAATAACTTCCATTTCAAAGTATTGGGCTTGAGCTGATATGAAAGTTCTAGCTGTGGTGTTAGATCTGGGATGGCTCATTCACACATGCAAATCATCAGTTGGTGCTGTAGCCACCAAGTAATGAACATGCTTGTGTGAATCATCCCTGTGATATTTGCTTACTTGTAACAGGAAGAAAGCACTGGGATCTTTAAAAATTTCTGCAGGAATTATGTTGAGAAAGAGAGTGACAACTGAGGCAGAAAACATACTTCACTTTCCTTCACGAGGTGTCTAGATCCTGATTGTCTCCTGTGATAGAACTCGAGGTGGCAAAGATCAGGAGGAGGAGGGAGCTCCCAAGGCAGTCTCCCATCCTTGCTTTAGCAAGTTTGCAGCATCATTTGGCTCCAGACCATGCCCTGGGGCCAAGGCAAATAAGCTCCCTTCTCTCTCCCACTTGCATATTTGAGTCCTGCCTGCCCAAATAGCCAGCATGGTGTAAAAGAGAAATTGGTATCACTGGAACAATCTGGCTTATTGCCCAAAGAACTCTGTGAAGTTCAAATGGTCTTTGCCTTTCTTTTTCTACAAATGCTGGTCCAGAAAAAATTATCAGCTTAATTGGAACGGGGACTTTTGAAAGACTGTGAAGTTATGAGCATCTAAATTATTTGCCACATCTGCTTCAGATGGCTTAATATCCTGTTGGAAGCATTATTTATTTTCCTAAATCACAGTCATAGGAGCTTTAAAATGCCCATTCGAGTAACACTGGTGTTCTCAATGGCCCGTGAAAGCAAGAGAAACAAGTTACGAACATTAATATTGCAGCAATTACTCTTTCAGCACTGACCAATATGCAAGGCGAGGCTACAGTAATAAAAAGAAAAGCTTCCAGGGAAACAAGTTGAAATGAAATAAATTTCACTTACATTTAGATCAGAGTGTGTGCCATATACTCTAATCTGAACAATGGGACTAAGGCAAATTTATGGCATCGGCATTGAAGCAAAAAGTTTTTTTAAAAGTTTCAGATGTTGTTTGGGGGGATTTGCTTATTTGTAATTTTCATTCTTTTTATAAACATTAAGGGCGCAATCCAACTTGCATTTGTGCAGGGCTGAGGAGAGTTGGATGCGGTGGATGGGCTACACTGGCATAAGTCGCTCAGCCCAGCTCAGCTGGGACCCAGCTAGGGATGGGTGAGAATTTCGATTAAGTTCACATTTCAAGCAGAATTTATCAGATTTACACTTCCTGAAACAATATAAGAACCAAAATACAGCCATCCTTCGAAACTCCAATTTATTAGAATTTTGGCATGCAATTCACCAACTAAACAATATTTATAAAAATGCATATAGTAAGGGAAAGTATGCATACAAGTGAATATATGAGTGAAAATGACATGCAAAAAGGCATGATGGGATGAGAAATGGCTAGCAAAAATGTGTACCTTTGTCAAAACTGCCTACAAAAATGTGTTTATTTGGAGAAATTCACACTAAAATGATGGAGAATTTTCATGAGGATTTTTTTAAAAAACAATTTCGCAGATTGCTGCAGAAATGTAGAGAACTGAATTTAACATTAGAAAAGTGAGAAACAGAGAGAACCAAAACTGACCGACCTTTCCATCCCGAGGCCCAGCCGGCTCAGCTGAGACTGGCGCAAGTGGAGCTGGTGTAAGGCCCAAACAAGGGGTGTGTCAAGGGAGGGGCCGAGGGGAGGGGACTTGGGCCACATCCAAGTTGTGTTCAGAGTGCTCCTGCAGGTCCCAATCCAGGCAAAAGTTATGCCTGAAAAAAGGTTGGTCTAAGAAAATAATTGCAATGGAAATCAATGCAGAGGGCCTACTCTCCCATAGTGGTATTTGGGAGAGCAGGCTTTTTCTTTCTGGTCCCTGCACGCAGCTCCCAGCTGAGCCAGCATTCAGCCAACCTAGAGACTCCTGGATGGCAACTGGATGTGGCAGAACTTTCCGCCGGCGTCTCTTGCTCCAGCACAACTTACACCATCTTCCCTTGATTGGATTGCTCTATCCAACACTAAAATAGTTTGTTATTGTTTAAAAAAGAATGCTTTTGATCTGTGTACAGTATTTAAACATATATTGCTGATTGTCTTGAAACCTCATATATATCTTAATTCTGCAGGCTATGATAAGATGTCATAATAACAAGCACAATAAAAATGCTAAGAATTAAGTATTATTGTTGCCGACTCACATGTTGCACACTCCATTTATTCAAAATCAAATAGGGTTTATTGCCTCAACATAAAGTGCATTAGATGGTATAATGTTCAGTTTATGAACTCTGGAGAAAAAAAGTCCAAACAGATACATATCATGTGTAGCACATCCCGTTTTCTTGTACCAAACCTGCTGGGTGTACGTGCATTAGTCTGTTAGAAATACAGAACTGACATCAGGAAGTTCCAGGTCTGCCATTACCTATTGAATTTTATTGCAAGATGAAAAGTCAGTGGCAAATTCTTTCATGCCATGGTCTTTTTAAAAAATCCTTAATAAAATCTTGACAGAATCATCTGTGTTCTGTTTTGGATTTCCCTGTGATAGAGTTTCCCTTGCCTCTCACTGCAGTAGCATTCTGACTACTTCTTCAGATCTTAGCAGACCACCAGAAGCGTCTATTCTTAATTGTAGCCTTCTCCAAGAAACCAACAGCAAGGGCTGATTCAAAATGTTATGAACATACTAAATAGATTTCTCCAAGTCAGACCATAGGTCTACCCAACCTAGAATGGTCTCTTTTGGCAGCGTAGCACCAGCTCTCCACAGCCCAGCTGGAGTGTAGAACTCCAGTTCCCATCAGCTCCAGGCAGAATAGTCAATGGTCATGATGGGATTTCTAGTTCAACAACATTTGAAGAGCCAGAGAGAGAGAGAGAGAGAGAGAGAGAGAGAGAGAGAGAGAGAGAGTTTACCACTGAGCTATAAATTACATTGGAATGAATGCTGGAGAGTTCATCAGATTGCTACTATATTTTTCAAGTAGAGACCAATAACAAAATGTTGCAGAGTGGAGTTGCTTCCTGTTCAATTCCAACCATTCTGTTCCATTGCCTCTCTCACCTGGTTTTCATTCCACCACCAAGAGTCAAGTCAAATCCACACCATACATTTAAAGTGCATGTCTTCCCCCAAAGAATTCTGGGAACTGTCATTTTTAAGGGTGCTAGGAATTGCAACTCAGGGGTAAACAACAGTTCCCAGGATTCTTTGGGGGAACAGGGAAGTCGTGCTTTAAATGTTCTTTAAATGTATGGTGTGGAAGTGACCGCAGTCAGCTTTCCATGTCCATTGATCACACAACCCCTCCCTTAAGGGTTTGGTTTTTTGTGGTGGTGGTTGTTTAATGGTTTGTACTTCAAATCTCGGGGTTCCCTCAGGTTGGCTGATACGTCCCTCTTGTGTGTGGGTGGTGCTATTTTGGCTACATAAGCAAGGGCACACTCAGCCTAAACATTCAAAATAGAGGGAATGATGTGCTCTCACGCACACACATATTTATTTATTTATTTATTTATTTAATTTATTTATATACCGCCCCATAGCCAAAGCTCTCTGGGTGGTTTACAGCAATTAAAAACAATAAAAATAAATACACAATTTTTAAAACACAAAAAACAATTTAAAAACAAACATCTTGTTATATGTTCAGAATTATCATGGCAGAAAGAAGTCTGTGCTAGAAATAGGGATGGAAAGATCTGTCAATTTCACTTCTCTCCAATTCTCATTTTTCCAGTCTTAAATTCAGTTCTCCCCATTTCTGCAGTAATTTACCATTTTTTTTAAAAAAAAATCTTCATGAAAGTTCTCCAGAATTTTAGTGTAAATTTCTTCTAACAAACACAGTTTTGTAGGCAGTTTTGATAAAGGCCCACATTTATGTAAGCCATTTCTTGTCATTTAATACATTTTTGCATGTTATTTTCACTCATATATTCATTTTATGCACACTTTCCCCTAATATATGCATTTTTGTAAATATTGTTTAGTTGGCGAACTGCATCACAAAATTTTAATACATGCAAATTTCTAAGGATGGCTCTGTTTCAATTCTCATATTGATTTGGAAAGTGCAAATTCTGATAAATTCTGCTTGAAATGTGAACTGAATTGAAATTCTTGCCCATCCATAAGTAAAAGCCTGTTCTTCCTGATGTCCTATACATATATGTTCCCTGGGGGCAATATTCTGAAACTATGAAAAGGAGCACCTAATAGCAATTATCTGAAATGCTCTCTACACACTTCTGGCTTGGGAATGCACGAGGTGATATGTTGTTGTTTCTAAATAACTGCCAGAAAATTGCTCTCTTTATATTATTGGAAGAAAATGGCCACTGGATCATCCAGTGACAGTGCACTTAATGAACCTTATCCAGAACCCCAAAATAGGGTTGCCAGGTCCATGGTCTGAGACTGATCCTGTATCTTTAGGAGAAGAGAAGGTCAGCAAAGTGCAGGTGTTCTTGCAACTCTATAATGGGAAAAACCACAAGGTGGAATTCTCCCTTCCCCCTCCACAACTTTTAAAGATACAGAAGACCTTTTGGAGGCCGGGCCTGGCAACCAAGAGGTCTTCTGTATCTTTAAAAGTTGTGCAGGGGGAAGGGAGAATTCCACCTTGTGGTCTTTCCCATTACAGGGTTGCAAGAACACCTGCACTTAGCTGACTTTCTCTTCTCCTAAAGGTACAGAATCAGGATCAGGCCAAGAACCTGGCAACCCTACCCCAAAATGATATTTTATAACCCTTGTAGGAGAGTCATAGGTATGACATCATCACTCATTGCTCACAGGCTGTGTAAAAACATGAAGATTCTCTCACACTGCCACTCCCCACAACGTCCAATTCAGCAGTTTATCTTGATGTGGTTATTTATTTAGTTGGGCTCTTTAATTTAGAATAGGAAAGAATGTCCATTGGATGAAGCCTGAGCAGACACCTCTGAACTGAAACAAAACTGATTGGGGATTACACTTTGTATTATTTTGTCTGATGAAACAAGGAGATAATAGGAGACACCAGGATAAGTGCTATGAAGAGAAACAAAACAGAGCTTCATAGGGGTTAATCCAGGCCCACTAGTGAATACAACAGGGTTAATCTGGCCAAAAGAAGCTTTAGGTAAAGAGCCTAGGACAAAGTTACTTTATGATCCAGTTGAAGCTAATGAAAGACTTTGTTTGGAAAGGAGATTTGGGATTTAGGATTTGGGATCCAGTGGGGCAGAAGATACCTCCATGACTTTTCTCTTGTTTTATACACATTGCTGTAGTCCAAGAAGTGACTTGCAGTATCTTTATTCATTCTTGCTATCTTTAAAAGAACACAACCAATGTTCCAAAAAAAAAAAAATTAAGAAGTTATATAACTTTCACCTGTGGGGATTTAAAAAACAACAACAACAAATTTTATACTCCAAACTGTGAATGAGTTCTTGATTGCATAAGACCTAGTATAATCCATAACTTTATATAAAATTATTATTATTCACTTGAATGGCAGCTCAATAGTTTCACTTTCTCACTCCTTAAGACTATCCCATTAAATATATTAGATGACATAGTGCTTCAGGTGTAGCAGATAAACTATAAAATTAGATACTACAAATGTTCAGTATATACTACACATTCCCTGAAATGGTGTAATTATTTGAACTTTGGCCACTGTAAGGAAACTTTGAACTAAATGCTAGGTTTTAATGGAAGATCACCTAAATCTTTATCAACTGGATCTGAGAGGGGAAAATGCCTTGTTGATATTTCATAGGCCAGGCTGTGCATATATATTCTGGGACTTTACATTTTCTGTCTAAATACAGTACTCCAGAGAGTAATAAAGTATGAAGAACATAGCAATGTAAAAACAGTTATAAGAATATGAGTTCATGAAAACTAATATTCCAGCCATATCAGTTATATAGTACTCTGTGTCCAGAAGAGGCTAGTACTACTAATGCTGCACCAAATTTTACACCAAACAAAGGTCAATAGTGGGTTTGGGATAGGTATTTTCTGTAAGCCACTCAGAGATACTTTGGTAGTGAGCGACTAACAAGTCCAATAAAAAAATAAGTAAATATAATCTTAAACTGCACTTTAAAAAAAAACCCTCTGCTCCTACCTAATTTTTTAAGGTGTTTGTGCCTGTTCAGAGCCCTAATGCACTCCATAATCTGGGTTCTTAAACAGTACACTTGTATTTAGTGGAAGGAGTGACTGATAATAGTGGGTGAAAGTGTGGGAGATATTCCAGTGACTGAGTGGATGATGTGTTTATGTGGGTGTGAGGTATGGGAGTAGAATGAAATTACAGCTACTGATGTGTCGTAGGTATTGTTTGATTTGTGTAGAAGGAATGGGAGAATTTGGGTGTGATGTATATTTCTAAGTGGGGTAAGTGTTGCATTTTGTGAGTCAGGATGTGAAGTGGACAGGGGGAGGCTGAAGAGGAAAAGAAATCCCTGAATCTAACGATGTTTCAGAATGGGCTGTTATGTTTGTGTTTGGGGGATTTTCTTGTTTTATTGCATTGTATTATGGTTTTGTATAATATTGCATTGTATTGTGTTACATTGTAGTTTCATTGTTTGTTAAATATTCATATTGTATTGTTATTTTGTAAACTGCTCAGAGACTGTCCTAGGTATCAACTGGTATATGAAGTAGTAGTAGTAGTAAGTAGTAGTGGTAGTAATGCCTGCATGGAAGCAAAAGGCTCCCCACTTCAGACTGTTGCCTATCATGACTTGGAAGGCAATAAAAATGTTGACAGAGGGGGCGGGTTACCATGCGTATCCCTCATGTGGTTTGTGCTGAAGGCTTGTGCGATGGCACAAAGAGAAGGCTAGATACTCCTGTTTTGATGCTATGGACATAATTATATTCAATGGTTCTTAACCATCATCCTATGCAAATATTTGACCTGAATCCAGGAGCAGCTTGCCTGCTGGGGCAGAGCTGCAATAGCCTCCTGGCAGCAGTGTTGCTGCAGGTTACCAGAAGGGGACATATCAGCTATTTCCTTCCAGATTTTGGTGGGAAATCTACATAGAATGAATTCATACTTTATCCACACTGTTCTATTACTGGTTTAAGTTTCTACATTTTTGTATCCATTTTCGCAAGACTGCTTTTCTGCAAAGAATATGCATCTGCATTTATGCTTCTTTCCTCAGTGGTCTTTTTATAGCTCACTTCTTGTTGCCCAAGCAATTTTTTTAGTGAAAAGAAGACCTGCAGGACATCTGCATTACCTTATGTTCTTACATATATTTTAAACATTCCTGTCTGTAAGTAAGAGTAATCTGTGTAAACTGAACTTACTTCAGAGCATATGTGCTTACCCTAAGAAACTATATGTCCATGATGGATGTGGTCAACTACTTTTTCCAGACCACATAGCAACATATTCTTCATTAATGCCTGGTGCAGTGGTGGATTTGAGGACCAATAAACTGTGTCTGAATCCTGGGAAAATGGATGCTGTGTGAGTAGATCATTCTGTGTCTGGAAGATAGACCAGTTGCTTGTTGTGGATGGGGTTACACTCCCTCTAAAGGAGCTTGTACATAGCTTGGGGTACTCCTAGATATATATTTGTCATTAGAGCTCCAAGTGATCTCTGTGGCTAGGAGTTCCATTTTATCAGCTTCATCCGCTACACCAGCTACAGCCTTATCTGTATCAGGATAATCTGGCCACTGTAGTCCATGCATTGGTAACCTCCAGACTGGATAACTACAATGCACTTGACCTAGGGCTGCCTGCAGGCCTGGTCCGGAAGCTCCAGCTAGGTCAGAATGTAGAGGGTAGACTGCTGATGGGGGCAGATAACCAACCACATATAATACCTTTGATGAAACTGGTTGCCCAAATGCTCCCAGGCCACGTTCAAGGTTTTTGTGTTAACATACAAAGCCCTGAACAATATGGGTCCAGAGAACTTTAAAGACTGCCTGAGTTCTTATATCCCAGTTCAGTCAATTGATCATTCAGAGGAGCACTGCTAGTTGTCCAAATGGCCTCCACTAGAAGTTGGGCATTTAGTGTCCCATGGTGTGGAACACTCTTCAAGCAGAGATTCAGCAGGCCACCTCATTTTTTATTTTCAGGCAACTATTGAAGGCCTTTTTGTGTAGACAGGCCTCTGTAACTGTTTACATATTTTGACCAGTCAGTAATTTTAATTTTTCTTTTTACTGTTTCTCTGTTATGTATATATTGCTATACACTGCTATGTTATATTGTTTGAATTGGGGGGTACATAAATACTTCCATAAATAAATAAAATTAATGAGTTCATTTGGAGACTTCATGGCAGAGTGACTGCACACCCTAACCAGGGATAGCATATAGGGATGGCATGGAAGAGCATGGCACCTATACTTCTGGCCAACTCACTGATTCTAGCACTGTTCTAATTTGGCCTCTGAACAAGGTGCATTTGTACAAATCCCTTTGCTTTTTTTTAATGACTTGTTTGACTTGTGCTGAAAACGTTGCTATAATTATCATGCAGTATAAAAAATATAGCCACACGTTTTGCTTGTTTTGCAATTTATCCTCAAGCAGACTTTTGAACCTTGCTTCAAATCTCCCCACCCCCTCTCACACACTGAGGTTTTTCCAATTCCCCATTAAAATACGAAATGATGTCCATATCTCCACCCATTATCTGAGGTTGTGCCAGAGTTCATTCACAATTTTTCATGACAAAAATATCTGAAGGAAGGTCTTCTCCTGTACCTGCACTCAGACCATCAGTTGAGGCCCTTCCATTCTTATCAGAAGAGACATGGGTGACAATTGGGGGGTAGATTCAGCTGTAGCACTCCATCTATTGAATGCCTTCCCTGGGGAGACTTGCTTGGTAGCAGCATTCCTTTTTTCTAGGCTCCAGGTGAAAAACTGTTTATTCTCTCAGGTTTTTAAGTTTTAGGTATTTTAAATCCTTCAGAAAGCTCTCTGTTTTATCTGATAAGTTTGTTTAATTATGTAGTCTTATTGTTCTGGTATTGTAAATGTGTAAGCAGCCCTGGAACCAACACTGGCAACGTGTGGTATAAAAATGTTTTAAGCAAACAATGAAATGGCTCTGCATCTGTGCCAAAGAAAACTAGCACTCCGTGATGTGCTAATTATCATTCCGAAGGTTTCTGAAGTTGTGTAATTGGAACATGCATTAAAACCTGCTTCTGAAAGCCCAGCTTCACAACTGCAGATGAGTGAAAGATGATTATAGCTTCAGTGGGGATATTTCTCCTTTTACCAAAATAACTAAGAGCATTTCAAAAGGTTCTGGTTGACTAAGAACTTTATGAGAAACGGCATCCACCCCTGCCCGCTGCACAGGCAATCACACAAACAGGCACAGGCAATCACACAAATAGAGTTCTGATTACAAGAAAATGCCCTGCATGTCTGGAGAAAACTGCAGCAAAGTGCTGGTGGTAGCAGCACCAATGCAATCTCATTACACACCATTTAGCAGGTGAGGGGTTCCCCCCCTTTTAAACCAATGGATGAATGAGCAAGCAAAAAGCCTAGATGAGCAGATAAAAGTCAAAAGGGGGAAAAGACTGTAATGTTAAGATGAGTTAAAAGCTCTTTCTGACCCTGTCCACTAACACCATCTCCCCAGCTGCTTCCCCTGTGAACTTTTTGTGTTGCATTCCGTTTTTTAAAGGGAAGGATGGAGGGGGCCGAGCAAAGAACACATCCCGCTTCATTGGGTAAAGCTAGTGTGAAAGAGGGTGTGATGGGTTAGAAGTAATAAAAGTGACATTTTGAAGACAGAGTTAGTCAAGCTAAGAGCGAGAGGGGGGTGGGGGGAGAGAGAGACTAGTGAGGAGAAGGGAGTCTCTCCTGCTCTTCCTCCTCCATTGCATTTCTGCTTCTGCTTGCCTTTCCTGGGATTTGAAGACCTACCTTGAGAAAGGAGAGAGAGAGAGAGAGCATCTGCTCTTGATAAAACAAGTGAGAAAAGTCTCATTAACACAAAGGTAAAGAAAGGACCAGTTCCTGTCTCAACTACCTAGAGCAGCCTTTCCCAAGTAGTGGGCCACCAGATGTTGTTGGACCACAACTCCCATCAGCCTCAGCCAGCATTGCCAATGGTCAGGAAAGATGGGAATTGTGGTCCAACAACATCTGGAGGCACACTAGTTGGGAAAGGCTGCTCTAGAGGAAGAAATGGGTAGATACAACTTTATGTATTATTTATTTATTTAAAATATTTCTATCCCGCCCTTCTACCCTATAACAGGGCATTCTGGGTGGCTTACAAAAATAAAATCAAACATGTACATAATAAAATTGTAAGCAGTAAAATCATAAAAACATTCAAATAAATTAAAGTACATAAAATACAATTAAAATACATAAAATACAATATATATATAAATGTAATTGTGATTAACAAAACGGAGGTTTTTATTGTATTAATAAAACGTTTCAGCTTCCGCCTCCATCAGCTTCATTACATTCATATATTTTTAGGTGATTAACGGAATCCTTATAGGGATCCAGAGCAAGTTTGAGTAAAGTTCTGTTTGTTGCTTTCAAAACTGTCTGTCTCTATATATATACACACACACACACATATCCATATATATAAGGAGTGGTACTAAAGGGGACTACAAGAGTAAAATTTAACGTAGAAGGCATAAAATCATAAAATCAGTGTCAGGCTCTACCTTCAGTCCCAACATGAGCATAAAGAGCAATTCCTCCCCAATTTACTAAGTCTGTTCTTTTATTTTTTTTTTAAAAAAATTCTGCTTCCATGATATTATCTTATTCCATTTCCACAGATGATTCTCCCCATTCCCTGCCCCCACACCAGTATTTTCCCAAAATAGTTTCTATCAGGGCAAATCTGCTCTTCTCCGTTTGCCCATTTCTGTGCCATTGCAACACATTGTCCTGGATTGGATTGATTAACGGCAACGGGAATGTGAGATCTCAAACTAGGACCTTACTGAGGGGTACTTACTTTAATGAGTCAATATAATACCTAATTCAGCCTTGGTCATGGGAGTTTCAGGCACAACAACATCAAGGATGCTGTGGACATGGTTCAGAAGGTGTACACATTGGATGTTACTGGAGAGAGGGACAGAGATGTATCAGACCAAAGGCTCATCTAGTCCAGCATCCTGGTCTGACAATGACCAGTCAGATGTCTATGGGAAGTCCAAGAGCAGGACCTCAGTGTAACAGCACTCTCTACAATTGTGATACCTAGCAACTGGTATTCAAAGGCATACTGTCATTGATTGCCTTATCGTTCATGAATTTGTTTCATGGCATTTCTGGGCCCATCCAAACTGAATGTAATGATTTAAAAGGAGAAGGGAAATGGCAATTATGTGAAGTCAGGGATTGTGAAATCACTTCCCACACAAGGAACACTCTAGGCCTCGAGTGGTTCCAAGCCTTTTCCTGCACAGACCAGTTGAAAATTGCTGATCCCCTTGGCAGACCACTAAATCATTTTTCTGCTTGTTGTAGCAATTGCAATGTGCTGTGCAAGATGCTGCATAATTTTTAGTTGTAATTTGACTGCTTCTTTTATTTCTTATATTGTATTTTATTGTGTTACAATTTGCATTCAACAGAATTCAAACTGAAATACAGTAACATACAGTATAAGCAATAGAAAAAGCAATAAAAACACAATTAAAAAATCAATAAGAATATTTAATGCAGATATGCCACAGACCACCTGAATGAACCTTGAAGACCACTGGTGGTCCACAAACAATTGTCCTGGACAATTGTATGCCGGTAAAGTCTGCTTTTATGATGTTTTTAGAGTGCTTTAGTGCATTTGTTTGCCTCCCTGGGCTCCTACTGGGAGGAAGGGCGGGGTATAAATCTAATAAATAAATAAATAAATAATAAAGAGACTGCTGTACACCACCCTGTCTATCCAACTGAGGCTGAAGGAAGCACAATGGGTAATACATGAACCAACTGAACCTTACCGTACATTCACAGGATGCAATATCATAAATCTGTGAAATTTTATGTTTATTTTTATTAATTTATTTATTATTTGATTTAGATTCCAGCTTACATTGGGCACAGCAGTCCCTCTGGCCAGGCCGTCATACTTGCTTGCAATGCAGTAACTTAGAACACAGAAAATGGCACATTAGCAACATTACTAATGTCCATCAGATAAGAACTTTGTAGGTCACACAGGGAAAAGAAGCCAGAGCAATGTTTCCAACAATTAATGAAAACAGATAAGAATGACAAGAGAGGGGAAGTGCGCAGAGATGAATGGACAGAACAATGTTTACAAGGATAATCATAATGAGAAGTACAGCTGAAACCATTTATTCCTTTACATTCCCTATAGCAAATTTCTGGTATGCAATATGAACATTTGGCATCTAGTGAAAAGTGATGTCAGTGTTTGATATCCACTATCAAATACCGTTAGTATTTTATGCTGACATGCAATGGCAATGTTGCAGTACCTGATGTGCAGTACCAGTTAGCATATTGTATACCCATAATCTATTGCTTCTTTTAAAAATGGTATTCACTTTATAAGTAGGTAATTCAATATATTTAAGTATAAAGCCTACATAATCTAGAGGTAGGAAGGCGGGAATTAGGCTGAAATCCTGTTGTGGGGTAGGAGAGATTGGGCCAGCACATGAGTGTCACACCCATTTCTCCTCCTCTTCTCTCCCACTGCTTGCTTTTATTGTGGCTGCATTCGCAGTGGAGCACTGACATTGTCTCTGCCTCCCTCTCCATCTTCTTCCATCCTCACACAGAAGAAGGGCAAAAGGGGTCCTGTCACAGAGAGAGGCATTTTAGCTGAGGTGGCTGGGAGAATTACATAAGGACATAAAAAGAGCCTGCTGGATCAGGTCAATGGCCCATCTAGTCTGGCAACATGTTCTCACAGTGGCCAACCAGGTGCCCATGGGAAGCCTGCAAGCAGAACCTGAGTGCAAGAGTACTCTCCCCTCCTACAGGTTCTAACAACTGGCATTTGGAAGCATACTTCCTCTGACCATGGAGGCAGAACAAAGCCATGATGGCACGTAGCCTTGAATAGCCTTTGTCTATTCCTCTTTTAAATCCCTCCAAGCCATCACTACTTCCTCTGGAAGTGAGTTCCATAGCTTAACCATATGCTGCATGAAAAAATCCTTCCTTTTACCTGTCCTGAGTCTTCTAGCATTCAGCTTCATTGAATGTCCACAAGTTCTAGTGTTATATGAGAGACAGACTTTTGTCTGTCCACATTCTCCATGTCATGCATAATTTTATACGCTTCCACCATGTCACTTCTTACTCACCTTTTCTCTAAACTAAAAAGCTTTAAACTTAGCAAAAACTTTAAAGTTACTTCAAACTTTTTACTAAATAGAAATAGCATTTCTAGCCACCACAGCAAACTGCAGCAGCGCAGGCACTATACTGCCTTCCTAACCCAGAATTCCTTGCTCTGAGGAAGGACACCTTGCTCAAGTGGGGACACCCAAGTGGTGTGAATTCATTGCACCTCATGCCTGCCCTAAGACTATTGTCTTAGCTTACTTCACTATAGCACAAGCCTGTTGGGGGAGGGGGGTAAGAGATTCTGGGGTGGTTGCTCTGCTATAACCAATGTCATGGTGGCTCACTGCAACTGGACTGGGAGGTGGGTGAGAGTGGCTTTTTTGTTTCTTTTTCTCCTTCCATTTTCCATTCCCCGCTTCCATTGACCACAATGTGATAGAAAATATACCAGCTCCAAAACTGATGTAGTTTTGGGGATGATCCATGGACATTTTGGGAGGACAAGGTGGCTTTCGAACTTTTGAATCCAACATAACCCTTTGTTCTCCAAACTGTCCTTTTAACCAGCATGACAGTTGCTCCTTTGGGGGTATAAATCCTATCCCCTGGGTCTTCTCCACTGGCAGAGCAGCAGTTTCCAATAGCTTAGATTTTTCCTAAGCAAACTTTGTACAATCTGTACAAGTACAGAATAAACTGTCCAGAGAATATCTGAGTTGTAAACACTCTCCTCCACCCTAAACTTTTGTTGAGCAGTATTTAATTATTGAAGATAAATACGAAAAGTGCACACATCAGCCCATTGATTTCTATGACACTTAACTGTACTTAACTATTTGCTGGATTGCTCTCTCTCTCGCTCTCTCTCTGTAACAGAACATACTTGTAAGCCTAAACTCCATTCTGCACCCCTAGTTTTACATTGTTCATTGCACACACCAAAGTGCATGCATATAGCATGTTCATTCTACATGGGGGATGAATGCCCAAAAGAGACATGGGAGAAAAGCTGTTGATGAAAAAGGTAGTTCATGCTCAGGAGTGGTGGAGGTGAGCCTCCAATCCCTACTCTCATGACTCTTTTAAATTAAACACACAGATTGGCCACTGTCATGTCTAGTGGGGCCTGATACTGAATTGGTATCTGAAACAGCAAAGTAATAGCTGCCCATGGTGAGCCCTGACTGATGCATTTTGCAGGGTCCTGTATCCCTTGAATTCAAAATCAAGTCAATTACAACAATATTTATTTATCTATTTCATTTATATCCCACATTTCCCCCAAGGAGCTCAAGGTGCCATACATGGTTCTGCTCCCTCTCCTCATTTTATCCTCACAACAACCCTGTGAGGTGGGTTAGGCCCAAAGTCACTCAGCAAGCTTCATGGCTGGGTGGAGATTTCCCAGGCCCTAGTCCAACACTCTAACCCAGCCTTTCCCAACCAGTGTGCTTCCAGATGTTGTTAGACCACAATTCCCATCTTTCTTGACCATTGGCAATGCTGGCTGAGGCTGATGGGAGTTGTGGTCCAACAACATCTGGAGGTACACTGGTTGGGAAAGGCTGCTCAAACCACAACACCACACTGGCTCTCCAGGGAGAGACACTGGCTGTATCATGGAGCCTTGCAATTTTTTACATGTTCTTCGTAGAATGGCAGTCAACATGATGAGATTCATTAAAAGCTCCAAAACCTGTTCCATATAACCTGTTCATTTCTATTTTTTCCTCCTAGCTGTCCTCCCAATTGTTAAAAAAATCTCTGAGACATGATCTGATCAAGGTGAAACTTTTTAAAGTGCCCATGATTCAATAGGATACATTTAAGCCTGTGCCTAAATTCTGCCATTGACATCAATTGGATTTATTTATTGGTTGTTTCTTTAATGTAAAGTCCTTCACTGTTATTGAGTGATGTTCCTGGGTTTTTGAAGCTTCCATCTCAATTTTAGTTCTATCACTTAAGGTCAAGATGGCTATGGTTGTTTAACCATATTGATTGGTTGTGGATGTGTGGTTTGTAGGGAACACAAATAGTGGGATGTTAATGGAAATGATATTCCATTGATAAGTGTGTGGGGAATAACAGGGGGGGAAATTACTGCAACAGGAAATGTGGTGGAATACCTAATGAGGAACATGAAAGGGCTCTACTGTAGAAGTAACCCTCTATCTTGTTCAGCCTCCGAATGTCATCAGAACAAAATTGAAAAACCAAATCTCCACCCCACCCCTCAGCTCACCTCACCTCCCAAAAAAGAAGAGAGCAAAATTAGGATATGGGCATTCTACATCAGAATTCAGTCATGCAAGCTTTTCAATTGAATTTTTTTTTTAAAAAAAAGACAATCAACAGCTAGCAACCAGTGAACCTGAGGATCCCCCCTTTCTCCCTTTCATGTGCTCCACAGTGTTTCTGCAAACAAAATAATAAGGGCTCTCAGGTCCTTCAAACAAAGTGAAATGTAATCCCCTCATGGAGAGTGCATCAATAAATGTGTGAAGCTCCTTGCTCTGTTTGGAAGGGCAATATCAGATCTGCTTGGGGAACTTAATAATAACCCTTATTAAGAACAAGCCCAGTGGAGAGGTTTGCTTTTCCTACAACACCTGAAGCAACAAACGTCTGGTGAGAGAAGGAAAAACAGTTTTCCTTAGGTTTGTCTTTGAAATTTGTTTTCTCTCTTCCACAGGGAGCTGCCACTCAAATTCCTTTGGAAGAAAAGGGGTGAATATTGTGAGGGGAAAGTTGGGGGTGGATGGGGGATTAAGTGTGCATTATGATGCAAACATTAGCATGGCATTAAAAACAGACTTAGAGATATTTCTTCATTTCAAGCTGACTTTTTTATTCTGGGAAAGATGTTGGTTCTTTCAATGCATACCTGACACCTGTAATTCAAATGAAAGCACCTTTAATGTAAGCAGTGTTTGACAGTGCACTGATTCAGGGATAGCCAACTGGCTGTCTGGATGTGACCCTCAAAGCATTTTTATGTGGCCTTGTGATCTTTAATGTGGTCATACTGATCATTAATCAAAACATGATAAAAAGATAAATATCCCCCACTTTCATTCATAAGAAAACATGCGCAGAACCGATGTATAACAGTTGTGCAGATTGTCACCAATGTGAAAATGCTTTATGTGTCTGGTAAGGTAGATTCAGATAGCTCATTCTCATATTACTGCACAATACCATTTTTTTTGCAGAGACAAGTTGGATAAGGAGCTAACAATAATATTTCACATTAATATAGTGTTGTTCAGCGCAATCCCATGCCTGTCGACTCAGAAAGAAGTTCCACTATTTTCAGTTGAACTTTCTCTCAGGTAAGTGTGTGAAGAACTTGTTCACATACACTTTTCTATTTGTGAAGCCGGCAGCAATCATCTGCATATGAGCTCCTTATAGCACAGGTAGAGAACCTGTGGCCCTCCAAATGTTGCTGGAGTACAACGCCTGTCATCCCTGACCAATGGTCATGCTGGCTGGGGCCAATGGAGTCCATATGTTCCCCATCCCTGTGTAAGAGGAAGAGCAGGAGAAAAATGGAATTAATGTGTTACAGATATGGAGGCTGACAGATCTTGGCTTTCCTAAGGCCACCAGCAATAACACAAAAATAGCAGGATGGTGTGAATCAACCCAAAGGTTTGGACACCTGTGTGTCTGTGTGTACTTACTTATTCCATTTTTATTTCATAGGACCTCAACATGGTAAATGGGGATCCTCACAATAATTCTGCAGATCAGCTTGGTATAAGAGACAGTGAACAGCCCAGGTCACCCAAAACATTCCATGTGGAAGTGGGGATTAGGACCATAAGAACATCAGATGCTGCCTTATATCAACTAGTCAGATTATTGTCTATCTAACTCAGTATCGTCTACCCTGATAGGCATGGCTCTTCAGAGTTGGCTCTGCCGATGCACTCACACAGTGTCAACCTCCACAACTGCCTTGCCCCTCCCCCTTCCAGTAAATGGCAGTAACTCCATGGCCAGGAGGCCAGGTGCACAGTACCACTCCTCCTCACCAACCACTCATGTGCTCTATAACCCTTCCCATTTAAACCAGAAACCAGATGGTCTAGCGATTTTCATTATGCCATACTGGTTCTCAACTGATGTTGTCAAACCTTTCCAAGCGTGACCTAGCCCCTCCTCTTGTTGCCCTATGCATAACAATTACACTATGGCTTCTTCATCATTTATTAGTACATGCATGGCCTCAATACTCAGTTCAAAATTCCTTCAGATGATGAAATCACTAATGCATCAACCACATTTTCTGGCAGGAACGCAAAATAAAAGGATTCGTAGGTCTTTTAGCTTGACTTTCAGCTTGCATTCAAAACATCTCACCATAGGCAACCAACAAAAAAAGCCCGAAGTAGAACGTGCTACAGAAGATTCAAACGCCAACTGCTAGTAATAAAAGCACTCTCTGGTTGGACAACAAGAATAAACTCTGGCCCTCATTCAGGCAAGGGCCATCCAAATACTGTTGTGCTTTTAAACATAATTGCAGCACCTGCTTCTCTTGGAGCACTCTGAAACCAGTGTGAGATTTGGAGTGAATTGCAAACCATGCAGAGTGCTGGATGAAATGGGCTTGAGGACAACTGCACTGGAGTAGACTTAAAGGTCAAAAAGCAAAGGCAGAAGAAGCAGCTGTTTTTTTTCCAAGAGACTCTGCTCAATGTACTTGCCCACAAGCCCCAAGTACTGCCTGTTGTCAATGCTGGGGGATTCCCCCCCCATTATGAGAACTTCACTCTTTTGAAACAAATGGAATGTCTTGACTATGAAGTGTCAATCAAGATAATTACAGGGATAGCATTTTTTTTTAAAAAGGACATTAATTATGTTGTATTTTCTGTGATCATTCTAATCTGTGTGGCTCAATTTACCATATTCTGTTACTATTTCAGGTCACTGAAATTCTCAGTCAAGAAAAGCATGTGATTATAGTTTCCTTGCTGTACATCATAGTAACAGTGGAAGCCATCTCTGATCTTAGGTGTCGATTTACAGTTTTCTCTGGCAAGTATGCACTTACTAGACAATATTAAGAGCTGTGAGAAGTCTTTCTTTTTCTTCCTAATGCCTGCTACTCACCAGTCAGAGCAGAGCAAAATAATCTGCTTCTGTAGCACTGACACACTCATTACACTCCTGGAAAGGAAAGGGGTGGAAAAGGGGAAACAAGAATAATGTCTACAAAATCAGCTTTTCTCTCTTGTAGTCCTCAAAATGTGACATGAGAAAAACATGGAGAATAGAAGCACTATTACTTTGGAGATCCGTCTGCACTTATCTCTCTAAAAGCGTCTCTAGGTGAAGTCTTTTGCCATGTGACACAAAGGAGGCCCGGATTTTTAACATAGCCTATTTCACATTTCACTGATTGTGTGAATGAACTGTGAAAATTGTTTCCTGTTTTTCTAAACCACTGGGATGCTAGTTTGCAAATGGAGGGGGAGAGAGACAGAGATAGAAGGAGGTTTCAAGAAATAACATTCCTTCTTGGGAGTTAATTTCAAAGTTAATTTGTTTGAGGCAAGAGTTCCATCCTGGTATGTTTGAAGTAATCTATCTCCCTTAGAACCAACATCATTAAGCTGCCCTGCTTGTTTACTAATCTATATGAAGAGAGGAAAAAAATAGCAACAGGAAAATCAGCCACTCGACTCTTTTGGATAACTTGGGAAAGCAAACTTTGTAGTGGAGAAGAAATCAATGTATTGGGGGGGAATTCAAAAAGGAAGCTTATTTCAGTTAGAAGACCCAATTTTCTTGAGATAATTTTTTTTTAAAAGTAGATTGATGGAGAGAATCTGATTTGCTTTCCCTTGCATTTTTTCCTCTGCACAAACATGAGTATGTCCAAATATCCCAAACATTCAAAATATCAATTCACTCTCATGATATCTGAGCAATAAGTGCCAGATCTATGGCATGGGTGCAAAAAAAGGGGCAGCCATGTTGTGACACTCCCAGAGAGGAGCAGGGTGGCGCATGAAAATGGCTATGTCATGGAGTTAGGCCTGGACTCCTGACTCCCCTTCCAATGCTGCGTTTTTGCTTGTTTCATTGATTATTAGACCAGGTATTAAGCCACAGAAAGGTGCATGTGTACTGTAATACCCAGTAATGGCACAATCTCATTCCTTGTAGTCAATTGTGGCTCACTTGACATAAAGGCTGGCCACTGCTTGTCTCAAAAATGTGTTAGGATTGGATTTGAACCCCAGTTGCCTGGAAAACTATAGTTCATTTGTTTTACCTGAACCAGCTTGGGCATCATGGGAAATAAGACCAAACTGGCCTTTAGATGACTTTTGATATAAAATGTCGGTTTATTTCCTGGTGACCTGACCCTTACCTACATTCCAGTGGCTCGAACAATAAAAGCCGGTTTAAGCTGGAAACTTCCCTATTATGTATCTCTTGTATCACAATCTATGCCTATAACCTTGCTTATTACTACAAATGTGTCTCTGCATAGAAATGTTAAAAGCTATTCCGCTGCCCCACAAACCTTGACTTGTGAAACCCTTTGATATGCAAGCAAAGTAATGTCATGTCTGTCTCCAACTTATGGGGCGCCCGGTTGCAGCTGGTCCTCCCCTCAATAGTTGCCTTTGTCTGTTGCTGCATAACGCTTATCTCAAGGACATGCGAAGTATGCAGACATGGAGTCTGAAAGATAGTCTCAATGTTTCTACTTTGTCCTTTCCCCGGTACCCCTTTACCTCCTTACACATGCCTTGAGGCTATAATATCTAGCAATTGCTTCTTTTGTATTTTATGACGTGAGCCCGATATTGTAAACTTCGGGGTGAACCTATAAAAACCTTAAGACACCAATAAACGAGGTTCCCATGCTGGCCTGCTTTGGCTTGTAAGTATTGGGTCCCCTTTGCAAAGGAATTGTCTGGTTTTATTTGATCTCTGATAGTGGGTTCATTTGCACTCAACTCCGCACTTTCTCGGGTGTAAGTGAGTTGGGGTTGACAGAGGCGACTCGCGTGTTGGGTTTGGACCTAACAAATTGGGGGCTCGTCCGGGATCCCTTGTGCGGACCCCTTTTTTGCCATTGCACCCCTTGATTTGACAACAGGCGCCACGAGAGATTTTCTCGGTTGTCAATAAAAGTGGGCTGCTTTGACATTGCAGGGATAAAGCACAGTTGAGGAAAACCCAATTTCAGATGTCATGGGAAATAAAGGGAGTGTGCCGGTAAAGGACAGCCCTTTAGGAATAATGTGTATGTTGTGGGAAGAAGAAGAATTGCCAGTGCGCAAGAGAGGCCTGAAAAAGAGAAAGATGATAGAGCTCTGTGAAGAGGAGTGGCCACGGATGACTGCAGTGTCGGTGCCGGGTGAACGGTGGCCGAGGGGTGGGTCCTTTGAAACCGCTCCGCTTTTGGGAATACGGAGACGGATTGGGGATACCCACCCGGACCAATTGGAATTTTGGCTCCTATGGAAAATAGGATCTCAAAAATGGGATAGCCTCACTTTGATGGCAGTGAGAACTTGTCCATTGAGGAACCCCCTCCTCATTATTTTAATGACAATACGTCAAGTAAAAGAATGGTCTTGAATCGTTCTATAATACCCTCTGCTCCGGATCCGCTCCCAGCTCCCGGGGGCAGAGATCCCAATCCGGAGGAAGGGGCCCTTTCGTATGTGTCAGATGATGAGACAGATGAAAAGGAGAAGGAGAAGGGGGCCTCAGGGGGTATGGACACGCGCCAGCGAAAGAAAGAGAAAGAAAGGAAAGAGGCAGAAGCATTGGAGATGCCTTTGCTTGTACACGATCAGCCGTACATGGACGGCCGCGGTGGTATCCAGCGTACTGAGGTGGTTGAATTGAGGAGTTGGTTAGAATGGGACTTGAAAGAATGGAGCAGGATGGCTGGAACTTTTGGGGAACAGCCGAGGAGAATCAGGGAACTGTTGGGCAGGTTGTTTGAAAGCCACAATCCGACATACTCGGATGTGGAACATTTGTTGAGAAGGGTACTGACAGGTGAGGAACGTAGCAGGTTGTGGACAATGGAGACTGCTTGGGCTGCGGAGGCGGCAACAAATAGAGCTTGGTCGGACCGAGCACAAACGGCTGCAGCTTGGGTGGCGGGAGACTGGACGCAGCCTCGCCGCGCCCAGCTGCAGACCGATAGGGATAGGATTTTGACACATTTAGAACGGATGTCACAGAAACCCCCCAATCAAGCTAAATTTATGGCGATAAAACAAGAAGCCAGCGAACCTCCCAGGAAATTCTGGTCGCGCTTGTTAGAGGGAGCACGTAGTTATACCAATTTGAACCCAGAAACGTGCTGGACCACCCGACTCTTATTGCCAATTTTGTTCATCAAGCGCAACCAGCGGTGAGGGATTATTTCTTAAACTTTAGACCCGGATGGGGGGGGGAGGCTGTGACCGTAATCTTGGAAGTGGCGGATTTTGTGTGGGATAAAGATAAGGAAAAAAGTAGAAAGAAGGAGAAGAAGGAGGATTTTGAAATGCTGGCTCTTGCAATAAGAGGCCAGCCACCAAACAGAGGATATCGAGGCAGGGGAAGAGGATTTCCAAGAGGGCCGAGGGCCGGAGAGCAGAGAGGCAGGGGACAGATGAGGCAGTCGTGGCAGGGAGATAGGGCTTGTTTTCAGTGTGGAGATTATTCTCATTTCAGAAGAGACTGTCCGTGGAGGACAGGGAACGCGCAGTACACCCCTAATAACCCTTCTTACCCAGACTTTACAGGTACAAATGCAGAGTATCCGCCTCCACCCCCGCCTGCCGTGCAACAGACACCGGCTTCATGGGACCAGTACGGCGGCCGCCAAGCAAACCAGCAATGACTAAACATGGATAGGGAGGGGCTGGGAGCAGGGTTAATGAATCTTATGTCTTTGGCAGGTTTCTTTCTCTCTCTCTCTCTCCCAATCCAAGAACCCAGACTGTCCCTAAGCGTGCAGGGGCAGGAGGTAACTTTCCTGGTGGATACTGGAGCCACGTACTCCTTGATAAATATTGCATATGATAGTTGGTTAAGCAAAGAAGTAAAAATGACAATGGGGATAGACGGAAACCCCACACCTATGTGCATAACGTCACCATTGCAAGTAAAATATAATGATAAAGTGTTTAACCATGTTTTTCTCTATTCCACTTCATGCCCTATTTCTCTCATGGGCTGTGACATGTTGTGTAAACTGGAGGCTACCTTAACCTGCACCCCTGACGGGGTGGGCTTGTTGATAAGTGTATTGGGGTGCCTGTGGGAACCGCAGTTAAACACAAACATCTAGGATACAGCTTACCAGAGGATCTCACTGACCTACCGCCTGACTTATGGGGCACAGAGGATACGGATGTGGGACTGCTGCGATCGGTAAGCCCTGTAAGAATCCAGGTAAAGCCATTCCTTCCACCACCTAATGTTGCACAGTATCCTTTATCATTAGAAGCAAGAGAAGGCATACGCCCCATAATTGAAGGCTTTATTGCAAAAGGAGTCATCCGGCCGCAGCGAACCCCCTGCAACACGCCTATTTTGCCTATAAAGAAACCCCCAAAGAAACCCGGAGATCCGATTCGGTGGAGATTTTGTCAGGACTTGAGGGCGGTAAACAGGTATGTGGTCCCTTTACACACTGTTGTCCCTGATCCAGTGACAATCATCAGCCAGATTCCATGGGACGCGAAGTGGTTTACCGTCATTGATCTAAAGAACGCTTTTTTCAGCATTCCTCTCCACCCAGATTCGCAGCATTTGTTCGGGTTCGAATGGGATCAACGCTCTTTCGTTTGGACCCGAATTCCTCAGGGATACTGCGACAGTCCTGGGGTGTTTAGCCAGTGCCTGCGAGATGATCTCGAAGGGTTCACTCCAAAAGGGGGTTCAGTTCTTGTTTTGTACGTTGATGATATTTTGATCGCGAATGGACACCAGGGGGTGCTGTGAGAAGACGGTAAGGCTTTTTTGTTATATTTGCATTCAAGGGGCCATAAAATCGACCCGAAGAAAATCCAGTGGTTATCTGAGAAAGTTAAATACTTGGGGTTCATTCTAACGCCAGAAGGGCGACAAATGGATCCCAGGCGCGTTTCCACTATACAGAATTGCCCGCTCCCAAAGACAAAGAGACAATTGAGAGGTTTCCTGGGGCTGATTGGGTTTTGCAGGCCGTGGCTGCCATCCTGTGGAGAATTGAGCAAACCGCTACATGCGCTTACCGCAAATAAAGCTCCTGATTTGATACAATGGAGCCAGGACAATGAAAAGGCGTTTGAATTGCTAAAACAAAGCGTAGCTACTTCCATGTCTTTGAAACCACCGGATTACGGTAAACCCTTTCATTTGTTTGTGCATGAGAGATTGGGGGTAGCCAGCGGAGTTTTGACACAACTGTACGGTCCTAGTCACTTCCCAGTGGCATTTTATTCACAACAGATTGACAATGTAGCACGCGGGACCCCCACATGCACACGCACGCTGACTGCGGCGGCCTTACTCCTGACTAAAGTAAAAGGATTGACCCTTGGTCACTGTTTGGACTTCACACGCGCTCTCAGCTTTGTTGCGAAAAGGCACCACGCAAGTCTTTTCAGCGCAGAGACAGCAACAACTGGAAGCGGAGCTGTTGGAGGATCCCAATGTGCGGTTTGAACATTGTGGACCGTTAAACCCAGCCACCCTTCTGCCCGAACTGCCTCCGCCCTTTCCGGACCATGACTGCGTACAAGTCCTACAATCTACCTTACAAATCAGACCTGACTTGTCTGACGAACCGCTGCCAGACTCAGATAGCGTCCTCTTCACTCACGGCAGCTCATACTACCAGGATGGGGTAAGATACACGGGTTTTGCGATAACAACGCAGTGGGAAGTAATAGAGGCAGCAGCGCTCCCGGGATGGTGGGGAGCACAAGCAGCAGAAATCTACGCTCTGGCTAGAGCATGCCAGTTGTCGGCAGGTAAAAAGGTGGCTATCTTCACAGATAGCAGGTATGCTTTTGGGGTTATACATTGCCACATTCATTTGTGGAAATACAGGGGGTTTACAACTGCTGGGGGTAAACCCATCCAACATCTGGAACTTGTGCAAAAGTTGTTACAAACCATTCTTGAACCTTCACAGCTAGCAGTGGTGCATTGCAAAACACACACCAAGGAGCAAGATCCTGTAACGCTAGGAAATGCCCTAGCAGACCACACTGCGCGCCAGGCAGCATTGTTTCCTATAAGCATGCCAACTCTGGCGCTGGTAACCACTGCCTTTGTCCCACCTGTATCTGTTTCAGTACCCCCGCAGGAATTGAAGCGATGGACCGAGCTAGGAGCGATCCTGAAGCAGCAATTATGGACTATGCCCGACGGTCGAGCATGCCTTCCTAGAACTTTGTACCACACAGCGGCAAAATGGTTTCATGACCATGGGGGTCATTATGGTACACACGCATTAGTGGACTCGATCACACGTTTCTGGTATGCTCCCAGAATTCAACCAATATGTGGTGCAATAGTGAAAGCATGTCACATTTGCCAAGCAAACGGCCCAGCCTTATCAAATAGGGCCCCACAAGGGGGTAGATCCGTACCGGCTGCACCATTTTTGCACATACAAATTGACTTTGTTGATCTCCCAAAGGCGGAAAGGAAGAAACACCTCTTGGTCATGGTATGCCCCTTAACAGCATGGATAGAGGCATTCCCGACCACAAATGCCACCGCTACAACGGTGGCCAAATTACTAATAAAAGAGATAATACCACGGTTCGGGGTTCCAGAGGTAATAGATTCAGATTGAGGAATACACTTCACAGGACAGATTTTGGCAAAAGTCGAAGAAGGTCTGGGAATCAAACACCTGTTTCATACCGTTTACCATCCACAATCGTCCGGAGTGACGGAGAGACAGAACCGGGAGATTAAGACTGCATTGGCTAAGTATACTCAGGAAACAGGTTTAAGGTGGCCTCAGGTACTCCCTCTCGTTCTTTTTCATTTGCGTACCCATCCTACCTGAGCCTTAGGGCTCTCACCGTATGAATTAATGTATGGCAGGCCTCCAACAAAAGGGGGGAGCTTGCCAAATGTGGATGTTTCACTATTGGGGGGGGATCACATAACTGTATCCCAGTATCTTTCTCTGCAGAATAGACTCCGCGAATTGTGGAAAACTGCTGGACTTACCAAAACGGTGCCCTTTGAGGACCAAGTGCATCCATACCGCCCAGGGGACTTTGTTTGGGCAAAGAAATTCGTGAGGGGCGATTCCCTGCAGCCGCGATATACAGGACCACACCAAGTCCTGTTATCTACACAAGCAGCCGTCTTCCTGGAAGGATGAAAGTCGTGGATACATCATTCTCACGTGAAGCCTGCGGTAGTGGCAGCGGCTCCACCGCCCCGGGTCCCCAAAATACGCTTGCAGAGGAACGAGGAAACCGGCCAGTGGCAAGTGGCTCAACTTCCCTTTCAGGACGCAGATATCAAGTAAACGATAGCACCACGCCAACGCTGAGATGATCCGACAAGAATGGGGGATGCTTGTTTGTTTGTGGGCCGGAGGCGTTTTGATCCACCACGCCTGGTCCCTTTGTTGCCCCCCCAATGTGAAAATATGCAGTGACAATGATTATTACTACCGGAAAGATTTCGGACAAACAATACCTAAAACACAGGACTGCCCGGACCCTTTTCTGTACGATGTGGACCAAATAAAGGAAGGAATGGTGAAGGCTGACATTGCGGGACGTTTATGCCACAAAGCGGCTGTCATATTACAGCACAACTATACAGGCAGCTGGACAGTACATTGTATCCATGTAGAAATTGAATGGCCCATCAGACTCGCACTTCGGTGCAGACAATATCGCCCCATGCCTAACTATGGTTGCCCCTCTAATTTGGATGTAAATACTATAAGATCGGAGTATAACATGCTTACTTTTCAGATCCACTCAAAAGAAAAAGAGAAGTTTTGTGTGGGTATAGGTATACCATCCTGTTATGCGTGGTTGAATGATAAGCTAAGGGCACAGAAACCCTCACAAAATCAGGTAAAAAAGGCCACACAAGAAGTAAAAACAATAGGTGGATTCAGGCAAAGGAACACAAAGATAGGTGATGGGTGGGACGGAAACACGTTTGTTGCCTTGATGGAAGAGACAGCCCCCAAGAAAGGTACTTGCTATGTCTGTGCACACACACACCCACACGGTCAGGCTGGAGTCCCCTTGACTGGGGCCCCTTCGCCGTTAAAGGAGTATCTTTCTTTCGCTTCACATTCCAGCTCACAAGAATTGGAAGGGGGGCTGGTCTTAAGCGGGCCCATTGCCAGGTCAGTTTGTGTAAGCAGTGGAAGCCAGCCGACGGGAGGAATGATGTGTGATGGCTTAATTTTCTCTACAAACCCGGGTAATTGGACATTTTTAAATGGGACACACAGAGCAGAGGGCCTAACTTGGTTATCCATCTGGCAGCATTTGCTGCGGCTGACTTTTGCAGACTATCACCTAGTGCCTTTCCTCACGGACTTAGTGGATCACCAAACCCCAGCCGGACTCTGGTGGCTTTGTGGACACTCAGCGGTAAGGAAACTACCAACATCGGGCTCTTGGACCTGTACTTTAGGGAGGGTGGTGCCAGGGCTCCGGGTTTCCCCCACTCTGCCAACTCTGCGCCGTCGTAACAAAAGAGGCACAGGGGAGGCAGTATTGAGAGGTTTTTTTCCAATGTATGGGGCAGCCAAAACATATCAGGAACTCATAGAACTTTCCCAAGCTTTTGAACGTTTTATGAATGATTCGGCTATTTCCTTTTCGGACCTCACAAATGAGCAGGGACAAATTAGAACTGTAGTTTTGCAAAACCGGCTCGCCTTGGATTTTTTATTGAGCTCTCACGGGGGGGTCTGTTCGTTAATAGGGAGTGAATGTTGTACCCACATTACGGACAGCAAAGCTGATGTTATTAAACACATCAATGACATTGGGAAGATCTATCACGAGGTTGAGCGCATTGGGAATTTTTCCTTGTTCTCTGGGTTTTCTGATTGGTTTTCGGCATGGCCAGACTGGCACAAGATTTTATTTTACATTGTTCTGGTAATTGTCCTATTGATTTCTGTTTGCTGCTGCTTACAATGTATTCCAAATTTGATGCAATTGGCCTCAGTTTGCCTAAACAGGCTCACACTGTCATTTTCCCAGAAACCACAGCCGACCTACATGGAGATGGCTTTGAGGCCAATTTGGCAACCCAAGCAAGGTAATACAGCTACCTGAGAGACTAGTTAGTCTCTCAGGGCTGAAAGGGGGGACTGTTAGGATTGGATTTGAACCCCAGTTGCCTGGAAAACTATAGTTCATTTGTTTTACCTGAACCAGCTTGGGCATCATGGGAAATAAGACCAAACTGGCCTTTAGATGACTTTTGATATAAAATGTCGGTTTATTTCCTGGTGACCTGACCCTTACCTACATTCCAGTGGCTCGAACAATAAAAGCCGGTTTAAGCTGGAAACTTCCCTATTATGTATCTCTTGTATCACAATCTATGCCTATAACCTTGCTTATTACTACAAATGTGTCTCTGCATAGAAATGTTAAAAGCTATTCCGCTGCCCCACAAACCTTGACTTGTGAAACCCTTTGATATGCAAGCAAAGTAATGTCATGTCTGTCTCCAACTTATGGGGCGCCCGGTTGCAGCTGGTCCTCCCCTCAATAGTTGCCTTTGTCTGTTGCTGCATAACGCTTATCTCAAGGACATGCGAAGTATGCAGACATGGAGTCTGAAAGATAGTCTCAATGTTTCTACTTTGTCCTTTCCCCGGTACCCCTTTACCTCCTTACACATGCCTTGAGGCTATAATATCTAGCAATTGCTTCTTTTGTATTTTATGACGTGTGCCCGATATTGTAAACTTCGGGGTGAACCTATAAAAACCTTAAGACACCAATAAACGAGGTTCCCATGCTGGCCTGCTTTGGCTTGTAAGTATTGGGTCCCCTTTGCAAAGGAATTGTCTGGTTTTATTTGATCTCTGATAGTGGGTTCATTTGCACTCAACTCCGCACTTTCTCGGGTGTAAGCGAGTTGGGGTTGACAGAGGCGACTCGCGTGTTGGGTTTGGACCTAACAAATGGAACCCAAATTCAGCTCTGAGGTAAGAACTGAGGAAGATTTATACAAATCCTTTCATGCATTTAGCATTAGTAAGAAATAAGTGGGCCCAACAAGTAACACAATGTCACAGTGTATTCCTGGTGCGCATGTATCACCCAAGGCTCTTGCTGAGGAGGTTGCTGGCTCAGAATAGAGAGGCTAATTCTCCCTCTGTGGAGGTGGAAAATGTAGGAACACAGGAATCTGCCTTATACCAAGTCGTAACATCGGTCTACCTAGCTCAGTGTTATCTATGCTGACTGGCAATGACTCTCCAGGATTTCAGGGAGGGGTCTTTCCCAATTGTAGATGGAGATACCAAAGATTGAACCAGGTACTTCTGCATGTGAAGCAGATGTTCTGCCACTGAACTACAACCCTCTTCAGCTACTTCCAGCCATCCAGCTGATTCCATTCCCCTTTCTTCAATTTTCCTTTCCAACTGACTCTCAATACTCTATTGCTACTCAGCATACTTAGGCCTCATTGGGTTGGAAGGATTTCTCTCCCTTATTTTTTTTAACTATTTTTGTACTTCTACAAACCTCAAGGTTCCTCCTAGCATATTTCCATCTGCCTCTTGTTTCTCAGTAGCCCTGTTTTGGCCACAATTCTGTTGGCACTCACCAGCTGAGCTCACTCTTAAAAGGAGCCACAGTGCTATATGCAGGCATGTATGAAGGGCCCCTTCTCACTAATGTCATGCTGGTGTGATCAATTGGCACATTTTTACTGCTATGCATCGATAGAGTCTTTTCCTGTTATTTCTCACTATTAGCGGAATGGACAAAGACAAATGTAATATTTTTACTGCAGTAGATCCTCATTCCATCTAATCTAAATTCACATTTCCTCTTCAGGGTTGAGATTGCCTGTTGAGCAGGGCAAGATAACAGAATCTTGGATGTGGAGTGCAAGCCAAGGTAAACGGGACACAGATGCAACCAAGTCACAGAACGTTGAGAGGTGGAATGTTAATAGTCCCAAGTAGTCCATATGTTGTTATGTTACCATAGATTTGTCCTGGAGGCCAATTAAAAATCAGAAAGGATGCTACTCTTCCCCCCCCTCCAAGAACAAAGAGGAGGACTATCATATGCACTTTAGGAAATACTGGGTTTGTGACTGATAAGGTGGAAATTGGCAAGCTTGGATGGCATGACACCTTGGGTAAATCTGTCCATGAGCTTGTTTGTTTATGAAACCTGCTGTGGGCCAAATTCAAATGAGCAAAGTGCCCTCAAATGTCAAAGTTCACAGAACTTGCTTCTCCCCCCCCCGCCCCCTTGAACATGAACCTCTTGTGATGCTGATGCTAATTTCCAGGTTTCGTGTTAACATAAAGATAAAAATAATGATTTCCCATATCCAGTTGGCAGTGCCAGTATCCTACCAGGAATATAACAGCATGGCCCAGCCATACGTACTCAGTTCAAAAGATTGGCATTTTAATTAGCCTGGTACCAGCAAAAGATACAGCTTCTGTGATCTCCTTATGCGGCAATGTGTTGAACGCTTTTGCCTTCACTTCTGAATTACTCTAGAAAAGGGTAGACTGTTGTGAAATAATATTGTAGGACTAGAAGCCTGACTGTTTTTGGAAGGGAAATTTTGTTTAATAGCGTCAGGAGTTGCAGCTGACAAGTTTGAAAGGAGAAGTGGGGGGATAAAGCAGCTTCTGGATACTTCCTTGGGAAAGAAAAAGCAAGCTCAGCACGTGGAAGAAATCAAACACAATTGAAAACAAGGCCTGGGTCACAGGTATACAATAGCACACCTGGAATTACACCTCCCCGCATAATTATATTCATAGCTCCTGAAAAGGGATTTTAAAAAATGTAATATTTTCCTATGTCATCTTAATGTGCAGCTGACCAACATTTTTGTGTTAAAGGAAAGCCTTAGCACACGGAGCTTATGCCTATAATATGATGTCTCCCATTCTTTTCATAGACATAAAGGTTGGATGATTGAGGAAGAGCATTGTCCACATGAACTTTTAGAGCCAAGTCACAGTTGGTGTCAGTAAAATACATCCCATGCAGGGAAAGACATTAGGACTCTTAGACAAATAGTAATAAAAAAAGAGAGATGTTTCGAATGTACACAGTCACGAGTGAGCTGGAAACAATATTTTAACATTTAACCTAATGCTAGAACAATTGGGAGACTTGAGGGCATCCAATTAAATTAACAGGCAACAACGGTTTTCCCTATTTAAAAAAGACTGTTTACATAGTGCAAATATTATGTGAAGGGTTGTTGTTGTTGTTGCTGTTCATTTATATCCCACTTTTTGCCCAGAACTGGGACAAGGTGGCTTACAAATTTTAAAAAAAATGCAGTTAAAACATACAGACAAAAATACAGATGTTAATTAAAATGGTATTAAACTAACTATAAAATTAAAACCAATTAAACATAACGATTAAAACCACAAAATACAAATCAGTAATATAGCATCCTATTTAACAGTTGTTGCAGTCAGTTCCCAAAAGCCTGTTGGAACAGGAAAGTCTTCACCTTCACAGCAGGGAGGAAGCCAGCGTAACCTCCCTAGGAAGGGAGTTCCAGAACCTGGGGGCAGCCACCAAGAAGGCTCTTTCTGGTGTTCCCAGGTGGTGCGATTGAGATAATGGCCTCCCCCAATGATCTCAGGACTCGGACAGGCTCATATGAGAAGATACAGTCCTTCAGATAGCCTGGACCCAGACCTTATAGGGATTTATAGGTCATGACTAGCACTTTGAATTGTGCTTGGAAACAGACCGGTAGCCAGTGGAGCTGTTGTAACTAATAAGGGAGTTGTGTGCTCCCTGTAATCAGCCCCAATTAACCATCTAGCTGTGACTCTGTGGACTAGCTGAAGTTTCCGAACATTCTTCAAAGGCAGCCCCACACAGAGTGTGTTACAGTAATCCAAATGGGATGTGACTTAGGCATGTGCCACCATGGCCAGATCAGACATCTCCAGGAATGGGCAGAGTTGGCAAACTAGTTTCAACTGTGCAAATGCACTCCTGGCCACTGCTGAAACCTGAGCATAAAGACTCATGGCTGAATACAGGAGTACACCCAAATGGCAAACCCGTGTCTTCAGGAGGAGTGTAACCCTGTCCAAAACATGTTGAATCCCTATTCCCTGATCTGCCTTCCAAACGACCAGGAGCACCTCTGTCTTGTCTGGATGAAGCTTCCATTTGTTTGCCCTCATCCAATCCATTACTGATGATAGACACTGGTTTAGAACTAAAACAGCTTCTTTAGATTTAGGTGGAAATGAGAAATAGAGTTGGATGTCATCAGCATACTGGTGGCACCGGATCCCACAGCTCTGGACAACCTCCTCCAGCATTTTCATGTGTATATTAAATAGCATGAGGGACAGAACGGAACCTTGAAGGACTCCACAGGCCAACAGCCAAGGAGTTGAACAGGAATCCCCCAGCACCACCTTCTGAGCTTGCCCCTCCAGAAAGGAATGTAAAACAGTGCCCCAAGTCCCAGCTCATTGAAGCGGCCCAGAAAGATATCATGGTTGATGGTATCAAAAGCTGCTGAGAAGTCCAGCAAAACCAACAGGGACACACTCCCCCTGTCCAATTCCCAGGGTAGGTCATCCATCAAGGCAATCAAAGCCATCTCAATTCTATAACTCAGCCCGAAGCCAGATTGAAATGAATCTAGATCATTTATCAACAGTCCTGAACACTGCCCATGCTAGCTGAGCCTGATCTGGAAGGTCATAGATTGGAGAAGGCTGTGTTAAGAGCATTGTAAAGCAACTGCCCATTCCCTGAGGCTAAATGCAAAGCAAATAGATAGTTGGTCTGTTGAAGCATAGCAGTTTCTTAAATGAAATATAGCACTGTATTTCTGTTGGAATCACAGAGGGTTTGCTACACTGGGGAAATCTTTTTCGAAGAGCATAATGTGTAAGTCATATGCTTGTACTTATGTTTGCTGGAAATCCACAGGAAAGGAAATAGTGGGACTGAGAGTTGGGGTGGGGGTGGGGTGACAGGGCTTTCCCACAATTGCCGGTTTCCAATCAAAGTCATATAAAATCTGACAAAGTACAGCAACTTTAAATACTTGACAAAAGGTCAGTTGGGTGTAGCACTTAAATTTAAGATAAAGAATGAGACTATGAAACTGCGAGAAGCTAGAAACATGGTAGTTGTTTTAGCAGGCTTTGAAATCCAGAGCTGTGAAAAAATTAAATTAAAGGATTGGGAAATTATTCTGGTGTTTCTATAACTTAGCGAAGGAAATCCAACCCTCTCCTAAACACCCCAGTGAACAGGTTTATTTAATACTGGTGGAAACAAATTGTAATTTTACATTCCGCAGACCTAACTTTTAATTCTTTCAGAACTGCTGAGAAAACCCCCAGCAGAAAGTTAACTCTTCACCTAGTGTGTTTATTCTCACTAAGTCATCGCAGGTCACATTGTTTGCTTGGTGCCTCTTGGTCTGAACTTATGCCTTCCTGTGCAGGAAGTCCTCAAGATTACACATTGTATTTTTATGGATCTGTTCCAGCCTATCCCAAGCTGTTACCTGAAGACTGACAAAACTGAGAGTCTGTTCATAGATGGATTATGAAAAGCCATGTAAGCACAAAATGTAAGAAGAAATCAAAGGGTTGAATGGGGAAAGAGATCCTGTGTAGCAAATAGACACTCAGATGTACAATGGAATATTCTGGCTGCTAGATCAGTCAAGGAGCAAATCAGTTTTATTTACATCCATGTGTTACTTAGATAAGAGAGGTCTGCAGCCAAACATTTGGCCAATCATTTCACATCAACATGTGAACTTCAGTTTCCTTCACTTTTGCAGAACCTTACGTTGTCTGCTAAACCTCAATTATTTATTCAGGGTCCATACAGGCTTTGATACTGTAACAGATTAATTGAACAGGGTCATGTATGGCATCCTGGTGGGGCTCTAAAAACGGACCTGCAGCAAGTTTTTTCCTAGACCAAGGGCAGAAAAAGAGGAAATATAGAAGCTGGGCTAAACTTACAGGCAGTGAGTGTCACCACCAACCCGGAGTTCCCATGATCTTCCCACTGTCTTGCCCCATTGCAGTGAATGAAGCGCCATCACCACTGGGAGGATGCTGGTGCTGCTGCCACTCCAACCCCCTCCCACATGCCTGTGCCTGAATACAACACATAGTGGACATATGCGTCTCCCTTTTCAGCCCTTTCTCCCTGTTAGTTTATCTTTTCCTCTCACACTCTTGACACTTGCCTCCTTCCTCTCCTTCTCTTAAAATACTCCCTTTCCCAACCAAGCTTTCCTGCTTATTTCGTAGGCTCTTCTGACTCCCTAGACTTTCTTGGATCAGAGTAGGTTGATGGTAATGCAAATATAACTCATGATGATCTCTCTATGCATCTACAGAAGGAGTGGGCAGGTTCAGTCTCTGGTTGTGCTGCCTGAATTGCAAAAAAGGGCAGAACAATCCAAACTTCCCTTGTGCTGGCTAAGCTGAACTTCCATTAGCTGATGCAGCTTTCCCCCCTTCTGCCCATGAAATGGGCAGGTGGGAGTGCTATCAGTAACATGCCCACCAGAGGTAGCCTGCAGAAGGCCCTGAAATGGGGCATGCTGGAGGTGGGGAGTGGGGTTGAACCACCCTGAGATCTGTTGGATCCTAAGCTAGTCTCACTACCATCACATGATAGCATAAGGCCTGATCCTGGCCCAATCGCTGCACCAGCTCCAGGTTAGTGCTGCAATCTTACTACCCCCTCTTCTGCCCCAGCCACTTTGCACAGCAGGGCTGCAGATGCAGCGGTGACCTTGCTGTCTATAAAGTCCCACTGGTGGGGGCAAGGGAGAGGTTTGGCTTGTGCTCAAAGAAAAAACAAACATAAAACTTAAATATTTTAAGGTAAATTATATCCATCTGCCTGTCTAGTATCCGAAGCATTTAAGAGATGGTAATAACTCTCAGGACTTTTTAACAATTGGATTGCTATTGCTTTATAGCAATAAACACATTCTCTGTATAAGAATGTGCAAATATCTTCCGTACCCTTAGGACAAGAAACAGTCTAACGGAAGTGGACTTCATGTTGTCCTTTGAAAAAGTCAGAGTCCTCTTTCCTTCCTGCATGAGTCCTGCAAGTAGTCCAAGTTAACAAAGTTTGCAGGCTTTCCCAGCCTCCAACCTCCAAACAGCTCCTCCCTTCCTGGGCTAGGCTGGACTGCTGGAATCTTCTGGGGACAGTCAACCCATCCTGAAATGGCAAATATTAAACATGCTTCTAGTCTGAAAAGAGAAGGAGCAATGTAATTGCCACACCTTATGCTGCTAACCTAAATTCAAGTATCCTGGCTGTATTATTTTTTAAAAAAATACTGCTACTAATGCAAACAATGACAACAGAATGTGCTACGTTAGGAAGTATCCAGCCTCTCTGTCGCAGGAAGGCAGCTGAGCAAATTACTGATAGGGGGCCCTTGACATAGTCCTTCTATGACAGCTAAATCAATCACTGCCAGCGGCTTTGTCACTGCTGCAAAATCTTTATCAATTCCAAGGACACGGGGCTACACAGCTTACTTGGTCCAGCCCCATGGCTGCTTAGCTGCCTTCTAAATGTCAGCAATCCACAAACATGCCCAGTTATGGAATCAGATCTCTGTCTCTCAGAGGTCATTGTCAATGATATCACTGGAAGGCATGTTAATGTCAAAATATGAACTAGGAAAAGCTCAGCTATCATGAATGTGGGGTATTTCTTGTTTTACCTATGACCTCCACAGTAAATGTTGCAATGTTACAATATTATGATATAGAATGCATGGGAAAATAGATAAACCAAGCATCAGGAAAGATCAACAGGTATTATCTACAATGTCATGATGATACTACTAGCCATGATTGCTATACTCTGCCTCCATAGTCAGAGGCAGTATGCTTCTGAATGCCAGTTGCTGGAAACTGCAGAGAATGTTCTTATCATAGCATCAGAAAATAGTAGAGTTGGAAGGGGCCTATAAGGCCATCGAGTCCAACCCCCTACTCAAGGCAGGAATCCAAATCAAAGCATGCCCAACAGGTGGCTGTCCAGCTGCCTCTTGAATGCCTCCAGTGTTGGACAGCCCACCACCTCCCTAGGTAATTGGTTCCATCATTGTCCCACTCTAACAGCTGGGAAATCTGGCTTCCTGTAACTTGAGCCCATTATTCCGTGTCATGGAGTGTCTGTGTCTCAGTCTGGAATGACTTGAGAAAAGATCCTAGCCCTCCTCTTTGTGACAGCCTTTCAAGTACTTGAAACGTGCACTCAGGTCCTCCTTGCGGGCTTGCCATGAGCATCTGGTTGGCCACTAAGTGCACAGGTCACAGGATACTGGACAAGATGGGCCATTGCCTGAACCAGCAGGCTTTTCAGATATTTTTATGGGTATGACAGAAGGAATAGCACCTAGAAAGAGTGGCTTGTATCCAAAGTAGTGTTAAGTCTCCCATTCCATTAGCACCAGGGTTTATACTTGCACAACAGAACACCCCCCCTTCCTGCCCCTAAATCTGTTCTGGGTTTTCCCCCAACCCTCTGGAACAGATCTAGGGAGGGCACAGGGCGCATGCAGCAGAGGAAAGGGAGGAGTTCTGTTGCGCAAGCATAAATCCTTTCAATAATGGAATGAGGGCACTGAATGCCACCCAGTGATTTTCCTCGGTTAGGATAAGAGCATTTGTAGAGCTGTTTTTTGAGTCTCCAAAATACCCCATGTTATTTCAGTAATTGTTACAATAGTCCTGTAAAGTAGGTTAATATTATCAGGGGAGGTGGGAGAAGCAAAAGTGAGTGATTGTGACTTGCCTAGTGAATTCATCAGGTGAGATCTGAACTCAGGACTTCCCAGTTCACAGCACATGCTCATAGCCACTATGTTACCCCAGTTCTGTTAATGACCTTGCTTCAGTAATATTCAAACAGTGGCCGCAATATATAAACGGGTTTATCTAATGGTCTTCTGGAATTAATACCGAAAGGTAAACAAGCTATTTTGAAAATCTACTTGCATTCTACTTTTACTGTAGATGATTGGCATTCTACAGTAAAACAGGAAGTATTACTCTTAGTATATCCAAATATATTTACAAGGCTTGTTTTATTGTTTTATATTATTATTTGTATTATTTTAAATTATTTTTAGATTTTTAAGTGCCTTTTAAGGTTTTAAGGTTGTGCATAGTTTAATTGTATTTTAATTGTATGTTTTTCTATGTTTTTAACTACATGTAGTTTTATTTGTAAGCCGCCCTGAGTTCCAGTTTGGAAAAAGGGCGGGGTAAAAATAAAGTTTCAATTCAATTCAATATGATCTATTTCAATAATTTGTAGTGACAGTTTGATTTAGCTTTGTCTTCCTAACTGCAGCCATTTCCAAATCCAAGTCAATAGACTAAATGGCTGTCTTTTCTGATCCGATCAGTTTCTGGTTAAATCAATTTCAGTGCAAAGGGAAGCTTCACTCTTGCTTTTTTAAGCATCTGTGTTAATTATATACCACCTTTCTTGTAAAATGGAAGTTCCAAAATTATTTGGGAGGAGGAGATATTGTTTTACCGTACTATACCTGCACATAACAGTCATACCACAAGATGTATATACATCGTTGCATGTTGGAGGATATCCTTCTCAGGTCTTTGATTTGGCCTTTTTGAAGACACTACCTTAGAACAGATGTTCTTCCCACCTCAGTGAGAGTGATGAAGGAATATGTCTTCTAAGATAATGCCTCCATGTACAGTTTTTACAAGAACCTATATTTAATATGAATAACATTTTAATTGGGGATACCTTGTTTATTCCACTGAAAGGGGTTTTAAATTGATTAATCTAAGTAGTAATCAGTTTAACTTTGCAGCCCTAGTTACCACAGTTGCCTTCAAGTCTCTGGTGCAGAGACCTGGAAATACATAGCCAGGCACTCCAGCAGATTTATTTATTTATTTATTTATGCGATTTATTTGTCGCCCATCTGGCTAGAGACCCAGCCACTCTGAGCAATGTACAAAGTAAAGGTATATAAACATCACAACATCAAAAAAACAAGCAATAAAACTAAACAACCAGGTAAAAGCTACTAAGGTTCAATAAGGCTTCTAGCCTGAATAGTCCAAAAGGTGCGTCATTTGCGAAACTGAAAGCGGCACCTCCTCTCGCTCTCAGCATCCAGCGTCCAGTGTAGTAAACAGCGAGGGGGCAGCATAAACAGGCCCCACGAAGACACAACCGACAGGAAAGTTCTCCTTAAGAAGCCAAAGGCAAAGGACCTGAGAGGCAAACGCGGCTGATACAAAGTGGAATGAACAAAGGTCGAAATGGCAGGACGGTGGGGGCCGCAGGAGCATGTCCCAATCCTCAGCAGCCATCGGAAAATCACCGCAGCCAGCAACGTCATCTCCCCAAGATAGGCCATGGCGTCAGGCCTGCCGTAAGGGCCGCAGCCCACCTCCGGCTCTGGCCTGGCTTGGCAAACAAGAAACGGCGGCGGTGGCAACTCGGCAGCCTAGCGTGGGTGGGAGTCTCACATCGCGTCTCTGGGTCACACTGATAGCTGGTGTCCAGGTCGGGTCCGAGGGTGATGGTATAAGAAGGGGGGAGGCTACCCCTTATTTTCCAATGCATTGTAACCTCCAACAAGGGAGAAATTACCCTATAAAAGCCGTTCATGGTAGAGCTCCCCTGCCTGTAGCTGTTGCTCCTACCGCCATGTTGTTTAACGGAGGAAGCAACAATATTATGACACACATACACACACAGATCCACAGCAGGGGTGGTGAACTTGTGGCCTGCCAGATATTGTTGGACTTCAGCTCCCATCAGCCCCAACCAGCATGGCCAATGGTTAGAGATGATGGGAGTTGTAGTCCAGCAACATCTGGAAAGCCACAGCTTCCCCACCCTGTTCTACAGGCACTTAGTGAAGGGTGCCTTTGTGAGCACTTAATTCCTGGTGATTATTGCTGTGACCTGGGCTAAGTCACACACCATGGAAATGTGAGATTGTTCCTGAAAGTTTGAGTAAGGAGCCACTCTGATGCAAATGATTCTCCATGGTTAGAAGCACACTTTACCTTTTTCTTGTTTTTACCTGTGTAGTTTAATATCACTTTAAAGATTTTTGACCTCAGAAGTTCACAGAACACTTTCAGGCCACTTTCTGGAGCTCTTTTGCACTCAATTCTAAAGTGATGTGGTGGTGGTGTGACACAAGAAAGGTCGAAACATTTTGGAGCCTGACATAGAAAAGCCATATAGTAATACTAATCTTAAAAAAATTGACAATTCACTGCCCTTTAATGGTTTCCCAGAATCTGCTACCTAAGGCACTCTGCCTATTGGTAAGGCTGATGTGAAAGTTTTGACCCCTTTTCAGAAGTACAAACTTTGTTGTAAGGCGTCTGAACAGAAATCTTGTGCTGTCCCTCTTCCAACCTACCAATTATTCCATCTCTCCTTGTTCATTTTCACAGCTTTGTACGTTTCCCTTCCTTTTTGTTTTTGCAAGTATTTGGGCTTGTCAACACCAAAGTTTACTGTGGGTTTTCAGCTGTTTACATTGCCATTTAATTTGCACAGCCCACATAATGGTGCCTCAAACAACACCAATCTCGGATGCTTCTCGTCTGTAAATGTGGATTTACCCAATAAGAGGATATTCAAATAAATTGTGGGAAATCAGGCTTCAAATCACTTGACTCAGGATCACAGACTATTTGTTTTGGTGCTTTTGGATGAGTGGGTCTATCGTCATTTCTGCTACTCACCTTTCCGCATCCACTACTTCCTCTGTGCTTTCATTTATTTTCTGGCTGTGCTTGTAACTATCTCTGCGGATTTTTTTTTCTTTTGATGATTTCTACAAAACCAGAAAACTGTATGAGCAAACCACATGTAAAATTTCTACACCAGTGTGTGCTGAGAATTTACATTTGCTTTCATTGCTTTTCCAGCCCTGCTCCTATCTATTTCCAGAGCAGTCCTGAAGGGGGTGTGTGGAGATGGATTCTTTTGATCCCACAGATTTGCCCCAAACCAGAAAACTACACACGAAAAATTGCAATTACCTGACCGTGTGCTTTTCCTGAGTGGGGGGGGAAATGAAAAAACAAAGTGCAGCTATCTGTGCACATGCCCTCTCCATACTAAACTGGAATAACAGAATCAACAAATTAGAAAGGGAGAGGGGACAAACACAAAAAGAAACACCTATTGGTATGAATGAAGTTGTTCCTCGTTTTCAAATTCAAATATGTGTGGGTGTGGACTATTTTGGTCTAATTCCACTGAGGGAAAAGTGGACTATCAACTAAATATCACTCAAATGTGGACAAGCCCTTTGATTACCATGATTTCCCCACAACTAACAGTCTGAGACATGCCAAGAACGAAGAATATGCACTGAAGATGTTCTTTGAATGCTATCGTTGTGGGACCCTCCCAGTGGTTGGATCAGGACAGAGGCCTCACACGTAGGGTTGCCAGGTCTCTGGTTTTCTGCCGGAGTCTCTGGCAAAAGGGGGCCGTCTCCGGCCTCCGGCCATAGTCTCTTTGAAGAGGACTGATCTCCGGCTTTTTAGCCGCCGCCAACACCTTCAGCTGTGGTGCACAGGTGCGGCTATAACAGCCCAGGTGCTCCCAGTGCGCAGGCGCTAGAGCGGGCTCGCCGCGAAGCCGTTGTCACGGCGCCTGTGCGAGACGAAGCTCGGCTAGACTCGGTGCGCATGTGTGGCAGCCCCGGCGGGCAGCTCGGCTCAGGAAGGGGCAGCGGCAGCCTCCGCCTCTCCACGTCCGCGCCTGCCGCGGCTCCTCTCCTATCTGTGCGACGACGCTCTGCGCATCCCCAAGGAGGAGGCGGACTTTGCCCTGGCACTGCGCTGGGCCTGGGTGCGTGCCGGGCCATCCGCCCGCTCCCCACTCCTGCCCCAACTGCTGGCCCACATCCGCCTGCCCTTTGTCCACCGCCTTGCCCTTCTGGCGCACGTGGAGGGCGAGCCGCTGGTGGCGCGCTCCAAGGCCTGCCTGCGCCTGGTGGTCGAGGCGCACCTCTTCCAGGCCGGCCGCCTGGACCACCACGACCGCGGGCCCTGTGCCCGCCTCCACCTGCGCCCCTCCACCAGCCTGGCTGAGATGGGGCTCAGCAGTCTCTGCCTGGGGGCCCCATCGCAGCCGCTGCCACCCAGTGGCACCCACAGCAGGAGGGGTGAAGCAGCCGGCCGTCCTTTCTGGAGCAGCAACGGGGCCCACGCGGCCTGGCAACCTCAGCAGGAGGCGTGAAGAGGTGGAGGCCAGGCTGGGCCGGCTCCTTCTTAGTCCCAGAGCTGGTTCCCCTCCTCCGGAAAGGACACCCGCTTCACTCCTCATGCTGTGGGCGCCGCTGGGCGGGAGCGGCCGCAATGGGGCTCAGCAGTGGCGGCGGCAGCCGCAGTGTCTCTGCCTGAGGGGCCCCATCAGCTGCGTTTACTCGGGAGTAAGGCCACTGCATTCAGGTTAAATCTTCTAGTCTACAGCTTTTGAGATGTAAAATAGGTTTAGGTACAAGGCATGATATGGTTTTATTGAGAGGACTTCAGTTGGCATAACAACATGCAGACTTTTGAATTGCACAGAGTTCTTCATCAAGCAGAATTAAGGTCACTGAGTTAAAGAAATCTTCATCGATCAACCAATGAGTTTTAATCAATTAAGTAATCAATTTAATCTGCATCACTTTGACATGCAACAGGTATAACAATAGTTTTGAAGAAAGCAAGTGTACTTCCTTTGGTTTTTAACGGTGCATGTTAACAGCAGGTATTGATTTAGGGAG